>NC_068335.1:21179292-21798738 GCF_000147395.1 Oryza glaberrima | reverse complement strand
AGATTGTATCCATACTTGTCTCTTAGTTCTACTTGAATAAGAGGACATTCGAGGATATATAAATACAAGATCCCTTAGAAAAAGGAGGCACATGCAACTTGCTAACACGTCTAGTCAGATCTAGACATGCCAACACAAGACAAGCCAATACAGATATGAACAAACTCAATATAGGAGCCACAAAGGCCGACATGAAGGATCCAGCGCTACCTCCAATCTTGTCGAGTTCATATTCGATGAAGAAGACTACATTAGCTCTCAACTATATGTGAGAGCTCTATGCCGCCAAACCGACAGAGACTAGATTAATTAGGTCATCCCAAATATTGCACTCATGATATATTGATATATAAAAACAACACTAGCTTCGACCAATAGGAATAGGGCTATTACATGTTAGTTAAGGGGCTCAAACCTGTATAAAAATCACATTCGCAATTCTCTTTTATCTTAATCTCGTGTATACCCTTATTTCAACGACCCCATACTCTACAAATATCGTCTGTCTGTGAGTATAACCCGTCGAAAGTTCGAAACCTCCTTCATCCACGCCCATCTCCATTGTGCAGCCTCTCGTTGGGAGCAGGAGCTAGTCGCCCGCTCACCTTTCCTTGTCAACTTTGATCATAAAAGTTGATTGGGTTGAACTAGTATTTCGACTTCATCGGCGCCTAATGACAGGATGGAATTACGTGCCATAATAAGTTCATTTGAGGTCCTTCATTTTATCGCTAAATCAGAACCCTGAACCTAAATATCAGATATAACCCATCAATGTTAACTTTGATCTCTCGTCAGCATAATGATCGGTTTTAAATTGATATAATAAGTGAGACTCACGTGGACTCCACATGCAAGTGGCCAACTTTTTGCGTGAAGTCATGAAGTTTCTTGGAAGGATGGTCATTTGACCGTTGGTATATCTATCCCAGTCAAAGAAGCATACGGCTTCGTCGTCTCGCTTATTCGAGGAACAAGTGAAACATCATATTTACAAATAAAAAAATAATTTGAGAATAAAACTTTTATATACGTATTCTCGGTGATCTAAAAAGTAAAAGATGAAAAATAAACTTCGATAAAAATTACAAAAATAATTTTAAATTTAAGATTGAAAATTTAAATTTTAATATAAGCGAAAAGTTAGGATACCCTTCTAAAGGCTACAGCAACAAAAGGATTAGTCAACCTTTTGACTATCCGTTGCCACGCCTCGCCTGCTCTCTCTCAGCCACACGCCCACACGTACGTAAGCGCACACGCCACGTATGCGTCCTCCATTCGCGCTCTGCCTCCGGCGTACGTTGCTGCGATTGCTTGCAGGCAGCTACAGCCTCGCCACTCATCTTTGAACAATTAGCTCTGCACAGGTCGAATCCAATTCGGGAATCGCCTCTCCTCCTCTGCTTTGCATCGACTCGCTCGATCCCGTCTCCTTTTTCTATGCCTGCATTTGCACCGTCTCTTCCTCTCCACGTTGCAGCAGCAACAGCAGTAGCTTCACAATCACAAGGGAGGAGAGGTAGGATTAAGACGACGAGCGCTTGTTGTTGGAGGAGTCGAGGAGAGCAGCTGTCCCGGTGAACATGGCAGCCGTCACCAGGTGAATTCTGACTGAGTTCTGACAAGATGGATCATGGATCCTCCATTTTCGCTGTTCTTTTTTTCTTCTTTTTTACTCCGAAATAGTAGGAGAGCATCCTACTGTAATTTTCTTGGGAGTTGGGAGGGAGATGATCGATTGATTATATTGCTGGTTCAGCAGTCCGTGCTGTTCAATTGATCAATCGTTCTTCAGTTTGCATATATATGTTCAGAGTTCATGCTGTTCTGAAACCAGAAACGCCGAAACATACTGATGATGATAGCTGATCCTCTCTGTGCCTCTGTGTCTGAATTAAGCAGCAGCACGCTGTCAAAGCTTGCTCCACTGGAGGCGATCTTGTTTGACATCGATGGCACCCTCTGCGACTCTGATCCTATCCATTTCTGCGCCTTCCGCGAACTGCTGCAGCAGGTTCTTCCATCTTTCCTTCTTTGATTCTTTCTCATGGCTTGCGATTACGCTCTGCTTCTTCTCTGCACACTCTGCCATTCTGAACCTTCGCGTTTCTATGTGTGTAATGACTACAGGTTGGTTTCAACAATGGCGTGCCCATCTCCGAAGAGTTCTACAGCGCCAATATCAGCGGGGGGCACAACGATGACCTCGCCAGGGTGTTGTTCCCGGATTTGGATCATGACAAGGCAATGAAGTTCATGGACGACAAGGAAGCATTGTACAGAAAGTATACAAATTCTTATCTTCTTCCATACTATAGCATGATATGGTAGATGAATTAATTGTAGATTTTAGATTTTCTGCAAAAATTTAGCTGTAAACCTCAACTCAATGCTAATGCCAACGCACTGACAACTCTGAATTTTCCTAACATAACATAGCCATTCGGTTTCAGAACTAGCAGGCAGGTTGGTTCATCCTGATAACCTTAAGCCGAAAACTATGCAGGTTGGCTCCAGAACAGTTGGTGGCAGTAGAAGGCCTGCATGATCTGTGCAGATGGATAGAAGATCACAAGCTGAAACGCGCCGCGGTAACAAATGCTCCCAGGTCAAATGCAGAGCTCATGCTGTCACTCCTTGGGCTCACTGAATTCTTCCCGGTGCTCGTAATCGGGAGCGAGTGTGACCGAGCCAAGCCATTCCCTGATCCTTACCTCAAGGCTCTTGAGCTTATTGGTGCATCACCTGATCACACATTCATTTTTGAGGTACACATGAGTTTTGTACTTTTGTTCACAATAGTTATCTTCAGTTTTATCATCAACTACATTCATGTACTTTTTTTTTGTTTTGTTTTGAGAACTAACTATATTCATGTTAAAATAGTACTAACATGGTGTTCATCCTTGTCAAGGACTCCGCGTCAGGGATTCGAGCCGGTGTAGCTGCAAATGTTCCTGTAGTTGGTCTGACAACTAGGAATCCAGAGAAAGTTCTGCAAGATGCAGGAGCAAGCTTGCTGATAAAAGATTTCCAGGACCCAAAGCTACTGTCCATACTTGAAGAGATAAAACCTACGGTTGCCGCCGTCGAGCAAGTCTGATTTTTGCAGATGGAGCAATGGAATTCTGGAGTACTAGATGGAGCATTTTTTGCAGATGGAACATGAATACTGGAATAATTATACATCTGTCTATCCTAACTAAATAAAGCTGATTTCTAGATGGGGCCGGGGTCAGCACACGTCTTAGCACTTTTGAGTTTGTCAATTGACCACCATCTGGGGCATGTGACTTGCTGTAAAAACTCCTGTAAAAAAGCACCAGTATGCGTATTGCCGAAAATAACTGTAATGTATGTTTACATGGTTTGATGGAACTAAACAGCTGCAGGAAAATGGCTATATAGTTTATCAGTTGAATTTGCTATCTTTTGTTGGAAACGCATCTACTGAATTGTGGTTTGTAAACAAGAAAAATACATGTTTTGCATGGAAGGAACAATACAATAAATCCCCCGTTATGATATCCTCTTTGGCTATTCCATCCATCCGCCAAAAAAAAAATCTATTATCATCAACAACATCTTCTGCTTAAATAACTTAGAAATGTTATAAACAAGTATGTGGAGAGAGTAATTAACACAAAACATCCATTGAAAAGATTAGGGAACACATGTAGAAATTGGGGATTGAACTCTTGCATTGCGATGAGCTCAAAGAGCAAAATATTTGTGTACAATAGATGAAAAATTACCAAACTACCCTTAGACACATAGTACTAATTATTACTACTCCCCCGTTTCATATTATATATCATTTGACTTTTTCCTAGTCAAACTTTGTTATGTGACCAAGTTTATAGAAAAATTTAACAACATCTAAAATATCAAATTAGTTTCAAGTTGAACATATTATTATATTTTTCTATAAACTTAGTCAAACTTAAACAAGTTGCCTCCTGGGCCAGGTCCATGAGTCTCCCCGCCTAGTCCTTTAGAAACTCTGTGGCACTTGAACACAACACTACCGCGGATACACTGAAAACTCTGAATTTTCCTAAGATAACATAACAATTCGGCTTCAGAACTAGCAGTGTGTTTCAAGCACAGCTCATTGTTCTCCGATTCCAACAGAGGATGTTAATTTCAATTCCAATATTGATTTACACAAACACTGAACACAGCTAGGTCGATACAAAAGATGTCCGTACAGCTATTTGATTCATCCTGACTCCTGAGAACCTGAAGCCATAAACTATGCAGTAGAAGGCCTGCAAGTATGGATAATTTGAGCGTGTTCTGGAACTCTGAATCTTTAAAGACAGAACATGAATCCGTCATCCCAGGAATCTAGAATAACAGAGCCTCCAGAATGTCCAGTTCTCCACATTGCCAATCTCAACGCAATGCCACTGTGTTTATAACAAGCATGAAGCTGCTGAGACCTGAAAGGCATATTCCCTCTTCATGCCGAAATGAATTCCTTGCTGCAGCAAGCCGCCATGGACCGAAACCTTGGACTCGGCGAACCAGCCTCGGTGTTCTATGTGGGTACAATGGTTACATCATGCTTTTTTTTATTTGACTGTTTCCATTTCTGGTAACCGGATGATCTGCAGCAGAGCCCCTGGCCGGCTGTAGTACTAAACATACTTGCTACGAGGATGCACGGATAAGTATATTATCATATATTTTACCGCCTCGACTTAAAACATTTGGATGAACTAGTTGACAAAAATCCTAGTCATTGATAATTGAATCGAGCTGGATGATCTGTCCTTGATCACCCAAGCAGGTAGTGATCAGTATTCAGTAGTCATAACTAAAGAGGTAGAGGTAGATGACAATAGACCGGTCCAGTAGTACTGGCCATGTGGGCCCCTGTCTCTGACTATCCCAGCAACGGCCATCAGGAATACGTGCCTTAAATCCAGCGATTAAGACAGCAATTAGTAATTATTGTTGTTATTAGCATTCGCCTTATGAATGTCAATGATCAACCTGTCTACTGGTCCTGCCTTGCCGCTTGCATCGTCTCAGCTCAGTTCATCTCAAGCTCAGCTCAATTTCACAGCAAAGAAAAGGTTAGCATCTGATTCATCTCTTCCTCTCTCTGAACTCTGATGCCTTTGTCGTTCTGTATCAAGTCTGTCCACCCACTGTCATTCTGACGAAGAGATGGACGATCAGGAGCAGATGCTAATCTGCACATGTTGACCATGAGATGCGTGATGAGCGACGTGTCGATTAGGGATAAGCTGCATGTGATGATCCCTAATTCAAGAATCAACCATTGCACATGTAGTGTCAAATTGACAGTACATTTCTCTTCCACTCAGGGTTAGCGCATCAGTACACTTGAAAGTACTACCAGTTTGCTTTCTGCCAAAGCTGTCGTTATGGTCTCCCTCTCTCTTTTGTTCATCTTTTGGCTACACACTCATTCCCAATCACTGCTAATCCTTTCTTTGTTTCGGCATTACAATCATTGTTATCTCTTCCTGTCTAGCAAGTAATTTCTAATGTTGGCCAATTCCACTGTTCAGAGAAACCGTTGTGCCATCTGTTAGTTACTTTCTTTTTCAGATATATGCAAGATGCAGTGCAAATTTTGCACACTCACGCGCCATAAGTGGCAATCATAAACCATGCCAAATTGCAATTAGCAGCTGGACCATCTCCTCGAGCTCATCCAAGCGCATCAATTTTGTGATCTCTGAGAAGATCCATCCATTCCAAATCAGCATAGTGCACCTGCTCCTTCTCACAGTTTACTAATCTAACATGAGCAGCACAAGTTCCTGAAGAGGAAAGACTAGTCTAAAAGACGATATCGAAACGAAAACCAATTCAGAATATAGTAGTAGAGAGGAGGAGAGATTGCGTGGGGATAGCAGAATTATAATAATACCGAATTGATGATCTGACCGCGAATGCATTGTAAACGCCGCATGCTTCTGCTTTTTTGGTATGTTTCCTCCATATAAAGACCTCTACCCATGCAGGTGTCACTACATCAGTGCATCCAGGACTTCCTTCTAAGGTAAAGTCTTTTCTTTCTCTGAAGTGTTTATCTTCAGACTAGTTACTACTTACTCTCTCTTGTTCTAACTATTCTAGTTTTTTTCTCTCTGTCCCTAGCTTCGCTTTCCTTCTTTCTCTCTTGTCTAGCTATCTTTCTTTGCATGTCTTTGCATTGAGAAGAAAGAACTCTGTGTCAGTTTATTGGAGCCTGTTGTTTTAGACTTGCACAGCTTCAGTGATCAATGGTCAGGCATCGCGAATGAAAATGCCAAAAACACAAACTGTAGCTTTTTGGAGCTTCCACGTATTGTTTTTTCATGTGTGGAGTGGTTCATCTCGCCTGAAACGAAACGAGGTTCTGAAATCATTCAGCATGGACAGTCAATAGGGCGATGCCTTTAAAACCAATAATTGCTATTGTTCTCTAGCTGTTGTTCTCTAGTGTATTGTCCATAGTAAGAAAGACGAATCGCTATACAGTTGCGGAGTTATACTGTAGGTAGGCTTTTGATGTCACAATTAGTGGACGACAAGAACTTGGGGGAGATCATCACTATGATTTTTTTCTTCTTCTTCTTCTTCTTCTTCAAAGATCAGATCACTATAAATAGGCATTGTCATTCTAAAAAACATACTTGAGGCAAGGCAATGCCATGACAACATCTTCTCATCGCACCACTTGATTCTTTCATAGTAGTATTTCTCAACGCAGATTGATTTGATTTGATCTGATCTGAACAGTGTGTAAATGGAGCATCTCAAGAAAGGAGTGGAGTTTGGGGTGGCCTCCCTGCAGAGATGCCATTCTCTGTCGTGTCAAATGGTGATGCTTTTTTTTTTTGCAAATCTTTCGCGCTAAAAATTTCTTTTCTTGTTCACTTTTATGCAAAATGGACCATACATGTCGGCTAATGCTAGTACTATGAATTTGGCATAACCATCTGCATATATATACATCCCATGACAAAAAGGAAAAATCAGAGAAAACCTCAGCTGTTGCTGTGATCAACTTGGTGACTGAACTTATATATAACTTCAACTACATATATAATTCAGCTTGTATCATGACTTAGCTACCATGGTGGTTTTGCTGAATGTGCAAACAGGCAGAGAGCACGCAGATCGACGAGCGGAAGGCGGGGAACCGATGTAGCAAGGAGAAATCACGGCGTCCGAAATGCTGCCATCCTGCAGAGATGCCGGTCATCCCCAAGCAGGCAATGGAGTTCCTCTCTCGGACATGGAGCCCTTCCTCCTCGGATCTCTTCCAAATCCTCTCTCCCAGTGTATGTTTATATGCACACATGCATCATCTGCTCTGGACCACACCGATGATTGATTCAGTTCCATTTTACAAACTACAAAATCAAGGGTGTTGACATATACATATTAATATATTCCAACTCAATTATCAACATGTCATTTCCATTTTCATGTTTTATACAGGTTACAATTTCAGTTCTGTCAACAGCAGCAGCAGCTAAAATTAATTATATTCTTCTTCTTTTCTTTTGCCTGAATCTATAGAGCCTGGGAACATCACCGGTAAACCGTCAGGAAGACGAGGTGATCGGAGACGAAGACGTTGAGGCACATGGGGACACGGTTCGATTTGATGGAGGCAGAAGCCAAGTGTTCAACCAGACATGGGTAAGCCAAGTGTCAGCCACTACATGATGTAGCTTATTATTTATGCAAGAGACATCTTTCAGATCTTCCTATGAACGATCAATTTCTTGCTTTACCTTGACAGGGAATTCTAGCCAGTGGGAAGTCTAGCTCAGGACAGCACAAACATAAGAACCAACCCACCTGGGTAAGGGCATATGTAGCACAGGGAGATGTGACAACACTAAGAGCAAGGTCAATAGTATAGCCAACTACTGGCTTCAAAACATCTATAGCTAATCTAATAGCTCATTTATACAATAGTTAACTATAAAAATATACTACACGATTAATACCCGGTCCCACCTCTCATACACACATAACATCTTGGAGTATGTGTTGCAGCCGGCTACAAATCTGTAGCCCGCTTTCTTCTCTCTCTTCTCTTTTTTTCTTGATATATGGTTATAGCCGGCTATACCTGCTCTAAGGCCCTGTTTGTACCTGCTCTAAGGCCATGTTTGGTTGCAGTGTATTGTAGTCCATTCCAAAAAGATTTTATTTCTGGCTATGCACATGAATAAATATTTGTCCAGGTGCATAGACAGAAATAAAATCTTTTTGGGACGGTGGCAGTAGTATTTTGTCAGATTTTTCATTTCAAGACAAGGCCATCATGCTTTGTCGGATCTGGCACAGTGAAGTGAATTGACGAAAGCTTTTGGTTTCCACTGAAAATGAGCAGCTGAACATGGGACACATGAGGGCAATTCTGAGAGGATACTTGATGGACAGCATCCCCATCGCCGGGAGCCGGAGGAGGAAGAGGCGCGACGAGCTCCGGCTGCACACGGCGCAGGCCCACGCCGCCGTCTCGGTGGCCCAGCTCGCAGCTGCGATCGCCGGCGTCGTGTCGGCTTGCGAGCTGAGGAGCAGCTCTGGGGGTGCTGGGGCTGACAGGAAGCTGAGCACGGTGCTTGCCTCGGCTGCCGCGCTGGTGGCCACCGTCTGTGCCGAGTCCGCGGAGTCTGCCGGTGCCGACAGGTCCCGGGTCACCTCCGCCGTGAAGGCCGGCCTCGACAGCCGCTCCCCCGCCGAGCTGCTCACCCTCACCGCCACCGCTGCCACATGTAATCAACACTTCAGTGGTGAAACTCAACCAAGTGATCGAAGCTACAAACTCACTGATGCTATGATGCTGAGCTTCTTGTATGCTTTTTCCAGGTCTGAGAGGAGCAGCTGTGCTGAAGCTGAGAGCAGACGTCAGCAGAGGGATCAGCAGCAGCACCAGCAACTCCATGATGATGATGAGCACCAATACAGCTAGCATTCAGAAAGGCACAATTCTCAGGGTTTGCCTGCCTTGTGGTAAGAGACCAAACCAATGATATTAGTACCTTAAAAAATAGCATCACTACTAGTAGTACTACATTGTTATGCCCTAGTACAAAGTACTAAGACTCTGACTATGAGGAGTACTAAGATAGTACTACTCCTAAGTCCTAAGAGATTATATTTCCTTCCCCAAAATATTAAAAAAAAGATAGTAATTCTAAGAGATTTTGTTTCTTAAAAATGAAGATATATAGTACTCCTAGGATATTTTATCTGTTATAAAGAAAGAAGGTAGTACTAGCTCCTAGGATCTAGCATTGAGCATGGTGCAGCAAGCAATCTAATGATAATATGATATTGGGGTATTTGGGTGGCATTACAGGAAGGTTGCGGCTGAGGACGGTGGCCGTCTTCCCGGAGTGCGGCACGGTGGCTCTGAGGCTGGGGAAGAAGCGCCTGCATGGAGCATTCACAACATACCAGCACTGTAATAATTAATAAAATTTACCTGCATGAACCAGCTGAACTGCTTGCCACTAGTGTATTGATCTTCGTTCTGCTTGTCGGTGATGATGCCTGAACCCTGTTGTTTGTGCTTGGTCCAGATGAGGTGTTGGCAGTCTCTGGCGGTGGCGAGGCGGTGGTGGATTGTCGGAAGTTCTTCCCCGTGGCGCTGAGCACGGCAGCAGGGACGGTGCAGCTGCTGCTGGACAACCAGATGCACTGCAAGGTCTGGAAGGCTTCCATCGAGAGCATGCTGTCCGGTCGAAAGCTCAAGCACACCAAATGCTGATTAATTAGAGCCAGGAAAAATTGCCTTGCTTTTCTTACCATGTTGCATCACCCCTGTACATGCAATGTATGTGATGTGAGTTCTTAATATACAGGTAAAACATAAACAACTGTATAGTATAAAATTATAATTTCTTTAAACATCACTTTCCATGTTCACCAGATAACCAAACCTTCCTCATTATGATAACCATTTCTTCCTCGCTAAGAGAAGAGAAAATATTACAAACAATCAAAACAGAGCAAACGTGTTCCTAACTTCAGCTCACCAGTAAAAGTATGATACTAAGCAGCCCACTAGCATCGATCATATGAAAAGAATACAGCAAAAGGTCCTTCTCCATAAAAAAAGTTACACTAATTCAGATGTGACTTGTTATGTTTTCATGCGATGCACAGGCTTGCCTGAAACAAAGGTTTGGCAGATGGTAGCAAGACAAAACAAGAGACCAGTTCTTTCTTTTTCCTTTTCATATTTTATGTTGAGAAAAAGAGGCAAGGAAGAAATAATGGATTCACCAGCTGGGCAGGTTGTCATCAGCATTCAGCAGTCAGACGGCGTGATAATGTCATCAATCTTGAGAATCATCTTCACCACCTGAGTTGTCAGCACGATCTGCTGCTGCTTGTTTTGTTCTCTGATGCCGTTTGTTCGAACGCAATTGCAGTCAATACCATGATGAGGATTGCTATCTTGCAAAGGTAGTTCAGGAGGCTGGGAAGTTACCCACAATATTACACAATGCTTCAAAATAACTGATGTGCGAGGATGCTATATAATAGAAAGAACATAGGTTCCTTAGCATATCATCCTATAACTAGAGGGTTCTCTATTATATAGCATTCTATATATTTTCTTGCATCCACCAGATTAACTAACAGATAGTAGGCGTATGTGCTGGTTGAGTTGATGGCATATGAAGCATTTTTTATGAGCCCAAAACATACTAGGAGTGGGGCGACCTAATCAGACTAAATGTAGTCAATTAATGTCAACTATAAGTCTATAACTAAAGCAACAGAATAAAGTTTAAGGATTACCAAAAAAAAAGCTTCACTTGCTGAGGATTTACTGCAGTCAACGTATCAAAAGGGGGCAAACCACTGTTTTCAGCTAGGGCTAGTGGGATCCCATCCAATGCACCTCAAATGTCATGAGCGATGTGTGGGAGAGACGTCTCAGGGAGATCTGCACGTACAGTTTTCAGGTATCAGATAATGATAGCATACTCCAGGTATACAGACACAATCAGAAGACAGGCAGACATTGCTTCATTTTGTAACTTAAATGTCCAATGTCAGTACTTACTTGGTCAACTCCAGGCTGTTGATCTGCTGCAGTTTTAATAGCAACTAGCATGGTGACCTGCGCAGATTGCGCGGCTAGCATCATTATATTTTCTCTCATATAATAGCATATATGTTTTCTCATTATATTATTCAAATATATTAAAATGATATCATAATTTTAAATTTTGCAATAACTTTACGAAACTACAAATGAGTAATATTCATATTGTATTTTATATACGTGTTGGTTAGTAATTATTTTTAATATCAAATTTTAGTTATTTGTAAATTATATATATTCCTATATGGACTCTAGACTCGTCTTTTAATACTTCTTTTTTTAATTCCGAATTTTCTGTAAATTGTATTTCTATATAGACTTTAGGCTCTTCTTCTAATATTATTTATTTTTATTTCTGAATTTTTATTATTTCTAACTGTGTTTCTATGTGGACTCTAAACTCATCTCTCAATATTATTTAATTTTTAATTTCGAATTTCAGTTACTTCTAAATTGTATTCCTATATTGACTTTAAACTCTTCTTCCCATGTTTTTCTTAATTTCGAATTTTAGTTATTTGTAAATTGTATTTTTATACGGACTCAAAACTTTACTTTTAATTTTACTATGTTTATTCCGAATTTTAGTTAGTTTTAAATTCTTATATGGACTCTATACTCTACTTCTAATATTTCTTATTTTTTAATTCCGTATTTCTATCTTTTTTCTTAATTGTATTAATTGTATTTTTATATGGACTCTATACTCTACTTCTAATATTCCTTATTTTTAATTCCGAATTTCTATTGTTTCCTAATTGTATTTCTATATGGACTCTATACTCTACTTCTAATATTCCTTATTTTTAATTTTGAATTTCAGTTATTTCCTAATTGTATTTCTATATGGACTCTAGTCTCCTCTTCTAATATTTCTTATATTTTTAATTCCGAATTTCAATTATTTCTAAATTGTATTTCTATATGGACTCTAGTCTCCTCTTCTAATATTTCTTATTTTTTTAATTCCGAATTTCAGCTCTTTCTAAATTGTATTTCTATATGGACTCTGCTTTTTCTTTTTCTCCGATTAATGTGAGAATTTCTAGGCCATGAGAGCGAACGTGGAGGCTCCTTTTTCTATTCCTTTAATAATATAATAGATTGAGCATGATATCTGAGCTGAGCCACCACCATAAACAATAGAGTTCTTGCGAATCAGATTCCTAGCCACACAGAGCATCATGAATACTTCACTTGGTCTCCTCAATAATCATTTCGTTTCCTGCAAAATCAATGCAGAATGTTCAAACCACCTACAGCTAAATTCTGCTAACAGCTAGCACAAGGTGTCTTGGTTAGATTCACCAATGATGGGGTGAAAGTACCCAAAAAAAAAAACTTGAACAAACAAAGCATATGAAGATAATGATGGGGTAGAGTTCAAAACAATGCATAGTCAAAAACCATATCAAGATAATGTGCATATTCAACCATGAAGACAGACATATATGTATTCCAGCATACCGCCACTAACAAAAATAGTCACTCCTCTGGAATTTGCACTTTGTTCAATGTAGAGCATCCGATACTATGTGGTTCCGAACAACTTCTCTCTAACTAATCCAGCCTATTGGAACAGGGTAATTAAATATACGAACAACACAATCTAAACATCATGATACCGCTAAATGCCATGGATCATCGACTGCAAGAAAAATGCTCCACTGTGGGGTTAGGGTTGTCAATTATCGTACAGGTTTGTACAAAAAAACAGGTTCTATATTTGTAGCACTGAACTAAAACTTTTGGGAGATGTGTTCGAGATAATCAAAAACTATCCTTGACGCCATCTCATAACCTTCAGAAATCCTAATTGGAAGAATACCATATTCTAACAGTTTCTCAGCTTGGTCTAGAAGTGATCCAAACATGACCACCATCGCAGTGGTACCATCCCCAATTTCACAATCTTGATGCGGGAGAGCTCCACCATCAGCTTAGCAATCTGGTTATCAACATCCATTTGCTCCAGGCCTCCAGCTGTCCAGCATCATTGCTCCAGCATTTGCTGCAATTCATAGGTAAAGGTGTTCAATCAGTAAATGGGTCAACAACTGTACGAAGAAACACCCTTCAATTCAGATAAGTAACCTATATGCATAACCCCACGATCAACTGCTAAAACCACAAACCCGGATCCCCACAAAGACACATGTATGACAAGAACTGATCCATCAAACAGATCTTAATCTTTAGGGTCCACATTCCCTCACTAGTGCGGCAATTAACCCAACTGCAGAAACGACGGGCTACACTTAACACCTCGCACAGAACACTCCAGTGGAATCAACAATCAAACAAGCATGTTGATCTAAGGGAAAGGCACTAAGCTTCAAAAGCAAACCGGCTTGCAATGTCCAGAACTCCAGATCCCATGGAAGCAAGCAACTCACCCAACAAACAGGAAGCAAGCCAAACAGGGAAGACAGGAGAGGAGGTTAGCAGGTGGTTACTAATGGTGGCTTCGCCGTCAGGGGAACTGGACCATCTCTCTTGGTGTCGAGGTAGGCGCGGAGGATGCGCGCCGCCACGGCCTCGCCGGCGGCGACATTGGCCCGCCTTCTGCGCGTCAAGTCGAGCCCCCACAGTCGCGTGACGCGTCTTCTACTCCTTCTTCCTCCTCCTCCTCGAGGATGGTGAACGAGATCGACCAGCCGAACTCGTCGGAGGCCAGCACCATGGCCGCGGCGGCGGCGGCGCGCGCGAGGCTCGGAAGGTTCTAGAAGCATCGGAGTTGGGGAATCCATTAGGCGGCGGCGCGAGGAGCCGAGGAGGAAAAAAAAAACGCTTCATGGGCCCATCAGAAGGCTAGATGGGCCCATCAGAGGCTTCGTGGACAGAGGCCTAGATGGGCCGAGATAGGTAGGGGTGGCAACTTGGCCCATCAGAAGGCCACCGGCCGACTCTAACTCCCACTCCCACCGGCGGCGACGGCGGCGAGCCGAGTTCCCCATCGGTGGTGGCGGCGGAGCGTGCGGGGAAGGAGGAGGAGGATGGACTGGTCGAACCTTGGTGGGGAGGGGCCGCCGGGTTGATCGCCGAGCGCGTCCTCGCCAACGACGTCGCCGACTACATCCGCTTCCGCGCCGTGTGCCGGCCGTGGCGGCTGTGCTCGGTGGATCCCCGCTGCTCGCAGAGCGGCGCCATGGACGGCCGCTTCCTCCCCCGGCGGTGGATGATGCTTGACAAGGCGGCGCCCCAAGCCGTCGGCTGCTTCCGCTTCCATCACCAGAATATGACACTCCTCAACCTGTTCGTCTGTTTTGCTGATGAATGATGATACATTGCAGCGAGCGGCTTGGTACCTTGGCATAGTTATTGTTTCCTCAGCTCAGCGTGGCTGGGGCACCAAGCAACCATGACGCGGTGGCTTGTGCCAGCAATCATCACACGTTAAGGAAGCAAAGGATGCAGGGCTGGCGAGGGAATTTTCGAGCATAATCCACCGCCAGGGAGATAGTGGACCTTACACCGATAGTAGCAGTGGCGGTTTCCGCTTATACAACTGGGCAGGTAATGGTGTTGTTTCCTTCTAGTTTCAACTAGGGAGTGCATCAACTAGAAACACAAACCAAGAACCAAAGCTACAAATGAAATGCCTTTCTAAGCTTGACCCTACATTTGCCCACTTGGTGTTGGTGATCCATGCATGTAGCATGCTGGAAAGTAGTACTAGTTAAGCTTTCAATTTATCCCTTCCCTGTGGTTTGCTCTTATCTTGTTTTGCCTAACCATTCAAACATGTCATTAATCAGTTCCAATCTTTTCTTCTGGTATCAGGATAATTCTCCAGCCATGTAAATTTTATTTGTTCATGCTAGTGGACGAATTGCCATCTATCATATGATCACATACACCTTTTTCTTTTTCCGTACATGCAAATTGCAGCATATATTCCGGTTGAGGTGTGGCAATCATAAAAGCCACCTCCTTGACCTTGAATGCAACAACATATACCTATTTGGCTTGTTTTAAGATGAGTCATCTCCTAAAGCATTTTGGATTTACAGGACTTGATGAACACATGACCTGAAAGGGGAAAAACTGGTCCAAACTCCAAAAAGAGTTACCTGACTGCTAATGCATCGTGTGGAGGCAAGTTCTGGCAATATTGTACCCAACACTCATGCAAGTGTGACAAGATCAGTGCATCAAGGTTACCTGTAAGGCAAGATCCTCCTTGAAATGCTTATTGTGCACTTTTATTTTTGTAGAGAGAGAGGCTTCATATACAGATATACTTACTGCTGCAGTACTTCCTTTCTTTGTCTGCATCTTCTCCTTCTTCTTTATGTGTAGAATTAGTATAGACATTCTTACTCTTTTGTCAGCAGAATATAGTGTTCTGTACTTATTATAGAAGTCTCAGTGATCAGTCACCATGCAACAAAAGAAATAGAAATACTGCATATAGTTTCAGTTTTACTTCCCACTCGATTTTAACATGAGGAAGCATTGTCTTGCCTGAAACAAAGTTTTCTAATTACTTAATCACTCTGTATGTACAGTCAGTTGGGCCTTAGTTTTGATTCAATAATTGATATTGTTCTCTAGTGGTTGTTTTCTACTGAATTGTCCATAGTAAGAAATGCGAACCGCTAAACAGAAAAAGGTGTTATACTGTAGGTAGTCTTATGATACCACATCTGGTGGACGACAACAACTTGACTTTGCATATAAATAGGCAGTCCCAGGATGATCTTTCCGCAGCACTCCATTCATTTTTCTGGTTCTGTTATATATCTCTCAACGTAACCTGATTAAGTTGGTGGTTATGGAGCATTTCACAAGAGGAGTGGTGCTCGGGATGCCTTCCATCCAAAGATGCCATTCACTGTCATGTCAAATGGTGATGCTTCTGCATATTCATACTCCTCTTTGATTTATAGAACAGAAGCAGGAAACGAGGCATAGTTTTGGCTAAGGCTAACTATAACCATATTCAACTGAAGTTTTTGTATTACTTATTGTGTTTAGCATGGTTAGAGATTCTGACAAATTCTGAGAAAGGTTTGATTTTGTCGTTATCAGGGCCAGGTGCCTATAAATTTCTGCATCATGACGTTGCATCTCTCTTTTAACATGGTTTTACGCCCCTTCTGTGTTGAATACTTAATTTTGTGCTGTGACCGTGATAAATTACTTAATTTTCAAACAGGCAGAGCGCCCACAGATTGATGTGCGGAAAGCAGTGATCCAGTGTAAAGAGGAATCACGGTGCTCAAAATGCTGCCATCCTGCAGATATGCCGATCATTCCTGAGCAGGCAATGGAGTTCCTCTCTCGAACATGGAGCCCCTCATCATCAGATTTCTTCCAAGTATTCTCACTCAGTTTCAGTTCCGTTTACCAACGCGGTGTCAGCATTTACTAAATTGTAGAGTTACTCTATTATTATCTCCATATCTTTCTATGTATCGTTGGTTAGTTTGAAAATCGAGATTGAATTAGCCAACGTCATTTTTTTTAAAAAAATGGAGGGAGTATTTTAGAGCTCACATGCACAAAAGTGCTTTCGTAAGCTTAATCATTAAGCATGGAGATATTTTATGTTTTGTTTTTATGCACACAGACCCTTAGAACATCATCTGAACACCGTCAGCCAGAGAAGGCAATCAAAGACGAAGAGGGAAATGAAGAAAAAGATGAAGAGAGACATCTGTCCACGGTCAATTTCAGTGGAGGCAAAAGCCAATTCTTCAACCAGACATGGGTATGTCAGTGAATGGTCTCAGACTCTCTTAACTCTTAACTCTCGGCCAACACAGGAGTTGCCTTCCTATATATGTTCAATTCTTGCTTGTCTAACAGCGTGTTCTAGCTAGTGAGATGCCTAGCCCCATAAGCGCAAGCATAAGCTAAAAGCAACCAACTTGGGTAAGGACACGACACAAGCAGTATAACAACAATAACATGGCACATCCACAGGATAGTACAAATTACACAGTAACTGCAGTATAGTATACTCCCTCCGTTTCACAATGTAAGACTTTCTAGTATTGCCCACATACATATAGATGTTAAAGAATCTAAACACATACATATGTCTAGATTCATTAACATCTAAATAAATGTGGGCAATGCTAGAAAGTCTTGCATTGTGAAACAGAGGAAGTAGTTAGTATCTTGTCAGATTTGCTAATGAATGCTTTGTTTTCCTTGGAAATTAGCAACTCAACGCTGGCTACATGAAAGCAATTCTTCGAGGTCATTTCTTGAGTGCTGTTTCGGTCACTGGACGCCAGCGAAAGAAGAGGAAAGAAGAGCTCAGGCTGCACGCAGCACAGGCCCGCGCGGCTGTCTCGGTTGCTCAGCTCGCCGCAGCAATCGCAGGCATCGTGTCGGTGTGCGAACTGAGGCCGGACAACCTGAAGTATGTCGAGGCTGCTGACAGCAAGAAGATGGGCACAGTGCTTGCTTCCGCTGCTGCGCTGGTGGCCACCGTCTGCACGGAGGCTGCAGAGCTCGCTGGGACCAACAGGTCCGGCGTGACTTCCGCCGTGAAAACTGGAGTCGAGAGCTGCTCCTCTGCTGAACTGCTCACCCTCACGGCCACTGCTGCTACATGTAATCCTGCAAATTATAGGTAAAGAAGGAAAAATCACTTGAACCGGTGTTAATGGTTCTTTCTGTTCTGGTTTTGCACTCTCATCAGGTCTGAGAGGAGCTGCAGCACTGAAACTGAGGGCAGACGTCAGGGGAATCGGTAGCAACAACAACTCAGTTGGCACCAGCACTACTAGCATCCACAAAGACACAACTCTCAGGGTTAGGCTGCCTTGTGGTGAGTGATCAAATCAAATAATCAATACGAGGAGTATTAAGATAACACAAATATCTATCACTGAGCAGAGTGCACCAATGACAATATTGGTGTTTTGGTGTCATGCAGGGAGCGTGCGACTGAGGAAGGTGGCTGTCTTTCCACAGTGCGACAGAGTAGTACTGAGGCTGGGGAAGAAACATCTGCACGGGGCATTCTCAACCTACAAAAATTGTAAGAAGCACGCCCAACTCGTAGGCACAATATACTTGCGCTCAATCTGTGGTTGTTTTGCTCTTTTTATGTCACTATATAAACAAAAATTTAAGAGGTTATAATTTGTTTTACATATTCACAACGTAGTAAAATTATTGCTTCCGACACAGTAAATCTAAAAGTAGTTTTTTGGGGCGCAACACCTGAAAATAGTTACAATTATCGAGATTATCACAGTCTAACGAAATGCCAATGGTTATCATACACAGTAACATTCTTCTGCTCTACTTGCATGAGTACACTGTTTGTCTCGATCGATCGTGCCACAGACAGTACCACCGGAAGTCCGGCACTGCATCATGTCACCTGAAGTGTCTGCCTTTTTGCTTCGTTACGCTTGTCTCCTGGCCCCTTTGATGATCTTGCATGCTTAGCCACACAATGGTCTGGTCATATCACATTTGTTTGCATCGCTGCATATATGCTAACTGTTGTGATTTGGCTCAACCTGGTTGTATTGATCACTGGCTTCATTTTTTGTCGGCCGCTGGCTCTGCCTGCGCCCTGTTCAGATGAGGTGCTTGACGTCTCCAGCAACGGCGGCGATGTGGTGGTGGACGGCATGGTGTTGTTCCCGCTGGTGCTCAGAACGGCCGCTGGTGTGGTACAGCTGCTGTTGGACAGTCAGATGCACTGCAAGGTCTGGAAGAATGCCATCGAGGGCATTCTGTCCGACCAAAACGTCAAACACGCTAAACTCTGAGCCGTCGTCGTCAGGCACACGTATACGTACATGTTTAGCTGCAGCTATACACTTCACTGTGTGAGTTTGCTTCTATATGAACCTTTTAATAATTAGTTGTAGCTCTTAGCAAAATCCGAAATGTTTCGTTCCATTATAAAAAAAAATATGTACACTTCACATGATATACAGAGGTGTAGTATACTACTATATTGCACTACAGGACTTGGGTTGCATTGTGTACTCAATGTACGCCAGTCGCCAGTTGTTGAGGTTTAGTTTTGTAATATAGGTTGCATGGGCTGTTTTTTTTTTTTTTTTTTTTTTTGCATTCTTCGGTCCTAACCTCACCTACTTTGTACACCAACATGCTTTTGAGAAAATTATGGATGATTGGATGTTATAAGTTTTTCACTTTTTTTATTTATGTGTGTATTTTATAAGTATATATACACATGAAAAGAGGTGTACTCCTTATATTTTCAGATTTCCGGTTTCCGGTACCAAATGATAAATGAAGTTTCGTTCTCATTTCAATCATGCAAATGAATTCACATGATGATGGTGATGATTATTTGATATCGACAACAGATAAAATGTCAGGAAAAAATTAATCAAACTCTCTTGGGCTTTGGCCTTAGGCCGTGGGGGACCTAAAGTGAACTTATTCCAAGTAAGCAACGCACAGCTAGTGGCGGTGGCGGCGAGCTTCGATGGGCGGATCACGGCTTCGTGGGCCTACCCGGACATAGGTCTCTATGGGCCGAAATGGGTAGGGTTGGCAACTTGGCCCATCAGAAGGCCACCGGCCGACTCCGACTCCAAGTCTCCAACTCCCACCGCCGCCGGCGGCGGCGGCGAGCCGAGTTCCCCATCGCCATCGGTGGCGGCATCTCCGTGACCCCCTGCTCAAGTGGCGGCGGCGGAGCATGCGGGGAAGGAGGAGGTGGAGGATGGACTGGTCGAACCTTGGCGGGGAGGGGCCGGCCGGCCTCATCGCCGAGCGCGTCCTCGCCAACGACGTCGCCGACTACATCCGCTTCCGCGCCGTGTGCCGGCTGTGGCGGCTGCGCTCGGTGGATCCCCTCTCCCGCGCCCTGGACTGCCGCTTCCTCCCCCGGCGGTGGATCATGCTCGACAAGGCGCCGCCCCCCCCCCCCCCCCCCTGCCGCCGCTTCCTCAACCTCTCCACCGGCGAGTGCATCCGTACGGATCTCCCGGAGCTCGAGAGCCACACCCTGGTCGCGCTCGCCCCGGAGGGCCTCCTGCTGCTGCTCCACCAGCGCAACCTCCTCCTCCGCCTGCTCAACCCCCTCACCCGCCACCTCACCGACCTCCCGCCGGTCACCGCGCTGCTCACGCCGGAGCAACTGCGATCTTGGCATTCGGATGGGGGGTTAGAAGACGATCCGCTATTGGCGCGTGGCGTCGGTCTTGCATCCGCAACCACAGTGGCTCTCTTCCTCTGCCGCCCCAAGTTGATCGCCGTCGCTAAACCCGGCGATGAGTGCTGGGCCGTCGTCGTCGCCGACAAGAACCGCCCCTACATTGACTCGGCTTTGCCCTTCGCAGGGCGCTTCTACTGCGCCATCGGCGGCAGTGTCATGGTGCTGGACAGGTCTCCTTCTTCAGATCAGATCATGGAGGGCGGCCGCGGCTGGTCACCGCCGCTCAGCCGAGCGAGCCCTTGCATTTCTCCCGGATGTCAGGAACTATTCACCTTGTGGACAATGGTGGGGAGTTTGATGCTGGTGTACCGTAAGATCCGCCAGAGCAATGTTGATGATGAATCGCGGCAAGGTGCTGCGAAATACGAGATGAAGTATGATGTTTACAGGGTGGATTTCGATGCCGGGGACTTGATCCCGGTCAAGGGGTTGGGCGGGCGAGCTGTGTTCTTGGGCCTGTGCCGCTCCGTCACTCTACTACCTGCAGAGGCTTTCCCCTCCATCGCAGCTGACACTCTCTACCTGGGATTCGATTGTCGTGAAAAGACTGAGATGAACGAAATCGACGGTTACAATGTTGCAGATGGGAGTAGCGAGCCATGCCACCTCGACTCCATCTTCCGTGAGATGTCGCAGCAGGACGGTTACAGTGTTGCAGATGGAAGCAGCGAGCCATACAGCTTCGTCAACTGCCTCTCCCACTGCATCCAGGGAATAGGCGATCATCTTGCCTAAGCTCGCGGATCATCCGGTGGTCGTTCGGTGGCAATCTGAACCTTGCATCCTTTGCTTTGGCATCACTTGTATCGTTGTTCCTTGCGATGAAACAGCATCTGTACCCCCCAAGTAATTAATTTATGAAGATGTGCTTACGCGCTTATTTTTATTTGCCATCTCATTTTATAATGTGTGCTTGCTTTAGTTCCTGTTGCAGTTGCACCAGCTCACCACATTTTTTCGCATTTTGTTATATTTGTTTTTTAAAAAAACATTAAATGGTAGGAGCTCTGCCGGATATATTAGAAGGAATAAAGGTCGCCAACTGTTACAATCAGCGAGCAAAAGTAAAAACAATGTCTAGAGGGAGTAAGCCGTTCAGATCGTCAATTACAGAATAAAAGAAAGACGACTGGGAAGGCTTAGCGAAGAATTAGCCATTAGCCTGTTTTGAAAGCTCTATGAGTGTAATTTCTTGTAGGGTTGTCATATTGATGCCATTTTCAATCATACCTTTTTTTTTTTGACAAAGTTGCCTAAAAAATGTCTATGTTTAGTTTGTTGCAAATTTAATAAATACATAAGAAATCATGCTAAAATTTTGGCCAAAATTTGGTAAGGTTTATTTTGGCTATAATCTGAACAAGCCCGTAAATAACTTCCAAGTCGCACCAAAGCATCGATCTCCTCTAAAGAGGTGATGGGGTTTAGAATAGCAAACTAATGATTATTTTCGAGACTTAGCTTTACATTGTTTGTCTTTCTCTTGGAAAGACTGAAGATCTCTGGGGCGATATCTTTGGGCGATTGTCCCGGAAGCCAGTTATCAGACCAAAAGGAGCATTTTCTTCCATCCCCCAGAGTAATCACTGATCCAGCTCTAAACAACACTCGGTCCAATTCATTACAAGGAAGTTCCATCTCTTGCCAAGGCCTGTTTTCATCCTTCCAACCGAACCATAACCAGCGCAGACACAATGCACATGAGAACTTTTCCAAGTTAAGAATACCAAGCCAACCTAAAGATTTGAGTTTGCAAACGTTCTGCCAATTGACAAGACTTCTGCCTAAACTCACATTTTCAAGGTCGTCTCCCTTCCAAAGGAAAGCACGCCTGAGACGATCAATCTTCTTATATTTGTTATATTTGTCATGTTCTCACTTGAAGGCTTTTTGTGCAATTCCGTCACCAGAATATGACACTTCTCAACCTGTTCGTCTGTTTTGCTGATGAATGATGATGCATTGCAGCGAGCATATGCCTATTTGGCTTGTTTTAAGATGAGCCATCTCCTAAAGCATTTTGGATTTACAGGACTTGATGAACAGATGACCTGAAAGGGGAAAAACAGGTCCAAACTCCAAAAGAGTTACCTGACTGCTAATGCATCGTGTAGAGGCAAGTTCTGGCAATATTGTACCGAACACTCATGCAAGTGTGACAAGATCGGTGCATCAAGGTTCCCTGTAAGGCAATACCCTCCTTGAAATGCTTATTGTGCACTTTTATTTTGTAGAGAGATGCTTCATATACAGATATACTTACTGCCGCAGTTCTTCCTTTCTTTGTCTGCATGTTCTCCTTCTTTATGTGTAGAATTAGTATAGACATTCTTACTCTTTTGTCAGCAGAATATAGTGTTCTGTACTTATTATAGAAGTCTCAGTGATCAGTCACCATGCAACAAAAGAAATGAAAATACTGCATATAGTTTCAGTTTTACTTCCCACTCAATTTTAACATGAGGAAGCATTGTCTTGCCTGAAACAAAGTTTTCTAATGACTTAATCGTTCTGTATGTACGGTCAGTTGGGCCTTAGTTTTGATTCAATAATTGATATTGTTCTCTAGTGGTTGTTCTCTGCTGAATTGTCCATACTCCACGGTACTACTCCCTCCATATTTTAATGTATGGCGATGTTGATTTTTTTACTAACGTTTGACCATTCATCTTATAAAAAAAAATGTAATTATTATTTATTTTATTGTGACTTGATTTATCATCAAATGTTCTTTAAGCATGACATAAATATTTTTATATTTGCACAAAAAATTTAAATTAGACGAATAGTCAAACATTGATAAAAAGTCAACAACATTAAAATTAAAATAAGTAGGAAGTAAGAAAGAAATGTGAATCGCTAAGCCGAAAAAGGTGTTATACTGTAGGTAATCTTATGATATCACATCTGGTGAACGACAACAACTTGCCCCTGCATATAAATAGGCAGTCCCAGGATGATCTTTCCGCAGCACTCCATTCACATTTATCTGGTTCTGTTAAGTTGACAAAATAGGAGTGATCAAACTAAAACAATGCAAAGTAAAAAATTGCCCCGCATTATGAAACGAAGGGAGTAAAATAAATTAATAATAGAGCATTCAAATAAATAGCCTTGTCATTTGCAGGAGTACTTGTAGTGATAAACAGAGGGGGGGAAATACATGCAGTGCATACAAACTGATTCTCATGGGATAAAAAGTAGCAAGACCGAAGAAGCTAAGCAGCGGTAATTCTAACGAGAGACTCGGTGTAGGGCATCAAGGTGAAGTCGACGACACTCTTCCATCTGGCTGGCCTACCACCCTGATACCTGATGCGATCCAGGTTACACACCACACCAGCGAGCTTCCTAACCGAGAAGTCGTAGCGATGGACGCTGCGATTCGCCCACAACAAGATTCCTCCTCCATCAGGAAGAACCCCCAACGGATGGCAAAGGGCGTTGACACAGATGCAATATCGCAGTTCCCATGGCCCGTCGTCGAGGTGGACATCGTCGTTGTCCATGGACGACGACGACATTGTCCAGATAAGCACCCCAGCCTTGTCGGGCAGAGCTTGCACGACGCACAGCTCCCCGTGCAGCACGTCGGGCAAGACGTTCTCGTCGAGCGTCGGGTCCATCGATTCCGGGAGACGGGTTACGGCGAACGCCTCGTCTCGCAGGCTGAACCGGAGGAGTCCCCGGGGAGCATCGTCGGGGTAGCGGCGCCTGTCCATGTACCAGAACAGGTAGCCACCATTGACGGCAAGGGCCGTCCGCCATCGGGTGATGGGGTGTGGAGGATCAACGGCGGTCTCCCTCCACCGCGCGCCGGGCTCGCCGACGGTGAGCACCTCCATCCCCATGGAGACGGGAGGATCCATGGAGGGGGAGCGGTAGAAGGACCGAACCACCTTGTACCTGCCGGTACCAGGATCCAGCCCCAGCCCTGCGGTGTGGCTGTGGCCATGGCCGTCAGGCAACGTGATGGCTTCTCTTGTTGCCGGGTTGAAGAGGTAGAGCTTGGTGATAGTCGGGGCGAGCACTAGGCCATCACAGTGGGTGTAGTGGCTGATTAAGCGGAACTTGTGGCCGACAGGGAAGTCCTTGGCATCCATGATCCTCGCAAGGGAGGAGGCACCTTGCTCCCACTGGTAGAAGCTGATGTGGGTGGAGAATTTGGTCGGCCGGTCATGGCGGAAGTGGGGGCTGATGAGGATGGATGGCTCCTGCTGCCGTCTGGAAGCCGAGCACTGGAGTTGGGTTCGGATGAAGGAGGGCTCGGAGATGATTGCACGCCAACCTCTGCAGACGGACTTGAAGCGTAGCAGGGATTTGACGGGCAGACGAGCCAGAATCTCCATCACAATCTCCTCCGGCAGCTCAGGAAAAGTAGCTGCTGCTGCAGCTGGTCCTACCATCCTCTTCCTCTTCTTGCTCCTCTTCTTCATGTTCATGGTGTCGTCCTACATGCAGCAAACACACAAACAAATGATGCTTAACTCGAGATTGCATAGTGCACATATATTTATTAACGGAATGTAACATAGCATAGTCCGAATCGGAATCTGCATACCAAAAACAAAAAAAAAAAAGAATCGGATTCTGGAGCACAGCTAATTCGAGGAGCAGGAAAAAGATTGTTCTGTCTGCTTCTTGGGCTATATGCAAATAGACTAGCTGTGATCTCATCTGCGTCAAATTCTGAGATGATATATCCAACAGGACAATGATAAGAGAGCTTCTTATTTTTTTTGTTGGTTCTTTGTGCTAAGAATGAATTAAACAAGTGAAAGGGAAAACCAAACAAACAGATGAACATACAGCCTATACAACGGCAACGGCGGTAGTGATTCAGATATGGTGGTAAGGAATGCCTTATTAGCTACTCCCTCCGTTTCACATAACATCTATATGAATGTAGGTAATGCTAAAAATTCTTACATTGTGAAACGGAGGAAGTATGTGCCTGGCCTGATGTGATGCATGGTGGAATATATGCATGTATGAAGAGTTGTAAGTTTCTTCTTACATACTAGAAGAATGCATCTTATGTAAACTTCTATGCCACTGAAAGGAATATAATTTCATACTCCATGTTAGGGCATCCACAATGTGTATGCAAATATGATATTAAGGAATAAAGTAATATGTTTGTTATTGCTTTATGCATTGGGAGAAGATAAAAGAAGAGAATGTTGCTATGGTTATACTTTTGTAGCATGATGTGGGTCTTTGAATCCTGCATGTAAAAGGGTGAAACAAAATTTTTTCGAGTGGGTCCAACCGTAAAGTCGATAAAAAAACTATAAACATTATAGCATATGCTATTAACCAAAGACCATATAATGGTGAGTCTCACCTTATAACCTCTATGCATCTTAGACATTGAGGATGCCTTTAACCTTTAATGTTTTAAGCATTCGCCGCAGCAACGCGCCAGATATCCTAATGCTTTCCACGATGATGGTGATGAGATCAACAGTAAAATGGTTAGAATGCAAGTAATCAGACTAATTTGGTGCTTGGGCCTGTACAACACTTCGACGCACATTAGACAGACCCATATTGTCGGCCGAGGCTGCAAGTATCCTGGGCCTCAGTGAACCTATAAGGAATAAGATCACTTTGACTCCCTCAACTGACCACCAAATCTAAATCGTATCCCTCAACCGCAATACCAGAAATCTTGACTTCCCGAACTTTACAAAACCGGTGCAATTTGACTCCCTTGGTGGTTTTGGAGGGCGGATTCGCTGACGTGTCGCACACGTGGCAGTGTTGACATAGTCTTTGTCCCACGTGGCATTAACGTGGCGTTTATGTGGCATTAAAATAAAAAAAAATGCGAGACCTATTTGTCATTCAAAAAACATTATGGGACCCGCTGACATGTTGGTCCCACGTGTCATCCTCTTCCTCCTCCCTCTCCTCCCTTCTCTGTCTCTCCCTCTCTTTCTTCGTGCGTGGGGAGCGGCGTCCAGATCGGCGGCGGCGACGGCGGGCGATGGACAGAGACGCTGGAATGGATCATGGCGGAGCTCGCGGCGAACACGTGGGTGATGGCGAAGCTGCAGGACGAGATCAGTCGAGCAGCCGACGGGAAGCCCGTCCCGCCCCGATCCTTGTCCCGCGCCAGTCGACGGTGACGGCGGTCGTGCAAGGCTAAGAGATCCTGGCCAAGACATCGTTGTTCATCAACGTGTGGGCAATTGGGAGATACCCTGCGGCGTGGAACTCGCCGGAGGAGTTCTGGCCGGAGCGGTTCTTGGCCAGCAGAGAGGCGGTGGACTTTCAGGGGAACAACTACCGGCTCATCCTGTTCGTCACCGACCGACGGATCTGCCCCGACATCAACTTCGCCGTGCCGGTGCTGGAGATGGCACTGGTCGGACTCCTTCACCCGACGAACGAGCTGCTGGGCGGCGGCGGCGGCCTGATGTGGTCGCAGCGGAGCTGCTCCCGCGCCCGTCGCCCGAGGTCCACCGCCCACCGCCGCCACCACTCCGGCACCCACCCGGCCGCCGTCGCCGCCGCTGCCGCCACCTCGGCCCCGCTTGCCGCCGGCTCATATGAAGGGGAGAGAGAGAGAAATAAGGGAGAGGAGGAAGAAGGGTAGTGAGAGAGAAGATGGCATGTGGGTCCCACATTTTATTTTTTTGTGTGAATGACAAATGGGTCCCACATATATATTTTTATTTTAATGCTACAAGCACCACGTCAATACCACGTGGGACAAATACCAAGTCAACACTGCCACGTGTGCGCCACGTCAGCGAAACCGCCCTCCAAAACCACCAAGAGAGTCAAATTGCACCGATTTTGTAAGTTCGGGGGTCAAGATTTTTAATATTATGGTTAAGGGATACGATTTAGATTCGGTGGTCAGTTGAGGAAGTCAAAGTGATCTTATTCCAACCTACAATGGCCTAAATTAATTCCAATTTCATTTCCTAAGTGGGCCTCAATGTTTCCGGTCCATTTTTCATGGGCCATAGCCCAACGGCATACAACGAAGGAATATGCGCGTGCGCGCATCATCCGGGGCCCACCATTCCAGAGAATTTGAAATCCGGGCGAGGAATTTTGTAAGACATTTGAACCAACCATTCTGTCCTGTCCATTCTGGCCCACCTCCCTTATCCACCCTCTGATTCCCAAACTGCCCCTTACTCCAAACCTTGTCTGCTGCAAGTTGCTGAAATAATTTGCTTGCATTTGCTTTGGATCTCTTACGAAATTCAAGAGTAAAAAGGTATACTGAAAATCCTTTTGAAATTTCAATTCATCCGAAAAGTAAAACGAATATTTGAATTTCGAATTTCGGGGAACTTGTTCCCGCCGGGCCACTTGGAAATTGGAATTTGCCGCAAGGGGCAAAACCGTAAAATGGGAGCAGTTGCACGCTTTCGTCCCTATCCGATGCCGTCGCGACAGTGACGCCTCTCTGCTCCCTTCGCTTCGCCCACAGAGACAGTGCTCTCTCCCTCTCGAACCTTCCGCCTCCTTCTAGAACCTTCCACTTCCGCTCCTCGTCCGGGCAAGGAGGTGCCGCCTCCCTCCGCCTCGCCGGAGATGGCGACGATGGAGAACGTGATCGTGCTCGTGAACCGCATCCAGCGAGCCTGCACCGTCCTCGGGGACCACGGCGGCGGCGACGGCACCGCCTCCCTCCCCACGCTGTGGGAGGCGCTCCCTTCCGTCGCCGTCGTCGGTGGCCAGGTGCGCCCCCCCGCCCTATACCGCCTCTGCTCCCCTACCTAGGGTTTCGCGTCGTTGCTCAATTTCGGAGGTGAACGCTCGATTTTATTTGCGCCGGTTGCATGCGTGCAGAGTTCCGGCAAGTCATCGGTGCTGGAGAGCATCGTGGGCCGCGACTTCCTGCCTAGGGGCTCAGGTTTGATCGGGAATTCTGCGCCTGTGTCCGAATTTTCGAGTACCCGTGCTGTGATTTTTACAGCCACGAGGTTTGTGTCTTCGATTACAGGTATCGTGACGAGAAGGCCGCTGGTTTTGCAGCTGCACAAGACGGAGGACGGGGTGCAGGAGTACGCTGAGTTCTTGCATATGCCCAAGCGTCGGTTCAACGATTTTGGTGAGTGCTCTCACTCATTCTCTCTATACGCATGGGCGCGCGCGCTCAGACATTTTCAGTGTCTTGCAGTTGTTTGGGGGGTTTTATGGGTTTATGCTTTGAACTGGTTTACTTAGTGGCCGTAGGCAAATTGCTTTAATGAAATGCACAATTAGCCATGTTTAGTGTAATTAACACTGCAATTAGCAGTTGCTAGCAGCAGATGCTGTATTGTTCGGTTTCTACACTGCTACTACATATGTATCCTCTTGTTTAATGTCAAAATTCGGCAGTAATTTTTCAGCTATACAGGTATAACACTGCCTAGGTAATGCTCCATAAAATTGTCACGATCAATAAATTTACTTTCACTTAAACGATCAATAAATTGTCACGAGAGAAGCAGAACTGGAGAAGCAATCTGTTGTCATTACTAGGGCTGTAGACATATTAAAATTACTTTATTTAACTAATGCAAATGGTTGCAAAATATATAGAGGATACATTTGCTTGTAATGAATTCTGTGTGGTTTCAGCGTCTTGTTACCTTGGAAATGACTGAAGTTGAACAGATAGTTCTTACAAACATGCTGGTGAATGGTGATATTTGTTTTCTGCAGCTCTTGTGCGGAAGGAAATTCAAGATGAAACTGATAGGCTGACAGGGAAGACTAAACAAATATCACCTGTTCCAATTCATCTCAGCATTTACTCACCACATGGTACTCACACCCTTTGCTTGACTTATGCTGCTTCTTTTTTTTTTTTAATGAAGGATCACAGCTGCTTTTACTTGTCAAATTTTATTTTTCCGGTTTCATCTTATATAAATAAGACTGTGTTTTCTGTTTGGCAACAATACTTGTGCAACCTTTAATTTCCTTTTTTTCTCACACAGGCATAGACTTTACTTATATGCAGTACATCGCAGCTTCATGTAACTCCAGAATTCTTAACTTAACATAACTCTATTCAATGAACTATTGCAGTGGTCAACTTGACATTGATTGATCTGCCGGGTCTAACTAAAGTTGCAGTAGGTATGGAAATGTGTACCGATTTTCATGCTTGAACTTACTTGGACTTAAGCAATGTTAACCAGAGAATTTTCACTTACTACATTGCCTTTCAGAAGGACAGCCTGAAAGCATTGTCCAGGATATTGAAAATATGGTGCGCTCATATGTTGACAAGGTATATTACTTCAGTATAGAATATAGGCCTACACATTCTTATTAAAGTACTACCACTGGGTATTTTTTTCATTTTATGAATTATTCGATGCGCCTTAAAAATAAATTCAGTGCCACTTGACTTATTACATCTCTGGGGTGTTAAAATAAGGGTGCAATATTTCCTCGTATCAATATTCACTTATACAATTCTAGCTTGATTGGTCTCCCACACCTATATTTCACAGTCTCATTAGCAGTTAATGCTGACTGATAGATTTAAGTACCCTTTGCATGTCTCACGGTCTCATTAGCATTTAATATTGTTTGCTTGGATGCCTTCTACAAAGTATTTTAAAAAATGTAAGCAAGTTCCTTGGACCTGCCCGTTTATAGCATATTTCTTACAGCCATTCTTTTCCAAGTGGGCTAGTTGGCTATAATATTTTTTCCAGGGTTAGACAAAAGTACTCCAATACGGGGCTATTTTTTTAGAAAATGGATTAAACCCAGCCTCTACATCCAACGGAAGTACATATGTGGTGCTGATTATATTGTGCCTTTCCTTTGTTGAAATTAATTCCTATATTCACTAGTGCTTTATTTTGTATGTTGCATTAAGTTATACTGCAAACTAAAGCTCCAAGATGACCATATCTTAACAACATTGCAGGAGACTATGAAGTGTGCATTTGTGTGTACCTTATGCAGTGACATTTTTGTATTTTCTTTTGTAGCCAAACTGCATCATACTTGCTATATCTCCTGCCAATCAAGATATAGCAACATCTGATGCTATTAAGCTTGCTCGAGATGTTGATCCAACTGGTATGATCAAAGTTATACACTTACTTTACTATGATATTTTAATTTTGTTAACTGTCGATTTGGTGTTTTGCTGTCAATTGTGGCAGTGAATGATTCTATTTTTCTTTATTGTATACTCCTTAGATAATCTTTGCTAGGTCCATTTGCTTAGAATATGTCTGGATATTGGGTGGTAGACAAGCAAAATAGTGACATATTCTTGTTTTTGGAGAAACCTCATTTGTATTTCAGTATATCTCATGTGCTGGCCATCTCCTGAGGTTTGAGATAGCTGTTCACCTGCTCTAGTTGATAATTCCATAAAGGATTAGTTCCTATGAATTATGTAGCAGGGAATTTACTTTGCCAGTTGCTACTAATTTTAGACAACTCTGCTCCCAACCAGTTTATAAATGAAGATCCTGTTGCCTACCAATTGTACACCATGAAAATGTGATAACCATTAGTGCTACACATTTCTTCTTCACATCTATCCAAAATAGTCACATTATTTGGATGCCTGGAGATTGCTTGGCTGCTTGTAATTGCTAGGGGGGATATATGGTATGAACTAGGGAGTAGCCTTAAAATAGGAGAATGAGAAATAAAATCTGAGCCACTAGATCAACTTGAAGTGGTCTATATATACCAAGTACATCGCCAAATAGGATTTTGGCCTTTTGGGAGGGTGCAAGTACAACCAGCAACCTTACAAGAGTAAAGTGGATTAATCGAGAGAGCCCTTGGGAATCATCAGTATCTTTTGATGGTTGATGTTAGACATGTAAATTGAAGCCAGTGGCTTAGATTGCTGGTTCTAGACTTCTAGTCTCATTTTCTAAAACTAGCTCATATTAGTATGTTCTGCACATGGAGAATCTGAGACAATTCCATCCTAATTTCTTTCGTGTGGAATCATCTATGTTCAGGTGAAAGGACATTTGGTGTGTTGACTAAGCTTGATTTGATGGACAAGGGAACAAATGCACTTGATGTATGTTTCTCTTTACTACTTTACTTTGTATGCAATTTGGGTTATGTAAATTTTAATCCTCCCAATATTTGTTCTTCTCATTAAGGTTCTCGAAGGAAGATCGTACAGACTGCAGCATCCATGGGTCGGGATTGTTAATCGTTCACAAGCAGATATCAATAAGAATATTGATATGATTATTGCCAGGCGAAAAGAACAGGAGTTCTTTGCTTCTAGTCCTGAATATTCTCATTTATCAAGCAGGATGGGTTCAGAATATCTTGCCAAACTTCTTTCACAGGTTCTGGAAAACCCATTTGGTGTTCTCTCTCTTTTTTAATTATTTTGAAGTTATTAATGTTAACGGATGCATTGCTGTTTCCACCTCTTAGCACTTAGAGGCTGTGATCAGGGCACGTATTCCAAGCATTACATCTCTGATCAACAAAACTATTGATGAACTTGAATCTGAGATGGATCACATTGGTAGACCTATTGCCTCTGATGCTGGGGTAACCTACTGAACCTTATGGTAAATTGCATTGTATTCAAATGGAAAAAGCAAACATAATTTATGTGCTTGTGCAGGCTCAACTATACCTCGTGTTGGAGCTTTGCCGTGCATTTGAGAAAATATTTAGAGAACATCTTGATGGAGGGTAAATATCATATATGCTATTAGGCTTCTTTATTACCTGCATTATGTGTCCATGCAATGTTTTCTTTAGAGATCTGAAATGCTGGCATAAAAATCGCAGACGGCCTGGAGGTGATCGAATTTATGGTGTCTTTGATAACCAACTCCCCTCTGCTCTGCGGAAGCTTCCATTTGACCGCTACCTCTCTCTGCAAAATGTTAAGCGTGTTATCTCAGAAGCTGATGGTTATCAACCTCATTTAATTGCTCCTGAGCAAGGGTACCGCCGACTGATTGAATCTGCTCTCAATTATTTTAGAGGGCCAGCTGAAGCTTCTGTAGATGCTGTAATATACTAAGAATCTTCCTCCTGTGGACTGTGGTTGCCTGCTCTGGTATTTTATTTATTCTGAAATCTCTTTTACCATTGTTGCAGGTGCATTATGTTTTGAAAGAGCTGGTAAGGAAATCCATCGGTGAGACCCAGGTTGGCTATTTTGCACCACCATATCAAATCATCATTTTACCTTCCTCACCTGTTGCTATGTAGTAATTCTTTTTTTCAAAACATGTTAATATATCGTTAGGAATTGAAAAGGTTTCCCACTCTTCAAGCGGAGCTTGCGGCTGCATGCTTTCATGCCCTAGAGAGATTCCGTGAAGATGGACGTAAAACCACTGTACGACTGGTTGATATGGAGTCAGCATACTTGACAGTGGAGTTCTTCCGCAAGCTTCCACAGGAAGTGGACAAGACTGGAACTGGGAACCCTTCCACTCCTTCTGTTGATCGTTATGCTGACGCGCACTTCAGGAGGATTGCTTCCAATGTGTCCTCATACATTGGCATGGTATCTGATACATTGAAGAATACTATCCCCAAAGCTGTTGTTCATTGTCAAGTCAGGGAAGCTAAGCGTTCCTTGCTTAACTATTTCTATACCCAAGTGGGCAGGAAAGATGTGAGTTACTTAGTTCGTTTTGTAACAAGCTAACTTATTCAGTCCTCCCAATGACCATTTTCCTTTGTAGGCTAAGCAGCTTGCGCAACTCCTTGATGAGGATCCTGCTCTTATGGAGCGAAGGCAGCAGTGCTTTAAGAGGCTTGAGTTATACAAGTCTGCCAGGGATGAGATCGATGCTGTGTCATGGTCACGTTAAAGGTAACATTCTGTTTGCTTTGCAATTTGACATGCAGAATTAATAGCCAGTTGATCTGCACTTCACGTGTCAAACATTTGAGATTGATTACTAATTGTTGTGCTATATATGAGTCTTGATTGTAATGTGTTTTCATAATATGTATGCAGACTTTTAAGCACAAGCATGAATGAAGTCTGTCTGTATATTTGTTTAAGATTCCATGGTATTCACAAATTGAATCTAGAATTCCAGATTACTGCATTTTGTTGCTTATTTTCGAAATGAAATGTTGGCCTATTCAACTAGCCCTATAAGTATATGGTTGACTGCATTGACTATGCATAAGTTGCATACTGAAACTCTGCATAGTTAAAATAATGTTGGTCTGTGTAATTTGTATTCAAATAGCTACTAAAATTCTTGTCTAGATTAGGGCCGCTGTTCGGTGACTATTTCGTTTTGGGTGTTGCCGAGACAAGAGCCGCCCAATAAATAATACCAATAGTGCGTTTGAACATTCTTGGCGTGACTCGACCTGCAAGATCCATCTGCAGTCTAGTAGTTTTGTTATAGGTAGCGTTTTCCATTGTTATGACTTCTCATGTCCCTGGCTTTATCTGAACCGTAGAAGCATAACCATCCAAGATAGGGATCAGGTTAGCCAGGTATCGAGCTTATGCATAAGCTTTGGTCAATTTCTTGCTTGTTCGTTTGCATTATCTGCGTACGTTCAACAAGACCCAATACATGAGTATTTTTTGTCACTTCCATACATCGGGTAAACTTGACTCTGCATTACTTGTGTTGAACTGACCTTTGATTCGTTCGAGCTCTTAGAATTCTTGAATTAGCGCTATTAGATTCACGCTTTCTAGAACTGGTTTTTCATTCCTGTTGGTCTTTGATGAGTGGCCTGCGTAGAACAGGTCTTTATAGTGCAAATTGCTATGCTGACGTGTCTTCCTCTGATTGTTATGGACTTCAGTGATAGAAATTTTTTTTAGATAATGATTATCTGATAGGATATATCATGCTAAGTACAGTATCATCGTTAACAAACTAACAATACCATACATAAACAATTGATTGATCCACTTGCCTCCTAATTAAAACAGAAATGGGCTGCTTTCAGAAGTTCCAAATCGGCGTCGAGCCGTCCTGTTGTATTACTAACATAGAGTTGCAGTCCATTATGAGCAGCACTACATTGCAATGGATCATTGGTTGGTCTGATATCTCTTACACATATACTTCCATGACATATCTGCCAATTAATTCATTGCTGTTATACTACTGGTAGAGCAGAAATTTCCATCCAGTATTAATTAGTTATGCTATGTGTCATAGTCATGATGGTAATATCTGAACGATCTCAAGAACGTCCGGCCCCTTGGACTTTAGAAGCAAAAGAACTGGGGCAGGTGGCTGTTGGCCATCACTTAGCCTGTTTAGTTCGAAAAAAGAAATTTTTGGGTATCGTATTGGATGCTTGACCGGATGTTGGAAAGGATTTTCGGACACCAATAAGAAAACTAATTTTATAACTCACCTGGAAACCACGAGACGAATTTTTTGAGCCTAATTAATCCGTCATTAGGGCAAGTACAACGGGTTGGCGAGACCCGTCGACATGCACTGTTTTTTTGCGAACCCCCCCCCCCCGGCGCTCGCTTTGGCCCATCCGTCGTCTCATTCGTCGACGAGGCCAGCGCGTGCTCCCAGGCGACGCGACGGCGATGAAGCCCGTTGTACGACGCGATGCGGGGAGGCGACGGAGGCGCGGGATCAGCTCTCTCGCGTGCGGAACAGGTTCGCACCTTCCTCGCCCGCCAAAATCTCTCTCGCGCGCGTTGAAATAGCCCCCCCCCCCCCCCCCCCCGCGTTCCCCATCCAACCCTATTTCGATCTGGCCACCATGTCGCGGCAGGAACGGAAGGAGGCGGCGGCGGCGGCGCAAGATATGCTGAAGTTGGATGCGGCTTGGATGCGCAAGCCAGCTGCATCGCAATCTCGAAAGGGTGTGGCGGCGCCGATGCGGAAGGCCCAGGGAGGAGCTCGGGCGGCGTCGATGGTGCCGGAGCTGAGCAGTTTAGGGTTGGCGGCGCGTGTGCCAGAGCACCGGAGTTCGGGATATGGCGCGGCTAGTCCACCACCAAGCTCCTTCACCGACTGCAGCTACTTCTTCTAAGATCATTTCATATATAAATATATATAATTATTATATACATGTTTATTTTACAAGTCATGCGGAATATTTAAATGTACTGTGCATTGTCTTATATATGCAACAAAATGACTACAAAGATCAATTATACACTAGATCATCATGATTTGTGTGTCAAAGGATGAATTAAACACTCTACAGACAGCCAAACCAACAACCTATTGTATAAGCTGTCTGTTTAAGCTGTCTATTTGTGTAAAAAGACAGCAAGTTGTCTACACGGTTGTACTTGCCCTTAGCATATACTGGTTACTGTAGCATTTATGGTTAATTATGGACTAATTAGGCTTAAAAGATTCGTCTCGCGTTTTCCCCCTAACTATGTAATTAGTTTTTTAATCTATATTCAATGCACGGATAATACTCTATATATGTGTTCAAAGATTCGATGTGATTTTTTTGGGAAAAAATTTGGGAACTAGCCCAGACCTTACTGCTACGTCACTCGCATGTGATGCCTCTAGCGACAAGTACCAGTAGTAGTAGCAGCGAGTAGGTAAATTAGAGCAACTTCCTGTGCATCTCTGGTTAATCTGTTCCCTTTTTTTTTTTCAATATCTTGTTTTGCTGGTGATGGTTTGTTGGTTCATTGGTTGTGTGCTGCTGCTTCTGCTGCGGCGCTGTTATACGGATGCTGGATACAGTATATTGCAGGCCAACCATTCCGGGAAGGCCTGAACTCATATAAACAAGTACAGTACATTATCTTAAACTATAGTTGTTGCACATGCGATCCTGTGCTAAAATGAGCACAGAGAGAGAGAGAGAGAGATGAGCCCTTGTGTTGGCCACATGCCGGGCACAGGGATGAGAATGAGATGCCCGCACGCTTCCAATGCTGCCGCGCGGATGTCGTTGTTCGCATGTCGCGTTGCGTTGCCGGTTTGCACTGTGCAGGGGAGGGAGGGCATGAATCGATGATCTGTGTGACCCTGTCGCCTGTCGGCGTCTCCCGGTCATCCGCTCCTCCTCCCAATATTGAATCCTTCTTCCTCTCGCCGTCGCCGGCTCGTTCTTGTTCACGGTCAAATCAGGCAGGAGTGTGTGTGTTGTTGCATGGTGTTTTCTGGCCAACATCCCAATTGGCCGCTAGAAGCTTCGGTATGCAACTCCCTCCGACTGTTTGGTGGCGCAACTTTTCACTGCACCGTGTAGGCGTGTACCATGTTCTTGTTATCGCGTATGGCAAATTGGCAACTGCTCTTGTGATATTTCTGGTGCCGGAATGGATCAACCATCTTTGTAACTAACTGTACCAGCAGAGGCGCGTAATTGCATAGCAGGAGGCGCCCTTGGCTGCATACGGCCTGTGAGACGTAGTACTACAGTTTCGTGGGTTTGACTTGAGTCCATGCCCAATTGCATTTGCATACTAGATCCTACCTAGAACTGTTGACTGTCGAGCAGTAGCATTAGCATGTCAGCACCACGCTAGCTGTCCAGCACACGAACGAATTTAAGTTTTTAACCCCCAAAACAGGAACAGGGAACCCGGAACCCGTAAAGGACGTCCAGGGAAAGACAGCGAGAGGTGAAAAAACCGGTGCCCCCGGTTTCCTTCCCAGCGACTACACGTTTGTACCTGCACGCATTGAATCCGTCTCCGGGCGCAATAAAAGAAAATATCGTGGTACTATTGTGAATTTGTGATCGACGTTGTGTTTGATTATTGGACCCATCTAGATAATTAGTACTACCTTCGCATCAGGCCTGCAAATTTTTGTCTCGTGTTAGAAGAAGGATCGGATAGAATTCGATTGTCGTGGTATGAGCTTTTACGTTTATCTTCCTCTCCGGTGTTCTAGTCTGTCTTCAGATAATGTTTTGTTGCCTGCAAAATGAAAGTTATTTGAACATACCCGAGTGAAAGGTGAAAAGTTTGTATTAGATATCCGATGCAAAGTAAAACTATAAGGTTTATTACTCGTTACAATATGTAGTTTATTTTGAAAAACAATTTTGATCATATCCAGTTGCATAACTAGAATTGGGTTCTTGTAAAGGAAAGATGCAAATTGTTTCGTTCAATCCAAAATTGATGTGTACTAGTAAGTACTCTTGTATGGCTGTCTGGGAGGAAGATTTGAAGAGATCATTCATATTTCTTTTCTTAATTATTAGCCATTATTCCCTCTATTAACCTTAGTCCACATTAATACCTTCTTAATTACGCACTAATTGCGTACTTAACTGCATTTAGCTGGGTTGGCTAATTAACTGCATTTAGCTGGGTTGGCTCAAGCATGGGTACCGGTTCTCTACTCGCTAGCATGGAGGACAAGGAGAGTACATGAGACCCCTCACTTAGAACACAAGATCTCTGAAAGAGTTCCATCTGTTCCGTAAAAAGTAATTCATTCTTCAGTTTACACAAAACACATTAATTTACATTCGATTTGTGAGCAATATAATTTGAACCAGATAAATTTTATTACCACAATAAACCATTTTCTCACGCTCTTTCGTTCACATAAATGTCTCCCGTGAAACATCGTAATTTTATAGAATTTCCTCTAGAACTAAGCTCCGATCAGTTGACTTACGACTGATATTATTCAAATAGTAAAATACATCAGTGATTCTTAAACTTGTAAGGAGGTTTCATCTAGATCCACGATCTTGCAAAACGCGTATTAAGATCTCTTGACTTAGTTTAGTGTATCATTATGATCCAAAATCTCATTTGACCGTGATCTTACTTGCATGTCTTACCTACATGACATGCATCGTGATTAATGACACAACACATTTTTATTTTTTTATTTTTTTTCTCACTTCTTCCTCTCTTTCTTTTCTCCCTTCGTCCTCCTCCCTCCGGCAAGCGATCTCTTTAGTAGGTATGTGCCATGTCACAGTTCACGTAGCATGTAAGACCATGATCAAATAAGGCTTTGGATCGAGATGATACAATAAACTCGATGCACGCTTTATAAATTGTGAAACATCTTTATAAGTTTAAGAATTGCTAGTGTAGTTTACTTTTACTCAAATGGTGATGATGTCGAAGATGTAGCCAAGAATGAGGATTACGTGCGCCGGCAAGAATTTTAAATTTGTTCAACCAGGAATGTAATACTTTGTTCAGTCATTAATAAAGCTCTATCTTTACTGTAAAAAAAACAATGGCGAAAAATATACTAAGTCAAATAACCCCTTAAAATCACAAATTAAATTTTGGATAACCCAAAAGCAGACCTAAAAGGAAATCTAGATAAATTTAGGATAAGAAAATTACTCAGGTAGGAGTAATAAATACTAATAGGGAGCCCTAGTAAAATTAGCAGTTAGAAATCCGGCTTACGTGTAGACTGGAGCATCAGAGCACCGTTTCTTTCCACCGCTCTCTCCCGAATAAATCCGTCCGCCATTAACGCCACCACCACCACCCACCCCTTCCCTTCTTCCATCCTCCGCCTCGCCTCGCCTCGCCGCGCCAGAATCCTCTCCGATGAGCCGGAGCCGGAGATGAGGTGCAAGCTCCACCCCTACGCCAACGCCGTCGGCGTCTGCGCCCCCTGCCTCCGCGACCGCCTCCTCGACCTCGCCGCCCAGCGCGACGCCACCGCCGACGCCGCCGAAGCCGACGACCACCACCACAGCAGCAGCAGCAGGGCCTCCTCATCCCTCTTCGCGCGCTCCGTCTCCCCCTACGCCGCGGCGCGCCGCTCCGACGCCTGCGCCTACGCGTCATCCTCCTCCTCCTCGGCCGCCGCCGCCCACCACCACCACCACCACCCCAACCTCCTCTTCTTCCGCACGCCGCAGGTCGGCCCCGCCCGCGCGGCGGGTGGCGGCGATGAGCCCGAGCCGCGCGGCAAGAAGGTCGCGCGCCGCAGGTCCTTCCTCGCCGCGATCTTCGGCGGCGGCGGCGGGAGGCGACACGCCCGGGGCGACGACGACGTCGTCCGCGGCGGTGGCGTGAGCGCGAAGGATCCTCCCCGACGGTCCACCTCCTGGCTCTCCTCGATAGTCCGACGCAAGCGGCGGCCGGAGGCCGCGGCGACGGCGGCGGAGTCGCTGCCGCCGCCGCTGGACGAGGCGCCCGACTCCCCCGGAGGCAGTACCACCAGTAGCTGGTGGTTCCCTTCCCCCTCGCCGGCGAGGCAGCACCGCCGCAGGCACACCGGCGTGGGCGCCAGCGGGGACGGGATCTCGGGGTTCGCCGTGTGCCTCAGCCCGCTCGTCCGGCCCACCTCCGGCGGCGGCGGCGGACGCCGGCGATGCCAGCCGCCGGATCCGTCCCCCCTGGGCGACACCCACCGGCGCAACCTGTCGGCCGGCGGCGCCGCCTCGTTCGGCCGCAACACCTCCCGGAAGCTCGCCGACATGGGTAGGTTCCGATGACGCCATCTTCGCTCGCTCGCGCGCTTTTTTTTTTCCCTCCTTTTCTTTTTCATTTTTTTTTTCGGGGGCAATTTTATCTTTGATTTTTTTTTCCTACAAAATTTGACCAAACATTTCGGTACTCTCGAGGAGATGTGACGATATGAATGGTAGTGTTTGCCGCTACGTGTTGACGAGAGGCGAAGAGAAATGGAAAAAAGAAATTCAGTGGAAATTTGGGTTTGTTTATGGTTAGGCAGTAGCAGCAATGTAGCATACTATACAAATATTGATATTGGGAAGAATCCTTCAAAATTTTTATATATTTTCTCTCCCTACCATGTGAATGGAAAAAAAAGGAATGAAACAAATCAATTAGCTGAGCTGTGTGCTCTCTCTGACCTCCTCAATTGCGGCCTCAGTTTTGTTCTTTGCTTGGCTTCTTCTCCCCCCCCCCCCCCCCCCCCCCCCCCCCCCAATTTGATTAGCAATTTCGTTGTGTGTTGCGTAGATGACTCAGCTCATGATGGTTGTATTGCAGACTTCAGTAGTGGTGGTTGATTTCTTGTATTTCTGTGCAAAATTTCAAACATCTGGCCGCGTTTCAAACAGTTAAACCAGGATACGATTGACAACAGTACACGTACGTATGGCATCCTTACTTTCTCTAGTTTGTATTACTAGTGTACAACCGCTCTTCACTTCAGTACAGAGAAGATGCAATGTTCGAAATGTGAAGCTTGCAAGATTCTCCTCAAGTAGTAGCAGCAGGAGGTAGATGAAAAACCAAACGTGCTACAAAGACATGCGTGAGTGTTACTATTAACTACTGTATTACGGTTTACGAAGAGGAAGAAAATGCGATTTGCAAGCAAGAACCTTCATTCTCTCTGGTCGTTTGATTGGTTAGATTTGCAGCTGCAGGATCCAAACATCAGATGCGCCGTATCACTGGCAGTTTCATCGTCTCGAATAGTGATCGACCATAAATTTCATTGTCGCCTCCCTCATCGAATCATTAACTGCTGAATTCGTGTCGTGTCGTGTCGTCTCTACCTCTCGATTGATTGGCCGATGCAAAACGTTTGTAGTACGTACTACGTTTAAAGGCCATTGCTCCGTTACACGTATACAGGCCATGTAGTAATTACGAATTAACAGCAGGTATTAACTGAGGTAGGTCGTGGCTAAATTAAGCTGCACGGCACTGCTTATATACAAGGGATACACATTCACCGATCGGTCGATTTCCGTGAATAGGTGAATTGTTGAATCATGTTGCGGCTGATCCAAATTGATGTGACACTTCCACCCACACCGGCACTATCTTCTCCTGGAAATGGTCCCAAAATAAACCCCAGCGTTTATTTAGCCGTGAGCTGCTTACCTGCTACTAGTGGTAGCCTGGAGCAATGTGTATTAACAGAGTTGATTTCTAGCTCTTGAGACAACATGGAGCTATATATGTGGGGAAACGCAATAGAAATCGTACAACATGAGGAGCTATACATGTCCCGGAAACGAAGATTCGATGAGCTTGATGGTCCAACAATGGGCGGCTGGGTTAGTGCTCGATCGATCGATCGCCTACCTCGGGGGAATAGCCATGGCATCAGTCACGTTGAGACGAGATGATGAACGCATGCTTTGGGCGATCATGGCGCCTTGCCGCGCGTGGCATATTTCATCTCCTAAAATCCATATCTTATAAACCTATGAAAAAGCTATTTCTGCTCCTACTACTCAATTACCCATGGATAAAGAACATGTGTATGTAACTGTATCGCAAACTGCACTAGGATTCTCTTCACCTTAAGCGTCATTGGCTGCCAAATTCCATCTTTACCAATGAACTACGATCTGCTCTGCTACACCACACGATGTACGTGCTCTTTTCTGGTCTTTTTACACAGAACAAACGCCTTTCCTTTCCTTGTAGGAACCGCGCTTTCTCACATGACCGAGGCGCGTGACCTTGCATGCATGCTACCAACTTAAATTTTTTTGGGTCAAAATCCATCAAATTGCCTACCCCAAAGTGCATTCCCGTCAGTCGCTTTTCTGCCAAAAGCTCTTTTCAGACGTTAGCAAAGGCAGTCTTGCTTAACAGCGTACACACACGGGATGAGTAAAGACTACGATCCTACTACTAGAGCAGTAAGTACTCACTCCATTCCATTATAAATACATCTAAGATTAAATGTGACATTTCATAATACAACTGTTATGATTCGTTGTAATATGAAATGTCACATCCAGTCATAAGTGCATTTATATAAGGATGGAGGGAGTAGTAGTAACTGGTAAGGAACTACTAGTGAGTGGTTACATGCAAAATTTCATTACCTGTTCCTTCAGGAATTGGGCGAAATTTCACCACATTTTCGTGCGGGAAACCTTCAAGGGCGACATGAATCACAGCACGTAGAGCATGCGTTCGTCGATGGCAACGTATAGCCGTAGGTCCAACAGAACTGCTGCTCATCATGTGAAACAACCAGTAAAGGAGACGTCTAGCCGAGCACAGCACTACCTACCAATTAAGCGAGTGAAGCCCACCTGAGCTAGTCCCCACATCTTCGAGTGAAGTTGTATCCTACCTGCATTAGTAAATTTTGAGCAAATTAGGTTGCAGAATTTGCAAATTTGCAGGACATTCATTCACCTTGCAATTCAGCTCTCCTGTTTGCCATGTCATACATGTATGGAGTTGAACTGGGGCTTTCTTTCAGTGCGAAAGATGGCAACATTAGGTGGTCCGATGACGATGACAACACAGCTACCAGTCCAGTTTCCTCAATGCATTGTCACCCTCTTCTTTTGCTTCTCAGCCTTCTCCTTCTGTGGCTTGCAAGAGCATGAACATAGGCTTGTCTCTGTCGGAAAAAGCACCTGAAAGCACAAAATGATCTGGTCATACTTATGTTTAATCACTGGTGAATACAGGTCAGATTCAACAGCAAATGTGTAACGCATCTTTTCTATATATTGTGTCTATGAAACACCCTAAACAGATGGGTGGGAAATACCCTGCAACTTGCTCTCATTGTTTTTTGTCACCCCAGAGTATGTATAAGTCAACTACACAGTGTGCACCAGGTATGAAATGCAGCAGCCAAGCGCGCAGCTTTTGGCGTTGAAAGAAACTTCGTCGAGCAGTAGAGGCCCTATTGTGTCTATGCATCGTGAACAATTGCTAGTGGTTGGTGCTCGATGGCATGCTGGAAAATGGGGGTGGGAAAAACTTCCATCCACATCTACTTGCTCCCTTTCTACCAACTACGAAGTATGAAGGATTCATCCAACCAAAAACACTATGAAATGAAATATTTTTATGAGACTGAAATGACTAGTGGATGAGTGGGAGCATCTTGTCAAAAAGAATATTAGTAGTTGATTTGATTGCCATATCCCACTTAAGTAACCAACCTTCCTTCTCACGCGAAAGTGCCAGGCCAAAAGCCAGATTGCCTAGTTGGTGTTGATCAGTACCATTAGTATGGGGGCTAATCTATCAGTGGCAGTCTGACTGTGATCAAGCAAGCAGTGTGATCAAGTGCTCAAAGCTCTACTGATAAATTGAGAATCATGCTACAACTAGTCAAAGTAGTACAGCGTCTTTGATGTTGTCACTTTGTCCTTTATTAGGCAGCAAATCTGATTCCAACATTTTATGCAGTAGTGTATCTTGGGAGAGTTTCCTCTAGTTTTCCAATGTCAGAAAATTTGAAAACTCTATACTAATGGAAGGTAAGCCTTTTTCTTCTGGTTGACGGCTTGACGCTAAGATGCACCTAACCCAAAAGTACTTGTGAGAAACAAAATCTAGAACTTCACTGTGTTCAAATGCTAAACATGAGTACATGACCAGTAGAACATGTCCGTGATATATCTGGTAATCTACTTCAGAATTTTCACCTCTGAAGTAGATTACCAGATAAGATTGTAGGAACTGAGCAAAACAATTGTGAAAAGGTGACAGCAGGTCACCAAATTGAGATGTCTACAAAGACATTGAGCTTTGTGGCCTGTGGGTCACAATTGCTTCTCATCGGCCTATGGTGGCAAACAAAATCATCCCAACTGTTGTGAGCCTTCATGTTCACTACATCTATGGGCACATAGAAAATTAGTGGAGCTAAATGATTGGCATACCTCACTGTGGTCGATGGGACCCAAGTTTCACATCCAGATCCACACTTCTGAAAGGAGGCAACGAATTCAGTACCGTACAACATTACGATAGGTTGGCAGAAAAGGTACCATAAAGCACAAACAAGGGCATACAAGCACCAGTTCCTGAGCACAGAATGCAGAATAAGACAAAATGGGAGTTGTTAAATAGGGCTTATTTTCCATTAAAAAACATGACGCTTTTTAATTTCCAATAGACCTTAGATGACCAAAAGGCACATGGTTGTTGCTTGTCCCCTTAAAACTGATGCAGAAATGCCTAGAATTGACAAATATCAAATAAAGAAAGTATATAGTCCATCGTTCACTTACAGTGTACCTACAGAGTTTGGTTCGAGGAAAGGTTGGTGCTAGCATCAAAGAGTTCCTGATCATTTGGAATAAGTCTTTCCATCATCACCTCATTCCTAATATCCACAACGCTAGCTAACTGAAATGAGAAACAGGATCATCCAGAAAACCATGATAATAGATTATTATATTCCTCAAACAAAATGGATGCACAGTAGTTTCTGAGACTGTAAGTTCCTTGATAGTCCTTCAGTTACACTTAGCTTAATCCAGGTGTTTGGAGTCTATCAGGATTATTGAGCATTACATGCTGATATTTGCAGAAACATCAAACATGTAAGTCAAGCATAAGAAATGTTCTTTTTTTAAAAAAAAAAATAGGCACATACGTGCACTTCCAGCAACATGCTTTTGCCACCAAATGTCCATCACCCCAACACAATAACGACAAGTAATTTACATAAATGAAAGTACAACAAAACCCCAGATTTCTGACCTAGAATAAGTTCACTATACAAAGAGATCAAGAGAACATTTTGTTGTTAAATAAGGGTCATTGTTTGTTCAGTACAAGCTGATGCATACGGCATACCAAGAACTTACTGTGCCTAATGTAGCAGGAAGACTTCAATAGGGAGATCTGCATACAGTAGAGACAGTGCAGTTGCTTGTTCGCATTCACTATTGTTAGCTACTGAAGAAATAAAGCTCCAACCTTGCTGTCAGTACACTGTTGTAATCATGTGACCCTCAACAAAGAACCAGGTAACGTACAAGGCTCACAGGTTTATGGTAGCTATCTATGGTAGGAAAAAACACAAATTTCAATTTACGTATACCTATCATTGCAAAAGAAGCTTTAACATTAGCTGTACATCATGTGCTTGATTTCAACTTCTCTTGGGTTCCCTTGTTTCAGAACATGGTGGAGAAATGGTTCATATCTATTCCGTGCTGACGGAAAGTCGGCAAGGTGTTATTAATAACACAAACTTCATCATGAAAACTGAAGAGAAACATGCAAGGATGGGTAGCTACAGTTGCATCCAGCACTACAACTATAAATACAGCCCGACCTCTAATGCAATAGAAAACATTTTCACAAAATTAGATGTAACAGGGGTAAGAATGCAGAGGACAAGCAATGTGATATTATAAAAAAAAACAGATGTAGATCATGCTCTAAATAAAAAGTCATATGTTGAGAGAACCAGTCAGGCAACATGTCAAATGTAAAGATCAAACCATAGCAGAAGCAATCAGTGCCGTTATCTGTGTCATACAAGCCTGTTTGTTTATTTTCTCTCTGTTAATTTACTAAAGTAACTGTAATTTCTGTGCAGAAGTCAAAGCTAATATCTGTCTTCCAACATAAGGTGCATCCCACATTACACATGCCCAATGGAAACAAATAAAAGCAATAAAATGTGAAATGATTGTTAGCAGAGTGAAACTTTAAGTGCTAACTCTCTACTGAACCATTGAAGAAATTGTCATTTGGAGTTTCCAAATTTATAGCTAATTACAAACAACATACTGTTGACTATAGTATTCCATGCTTAAAAAGACAAATGTGATAAACATAAGAACAAACAGATAGAACAAATACAATTCTATTAGATAGAGTTTCCAGTCATATCTTTAAGAATAACTGACCAAGCATCCAATCAGCCTAAGTAGACCACAATATGGTATAAAAAGCAATAGATAAGCAAATCTACCAAAAAGCAAGGATGCTATTTAGTATCATCTATAAGTAAATTCTGTGACCTCTGCTTTCTGTAAAACATTCTACAGATGAGTAGAAAATTGCACGAACAGGACGTTTGGGCAGAATGTGTACACTGTGATTTTTCCAAATGCGCTGGAGATGTATAAATAGGATTGGTAAGGCCGCTAGTCTTACTAAAATATAAGCTTGGCGGTAAGCAGCTGGTTCTGCATGCAGATGCACAGTCTGGCAGCAAAGTTTGATCCTCTGAATGTCCATTCTGGCTTCTTTCTCACCGCAGCAAGCATCCAATATAATCCTGAGTATTGAGAAATATTGTTGAAGTTGAAGCTGCACAAAATTTGATGTCCCTGAGTAGGAATCAGACATCTAGTTAGGCACTTAGGAACCAGCCCAGCTGATTGCAAGAGATTTGACAGGCACATTACAGCTCTATACCATAGTTTATGTTCACCACGAGTTAGTTGATTTCTTGCAACTCCAGCAGCATCAGTCAGCTATCTTGTTAACTGCCCCTTCAGAGTATGAGAGTAGTAGTCATTTTCATCAATTCAACATTCATGGCATTTCAGCAACCTTTGGGGAATCAACATGGTCCAGATTTCCTATTTCCTCATCACCCAATTCATCTGTATCTGAACCCAAGTCCTCTGTGGATCCTTTGTGATCATTCTCTTTGAACGAAGGTAGTAAAACTGCATTTTTCTTGTAGCTCCATACAAGCATTGAAATGTAGTCCTGTGGAGTTATAAGTCCTTCCTCCCTAATGCAGCTTCGCTGCTCATCCAGGGTTTGTTGATCTGTGAGCTTTATATACTCCAGCAAAATCTTTTCATGGTCAGGGCGCCATCCACTTGGTAATGGTGTGTAATCAGGATCAGGAACCATCGACATCCGTGTATACTGAAGTCCATCAATTGAGTCCACAAGACCCATTCTCAGCAGATTGTGGTACTCCGGCGACTGCCCTTTCTTATCCTTCAATGGTCGACTAAGATTCCTTGAAGCAATCTTGTAGACCTTTGCCCTCGACCTCAATTTGTATTTGGCAGCATATAACTTTGCCAAGGACCCCCTTATAATGTATGAGCAGAAGTTGACAACCTTCTTGCGGTTATCAGCATAACGATACCATTCTGCCATTGTCAGCAAGAGCTTATTCATCTGCGCGTTTGTGTGAGCTTGCGTGGCATGGAACATTCTGAAGCACGGTTGTGGGTCTGGTTCACGGTCCCCCTTTAAAAACTCAAGCTTCCGGAACTGCTTGATGCACTGCTTCAAACTGGCTGTCACAGAGAGCAGAGTCCCAACCCCCTTCTCGCTGATGATCTTGCCTCCAGTGGCTGTGTAACGGAGAGTCGGGTACACAACACGACGACACAGCACATGATCAAGGAACATGATCCCTTTAGTGATATGCTCGATCGGGAGGCTCTCGTTGTCAAGCTTGATCCTGAACCGCTGGTCGCAGAATTCGACAAGCTGTTTTCGGAGCACTGCTGCATCTGCCCTCGGACCCCTGACCCCGATTAAGAAATGGCCACCGAATCGAATGTAGTCCACCTTCCTCGTTTTGTCAGGGCCGCTCGTGGGGACAAACTCTGGCCATGAAGTGTTCCCCTGCTCGACTCCATCCTCCCCTCCCACAACATCCGACTTGGACGGCCTGTACAATTCCTTAATCTTCTCCTCCATCCATTTATCAAGCTCATCTAAGCACACATTGGCAAGCAATGGGCTCAGCACTCCACAATGCCCCCAATCAGGCTGGGTGAGTGCCTCCTCCGGCGCAAACCCAAAGAATGTCTGTAACCAGTAGGGGTCAGGCTTCGGCTCTCCCTCTGGAAGCACCTTCTTCTTCTGGTACTTCCTCTTCTTCTTCTTCTTCGCCGCATCTTCATCACCGGGCCTCGCGGTCACAGGTGGGGTGAGCAATGCCGAACGAACCAAATCGACGACCTTCTTGTCGCGCACATCGCGGATAAGCGCGCCGACGACCAGGGCAGGGTCCGGGGAGTGGAGGAGCGGGGAGAGGTCACCCTTGATGTACCAGAGGTAGGGCGCGAAGCTGCGGCGGATGGTGCGGATGGCGGCGTGCGGAGATCGGCCGGGGCGGAAGGCGAAGGACTTGGGTGAGAACCTCGCCTCGTAGACGGGCTCGAGCAGGAGGAGGAGGAGCTCCTGCACGACGCGGTCCTGGAACGGGGCCGGCCCCGGGGTGGTGAGGAGGGCGCGGAGCTTGCGCTTGGAGAGCGTGGCGGGGTCCTGCGCCGCGGCGGCGGCGCGCGGGGAGCGGAGGAAGGGGGTGAGGCGGTTGCCGAAGCGGAAGCGGGCGTCGAGGACGGCGTTGCGGAGCGCGAGGAGGGAGGAGAGCGTGGAGGCCGGGATGGAGGAGCGGGGCAGGTAGGAGCCCGTCTCGTCGGCGTAGGCCTTCTGGTACGCGAGCACCCAGAGCTCGAGGCGCGACAGGAACGGCGACAGCGACGGCGGCGGCGGCGCTGCGGCGGTCGGCTGCGCGCGGAAGGAGGAGACCCACAGCGATGCGGTTATGGCGACCGGATCGTCGCGGAGGAGCTGCGCCGGGTCCAGTTGATTGCCGCCGCCGCCCCGGCCGGTGATGGCGTCGGCGGCGACGAACTGGTGGCGGCGCGGGGGAGGCGGCAACGGGGGGTGGTGGGCGAGGGAGGAGGAGGAGGAGGAGAAGGCGCGGAGGCGGAGGAGGGGGGCGAGGAGCGCGCGGCGAGGCGGAGGCGGAGGCATCGGGGAGGAGAAGGAAAGCTAAACCCTCGCGGTGGCCGCCGTCGTCGTCGTCGTGGGGTTTTGTGTGTTTTCTCGCGCCGCCGCTGCCGCCGCCGCAACGGAGTGGTCAGCTGTGGCGGGGATGGAGATTGGGCCTACTGGATGTTGGGCTTGAGGTATTGGGCTTCTACGCGATGTACATGGGCCTTTATCAGTGATGGCCCGTTAGGTTTTATAGCGGACGACTATTAGCAGTGGAGGCCCATTAGCTTAGATAGCGGAGGGCCTTTGGCAATGGAGGCCCGTTATTCTCGAGTCGTCTATGGTAAGAACGGCCCGCAAATCAAAATATAGAGGTCAAAATTATATAAGTGGTCGAGATTAAAGTAGTAGTCAACGGTGCTAAGTAATAACCTTCCATCTGCTTTTAATAGTCATATTTTATCTTGGCATAATGACTAAGAATAAGAGCAGGTACAATAGCAGGCTATAAACCAGCTATAAACATATTTTAATGAGATAAATGAAGAGAGAGAAGAGCAGCGGGCTACAGATATGTAGCTAGCTGCAGCACGGACTCTAATACGTAATATGTGTATGACAGGTGGGACCAAATATTAATAGTATAGTAAGCAACTATTGTATGAATTGGCTATTACATTGGCTATAGATGATTTGGAGCTAGTAGTGGGATATACTATTAAACTTGCTCTAAGTAATTATACTTATCATCCATTTAACATACTACTAGTTATACCTCATAAACAAACGATTCATTAATATTTACATTACTCGATGCCCATGTAGCCAATCTTGTGTGGAAGAATGAAGAGTCACGCATTAAATCCGAGAAAGTCATTAAGATGATAAATGGTTGTATTGAAATATAACTATCAAAAATAAATTTTTCAGATTTAAAAATATGCTTATTAAAAGTAGATGGAGAGAGTACTACGTATGAAGAAAGTAGATCGTGTTGAACGGTGAGGAACCCAGAAAATGGCAAGAGATGCCTCGCCACTTGTAGTCTTGCCCTGTCTCATCTGCATGTCGGCTATATGAGTTGATATAATATAAAATTTTATATTACGATAAATTATAAACCAAATTATCCATCACCACTAAAAAGTTGTGAAATATCTACTCGATCATCTTTAACCAAAACAAATATACTGTGTAAAAATATGTTTAACGAAGACTTGACTAAGCTAAGTTCGTGTTCAATATGTTTCTATGTTTTTCTTCAAAGTTTGTTAAATGACTTACAATAAACTACTACATTTATTTCATATTATAAGTCACTTTAAATTTTTTTCATAATCAAACTTTCTGCATTAAAATAACTTACAATAAACTTAAGTTTGATTAAATTTATGAAAAAATTAATAACATTTCTAAAACCAAATTAGTTTCATTAGTGAAGTGACGTAGCTCAACTGGTTAGGTTTCCTTGCATTGGAATCAGCCCACCCACATTCAAACGGCACCCGTGGTGACTTCATCAATATTAAATTATGCTAGCTCGGCCTTCCGGTGGTGCTAGGATGAGTGTGCACGTGTTATATCCACACGCGTTTGTATTGTGTTTTAAAAAATAATTTTATTATAATTAACATTTAATATTTTTTATAGTATAGTATGTATTTTATATTAAAAATATTGCTATATTTTTTATAAATTTAATTAGACTGGACAAGTTTGACAGGAATAAAGTCAAAGCGGGTTATAAACTGAGGAAGTATCGTCCATTCCCTCGTTAAAAAAAAGCAATTTGTAACTATAGTTATGAACGAGTACTGGTCATGTCTAGATTTTATTTATAGCCATTTCGTTTTGGGTCGAGAGCAGAGGGAATATCTTGCATGTAAGTAAACATAGAGTTAAATCAAAGACATTTGTTCAGTTGTACCATATTCAACATACCTATAGCTTTGAAGCTACCGAAATTCTTGTAGCGGACAGCAGCAAGTGCCGAAAAATTCTACTTCATCCGTTTCACAGTGTAAGTCATTCTAGCATTTCTCATATTTATATTGATGTTAATGAATCTAAATAGATATATATATATATATATATATGTATAGGTTCATTAATATTAATATGAATGTGAAAAATGCTAGAATGACTTATATTTTAAAACGGAGGGAGTACCGCCAAACGTAATATTACCAGGTTGGAGGACCGATCTGAAAAATATTCCGTGCAAGTACACGTTGGACGTGGACCGCATTGCATACAAGTACAAGAGTTGAAACGCTTGGTTCTCGAGGCTGCCACGTCAGAGCTTGAGCCTTCGAAGCGATCCCACGTGGCAGCACGTGGAAGGCTCGTGGAGATCGCGGGCAGCTCCCCGCCTCTTATCGACAGGGCCACCTCGCCCGCGAAAATTATTTTTTTTTCGCCTTCCTTTAATAATACGCACGTATTTATACGATCTTACTTAAGCGAGCACCATTAGCATGCCACGTGTCACGTAACAATCTACGTAGACCCCGCAAGTATTTGTATTCACTAAACTTTCGTAAACGAAACTTGCAAAACACATCAAACCGGTCAAATTTGGACAGAAAATTCAGCCGAGATCGCAAATATTCGTTTCAAAACAAATTACTGTAACCGGCGACGCAGCCACGGGACGTGGATCGGACGGCGTGGAGGTGGACGGAGGAGGGATCAACGGCTGAGATGCGTTCCTGCGTGCCACGTGGTGCGCCGCGAGCAGATAAGGGGCCAGGGCGTCGCGACGGGGTCGAGAGATAAGGGGCGCGCGGCGAGTGGCGCGCCACGTCGCGTGGCCCAGATTGCGTTCTCCGGATTAGAGATTTCGAAATATCTTTTCGCGGAGAAAGAAAAAAAATTAGACAAAAACCACCCCTCGGTTGAGGAAAAATATGGGGAGTATTTGTGCGTTTTTATTTTTGTTTTTGGGTCGCACTGTTCGATCGTAGCATCCATGACCACTGTGGCATCGCTGTCTTTGCTGCCGCACTTTCTCATCAAGCCTTCCTTCAGGTGTTGCTCCAGAAAGGTGAGTTCTTCTTGTTGTTCCTTGAATCTGTTTTTGTTGTTGTTGTTTGGCGATTCTTGAATTTGTTTTGGGGTATCTGGCGATGGGAGGAACCATGTTTCTTGTTTGGTTTTTGGGTTCAGGTGGCCATTCTTGATGAAAAACTGAGTGTTTGAGTTTGAGCAGTGCAATGGAGTTACCATTTCTGTTCTTCTGATTGGATTCTTTGTGATGGTTGATGTTTTTGTTCAGACAATGGTTTCAAGGTTCTGTGATTCTTCAGACCCCATATCTTAAAACCTGTTGTATTGAAGTAAGCAAAAAAACAAATCTTGATCAAGGACAGCCTAGTTGCCAATTTTTCTTTACAAATCTGAATGCAATTCAATCTCTTTCTTCCAGCAAATGCGTGCAGCTTTCCCCCAGTAACCACAGGCTTATCTCTGACACTGATTTAACTAGATTTTGCTAATCTCTTTGATACTAGTTTGTCTGCTAAAATAGAGTGCATGTGAGGTTGATGAAAATTGATGGTGACCTTGCTGATTGAAACTACACAGGGTGTTGGTAGATATGGAGGAATCAAGGTGTATGCGGTGCTCGGTGATGATGGAGCTGACTATGCAAAGAACAACGCATGGGAGGCCTTGTTCCATGTCGATGACCCGGGGCCAAGGGTTCCAATTGCAAAAGGCAAGTTCTTGGATGTCAACCAAGCTCTTGAGATGGTCCGGTTCGATATCCAGTATTGCGATTGGAGGGCGCGGCAGGACCTCCTCACCATCATGGTTCTTCACAACAAGGTAGGAAGCATTGGACAAGTCACAAGTTCAGAGAAGAGGTCAAAGCTTTCATAGTCTGAATTTTACAGATCATGGGATTCAAAATTGGACTGCATACTGAATAATGCTTGAGGTTGAAGTTTCGGATGACTGACATAGGTTAACTTAAATGAATTTTTGAACATTGAAATGCAGGTGGTAGAGGTTCTTAATCCTTTAGCAAGGGAGTTCAAGTCAATTGGAACCTTGAGGAAAGAGCTTGCAGAATTACAGGAAGAATTGGCAAAAGCTCACAATCAGGTATTGTACTTTCAGGAGACAGGAGCCAAATGAAAAACTTCAATATTATATGGATTCTGATGTTTTACATGTCTAATCCAGGTTCATCTGTCGGAAACTAGAGTATCATCTGCCCTTGATAAGTTGGCACAAATGGAGACCCTTGTCAACGACAGACTGTTGCAAGATGGAGGCTCTAGCGCATCTACAGCCGAGTGCACCTCCCTTGCTCCAAGCACGTCATCAGCGTCCCGTGTTGTAAACAAGAAACCTCCTCGCCGGAGTCTGAACGTGTCTGGTCCAGTGCAGCCATACAATCCCAGTCTGAAGAACTTCTGGTACCCAGTTGCTTTCTCCAGTGACCTGAAAGACGATACAATGGTAAAAACAACGTGCGATTCAGGCATTTTTTTTACGAGGTCAGAGTTAGCAGTTGCAGAAACTTATGTTTATTTGATGTGGTTTGCGCATTCTCAGGTGCCAATAGATTGTTTTGAGGAGCAGTGGGTAATTTTCCGAGGAAAGGATGGGAGACCTGGATGTGTTATGAACACATGTGCTCACAGAGCTTGCCCTCTTCATCTTGGCTCAGTTAATGAGGGCAGAATCCAATGCCCTTACCATGGTAAGAAAAGACAGCTTTACATGAACTTTCATTTCTGCATGCTTCCGCATTTATTTCTGAAGTCTTCAGATGAAAATTTGCCAACAGAGAGAAGTTGCGAAAGTAGTATTTCAGTTTTTTTTTTGTTTTCATAACCTTCAGGTTGGGAGTATTCAACTGATGGAAAATGTGAGAAAATGCCATCCACAAAGATGCTCAACGTGCGCATCCGGTCATTACCATGCTTTGAGCAAGAAGGAATGGTTTGGATATGGCCTGGCAATGACCCACCGAAGTCGACTATCCCTTCTCTGCTGCCTCCTTCAGGATTTACAATTCACGCAGAGGTAAAAGGAGATCATGTCATGCTGCAGCAATCATACTATGTGGAACTGTCCTGTGCATTTCAAGATTTTTACTGGACTGAAAAGTAATGGAATCGTTCTTGATCATCAACAGATAGTGATGGAGCTACCAGTGGAGCATGGACTTCTTCTGGACAATCTATTAGATCTTGCTCATGCTCCTTTTACTCATACATCCACCTTTGCCAAGGGTTGGAGTGTTCCAAGGTATTTACATACATATATTTTCACAGCCATGTGGAATTCCTTTTTTTTTTTTAGAAAATGGATAGCCATGTGGAAATGTCTTCAGAAATCATCATGCTGATGCTATGTTCATTTCCCAGCTTGGTGAAGTTCTTGACACCTTCATCTGGGCTTCAAGGATACTGGGATCCATACCCGATCGACATGGAATTTCGACCACCATGCATGGTGTTGTCAACCATTGGCATCTCAAAGCCTGGAAAACTAGAGGGGAAGAGCACCAAGCAATGTTCGACGCATCTCCACCAGCTCCATATCTGTTTGCCCTCCTCTAGGAATAAAACCAGGCTGCTCTACCGGATGTCTCTCGACTTCGCTCCATGGATCAAGCATGTCCCTTTCATGCATATACTATGGTCACATTTTGCTGAGAAGGTGAGTCCGAAAAATTCAGAGCAACTTCATACTAAACTGTTGTCCATCTCATGTCATTACAGTTTGCACCTGACTATAGTATGCGGTTACCTTTGTTTTGCATACTGTCCTCTATACAACATCTATAATAATCTTGTATGATCTTTCTGCAGGTCTTGAATGAGGATCTTCGACTCGTGCTCGGGCAGCAAGAACGGATGATCAATGGCGCAAATGTCTGGAACTGGCCAGTATCATATGACAAGCTTGGTATCCGGTATCGGTTGTGGAGAGACGCCATTGAGAGGGGAGTAGACAAGTTGCCATTCAGTAACCAAAGTGAGAGTGGATCATAGTAGCTGCATTGCCAATAGCCTCTTTTCAATTCTTGTCGTATTTCTTGGCGAGATGATGAAAATGAAGATGATGATGGCCAGAACTAGTCAGTGGATGTATATGCACAGTTTGTTTAGGCGTGCGTCCCTGCATGGTTGGTGCACCATCTCCCTGAGCTTCGTTGCAGATTGAATTGGGTTCTGGAGAGGAAAGGCTAATGGAAGGAGAGAATGATAGGCGACGTCATTCTGTGTAATTTTAAGTGTACACTAGCGACAGCATCACGGGATGCAATTGTAATCTGAGGTTGATTTGTTTTTCTTCTTTTTTTTTTCCTCCCCTTTTACCCATGTAAAAGTCGATCGCATGTCACGCTATGATGCATATATATGATCATACTATTGATTATTGAGCCATGAAGAACATGTAGCACGTTAATCAGAGAGACATGGCTTGAGTCTAAACGTCACATTCCATTCTCATTCTGCTTATCTATTTGGCAGATTCTGTGTATGGTTTGCTAATTCAGAACAGTAAGGTCTCTTGATAAGTTGAGACATGGCAATCTGTTTGGATCATTTTGCAGCAATACATCATGATGCGGCCTTTGAATTTTGATAATTCGCTACAAAATCCCCGGAGCTTCCTTTGCTTTGATGGGCTCCCACTACATGCCTTGGTTGGATGAGCCACAATTCAGGTCCATTCACATATGTGGGCCTAGAATTTTAACTAAAATTTCGGATGAGACTGGTGAGAGAGGCAAAACCCCAGCAAAGGCACCAGACCCAATACAACTATAATGTACATGGCTACATGTTCACTGCTAGCCTATATTATCTATCATCTATTCCCCTAAAGCGCTAGATTTACATACAAACTGTACATGGCTACAGCCTAAAAAGGTTCACCAACATGCAACTGGTTGTTGTATTCAGAGTTCTGGTTGGTAGTGACCTTCGAGTTGCTGGTGTTGGCTCTCATATATGAGACCACAATCCATTTCTTTTCTTAGCTCTGCATAGAGGATGGCAGGCGATCAACCCTGCAATCAAATTGAGTTGGAATGAGAATTACAGCAGTGTTAACGATTCTGCGAGGTTAGAATAAAATACGGTGTGCTTGCCTTCCTAGCTGGGACAATTCAGGCTCCTTCAGCAACAAATCTTCTAGGTTGCCAGACTTAGCATCACTGTGCCCAGGAAAAAAAAGAACAGCATTAGGTAACTTTGCGGTTTATACATGATGAGAATGCAATGGGAGCGCACCTGACATCAAGAGACAAAAGTCTATGATGAATTGAGTTATCGGAGCCAACATAGGTAACAACCAGGCTACCGGCATCTGGATGTGGCCAGCTTCGGGTAGTAGGAAATCTAAGGACAAATGTTCCTGGCTTCATAAGCCGGTCCCTGGAACTTCTTAGTGCATTCTCAGTTTCCTGTAATGTAATCAATCCCTCTATCCATCTATGTGCTGTGAAATCCCATAGCCTGTTTATTTTGTCTTTTGACAAAGCAATGGCAACTGGGTATAACCAGGACCATAGCTTATCAAACTCGTCTCTTCCAATGTCATCACCACAACCAGCAATTCCTCTTAAAACCTCAAAATCCTGAAAAAATTATATTGCATGAAATTAAATATCTTGACTTGTGCTATTTGCAAAAGTGCACCTTAGAGCTTTAGGTAAGATTTAACACTCTTATGTTCAAGTAAAACAGTTTTACCTGCTCCGACAAACCCCTGTTGGAAGGATGGACTATTTCCAAAAATTTTGCTTTCATTTCAGGAACTGCAGATGACCAAAGAGCACGTTCATTGTTCTTTGAGATTATACTCCAAATGTCAGCACCCTCTTGGAGCAGTTGCTTTGATATTAATATTTGGTTTCTTGAATAGACAGAAGAATCGCATATAGAAGTTAATAGAAGGAGATAGTGAATCCTTAAAAAAAAAATCCAAAATCTGTCAGTTACCTGTGATGGGTGCATCCACTATACAAAGAGACCTGATTTGCAAGTTTTATCAAGTCATCTTCGTTAACAGAAGGAGCTGCAGCTCTGAGAAACTTTGACCGCTCATGTGTACCATCTAAACAATATCTGAAAATCTCAGCGTCCGAAAAGGATTCAACATCATCTCCATCTGATAAACTCCAAGAACTTCCTGCATCCATGCTGTCGTAATCTGATGCTGTAGAATCAGACACCATGACATCCTGTGCTCCTTTGTCTAGCACCATCTTTTTTGCATGTTTATTCTGTCAATACAACACAAAAAAAAGGTATGATCAAGAAGTCACAGATTAAGCAAAACTTAACAGGCACACAGTCTAGCCTATTGATTACCTGTGATGATGTTTTCTGTACATCATCTTCTATCTTGGAAAACTTGGATGGATGGAAACATACCACTGAACTTGGGTCGTGTGTCTGCAACCGACCATTTGCTTTTCCACTGTGACCAAACCCTTCACAATTATTGATTGATTGAATATCATCCATTGATGCAGAGCCTATCCGCTTTGCAGAACCCAATGGGCGGCTGGTGCGGTTTCGAGATATACAACGAATAGGTTTGGAATACGCCTCCAAAAAAGGATATCTTTTCATGCCAAGTGTAGAGAAAAAAATACGGAAGAGCTTATTGTCGCATTTAGAAGATAGCTGCAACAAACAGACGGTTATCTTATTTGAAAAAGATGAACCAAGAAGGACCATAACTTAAAAATATAAGAGCTGTAAATATAGAGAATTTGAGATACACATGGTATTTTAGATCGCACTCCATTGTGCAGCTGTACTGGAAGTCATAAAATGGACTACCTGAAAGGCTGAAACAAGGTATGGAGACAAGCTGTAGTAAAGAATTTGTCTTTGTACAGGCGAATTGCCAGCCTGCTTCAGTGACACAAGTAGGCATGCCACATACATGCCACAATAGCTGAAATGTGTAGCTACAGACTCTACTCTACTACTCTATAGTGCTGCTGCAGAGCTCCATTTAAAACTATAAAATCTGCTTCCAAGTTTCACCACCTAAACATGGAAGATGTTTAATGTATACCACAAATTTTGGGAATGCAGATAGCTGAAAATAATGGTATGTGTTTTGTCTATGCAGATTGAAGTAGGTAATACATGTGACAAAATAATAGCATCTCCGAAAGCCCACCTGAGAAATCTTGAGTTTAAATAGTGCACGCCCACGAATAATTGGTAGAGGCCTGCTTACAGCTGGGTATTCAATTCCATCACAACTAATTAGCAAAGGAGGTTCTGAATCATCTCTTGATTTTTCAACTAACGCTCCATTGTCAGCATAGACGAGTGAAGCAACGATCTGGAAGATGCATAAATATAAGAATAATATGCAAACAAATACAGAAGGGTGCCCCTTGAATATAACAAAGTTGAATAAAAGAAAAACAGAAAACCTCTCTATCCTTTGCTGCTTCACCAAATGCATCTACTAGTATAACTTCCAAAATGAAGTTCCTCCGGCAAGAGGCCTGCACCGATTGATCTCACATAAGGATTGTGGCTCATGATTACTTATAATTAGCATATCTTCTTAACATAGAGTAACCAAATATAATTTAGTAGTGTTTTCCAACTTCAACTTAACTGCAATTGCTCAGGCTATAATTTGCAAATTATTTTTATATTGGTTAGCAGAGAGTGTTCTTGCTCAGCATAAAATATTTAAAATAAGCATATGTTTGTTTTTCCTGACAGAACAGAATCTGGTTTACCTTCCCACCCACAATATTCCAAATACCATCATCACCCTCTTCGATTCCATCAGAGCATGAGTAGTCAATAGATAATTTAAATGGTGGGTTCTGCAATTCAATGAGAAAATATTACAAAGAATGCACATCCACAGAGAAAAACGTGATATCCTAAGCTGCATCACCTTTGCAAATTGTTGTTGTATGTTTCCTAGCATACATGACAACTCCATGTTATATACATATCCTTCGAGCTTGTCCTTGCTTCCTAGTAAGTTAATTTGGTTTGCATCATCCTGATAGTCTGGTTCGTTGTACAGCGAATGAAGATGAGTTTCAGCAACTAGGTCGCAATCAATATGAAGACGCATAATGTTTTCGGTAACCTGAAAAAGGTGCAAGAAAGTATTAACAACTCAATTGCTCTCAACAATCTTTCTTACTCTTAATATACATGGCGAAAAAAAATTGCTCTCAACGAGAGAGAGAGAGAGAGAGAGAGAGAGAGAGAGAGAGAGAGAGAGAGAGAGGCAAGGCTGCAATTGGAAACTGAAGGAAACAAAGTGTTCACACATGCGGAAGATACCACCTCTAACTGAAAAAGAACAGGTGTAAAAGAAATAAAGGCGCGGGAAAGCATTTCCTTTTTAATGCAGGAGGGGTGCGCATTTTGCAAGCGTGGGAAAGTATCAGATGCATAATTTTTACATACAGGAGGGGTGCGCATTTTGCAAGCGTGGGAAAGTATCAGATGCATAATTTTTACATACAGGAGGGGTGCGCATTTTGCAAGCGTGGGAAAGTATCAGATGCATACTTTCATCTGGGCAACCAGAGCAAAGGATATTGCAGATGGATAAAATGCACATGGTACCATCGATATAGTTGAGAATTTGGAGCATACCTCACACCCGACATGGAACCAATTGTCAAGGGGACACTCATTAACTTCAGTTAGATTGGTTATGTCAGTCCATGGGTAAGAACTATCAGGAGTAGGGGCTTCCCTGTGAAACCCCAGCAATGGGAAGAGAATCAGTTTATTCCCTTCACCCAATGCAAGAAATGGCACCTTGTCGCCACCTCCTTCCGCTACCTGCACAGACGAAAAATCCAATCAGTAAAACACCCACCCACGCGAAATGAAAAAAAAAGAAAAGAAATCGATCCCTAAAATCAACCAAAAAACCCGAAATGGGTTTCCATACCTTGTTGAAATCATCAGGAGACGTAAAATAAAGAGAGAGAGAGAGAGAAAGGAATCCGACCTGATGGAGGATGACAGAGGAAGGCCTCGCGGAGCTGGAGAGGTAGAGCCAGAAGCAGACGGTAAACCCACCTCCGCCGCCTCTGACCTTACCCGGGTCCAACTCGAGCCTCACGTCAGGGAGGTCGCAGTACCCGTCGGCTCCGCCGCGTCCCGGCGGCGCCGCCATCGGCGGGCGGGCGGCCGCGCTCCGGGAGGTCGGAGGTGGCGAGGGTTTTGTGCCGCTTTCCCTTTCCCCTCTCCTCCTCCTCCGATGCGTCCGTCAGTTAACGGTTTTGTTCGGTGGGCGAGGAGAGGAGTGGGTGGGAGTGGACTGGACTGGACATGATCTTGGGCCGTTGGATTGGAGATGGGCCTTTCGTCTCCAGGCATAGGCAGCCCGGTACAGATGAGATGAGGCCTGGACGGCCCAGTCGATCCGCGGCCGGTGACACGACGAGGCCCACGGCGGAGAGGCGGTGGCGGCGCGAGCTGCCGTGCCGCCGACTTTCCTACATCGCGTCCATCCGTGTTCTTCTTCAGGTTCAAACTAGGAGCGTGTCTAATGTCTATCTCACGACGTGGGGCATGCACTTGTTCTTATGGAACGCAGGAACGAGTATCTTCGTCCTATCTTGTTTTTAATTCTGTGTCCGTCACTGAGCATGTGTGTATGAATCAACCATTGTAAAAACTTCAAATTTAAAACTTTTATAGCAGATGATAGATACACGAGTACAACAATGCGAATCCATGGCGTTGGCAGCAACTCTCATGGCGAAATTGTGGTGGCCAAAAGATACACTCCAAAAGCTCACCAGATGCGCTCATCTCGGAGCAGGGCAGAGCAGAGAAGACAGGAGAGGATAAGGATCAGCGTGCGGTGAGGAGCACGCGCCACGTGTCTGTACCTGGGCCCAGATATGCTGCAGCACGGTTCCCCGATTTGGAATACTAGCACGTACTCACAAGCCGGATGATGCCATATATAGACACTGCTTTTTGCCCACGTGCGATACACTGTAGCGGCAGCGGCTGTACAGATTAGGCCCCAAGCTACGTGGAGCATTGCGTGGCCCACGCAGACGCACTAGGTGGCACATGGCCCATTATCAGCCCAACCCAGGTTTGGCCCGTGACTAAAGCCCTCGCTTTTTATAATCGTACGGGCATTGCTAGTTTGCTACTGCTACTGCTCCATGGAAACCACTGTGTCTTTGCTGCCGCACCTGCTCGTCAAGCCTTCCTCCTCCTTCAGCTGTTGCTTCACAATGGTGATCTCTTTTTGTTTCTTTTTTGGATTCTTCGGCTATCTTTGAATCAGTTTATGGTTCTTTGGCCATGGGAGAAACTTCTCATTCCTTTCTTGCTTGGAGTTTCAGTTGTTGTTCTTTTTCTTTGCAGTTCATCTCTATTTCTGCACATGTGCACATCAATCTAATATCAGTATGTTGTTTACTAAGCTACTTCCTCCGTTTCACAATGTAAATCATTCTAGCATTTCCCACATTCATATTAATGTTAATGAATCTAGACATATATCTATCTAGATTCATTAACATCAATATGAATGTGGGAAATACTAGAATTGTGAAACGGAGGGAGTACCAGATAATCCCTACAGTAATGCAGCTGTCTGCACTGCAATAAAACAAATTTGGTTTGATGAGGTTACCTCCTATGTGAAACCATGCAGGGCATTGGTCGTCGATATGGAAGAATCAAGGTGTATGCAGTGCTCGGTGATGATGAAGCTCAACATGCCAAGAACAACATGAGGGGGGCCTTGTTCCATGTCGATAACCCCGGGCCAATGGCTCCCATTGCAAAAGGCAACTTCTTGGATGTTAACCAGGCCCTTGAGGTGGTCCGATTCGGCATCCAGTACTGCGATTGGAGGGCGCGGCAGGACCTCCTCACCATCATGGTTCTGCACAACAAGGTATGAAATAGTATATATGAAATATTGGCCATGCAGAAAGTTTCAGATGAAAGGTCTCAGGGCCTGTTCACTTTGATACCAAAAGAAAACCTTACCAAATTTTGGCATTACCAAAATTTTGGCAGGATTTCCTATATAGTTACCAAAATTTGGCAGCAAACTAAATATAGCCACTTTTCTAGCAACTTTACCAAAATTTGGTAAGGTTAAAAATGTCATCAAAGTGAACAGGCCCTCAATTTGCATACCCTGGATTTTACTAGTCATGAATTTCAGTTTTTGACTGAATGCTGAATAGCGCTCGAGGTTGAAGTTGTGGACGACTGACACAGATTCTTCCACGAATTGTTAACATTAATGCAGGTGGTAGAGGTTCTCAAATCTTTAGCAATAGAGTTCAAGTCAAATGGAACCTTGAGGAAAGAGCTTGCAGAGTTGCAGGAAGAATTGGCCAAAGCTCACAATCAGGTATTGCACTTGAAGGAGTCAAATGATAACCCTTCAATCTCATCTGGATTCTGATGTTTTATTTGTCTGATCCAGGTTCATTTATCAGAAACTAGAGCATCATCTGCACTTGATAAGTTAGCACAAGCGGATAACCTGGTGAATGACAGACTGTTGCAAGACGGAGGCTCTAGTGCATCTATAGACAACTATGTTTCTCTTGCTTCAAGAACGTCATCAGCGTCCCGTTTTGTGAACAAGAAAACTCTGCGTCCGAGTCTGGACGTGTCTGGTCCAGTGCAGCCATACAATCCCAATCTGAAAAACTTCTGGTACCCAGTTGTCTTCTCCGGTGACCTGAAAGATGATACAATGGTAACGCAATGAATGATTCAGGCATTTACAATGTCCGGAGTACCAGTTAATGATATGTTTTGATGTGGTCTGTGTGTTCTCAGGTACCAATAGATTGTTTTGAGGAGCAGTGGGTAATTTTCCGAGGAAAGGATGGGAGACCTGGATGTGTTCAGAACACATGTGCTCACAGAGCCTGCCCTCTTCATCTTGGCTCAGTTAGTGAGGGTAGAATCCAATGCCCTTTCCATGGTAAGAAAAAAGAAACTTTATATGAAATTTCATTTTGGCACGCTTCTGCTGTTTTTACAATCTGATTTTCAAAGCATCAGCTAGCACTATGGCTATATGAAAAAAAAAAAAAAGCTTTCTTCCTTTTTAGAAACACAAACTTGTTGCACTCCACAATGTACATACATTGTGTGATGACACTGATAATTTATAATATTTATGTAAAACACACAATAAAATGGTTCTTCTAAAGGCTCGGAACTGACATAAATTGCAATCTTGAAGGTACATGAAAAATGATTCAGAACCAAAATACTGGACTATTTGAGGATTTGTAACAAAGAATTACTCTTTTTTTAAAGTCTTCCCATGATCATAATGTGCCCAATAAAGTGGTAGTGCAAGTAATATTTCTGATTTCCTTTTCATACCCTTCAGGGTGGGAGTATTCAACTGATGGAAAATGTGAGAAAATGCCAGCCACGAAGTTGCTCAATGTGCGCATCTGGTCATTGCCATGCTTTGAGCAAGAAGGCATGGTTTGGATCTGGCCTGGTGATGGCACACCGGAGTCGACTATCCCTTCTCTGCAGCCCCCTTCAGGATTTACAATTCATGCAGAGGTAAAACGAAATCATGTCATACTGCAGCAATCTTCCATGGTGAAAGTGTCCTGTGTTTTTCAAGTTTTTTTTTACTGGACTGTAAAGTAATGGAATTTATCTTCATCATCAACAGATGGTGATGGAGCTACCGGTGGAGCATGGACTTCTGCTGGACAATCTATTAGATATTGCTCATGCTCCTTTTGCTCATACGTCCACCTTTGCCAAGGGTTGGAGTGTTCCAAGGTATTTACATACATATCAACTAAGGACAACTGGCCATTGAAAATTTTTCACAAATCATCATGCTGATGCTATATTCATCTTTGTCAGCTTGGTGAAGTTCTTGACACCTGCATCTGGGCTCCAAGGGTACTGGGATCCTTACCCCATCGACATGGAGTTTCGACTGCCATGCATGGTCTTGTCAACCACTGGCATCTCAAAGCCTGGAAAACTAGAGGGAAAGAGCATCAAGCAATGTTCCACACATCTCCACCAACTCCATATCTGCTTGCCCTCCTCCAGGAATAAAACCAGGATGCTGTACCAGATGTCCCTCAACTTTGCTCCCTGGCTCAAGCACATCCCTTTCATGCACATACTATGGTCACATTTTGGTGAGAAGGCAAGTCTCAAAATTTTCAGAGCAACTTGGTAGTCACTGATCTCCATGTCATCTCATGTTAGCTTGCAACTTACTACAGTAAAGTTTTTTCCGCTGTTTCACACCGTCGTCTATAAGACATCAATGGTAATCTTGTATGATCTTCTGCAGGTCTTGAATGAGGACCTACGGCTTGTGCTTGGGCAGCAAGAGCGGATGATAAATGGCGCGAACGTATGGAACTGGCCAGTGTCATATGACAAGCTTGGTATCCGGTATCGGTTATGGAGAGACGCCATTGAGAGGGGAGCAAACAGGTTGCCATTCAATAACCAAAGTGAGAGTGGATCATAGTAGCTGCAATGCTGCACTGACAGTAGCCTCTTTCAACTCTTGTCGCATTTCTTGGCGAGATGAAGATGACTATGGCCAGAACTATAGTCACTTAGTCAGAATATGTATATGCGCAGTTTGTTTAGGCGTGCTGCGTTCATCCCTGCATGGTTCATCCCTGCATGGTTCCCTGCATGGTTAATCGAATCACATTGCAATCCTTCAAAGCTTACAATAGACAAACCTACACAGGAAACCTGAACAGGTGCAAACCACTAGTCCACTACTATTAACAACTCAATATCTCCAAAAATAGGGGGGAAATGCTGCAGTTGGTGCCAATCAACCAACCCAAAATGTGCATCCAAACCTTGTTACAATCACCAATAACTGTAAATACTTAAAAGAGGGATCTGACCTGATGAAGGGATGGCAGAGGAAGGCCTCGCGGAGCTGGAGAGGAGTAGCCAGAAGCAGAGTCTGACCTCCTCCCTCAGGTCCAACTCGATCCTCACATCACTGAGCTCGCAGTATCTGTCGCCTCCGCCGCCGCATATCCCGGCGCCGCCGCCGCCATCGCCGGAGGCGGCGATCGAGGGTTTTGTCCTTCTTCCCCTGTTGGTTGGGCTGTAACTGGATTTCAATCACGTGAGGCCCATTCTCGTTAGGCCCATAACGGGATTTGGATTACGTGCGGCCCAACAAATGGGCTTGGGACTTTTTATCTGATTGGGCCCGGCCCAACCCATCAAGGAGAGACCGAGCTGCCCATCCATGGCGATCGGAGGACATAAGAGTGACCCCCATGGCGATGGCTGCGGAAGAGGAGAGGAGAGGAGGGAGACGCCTGCCTTGCTGCTCCGCCCGCGGTGACGCACCAGGCCCACGGCGGAGACGGCCGCCATCGCCATCGCCATCGCCGCCGCCGCCGCCGCGTGAGCTACCTGCGTCGGCTTTGGTACGAGAGGTTTGGTTCCTACTGCACATCCATTTCCATACGTGTTCTTTGTTCAGATTCCACCTAGCTCTCTTGTCGCGAATAGGAGGATGAACGCCGCTATGAGGGCGTGCGTGCTTCGATCCAAGCTGGTCAACGAAAGGTTTCATGGGTTTGGTTGGTTGATGCCGTGGGGTCCTGCTGATTGATCTCCCACCTTTCTTGACTTGACAACCTTTTTCCAGCGAGAGACACATGGGATTGATTACTAATTAGTTTACGAGGAGTAGTTAATTAACAATTGCTTTCGAGATGTCAAAAGGGCAGCACCTTTCACAGCTTCCTTTTCTTTCATTTCTAGTTTTTTCTTTCTTTTCTATTGAGTAGCGGCCTAATTAGCACACGCCACCTGTTTCTCCTGATTTCAGCGTTGCTGTCTGTCACAGTTCCGGAGAAAGATGTTACTTTCCTTTTCTCTTCTTTCTATTTTTTCTATCGATTGGGGACGAACTGCATGTTTGTTCATGTATCTGTTTGTTTCTTACACCAGCTCAATCTTTTCAGTTTTGATTCGGCTGGTTAGCTGTTGAATCGTATTCTGTTTTTCTTCCCACCGGTACAGGTTTTGTGTGGATGCCAGAGAAAGTTTTCTGTACCTTTCACTTTCAGGATAGAAAATTGGGCATAGAAAACTGCAACAACTAGTATGCAATTATTCAATTTTCTGAGGTGTTCCCTTTTTTTTGATGTTTGGGCAGAGTTTAGTACTGTTGCTTTATTAAATACTGTTTTATCCTGTGGACCATAGATATATGCACTTGTTGAGCTAGGAGCCTAGGATGACTGCTGGGAGAAATTTCTAGTTTGTGGGGTTTTTAAGGCCGAGTTTAGTTCCAAATTTTTTCTTCAAACTTTCAACTTTTTCATCACATCAAAATTTTTCTACACACATAAACTTCCAACTTTTCCGTCACATCATTTCAATTTCAACCAAACTTCCAATTTTGGCGTGAACTAAACACAGCCTAACAAGGTTATCACATAGCCTTATATAGAACTTTGATGTGATTTGTCCAGCTGCAGCATAAAAATATGCCCCAAATCTTATCTCTTGTCCTACTCATTGTCTGGTTTCTGTGCTCCCTATATTTATAAGGCATGTGATTTTCAAATAAAGGGAGATTTTTTAAGATCCAGATTGACTGATGTGAAAAGCTTGCATTTGCAGCAGAGCTTTCACCACTCGTTTTAGCTGGGAAGACGAGCGGGCAACAGAATGGAAAGTTCATCAGCTAGGAGCAACACCTCAGAGAGGAATCGCGTAGATTATGCAAGAAGTGTGTCCATGGATTCTGCAGGTCATTCTTTAGGTGCTAGGTCTGCCTCAATCCTCAGTAGGAGAAGCAGCAGGCAGGGTTCAAGGGGATCCATCAGCCTCTCCCGTGAGATGGGGGACTCGATACTGAGCTCGATGAGGCATTCGCTTCAATCAGCAGACCAGTTGCTAGGTGATGTAGATGGCTCAGTTCTTGCTCAGGTCATTGACAGTGGTGACCGAGGGCTAGCATTTGAAAACGACGTTGACGAAGAGGAAGAGAATAATGTGGAGGATCATCAGGCTGTTCCTCTCCCAGATGATACATCAATGCGGATTCATGGCAGAAGCTCTCAAGGCACAAGTGTGGTGGCACCCGTATCTGCGATGAAGTCAAAAGATACTAATGTTAACGGCCCAGCCAGTTCATCTATCAAGGTAAATACATTATGTTATGCATAATTCGAAGGTATACATTATGTTATTGTTGCTGACATGAACACACCTCTGTGTGCCTGCAGGTTGAACCATATAAGCTTTCATGGATGCAAGATTATGCTTCTTACCTGATCCATTTAGCCGTATTTGGATTTCTTGGGGTAACACTCAGACACCTTGTGTTTAGTTGTTTTGTAATAACTATTGAATAATCTGCGCGAGTGCTCCAGCTGTATCATTCCCTTGATGAGTTTGTGATGAAATCAGGTATTTACAAGGTATGGGCTCCAAAAACTGTTTGGCCCTAGCTGCCTGGCACTCACCTCAGACCAAAGCCCACTGTACCTTGACCTTCCATCTAACATGGTGTCTGCTATTCTACCGGCTCAAATGTTATTAATGCAAGAAATCATTTCTTATAGTGCAACCACATGGGATTTGAACCAGACTAACTCATTCTAATGACTAATTGGCAAACGCCAGCTAGGATCTTTCCTGATGGGCTGGTTTGGGATCATCTTCAAGGCTGATATACGTCACATATCTGATCATCTCATTGTCGGAATCACGACAGGCTACATGGGAAGCCTTACCACCTTCAGTGGGTGGAACCAGAAAATGGTTGGCCTATCTTCCAAAGACCACTGGGTATATGCTGTAGCTGGCATAGTACTAGGTACATCATCTTCATTTTCTATGAATTGTTATTGTCCCTAAACTAATTATTATCCAACAAAAGAAAAAAGAAAGATTTCATTTTGATGGCTCGCAACACTCTTAACTTACCCAGGAATGTTTGTCGTCAATGAGTCCATCACGGTGGGTGCGGAAACTGGTGAGCGACTGCGAGGATGGATCCTGAAATGCATCATAGAGAAGAGTTCAATAGGAAGCAAATGCGGCTGGGAGGACTGGAGGGTGGACACCAGGACCAAACATTATGCGCTTCTTGGAGTTATGGTGATTCTGATGTCTTTGATATGGATCCTGAGCATTGTGCTGGCCATAGTGAAGGTGCATAGCCTTGGCCATGGCGCGGTTCTGTGGCTGGGTTGCTCGGTAGCACCTCCCGGTGTTTGGCTTCGCTGGTACTTGGCGAGGCTAAATGGCGGAGGAATTGGAATCGGCAAGCGGAGACACCTCAAATGGCTTCCCGTTGGAACACTTGCAGCCAATGTTCTTGCAGCAGCAATCATGGCAGCTCTTGCTGTCACGGCTAAAGCGGTATGATGAAACATCTTCTTTTCACATCTCATACAGTTCTCTGTCCTGCAGTTCATTTTACTGGTCCTTGAATCATCTTATCTGTCTAATTCGTCTCCTTTTTTTTTCATATAGGAAAATACAAGACGATTGACTGTTCTTAATGGCATACAGCTCGGTTTCCTCGGTTGCTTGAGCACAGTATCAACTTTTGCTGCTGAAGTTTACACCATGAGAAGAAGTGGTCAGATTGCAAGGGCATTTGTATATGCTGCAGCCACCTTCGTTCTCTCATTTGTGCTAGGAACTCTGATATACTCAGTGCCGGTGTGGGTAGAGCATTACCGATAGCATCGTCACCAGTTGCAGAATTGAAACCTTTGATGGTTTAGCAATTTGCTAATCCAAGTAGCTTAGATAATACAATCTAGAAACAAGCTTGCAAAGAAAAGCTTGGAACGCGGGAATTTCATTTCAACTGCCACGACGGAATTTAGTACTGCACCATAGCAAAAGAATGCATTTTTCTTGTTGTAAAGTGAGTATGTATACAGCATTTCTGGAATTGGAGAGTTGGGAATACATACAGTTGTAGCATGAAGAATATTGTACAAACAAAATTTTGAAGTGCAAAAACAATGTCTATTTTCCTATAATCCTGTGTTCATTGGACGCCATGTGACAGCACATTGTTAGCTTCAGAATAATTGCAAAAGCACATCGTTAGTTCGAAATGTTGGGCATTATTCACTCGACAATATTCCTCATCATTCAACTGTACCACACCAAACATAAATCCAATGTCCACTAGCCTCTTTGGCCAACTGCTACCACGAACTCATGCAGGGAATGCACTTGTCACTGTCCTAAGTCCTAAATCCGCTTTCACAAACGAATGGCTCCTGTGCAAAAGAATAATCAGCTTCATCATGCTTAAGTTCTTATCACAAGTCGTTGTCTGCTTCAGCATTCTTCAACGAGTGAAATAACCTCTCAAATGCAATCACTCATTTAACTCGCTAATTCAGCCATGTGCTCCTCAATCTGCTTCAACAACTCTGAGTTCCCATGTATTATGCAATTCCCAGCTAGTATCTCCCAAATTTGCTTGCGAAAAAGAAGTGGCGAACTTTTGATCAATTCAACCATTTTATCATGCGAAGATGAGCGGGAAAACAAATCAACCAAGCAAACATAGTGATCTTCCCCTGGAACAATCCTATATCTCTCAGTCATCAACTCAAAAAATCCTATACCTTCTTCAACAAGGTTGCAATGGCAGCAAGCCTTCAAAACTGTCAAGAATGTATTCGCATCAGGCTTCCATCTCTCTCGAATCATCTGAACAAATGATCCTATCACCTCCTGCCCATGCCCATGATGACATAGAGCACCCAGTAGCGCATTCCACAACAATGTATCCTTCTTTTCCTGAACTGTTAGACTGAACACCTGTCTAGCATCAGCCAAATAGCCACATCTTGAGTACATGTCAATGAGTGAGCTCAAAATCATGACATTTGGATAAAAACCAGTTCTTAGCAACCTTCCATGGATCTGCTGCCCACATTTCAGTGCGCACACAGCTGCACAAGCACGGAAACAACTAGTAAAGGTGATCTGATCTGGGTGGACACCCTCTTTGATCAAATGCTGAAATATGCTCAGTGCTTCTGCTTCCTGCCCATGGCGAACATATCCCTCCATGAGAGAATTCCATGAGAGGATATTCTTCTTTGGCATTTGATTGAACAACCGACGGGCAGTGCTCAGCTGGCCATCCTCTGCATAGCCGCAAACTAGTGTCGTCCACATTCGCTCACTTTTCACAGGCATCTCATTAAACAGATCCTCTGCATCTGCAATGCATACGCATTTGGTGTACACATCAACGAGGGAGCTGGCAATCCTGATATCTGACAAGAACCCATGAAGAATCAGATGTGCATGGAGCTGCCTGGCAAGCTCCCTGTCCACAAGCTTCTCACAGCCTACAAGGAGTGCCAAGAAGGTTTGATCACTGTACCCAAGTGAAGTCGACGTGCCGCGGAGCTCGGAGTAGAGCGCCACGGCTTTCTGCATCTCACCACCGCCGGCGAGCGCGAGCAGAGTAGCATTATAGGAGAGGAGGTCGCGGTGTGGCATGGCGGCGAACACCTCGGCCGCAGGGGCCGCGAGCGCGAGGCGGGCGTACCCCGCGAGCATGGCGTTGTAGGAGCAGACGTCGGGGCGGGGCATTCTGGCGAACAGGCGGCGCGCATCGCGCGGGCGGCGGAGGAGGAAGTTGAGCGACAGGAGGTGGTTGGCGAGCTGGGTGGAGCAAGGCACGATCCTCTTGAGGCCGGCGAGGCGGACGTAGAGGAGGAGGCGGCCGGCGAGGGAGGGGAAGCACGGCGCCGTGGCGCGGCGGAGCAGGAGGAGGCGGGCGAGCGAGGAGAGGAGCGGGAAGGGCGGGCGCAGGCCGGCGCGGGAGAGCTCCGGGAGGAGGGCCACCGCGGCGGCCGCGTGGCCTCCTGCGATGCTGCGGTGGAGGGCGGCGAGGATGCCGGTGTACGGCGGCGATGTCGGCGGCGGCGGCGGCGAGCCGGCGGGGAGGGACATCGGGCGGGGAAGGGAAGTAATCTGTGGGCGGAGGCGGCGGACTCAGACAAAATACTCTTGCATGTGGTCGCCGCCAGTCAACGTGGGCCGTCCAATTCAAAAACAAAATAAAAATGAACGGCTCTGATGGACTCTGCAGGTCAACCAAGATCATGAGAACCTGAAGCATAGGATCATTTCATATGCAACCACCATGCACAGAAATGAAATTTACCTAAGTTTCTATCCGATACTAGTTGCTATATTTTGAGACGGACGTAGAAGCTCATATGTGTCTGATTTGTCTTTCACACAAGAAACAGATTCATGACATAAAATGTGCATTCAGGCCTGGTTTAATTCCCAACTTTTTTCTTCAAACTTCCAACTTTTCCATCACATCAAAACTTTCCTACACACATAAACTTCCAACTTTTCTGTCACATCGTTCCAATTTCAATCAAACTTCCAATTATAGCATGAACTAAACACACCCAGTCAAAGATAAATTTTAGTCTCCAGGACATGAAAATGTGCATTCAGTCAAAGATAAATTTTAGTCTCCAGGACATGACTGTTAACATAGAACTAGGAAAATTTGGGGATAAAAAAAGGGAAGATATTTTAGTGTATGTTAGAAAGCTACTCCTACATCCTACTCTCTTGCTGGCAGCCAGACACAGCAATTCCAGCTTTGTTACAGTGCATCAGCATCTTTGGTTCATCTGGCCATCTGGGCATGCAAGTACATCAAAACATAATGATGTCAACATGTCCAGGACTCCAGGGCATAGTGCTTCCAATAGCAATCGTGCCAGTACATCAACAGATTTCATCTGCGAATATAATGTCAAAAATAGCTTGCACTGCAAAACAAGATTGGAATGTAACTGTCAGCCTCATAAATTGGATAGCTAGAAACCTTAATTGACAACTTTAGTTCTCTCTTCTTTCATTCCTTACCTTCATCTTTTGGTATGTTTGGCTGGTCTACTAAGAGTTGACGCATCGCGGCAATGTCACTGGAACTGCAAAGAAAGAGCACCATGGGCATTCAAGTTAGTGAAGACTGACAAACATGTCTGAATTGATAATTCAGGGATAAACTAAAAGCAGATACAGAACTCCATACAGAGCACACAGATAGGAATATAGATGTTTGGTGAAACAAATAGTTGAACTTTTACCTGCTCGTCCATGTCAGCGAAGAGATGACTGATGATTTTAGTGCATACCTGTCAAATGGAATTTAGGCAATTCAGAGGACCGCAACACGGAGTGGCTTCAGTACAGAAAAAAAAAGTAATATGTGCAGCGTCAGAATAAAGAGCATCTTAATATATGATGATAGCAAACTAAGTGCTGCAACTGAAGTCAGTATTGGTGAAATGGAAAACAGTGCTTGGGGTGTTGCATATATGTAAGACGGCCATAAGGTTGGTTTAATTTTGATTCAACTATAATGGATGAGGTTCAGTACAATGAGCTTCACAACAGCAAAAAAAAAAGGGGGGGGGGGGGGGGGGTCTTCTTTAGGTCATTACTCGGCCTGGTGCATTTCACATAAAGTCCGTAGCCCATCCAAGCAGTCTGCTATAGTTGGCAAAATTCCCACTTGTAACTGCATCTGTTTTGCACTGAGTGCAGACCCACCTCTCACCATTTGATTAGTATCCCGCAAAGCCTTATGTAAAGATCTGGCAATGCTATTGAATTCCTCCCTGAACAATAGCAACAGCAGCAACGTCAGATCAATTTTTTTTCTCCGTCTGCTTCTAGTGTCACACCGAAACTAAAAGGGATTGCAACAGCAGCAAAGCCACTTACACTGTCTCCCTCATAGAGACGAAGATGATCTCCAAACTCTCCATTTGCTTACCCAAAAGATTCTCTCTGATGTTAGGGACACATCGTAGGACACCATAGTTCTTAACCTCTTCCAGCACCTTTTAACATATGATTTGTCACGCAGCTAATATCACAATGCATTTACTGCTCACTAGAATTACAGTGTGTCTACCAAATTATCAATTGATATGTTTTTCATGAGCAACCGACCATCTAGCTTGAAAAAACTTGCAGGTGGAAAATACTAGAAGTGGTCCTGTCAGCACTAGCTGAAAGCCCTGAACTTGCTGCAGTTATCCGAGGGGGAAAACTAACTGAATCTGTAATTTCATTACATTAGTGAAATCTGCCCCCCAATGCATGATGCTACCACAAAACTAAATGCTTGTTACATGTCCATTAAATTTCTTTGTCAACAAAAGAATTGCTGCCGTGTCAAAATAAAGAAAAAGAAAAGAATTGCTGCCACACCGAGTAGTGTTGTTTCTCTACAACCACAGTAAAACTGTACTCCAAACCACCAAAAGGGGATATATCTTTTTTTGCAGAGAAGAGAGGAAGAGGATACCGGGAGACGAGCAACGATGGCGGCAGCGTTTGCGAACTGAGAGAGGAGGCGGGAGTTGAGGTCGTCCCACCGATCCATCTCCTCCCGCGCCTTCCTCACCCGCTGCTGCACCCTCCGCACCGACGCCTCCATCCAGTCCCACCCCCTCCCGTACGGCACAGCGGCCGCCAAACGGAGCAAAGAATCGGCGGCGGCGGCGCGTGGAAGGGGAGGGAACGGAAGGTGAGCAGCGGCGAGAAAGCGTCCGAGCTCCGAACGGCGGGAGGGGTCTCCTGCTCGCCGGAGAAGGCGGCGGCGGCGGGTATTACAATCAACCCACGCATTAATGGGCCTTATTCCCTCGCAAGCCCTTTCCGGCCCGAACTATTATGGGCCGCACGTACGTAGAAATGAGCGAAATAAATATGGGCTCCATAGTTGTTATCCCGTTTCAGCCCAAAGTAGTATGGGCCGCACGTACGTCACTATCTTGTTTAAGCCCAAACAAATACTCCCTCCATCCCATAAAAAACCAACCACTAGGTGTGACATATTCTAGTTGTCCAGATTTATTGTACTAAAATATGTCGCATCCAGTACTAGATTCACTTTTTTTTTTTGAGATGGAGGGAGTAGGTGCGTGAGGAAAAAGTTTCAGTCTGGTTTTCAGCGTATACCAGGTGACTTTGCAGATTTCATTTCAGATGCTTCGACGCAGAGATGGTTTGTAATTATTTGAATATACTGTTGAGACAGCATGACGGTAAGAGAGAGAGAGATAGAGAGAAATTTTATGTAGAAACTTTGAATTTGAAACCATTTGCAATTTCTCATTATGGTTCTGTCCTTATTGACTTGAAAAAAAAATGAAGAAATTGAGAAAACAGGGTGTTCGGAGAACTAAACTCCGAACCCGCTTGGCCTGCAAGGAGAACCAAGCCAGATGCTAAACGACCGAGGGAACCTCTCCATTCCATTCCCGTCATCGTCTTCTCTTCGCCGTCGCCGGCGAGTTCATTGGAATTGCATGTGAGCTACTCCTAGAGAGCTACTTCCTCCGTTTCAGGATATAAGACGTTTTGATTTTGATCAAAGTCAAACTGTTTTAAGTTTGACTAAGTTTATAGACAAATATAGTAGTATTTATAATACTAAATTAGTTTCATCAAATCAATAATTGAATATATTTTCATAATAAATTTGTCTTGAGTTGAAAATGTTACTACTTTTTTTCTATAAACTTGATCAAATTTAAAACAGTTTGGCTTTAACCAAAGTCAAAAACGTCTTATAAGCTAAAATGGAGGGAGTAGTTTAATCTAGTCGTTGGGCTTTTGTTTCAACAGCATCGGCCATCCTGCTACACTACATCGATCCGTCGATATCAACATCACAGGGGAAGGTGTAATGCTCAAAAAAGCTCAAGATTATTCACCAAGCATATGCATGATGCATCATTGGTAATTCAGGATATATATAGTTATGAGCACATGGTAGGATCACTGCATGAGCATCTATACAGGTAGGATCCGGAGTACATATGTTCTTCATAGTTAGGTGGCAGATCGATCTGATCTGCCCGGCCTGTTTGTGTTGTATATATGCGAGCCAACGACTGAATGAATGAATGTTTGGTTGCTTCAATTTTAACTGATCAGATCAGAGACAATATAGATATATCCCTAGCTTATATCGCTAGCCAAATCACTCTATAACTATCTTGCTAGCTAGCTAAGCGCAATGCACATGCATGAACAGAAGAAGAGAATAATTAAGGTAGCTTCGACTCACAACACTATACTAATGGCTACTGCCTACTACGACAATAGATCATCAGAGAAGTGTTTTTTGCGTGGATCTCTAGCAAAGTCTATGACAGAAGACTTGTGAATAGGAGTGAAGTATACAAATTATATACATACTTCACTATATAAGAAAGTTGGTTGCAGAAAAGAAATCAGATCAGGACCTTGAACAAAGCAGCAAAAGCCCTTAATGGTCGAGCTGAAATTATATTGGCCGGAAGGTCTAAGCTTTCTGAAAATGTGAGAAGTCAGCTGAAACTTGAAAGAAGAAATGCAAGGCCGGTGTTTCCATCTCCCTGTCAGACCAAGTAAGCTACTTGGTGCATTAATGAATGAATGCTAGGAATGCAATAACAAGCAGCTTGATCTACCTCGGACAACGAACTGCAACTGTAAACAGGGCAGTAGTAGAAATACAATTAGTATATCATCATAAGTTAATTACAGATAATTAAGCTACTAGCTAGGTGGCGACCTCTTCTCTTTGGGAGGCATAATGTACTACTAGTAATGAGGTTTGTGTTTACGAATCAGAGCACATGCCCCAGCCAACTGAGCCACCAGTTGATCACATGCACGCTCATCTCAAGCTTCTTGTTTTGCTTACTTCGGTACTACCCTCTCCTCGGTGCAACCATTTCATTGTTGACTCCCATCATTTTTAAAATCACCTGGAATGCATGCATGCGCAGCAGCTAATTACATTGTTAATATTGAGAAGTGCTTCAATTTATATTGTTCTTGAAACCGATATGATGATTCTAGGTTCAGAACATATTAGGAAATCGATATGACGATTTAATTTGCTCATCTGCCTGCCTAGCTGGCCTGAATTATGCAGGTAGAGCGCACACATGCAGAATTATCATCGACCGCGTTGTTCCTTCATTTGCGGATCTTATGAGTACATTGGTCAAGTGATAATTAGGAGGTGATCGATCAGGTTTATATATGTAAAGCAGGAAAGCAGATGATAATTGGATTGAATTGTATTGTATTGAGCTGGTGTACATGTTCAGTTGAAAAAAAAACTGCATCAGGGAATTGAAGATTGTGTAATGCGTCAGTAAAATGGATTTGGAGGATTGAAACCGGCCGGGTCAATGCCTGCCGCAATCCACAGAAAACTAAAGCAGAGGCAACAGGAGTTGGATAGAAATGTTACTACCATCGATCAAGACAGATTCACTGCCTCTGCTTTTGTTCAGTAAGTACATTAGCTAGTAGTACAGGTAAAAGGTGATTATTCCTGAAAACCGTACGAGTTGATCCAGCTGGAACTACTATATAACTATCTGTTAAAAAATGGCATATAGTACATGGAAGACAGATGAGAGTCGGTGGTGAATATATGGATTCATGTGATGTATGTTTATACACGCTATTAGCATAATTTCAGGAACGACGTAAATTTACTAGAATCCTGGAATCCCAGCAGTTGCTGATGAGCAGATCAACTGAACAATGCTGACACACGATTACAGAGACCTAAGCTAGCTCGCTTGGCTTACATACATGGAGAGTGAGTTTTGCAGACAATGCAGTCAAATTTCTGTGCTCCATAAGATCTCTTCTCTTTTTTTTTACAGGGATGACACAGGATGAGTATTGTATACTGAATTTTGTTTAGAGTAACAAGGGAAACTATTTTAATCCCTCGAGAGAATAACCCCTCGTTCTTTGCATGTTACTTAAATAGTTATAAAAAAATTGAGAAGGTATATTAACATGTGATATAATACTCTACAAACATGCAAGTTTAAATTCAACTTGTACATCTCGTAACGAACGAACAGTAACAAACAGCTACACTGTATACTGAATTACTATGAGGTTTTGCACCGTCCGGCCGGCGTCGGCGAGCTAAGTACTCCAGCAAAGAAAGCAAGCACGTGTGGCAGCGCAGAGCAGAGTGCCAGTGACAGAAGACGCATGCAGTAGCACAGGATCCGAACGCGCCCCCACGACTCCCCACGCAATCTCACGGCCACTGCATCTTCTTCTTCAGTTCTTCTTCTTCTAATCATGCATGTTCCCGATCCTCTCCTCTCCTCCCCTACCTACATATATAGCCGGCCGGTCGATCCCAACCTCCATATCTTCCATCCTGTGTGCTGCTTCGATTCGAGACATCAAGCAGCAGGGAAGCTAGCTAGCCTGTACATTTATATTCGCTTCTGCTGCAGCAAAGTCACCATCTGCCTAGCTAGCAGCTAGCTCCTCCTGCAGCTGCAGCTGCTGCGCGTATAGCTTAGCTTAGTCAGCTGCAGGAAGGTAGAGTAGAGTAGTAGCCACTAGCACAGCCATTGCTAGTGCGGCAACGCAAGCTCGCCGGCGACAAGATCATATCAACCGGAAGAGAAAGCTAGCTGAGCTTGCTTGCTTGCGCGTGTATCTATCAATCAAGGGTTGGTAGCTAGCTACAAATCGATAGCGTAAGCGGATTACACAAGAGAATGCAGCAGCGGCGGGGCGGCGGCGGCGTGGCGCGGCTGGCCATGGCGGTGGCGGTGCTCGTGCTCGCCGCGTCGTCGGCGGGGCGATGCCGAGCGCAGCTGGCGAGCGGCTACTACGCCGGCAAGTGCGTGAACGGCGGCGGCGGCAACTCGAGCGTGGCGGTGGACGTGGAGAGCATCATCCACGACGCCGTCCAGGCACGCCTCGCCTGGGACAAGCGGATGGTCGCCGGCCTCCTCCACCTTATCTTCCACGACTGCTTCGTCGCCGTACGTACAATCCATATACACACTGCTCTCTTAATCAAGATCAGTTCGATCAGCTAATTAATCAATACTGTATCTGAATCATCGCTGAATTAATCGATGGATAAATTTGTGTTCGATCTTATTATGATTAACTGATGAATGTATACAGGGGTTGTTCGGATTGATGTCATTTTAAACCATATTATTTTTCTTAAAGTTATTAAATATGTGTATCCATTTAGTTTTTTTACTAAACTCTGATAAATACACAGGAAATTTCGTTAAAACTTAACAATATTGTTAAATTGTAAAAATTAGTAATGTACTATATTTTAACAATTTGGCTACAATCTGGACATGTGTGTGTGGTGCAGGGGTGTGACGCGTCGATACTGCTGGATGGGCCAAACACGGAGAAGACGGCGCCGCAGAACAACGGCATCTTCGGCTACGACCTCATCGACGACATCAAGGACACGCTCGAGAAGGCCTGCCCCGGCGTCGTCTCCTGCGCCGACATCATCGTCGCCGCGACCAGGGACGCCGTCGGCATGGTACACACACATTTCTCAAACCAATACTCCAATTCATATTTGTCATTTCTGAATCGAAAATCCAAATTAAATTTTTGGCATTCTGCAAATTTGCGATGACGAAACAGTGTGGAGGGCCTCGGTACGAGGTGCAGCTGGGGAGGCTGGACGGGACGGTGTCGCAGGCGTGGATGGCGGCGGACCTGCCGGGCCCCGACGTCGACATCCCCACCGCCATCGACATGTTCGCCAAGAAGGGCCTCAACAGCTTCGACATGGCCATCCTCATGGGTAACTAACTCACTACTAATTCAACTTCAGAGTACTAATTAAACTTCTTCACAAAAAGAAAAACAGAGTACAAATTGAACTTAACTGTGATCGATTAACTGTTCTTTTTTTTTTCAAAATCAAAGAAGCTAGTAGATAACTAGGCCATGTGCATGTGTTTATACTTTAAGTACTTTGGCGTAATTTGACCGGGGGCAGAGCGCATCAGAATATATAATCGAGGGGCTAAACACATGGAATGTCACGTATACCGGTGCTACGCATTAAAAAGGGGTTCATGGTATCTGTGGGAGTACGTACTACCGTCAATCTCAATTAGCACTACTATACTCAGTTTCCTCATCGATCATGTTAATTTGTTTAATTACTTAAAGAATTCTGTTGATCGAGATCTGAAGCTATGCTTTATTGATCAGCTGGCACACATTGGTAATTGGGAAGAGTGAGATCCACAGCCGTTACCACACACACACACACCTATATATAAAAATGATGATACAGTGGCCACTGTGTTTAGGGTTACAACCTTTACAAAATCTTGGCCGTCAATTCCCCATCTGATATGACCATACTCTGTTTATAGTGTGTCTGCAAAGACAAGCTATTAGCTTCTTGGTCATCAGTGACAACCAAATTTAGATTTTAAATTTAATATAGTCCATTTTGCATCATTACTTTTTAAACCGGTAATAACGTTTTACCCATAACTTATTCCGGTTACTTGGTTCATTTCTTCACGGCTTATTATCAGGCATTGTAACATGGCTCAAACAACCATGCGTCTGTTCTAAAATAAAATTGCATCATGATATTATATGTGCAGGGGCTCACACGGTGGGGGTGACACACTGCTCGGTGATAAAGGACCGGCTGTACAACTTCAACGGCACCGGCGAGGCGGACCCGTCGATGGACCCGATATACGTGTGGATCCTGACGACGTTCGCGTGCCCAAAGAGCCAGGCCTTCGACAACATCGTCTACCTGGACGACCCCTCCAGCATCCTCACCGTCGACAAGAGCTACTACTCCCAGATCCTCCACCGCCGCGGCGTCCTCGCCGTCGACCAGAAGCTCGGCGACCACGCCGCCACCGCCTGGATGGTCAACTTCCTCGGCACCACCGACTTCTTCTCCTCCATGTTCCCCTACGCCCTCAACAAGCTCGCCGCCGTCGACGTCAAGACCGGCGCCGCCGGCGAGATCAGGGCTAACTGCCGGAGGACCAATTAACTAGCTAGGAGCATGATGCCCAAGTGCTATAGTTAATTAATTAGAACATCCATCAAAGAAACAAACAGATTTAAAGAGAGAGAGATCGTAGTATATGAGCACATCCAGCCAGAGCATATATGCACATTCATTCTTTTCTTTTGCCCTCCTGATCTTGTCAATGATTGCATCCATGATTCTACTATACATTAGTAGTTGATTTCAGTAAAGATTTTAGCAAATTAATTTACTGGAGCTTAGCTAGTAGCACTTTAGTAATTTAGTAGTGTTTTCCTTCTCTACTTCACTAGAAGTACCTTGTGAGTTGTACTTGATCACTGCCTTGAGATTCTTTTTGTTTTGTACGTGGCTCGTATAAAAATAAAGACACTCCATGATACAAGAGCAGCGGTACTCTTACTCAATAATAATATATTTATGAATGAAGATAATACAACTACTCACCCTGTACCAAAATAAGTCGATAAACCTAGACACCACTGTCCAGGTTTATAGCCAAAAATTAATTTATGTGTCTAGATTTATGACCATAAATTAACTTATTTTAGAGCGAAGGGAATATAGGGCTTGTTTGGTTCGCATATCCAATCTCAACCAAGCCGAAAATTTGGAGATGCCAAAATATTTGTCATTCTATTTGGTTTATAGCAAAAAAAAAATGAAAAAAGGATGACGGTTTATTTGGTTTGGTTGAATTGAGCCTAAGCCAAAATACACCTTTGTGGTAGCATACGAAACAAAAACGGTTGCCAAATGCCAATCTTTACCAAAACAAACAAATGGTCACAACCAATTCTTGCCATTGCTAAAACAATTGGTATGGTTAGGATTGGCAATGAACCAAACAATCCCATACATAGTATTTACTTCTCAGAGAAAAATTAAGGCCAGGAAGGGAATCTCTAAGGGTCAAGGAGAAATGCATGTGATACATACTGCCCTGTTCACCTCTACTGTTCACATGTACCAGAAGAAACCTAGGGACGGTAAGCTGGATTAGTCAATAAGCATCTTTAAGGGTTCTGGAGCCAGCGAATGCGACTAGTGCTCGCTGCAAACAAGGTAGCAGAGTAGTGCATCCCGAGAGCGAAGCCTGGGAAGCTGGGAATCTTCAACCTCACGAAAGCTGAGGCAAATTTCTTAATCCGGGCATCTTATGCAGAGTCCAGACCTTGAACCGGCTGCCGGGCTCCAGCTAATTAACGGGGTGTTTGGGAGGGAGGGGCTAAACTTTAGCCAGCACCTCCCTCCCAAACACCACCGTATATGCATGAATCCTACTAATGCTATTACCCACTATTATGACTCTCTCTCTCTCTCTCTCTCTCTCTCTCAAAATATTTTACTCCAAGCTGTAGTACATAATGCGATCTAAACAGTAAGCATCCTATAGTGCATAAGAAAATCAGAAGGTAACATTCCCTGGCACAGAGATACACAAGGCTTGATTAATGCAAGAATTGCGGTCAACACTCAGCAGCCAGCTCTAAGCTCCAGCCGTGCATTGGAAACAAGTCAAAGTTCTAGACTCTGGCCTTTTTTTAGCCATAATTCATGTTTCGTTTATCTCCAGGACATCAATATATTTAAGAAAATTAGTGTAACTGTGAATAAGATTGATTGATAGGATATTTGCTGTCCCATTTATACTCCTAGAAGCCAAAATTCATTTGTAGAGAATGACATATCAAATTGTTCAACTCATCGCCATCACATAGCAGATAATAAATTTGGGATTTGTTCTAGCCTGTGGAATTGGACACTCCGATTTTGGAGTAAAAACTCATTCAACAACGGCTAACAGATCAGACTCACGGCAGAAGCAGTGCTTCTCATCGGTACCCAGGTCCACCTGCAAGTACATGCAATACCATGAGCGTTCAGATGACTGGAACAAAAACCAAAAAAGGCATCGTACTCCCTCTGTTCAGATTCGTTGTACTAGGAGGGGTCACATCCCCTTCTAGGTTGCCTTTTTTTTGGGACGGAGGGAGTACTTAGGAGAAAGACCACAAAATGTATTCCGTTAGGGAGAAGCCAATTCATTTACCTCATAAGCATTTATGTCAGAGAAGAGAACCTGCAATGTCACAAGCAGAACCAGGTCAGTGAATCATGTTCAATTGACATTTTAATGCGATACAAAGAACACAGGCGGAACAGCTGTGCCGACTGTAAAGGTGAAAGCAGAAGATATATGTTGTATTTGACAAGTGAGAGTGAAAACAAGAATTGCAGTGGAGCTCCAGGGAAAAGAAACAGAAAAATGAAAGGCATAATAAAAGAGGTAATGATCAAGCAGTGGTTTCAGATTCACACAGCGGGCCATGGGCATCTAATCAGCTTGCATTAAAAAACCACCTGCTCTAATGACCAAAAACTGGAGTTTCCATTAAAAATGAAATTGCCTAAAGACCAAAGATATCACTCAGCTTCATTAAGCCACATAAACATTTCACATTTAATGGAGCAATCTTTGAAACAGTTAACATGACATTCATGCATATTTCTATGCAGCAAGTCAAGTATCTTTCCCTATAACATACAAGAAATATGAATATGCTAAGTTAATAGTATATTGCAACGTTTTATACTATACAATAAAAGGAAAATTAATAGGTTGTGTAGAAGCACAAGATAAGCAAGCCCAAATGAGACCTTGCTGACCATGGGATCATCGCACCACATCTAAGCACATAGTAAAAATTAGTAGTGGGCAGTTTTTTCTCCATGTTGTATTGTGTTTAACATGATATTGCACCTTTATATATATGAGAAACCTACTAATGTAATATTGATGCCTTTTCATATATTAGTGATTTTAAGATTTCAATATTCGACAATCCGAGTATCACTTAAGTTTCTACTGTGTTATCCCACAGCAGTGCTTGGCGGGCTCACTTCTCGCCACTAAAAAGATCAAGGGGAATAGCTATACTAAAAGGGAAGTATTTTAAAATGCAGATTGCATTTTCTAATGGATGAAGCTTACAGCAATTACAATTTCTGCAGGTAACTACACATAAAACCAAATCTGGCGCAAACTGCAAGTTATCATAAATTTAGTTATACCCATAAAGAACAAATTGTCATTAGAGATCCCCCCCCCTGCATCTAATCTAAATGTAGTAGTGCAGTACATGGAAGTACTATGCAAAGTGAAGAACACCACAGGCAATAACATACAATCTGGTACTTGCTATTCAGGAGTGAATATAATATGTCAAAGTTTTGCAAGCATAGAATTCTCCTTTGTTGACGTACATACACACTCAGAACATGCATTAAGAGTTTACCTTCTTTCCAGCTTCAACTTCATTAACATCAGCACCAACAGACAAAATCTGGCAGAAATAGTATGATGTTAAGGAATTATAGCCCGGTGAAGGTAACAATTATAAGAGTAGAGCATGGCAATGTAAGATCTTACCTCACCCATCAAATACCTCTCAAACTTAACAGCAGATTTTGGCAGCAGGACTCCTCCAACAGATTTCTGTAGGCGTCAAAAGTTTTATAAGAATAAGCTACATTACAAGATAATCTACTCCTAGTGACTATACCTATAACTTCAGAATAACCATAGCATGATTTTCATGGAAATACGCATCTGTAGATTGGCCGAAGAAAATTTTCAGAAGTTTTTCCTCATAAAATGCTATGATAATGATTATTTACCATAGCGGACAAAAAGAGTAGCCATCCTAGACAATCCAGTCACCCAGTGACCCAGTGATAGCTGAACAGTGTGTTACATTCTGCAGTCTTTTGGCACGAAACTAACTGGACCACCTGAATTATTTTCTGTAGTTAACTTATTTCAAAGTTTAGTGTAAACAAATGGCGCTATGTAAGACAAATAACGAAGTGCTGATGTTTAAAGATAAATTCTTCACCACTCCAGAATTCAAAATTTTCTTATGCTACCTAAAGATGTAGCTTCCTAGATAATATATCACAAGTTCCAACATAACTGAAGAAGCATTAGCTAAAAAGCAGGCAAATTACATTTTACTCCCTCCGTATTTTAATGTATGACACCGTTGACTTCTCGAACAACGTTTGACCATTCGTTTTATTTAAATTTTTTGTGCAAATATAAAAATATTTATGTCATACTTAAAAAATATTTGATGATAAATCAAGCCACAATAAAATAAATGATAATTACATAAATTTTTTGAATAAGACAAATGGTCAAACGTTGATTAAAAAGTCAACGGCGTCATACATTAAAATATGGAGGGAGTATAATATATCTGCAACTATGCAAGTATCAGTGCCAAAATATGATAATTGAAGCCTAATCCTAGTGAAATTAAATATGTAAAAACTGACTCCCTAGTCACAACCTTCCTACCATTTCTGCACCATTACCAGCATTCCACCTAAACCTAGATGTTTCGATTCACGCTACATCAACAAAGGATTCACTCAACTAGAGGCATTCAGAATAGCTATCACCACAAACAATGGCTAAGCAATTAACTGAAATGCTTGAACTAACAAATTAAAATGCAGAGCAAATTAAAGGGCATTGCGAGGCAATGGAGCACGACATACCTCAGGAATCTGTTCGAGGCGGACGAGCACCCGGTCGGACTGCGGCGCCACCTGGACAACAACAACACCACCACCAGATAGCACATTAGCACAGACGTCAGAACCCTACCCCCCCAAACCCCTGGAACTCGAACTCGAGCCACCCGTAATGCGGTTACCTTGGAAGGGTCGTACTTGAGGGCGGCGACGCGGAGGGAGGAGGCGGCGCGGCGGCCGGTGGCGGCGGCGGCGACGAGCGGCCTGCGGCTGCCACTGGCGGCGGCGGCGCCGTGGAGGAGGAAGGGCGAGGCGGCGGCGGCGAGGAGGGAGGGGGCCATCTGGGGACAGCGAGCGGGCGAGGTGGCGGTGGGGAGCACGGAAGCGCGGAAGGTTCTAGAAGAAGTGGAGAGGAGGCAGAGGCTTCGCCGGAGAGGAGGAGAGGCGCTTCTCTTATCTGCTTCTGCTCCTCTTTCTTTCGTCGAGGAGGATGAGATTGACGATGGCTTCTCCTTCTCGATGCTTCCGGAGATGGCTTCTTAGTGGGCCGCAAATGTACTACTGGGCTATAACTATCAACACCGAGGATGCCGACCCAACTTAATTTCCAGGACAGTATTAGGCCCAGTATAGACGTGGATTTGGTCTTCGATTATATAGTTCTTTGTTAATTAATTTACTCTTAGGCCATGTTTGGTAAATGAGATAGGGAAATGATTTTCCACCCACCAAAAAACATCATTAAATCCTAACTATTCATTCTCCCCCTTCCATTTAATCCTAACCCTTCATTTATTTTCCAATCACAATCCCACACCTACAGTACAATCAATTGTTCCGAAGTTACTGTTACTGAATGCAGAGAGAGTTGCAGAATGCAGATACTGATACGGGTGGTACAGTGAACAATAGTATTGGTAGATTGCACTTGCAGCAGATTTGTCATGGTTTGGCAGTGATCCTGATCAATGTGCGTAGGGGCAGGGCAGGCCGAGAGATGAGATCTGGATGGATCACGCATACTGTAGCAAGCTCAAGCTAGCTAGCTGCACTGCACGCACTGGCCGGCCGGGTTGGCTACTATACATGACACCACATCCTACGATCGATGGGCCTCCCGTGAAACAGGAGATTATAGTGTTTTTTATAAAGATTAAAGAAGTACATCTATATTAAAGTTGTTTAAAAAATTATATTAATCTGTTCCTTTTAAGTTCTAAATTATTAATACTTAATTAATAACATGCTATGACTTATCTTGTTTTAGGTATCCTTCTTAATTTTCTCCACCCCCTCCACCCAAACACATCCAGCCTTCTCAATTCGGCCAATCAGATGCATGCATACGACGTACAAGACGTACTCCTACTAGCTAGTGGGGGTAACTGGCTGTTCTTCTACTCCTACAACTGTGTACTAACGGCTTGTTTGGTAACTCGAGGGAAGGGGATTGGAAGTTTACACGAGGGAATTGATGATGAGACTAAGATGGGAATTTGATTTTTAATCCCAATATCTTGTTTGGAGAGGTGATAGAAATTAATAGGGAGTTTAGTTGGAGATTAGGTCATTAATAAAAACGGATGGCTGAGATTTGCTTAGAAAAAGTAAAGGAGGAATTCTCTCCCAATTATCTACCCCTACCCAGGTATTGCAAAGGAGGGAGTTCCTTTCTCAATTCCCCATCCCCATCCCACCAAAATTCACATGTCTCCCAACCAAACAAAACACTTAATAGCCTCATCCCTCTAAACTCCCAATCCCTTCTAAAAACTCCCTCCAACCAAACAGGCCGTAAGGGCTCATTCCGAATGGAGGAAATGTGAAGAAAAAATAGAAAAATAGAGGATTGATGATTCCTTTGAATTAGATCTTGTAGATGCATTCATTTCAAAGGGTTGCCCATGTTTTCACATAAAAAAAGTCCACTCGATCTACCCTCTTTGTTGTAAGAATTCTTCGCACGAAGAACAAGAAATTCGTATATTTTTTATTTCTCTATTTTACACATACAGTCCTACAATATTCTTATGTTTTTACTATTTCTATATTTTTTATATGCATGCATGGCTCAGACGGCCACACAAAATATCAGTAAAGGAGATGTAGAGTGCTAGTAGGAGGCAAGTATATATAGCCACACAGGAGAAATACTCCATCGATCAGTTTAGAAATATAAGACATATATATAACATTTTAAAATTTGATAAAACTTACATAAAAAATAGCAACATATAACCCTGAATTAGTTTTTAGCATTGAATGTATTTTCGTAGTAAGTTTATTTTGTGTTAGAAATATTATAAATTCTGTTATTTTTTTAAAAAAAAAGCTGACTTAGAGAAAAGTTAAAGATTCTTTAATATAAGTCGGAGAGAGTGAATTACGTCGAGATGGATTAAGTTTGGGAAAGGTCGGCATCAACAGCACATGTACTATATATATCACTGACGGTATTTGTTTGTCCTCATCGGGACGAAGCTGCAGCTGTACGCATCAACCATGTACTTAATTTGCAAATATACTAGCTACAATGCTGGACCGGCGAAAACAAACTAAATATACTCTACTATAATTAATATACGTGGTTAATTCGTTCACGTGGAAACGGAATTTTTGTTGGTTTTCATCCATACATGTAAATTTAACCCTACGACGCAAATATTGTAATTCAAATCCTTATTTTAAAAAAAGAAAAAGATATAACATGCACCGACGTGTGTGTTAGCTGATGTGGACGCGTACATGGAAAATTAATGTGAAAGAAGGTCAAAGAAAGATGATCTATGACGTGACAGATCGAGGCAGCCATTGGTTACTCGATTAATATATACCACCTCCGTTTTCTAATAGATGACACCGTTGACTTTTTCTTACATGTTTGACCATTCTCCTTATTCAAAAATTTTATGTAAATATATAAGATATAAATAACACTTAAAGTACTATAAGAAATAAAACAACTCATTTATGCAAATATATAAGATATAAATAACACTTAAAGTACTATAAGAAATAAAACAACTCATAACAAAATAAATTATAATTATGTAAAATTTTTTGAACAAAACAAATGGTTAAACATGTGAGAAAAAGTCAACGACGTCATCTATTAAAAAACGGAGGGAGTATTAATTAATACGCTTTTAATCTCTCGGCAGAGCACACGTAACTCAGGAATTAAACGAGGTTAATCGCTAAACTAATCAGGTTGGGTTAGCCGTCGAGGACGCCCGAGGCCAGCGCAAATCGTGCAAATTAATTAATTAGTTAACTGTTTAATTAACTTGCGGACCAAGTGATGAAACCAAATCTACTCACAGATGACATGTCTCGGTCAAGCGATCGAGCAGGTGGACACACGACTAGTCGACGTACGACTTGCATATCAGAGTCTTTTTTATCTACTCGCTCCGTATTAGATTATAAACCATTTTAATTTTAAGCTGTTTTAATTTTGATTAAATTTATAGAAAAAAATAGTAACATTTTTAACACAAGATAAATATATTATGAAAATATATTCAATTATCGATTTAATGGAATTAATTTGGTGTTGTAAATATTATAACATATTTGTCTCTAAACTTAAGTTAAATTTACAATAATTTGACTTTGACATCAAAACGACTTATAATTTAAAACAGAGAAAGTAGCACGCATATACATTTTCGTTCCCACATTCGCCACTGGGGGTGCCGGGGTGGGCCTGGCACCCCCCATCCCCATACACTGCAAACCCCCGGGTGATTAGGCATCTAATCCATACAATTAACTCATTAGTTAGTTGTAAGTTGAGCCTATACATAACTAACCAATACGTGATTACCTGAGTTAATGCAACTAAGCGATGTGGTTGCAAGTCTCCAAAACTAAAAAAGGATGAATAGAAATGATGTCTTGTCATTCATGTATTCAGTAAATTTGGTGCTATTTAGTTGCCTAATTTTAAAAAATGATTCTTTTGGCGACCACGTATGTTAGTGCGAACAAGAGGTGAGGTGAGGCCAATCTGCCACTCAGCATGAACTGAGCCATCAAGATCCACACCTTTGTCTACCGAGGCGCTGGTGAGTTCTTGCATCTCGTGGCCAGCACCCCCAATCACTAAATCCTGGCTTCGCCACTGTCCAGGTGTGCTCTACCTAGACAACGTACCAGTGGTACCACCTACGTACTTTCTTCGTTTTAGAATATATTTTTAAACTACAGAGAACGTAAGTTGAAAGTTACATTAACAAATTAAGTCACAGATAAGTGATAATGCATCCAACAAATGATGAGATCGATCGATTGCCACATTATATATATATATATATATACACATATATATATATACATATACATATATATATATATATACATATATATATATATATATATATATATATATATATATATATATATAAACACGCTAGTTTAACAGATGACGTGGCGTCCTCTTATAGTACGAAGCTAGCTAGGATTTTTATCCATGCATCATGGGCACATCTCTTAATTGACGTATCACGCCTTCGATACGGTGTAAAACGTCAGGTGTTATGATAGAGGAAAGTGTTGCGCATTTTTTTCACTTGGTTAAATTGTTTCACTAGGGATCACAGGACGAAAAAAGTATTAATTTTCACTTGGTTAAATTGTTGGGGGGTCCCTAAATTGTTTCAAACAGATGTGACATCTTTAATTTTTTTTTTTAAAAAAATAACGGATGGTGATGATGAGCAAAGGTAGGAGCTACAGCACATGCATGCTCACACTCGAAGACGAATAAAAACAGGGGGAGGGGGGAGATGAATGGCGGAGAAAAGAAACTGAAACGGTGGGTTCTAAACTAGGCGATGAGAGCGTGCAACGATTTAATAGTTCAAACTTTCTATATGAATGTTTATATTTTGAAATGGAAGGAGTACATATTTAGGTGATTTCTCTAATTAGGTCAATAGGGAAATTTCGCATGAGTGCACATGATGCTTAGTAAGTACTCCCTCCGTTTCAAAAACAAAAAGGCAAACTATAGGTTGCCATGCCAACGTTTAACTGTTCATCTTATATGAAATTTTTTTATAATTAATATTTTCATTGTTGTTAGATGATAAAACATGATTAATACATTATGTGTGACTTATCTTTTTATTTTTTTTCATAATTGTTTTAAATGAGATGGACGGTCAAACGTTGGACACAGAAATCAGGTTTGTTTTTTTTTATGGTGGGAGTACGTAGTAGTCCCTAGAGCACCCGCGAGTGATGTAACGGGTGACGAACTGACGATGCATATGCGTGTACTACGTACAAAGTAAAAAGATCGTGGCGACGAACGCGTGTGTGGGCGCGGGAACTCAAACGCCGTCCGGACGGTACATCCATCCATGGGCGTTTTGCATGACTTTTGTCTTCGCGATCACTCGCCCAACAACTTCTCCTTTTTTCTTCTTCTTCTTCTTCTTCTTCTTCTTCTTCTTCTTCTTCTTCTTCTTATTATTATTATTATTATTATTATTATTATTATTATTATTATTATTATTATTATTTATTTTCCTCACCATATGTTATTGGTGACACTCGTAGTCGTACTCAATATGGGCAAACAAATCTCTGTCCGAATTCGTAGTACAGCCAAACATTTATATGTATGAATTCGTAGTATTAGGTCGGTTTATTTTGAAATGAGGAGAGTATGTTGGCAAGTACATCGCCCATATCATTTTTTATAGCAGTTCCTAGTAGTACTGTACATCCGCCAATACGTACTCCACCTATACTTGTGGAGAAGTGCTTTTTAGTCCCAGTTCGTAACCCCGCTGACCGGGGCTAAAGATCGCTATCTTTAGTTCTGGTTGGTATTACCAACCGGTAAAGAGAGGGATCTTTAGTCCCGGTTGGTGACTAAAGAGATGGTAGCGGCAGTGAGATGGTCCCCCTTTTTTTTTTCTTTTTTTTCTCCCGAATCGAGTGGGATATATATCCCAAATCAAACCCCAAATCCCCAAATCAAAGTAACATCCCAAATCCTATAAAAATTATAAACATATCAAATATATCACAGATCCATACAAATGTGCAATGAATCACAAAATTATCCATACAAAATACATCTAAGTGAATCACAGATAAAAAAAACACGGGTTGCCGCTGTCGCCGGCCACCACCAGTGGCCCCGCCGGCCACCGGGCGTGGCCCCACCGGCCGCCTCGCTCCACCGTCGCCTGACCGGCTGCCGCATGGTCATCGCCATCCTCCGCCGCACGGCCGCCTGCCGCGCGGCCGCAGCAGAGAGGGGAAGGAGGAGGAGGAGGCATGGAGGGGGATCGGAAGAGAGGGGAAGGGGGAGGAAGGGGAGGAGGCGGACTGGTGGATACCGAGGCTTAGTCTCGGCGGTTTTTAATGAAGGAGAGAAAAAAGGGGAGGGGATACCGAGGAGATAAATTCGGCACGCGCTCGGCAGTTTATTTTGGTCCCGGTTGGTATAAACAACCAGGACTAAAGATCTATTTTTAGTCCTGGTTGTTTATACCAACCAGGACTAAAGATAATTGAAGCCTGACACTACCCACCAACTTCTTTGAACCGGGACTAAAAATGATCTTTAGTCCCGGTTTTTATTGCAACCGGGACTATTGTGGAATTTGGTCGACCGATCAAAGATGGTTTCTCCACCAGTGCTACTTACATGGATTGGTTTGAGGCTTTTGAGCCTAGCTTACGAGTAGTAATGAAATAGTGATGTTTCAATCTTTGATGAGATAGAGGGAGGTATTGTATTTTTACTGTAGAATTTGGTAGTGTTTTACTTAGAAGAATTTGGTAGCTCTTTGATACCTCTCATAAACCATAAAGTTCGAAGAGAAATCCATCACACTTACAAATGAAGTCACTATGGTCGGTGCCAGTGCATACTGTATTTGCTTCTGCACGTAGGATGCGTCATACGGATGGATCGATCTCATTGGATAGTTGTATCTCCTTAGATATAATTGTTTGAGTTTAATAAAAGCTCATATTATTTAAAAACAAACACGTACCGGATTTGCCATTTTTATTCTTCTTCTTATGGTCACTTCCGACAAAAGATGAAAGTTTTTTTTTCCTATATATGTAGGTATTTGCTCTATAGCTAGCTAGCTCCAAGTGCACCTGATCTGATGTGCTCCCCCAGCACCAAGCATCTCTCGCATGCGAGGCACAGTAAAAAAAATAAATCATATATCTCCATCTTTTTACACTCACTGATTCAGTCCACACTTGAGCAGTTGAGCTATAGCTGCTGGCAACGTACATACAACAGTTTATCTTGATCAGCTCATGGCATGCAAAAGAACATGTACACATGCCTGCACTACTGTACTATAGCTAGGACGACATTTGCATATATGCAGAGCTATAGATAGAGCAGCATCAGCTGGCTTGGCTGTGTGTTGTGTCGGTCAATCGATGGCAAATGCCTCCCCTTTTTCTTCTGAATTTTTTGACTCCCCATCGGCTGGTGAACAGCAACACAGATCATCACAGATTCACAGCACAAGGCTGAAAAGAGACTGTGAGTACCAGCAGCAGCAGCTGTACGTACGTACTCCCTCCGTCCTAAAAAAAGACAAACTCTGATTTCCGTGTCCAACGCTTGACCGTCCGTCTTTTTTGAAAAAATTATAAAAAAAATTAAAAAGATAAGTCACGCATAAAATATTAATCATGTTTTATCATCTAACAACAATGAAAATACTAATTATAAAAAAAATTATATAATACGGACAGTCAAATATTGACACGAAAACCTAGGGTTTGTCTTTTTTTGGGAGTAGAGAGAAAGGAAAAGAAGGTTGAAAGGAAAGGAAATTGCAATGCATGCAGAATCCAGAAGCAGAGGGCCTTTTGCTTTTCCTTGTCTCCCCCAGCTCGAGATAACAACAACAAGAAGAAGCTAGCTAGCTACTGACCGATCGACCGGCCTCTCTCTCGATGGATGGATGGATAGAAAATATATATATATCGATCAGTGAATCAGTAGTGATAGCTATAGTACCCAAATTAATGGACGTGTTATTTTATAATCTAAATGGGAATGCAACCATTTCATTCAGCAGCATGCTTCCAGGCATTTAAATGACGTGATTGTTTTTTTTTAAAAAAACTTTTTATACGTGAATTTCTCAGAAAACGGTGCGATTCAGCTATTAAAATAAAACGAAAAACATCCCTCAACTGAACGAACAAAAAGAACAAGGCATATATAATAAGAAACTCAGTATAGTGCATTTTTTCTCTCTTCACTTTTCTAACAATCAAATATTCAGTAGTTGAGTGTGTTAACATGCATGGAGAAATGCAAAGGTGAAGTCCTGCTGCTTCCTGCAGAAGCAGCAGCAGCATGTAGTCCTGTAGCTCATCACATACATTTACACAGCAAAGCTAAGGGCAACAATGAAAAGGCTTTCCATCCGGTGCATGGCATGGCAATGGCAATGGCATTGCCAACCACAAAAGCGACATACGCATCAATGTCCTCCTGCCGAGCTCTCTTTCGAGTCTGATCAATATCAGCTCATCCCTACCTAAAGGCAAGCATGCAGCTTGCCAGGTCAAGCTGCTTAATAGCTACCCACTGGGGTATATAATTTATATGAACACTATTCAAGTTTAAGCTTTGATGATCACTTAACTTTTTAAGGAAAGTTTATAAAATACCTATTCGATCAAAATATGTACCTAGACGACTTTCAATTATAACATAATTATCTAATAATAATTTAAGGTCAAAATGAGATATATGGCCATGGTCAAAACAATACGCTACTCGTTCACATAGCTACTTCCTTCGTCCCAAAATATTCTTCATCAAAACCTAGTATTAGTAGTGCCAAGTCAATATTTTGGGACATAGGGAGTAGACACTTAGCAAATCAGTTAATTAAGCAGACAAATTAAAGCTAACCATAGCAGCTAATGGTGACACTGATAGTGAACCAAGTACTAGTAGCCATCTGTCCCAAATGGCAATGGAAATAATGGGACAGGCGAGTCCTTTTCCAAGTAGCAGTACTACTAGCACTGTAGACTGTAGTAGGAGAGGAGAGGAGGTTTGTAGTGTTGTGCGTAATCTCAAGGACCAGGAATCTCCTATCCTAACCCTCATCCCCATGTGCACTGCACTCTGCACTGCATTCTCTACTCTACTCGATGATCATCATCGATGATCTTGTGTTGGACGGACGAAGAACAAATCCATGCTGCTCTTGCCTGCATGCCTACCTGACACCACCATGCCTCAAAGTTCACTGTTGTACTCTAGTACTACACACACCCATGCTATGATTAGATAGAGAAGATACTACACTCCCCATGAACAATACAAAAAGAAACAAAGCCCTAGTACTGATCATATGCTGCAGCATAAAACCTGAATCAGTTAAAATAAGTGAAATGTGCTTTGGCACGTTCAGAAGCATAAGTATAACCTGAATATATATATGTACAAATGCAACAGTAATTTTCATTTTGCTAATTTCAATCACAAAAAGAATCAACATCAAGTACTAGCTTCATCCTCAAAAATTGATTCCTTTTTTTTTAAGTACAGAGGGAATATATATATATGCATTCTGGCACACAGTCTCGCTCCCAAATTTGCAATATCCAAACAAAATGCAGCATGGTTCTATAGCCTATACGATCAAGCTGGAAATAATTCTGTTTTTTTATTGGGCAGTTCAGTTCATTTGCCTCAAAGTCCCCGAATTCCTCAATCTTCCCGCCGACATTCTCCAATTCGGAGGAAGAAGCAGTTTTCAAATCCGTACGGCATCAAAAACCTTCCCACCATATGCATCCTCCACCCTCGAAATCCACGCACTCAAGAAAAAAAATAATACAAGAATTCACAGCCAAAAAAAGAGAAAAGGAGACACTATTAATTACTCCTAATCACGAATGCCCAAAAGCAGAGCCGAGCCGCATCAGAAATTCATAATTCATTTCAAATTCAGTTGAATTCAATTCTCCGGCGATCGCCGGCGCCGGCGAGGTTGACGAGCGAGTGAACTGGGCATTGATCGAGTGGTAAATTACTAGTATGCCCCTGTGAGCCAGCGCATGAAGCCGTGGAACGCGTTGCCCTGCTCCTCCACCTCGCGCCGCCGCGCGGCGGGCGCCGCGCCGCCGTCCATGTCCCACCACCACTCCGCCGTGGCGGCCGCCGTCACCGTGCCGGCGTCGTACCGGCTGCTCCACCGCCCGCTGCTCCACCGGCTGCTCCATCTGCTGCTCCACCTGTTGCTCCACCGCTCCTGCGACCTCGCCGAGCTGAACGACGCCGTCGGGGTCACCGACGACGGCTGCCCACGCTCCGCCTGCGCCGCCGGCGGCGGATGCTGGCTTGGCTCGCCGGTTCTTGGCGCAGCGGCGGCGGCGGGTTGCTTGATGACGACCTCGAGCTCCTCCTCGACGAGGTACTCGGAGTTGGGGAGGGTGGGGAGCGGGTAGGCGCGGACGGCGGCGCCCTCGGGCGGCGCGGCGGCGACGGCGGCGGCGGAGTTGGGGTTGGAGCGGCGGCTGCTGACGCTGCCGAGCTCGACGCGGAGGAGGTCCGGGAGGGGCGGGTGCGGGAGCGCGATGGAGGCGCGGCAGAGCGGGCAGGAGGGGTTGGCGCGGAGCCACGGGTCGACGCAGCGGGAGTGGAACGCGTGGCGGCACGCCGGGAGGAGGCGGAGCTCGTCGTCGTCGCGGAACGCGCTCTGGCACACGGCGCAGTCGCGCGACGACTTGGGGAGCGCCGCCAGCGACGACGCCAGCGTGAACAGCGGCAGCCGCGAGATGAGCCGCTCCATCTCCGCCGCGCGCTCCGCCGACGCCTTCCCCACCACCTGCTCCCCCACGGCCGCCGACGACGCGGGGCGCACCACGACGGGGAGCACCGGCGCGGAGGACGACGCGGCCGCCGACGCCGACGAGCGGCGGCACAGGTGGCGGATGAAGTAGTGGATGGAGACGGAGGCGAGGAGCATCACCACGACGATGACGGCGATGATGAGGATGCTCGGCGAAATGCCCGCGACGCTCCCGCTCACACTCTCCTCCCCCTTCGCCCCATGCCCTCCGCCTCCATCGTCGGCCACCACCGGCACAGCCACCATCGGCACCCTCCTCTCCGGCGACGGCGGCGGAATCACAGCCGAAGACGACATCAATCTCCTCCTCTCTTGTTGCGTTCTTGCGATCTTGGTGGTGAGGAGGAAGGTGAGCTAGCTTAGCTGCGGCACTTGTCTGTGGCTTATAAGTAAGGATTTTGGCAGGAAGCGAGGGCGGCCATGGCGGCTTGTGATTTATACTTCTGCCGGGAAATTGTCCGGGAAAGGGACGCTTCTGCACTCACATCCTAATTGCTCTTGGATTCTTCCTCTCCTAATTTCACTATTTAACATTTAATTTCTATAATCACAAAAAAAAAATCATCATACTGTGTACTGTACTCGATCCAGTAGAGTAGTGGTGTGCTGGCTTGGCTAGTGTTGTGATTTGAGTGTACTAGATTTTCGCAATTTGGGATTTGGGGGGGCCCAAGAGGGTTTGTCTCCGTTGAATTCTTTGCTTTCCCTTATCTTCTTTTGAATTATTTAAACTTTGGATATAAATTATAGCTAAAGGATTGGGAAGTTTATTGGTAGTGCTAATGTTCTTAAGAAAGGAATATATCAACATGGCCTAATTTATGCTGGAATTAATCATACCAAAGAAAGGATAATTAAGGAAAAGTAAGTTTCATACCAATAACATGAGATATTTGGAACATCTTGAGAGTTAAAAAGCCTCCCGATATTTTTAGAAGTATCACGAAGAAATTGGTGCTACCGTCGCGATGATGTACAATAGATGGTACATGTGACAATGCCTTCGTTGGTGAAGTTAGAGCTGGCTTCATGAGGTGAGCGATATAAAGCGACAATTGTAAATGGTGAGTTGGATGTAGAGCGTGAGGGTGCGATAGTTTGGTAGAGTGTCGTGTTTTTCTTGAGTTTTATATACTTGGCGTGTGGTATGTTGTATTGGGTTGTCCACGTGGCGTAAATGTTAATTTGTAGCTCACGATATTATGCCTTTAGACTTTTACACGCTGTTTGTAATTTCTTATTAATTCTTTTTGAAGAATTAGTAGAGCTCCTATTCTAGGAATTAAAGGGAAAAAAAAGAGAGAGCAGCACTGTAGCACGACAAAAACCTTACAAGCAAAAGTCAATTAAATCTGTTCTCATGCATGGAGAGCTGCCATTTCGTAGAAATGAAGGCCTATCCGGTCAATGAGTTGATCTTCCCACAAATGGAACTAAAAATTGCAGATGTAGGGATTAATTTAAAAATTGACCCATGGTTTTCTTAAATTTTGAATTGGACGTACACTTCTAATGGAACACAAAGACATCGATGTATATACCAAGTTGCTCGTGGATTGTATATATCAAGATCTATAAACAAACGAAGTGCATGCAGCTACTACATGAACGTGTCTAGAAATACATGGGCCAACTGCCAATCATATATTAGGCTGTCCATGCTGCCTGCCTTGTATGCATTCTTATCTTTCAAAGCCAACAAAAGTGAGGGAAAACGTATGATTCTTTTTTCCGTTTGAAAAGCAAATACACACTATTACTCCTTCTATGAAAAGAAAATTTAGATAAAATCCCAATTTAATTTGCATATGTGTCAAGGTCAAGATGTATACATATAGTTTTACATATTTTACAAAAGTTTAATTCATTATTAATTAATAATTTTTTCCTATCATTTGATTCATTGTTTAATATATTTTTATATATACATATAGTTTTACATATTTTACAAAAGTTTTTAAATAAGATGAATAGTTAAACATATTTAAAAAAGAGAGATACATGGAGCCTTGTGAGTGACCCTACTTGTACTGTGGTGTACTGAGCTGAGCTGCAGCGGTGGGCTTGTGGCGGGCTTCTTGGACCTCGTCCTACTGACTACCGCGGGCCCACCAATACTGCACGGCAGCACGAGTAGTGCCGCAACTTGATAAGGGACGGTACAAAACTACTGTGCAAATCAAATCTATACTACTTTAAATTATGTTAGTAATGGTATTCTAGCCTGTCTTTAAACACAACAAGCTGATATTTGGGGCTATAAGGTCTCTAGACGTCAATGCTTTTGCTTTAGATGTAACATTCCTTAAAATATATGGTATTATATGCCTAATAAACTAACTATGCTATAAACTTGTATTTTTTGTTTTTATCTCTTATAATATTCGATAATATCCGTTGCAATGCATGAGCCTTTAGCTCGTACGAGAATTGAATCAAATACTATACTACAAATTAACCTAGCATTTTTCACACATAGTAAACTGCGGCAAAGTGTGATGCTATAAGACAGTAAGGCTTTGCATCCATTCTGAATTTCACTGATACCTTCATATATATAGTGGGGGCGTGGTTTCATTCATGATGAGGGTAGGGTACATACATCATGTTTGCTTGCTAGCAACGTACACATGAAGAGCAAGCAAGGTAGTGCTCCTCATGGTTTACCTTACCGTTTTCTGAAAACGATCATGTTTGTTTACTGAAAACCGAGCAAAACACTGACAACTTTTGTGTGGAAATTATCTAAATTTGTTCGATTTTTACAAACCGATCCCTAACGGTTTCACTAGAACTGATAAAAAACGTACACCTTGGTACTCCCTAGTTAGTTTATGAGTAGCTGAGCAACATAATAACCTGATCAGTACTCCATTTGTGACTATAGCTAGGTACTCCATCTACAAGTGGCACTGCATCGATTTGTTGGTGAATGGATGAATGGGTCTCACACTCTCACAGGGTCTATCTGCAAGTACTCTCCAATGATGGGGGAGCCCTCACGTGCATGTCTCCTGCCACCACCTGCAACCATGTCGCCACTTGATGCTTCCCATTCATCACAACTGCTGCTAATCTAGTGTCTAATCAGGCCACTAATCTTCAAATTGGAATCTGCATGATGCCACATCTCACTTCTGCTTGCTGGCTGTGTGAGACTCCTCATTGGATGATTTGGTAGTGCATGCATTTCCGGGGTTATCAAAATGGTGATAGAGTAATAAACTAAACATAATATTTTGCTATTACCAATGTCAGTATTCTTATCAATGTCACTCCAACCAAAATTTGACGAGGCTATAAATCAATAATATCTTGATATTATCAAATTTTAGTAAGGTTAATTTTGTTAATAGACTGAACAAGCCCTATCTATCTCTCCCTCCTGTAGTAGTATGTCTCTCAATTTGTTGATCTGAAATTTCTCGGGAAAAAAAAGAACTTGTTGGTCTGAAAAAAAACTCCCGATCTTCTTCTTCAGTTCCTTTGGTTCAGTTTGCACCGTATTATCTCTGCAGAAACTAGCATTGCAGTTGGGTCAGCTACGATCAGCATGACGTGAGTATGCAGGTAATCCTGTATGCTTTTCTAGATTCTGTTCTTAGGATTATATATTTGTTCGGTTTAAAGTAAATGAGGATTTACAAATGTAAAAGCAGGTAATAATAACAAGTAACTTTGAGACATATCGATATCAGGTTTGATTTGATTCTCAGTTCCATCAGCTTTACAATTCCACATACTATATGTAAGCACGCACATATATAAAAATAAAATAAAATGTCTTTTATTCAAGTTGTTTCCCCTTTGCTTTTTTTTTCCTTGTATAAAGTAGCTTAGCATTCAAGAAGGCATAAGATTCATCTTATTTCTAACAGAAATTTAAAAAGAATCCGACATTTCAAAAGCGACTTGTTAATGAATTGCAAATACCACATAATATCAAAGCTGAATACTCCCATTGTTCTATATTGTAAGTTATTTTCAGTTTTATCTCAAGTCAAACTTCGACCAAGTTTATAAAATATACACCATTGTTTGTACTAACAAATAAATACACTATGAAGACATCAATGTTTGATTTAATTCTGATAGTCTAAATCTTGTTGATGTGTTTTTCTAAAGACTTGATTAGAATTATAAAAGTTTGGCTTACGATAATACTAAAATGATTTACTCCTTCCATCCCATAATAGCTCAACGGTATGGGAAGTGATTTTATCCCTCAAGGAGATATCCCTTGTTTCGTGCATGCCACCTAAATAGTTATAAAAAATTGGCAAGATAGAATAATATGAAATATATCAAATTCAACTTCTACAAGTTATAACAAAAATAACAAATATAGATGCGAATGTACGATAAATACTTTTTAATTTAGTATTTTTGTTGCTACTTGTAGAAGTTAAATTTGGTCTTGCATGTTTGTGGAGTAATATATTTCATATTAATCTATATTATCAATTTTTGTTGATAACTATTTAGATGACATGCAAACAACGAAGGGATATTGTTGACGCGAAAATTTGGTCGTCAACAGATATCCCCTCGAGGGATAAAAATCCATATACAGTGGAACCGTAATATAGTATGGAATAAGTACTATTCAAAAGTTTATACAGTACTGTACAGTTTATTCTACTTGGTGGAGTCAACGGTGACTCGTGCGGAAGTAAACGGAGAGAGTACTAGGATTACTATGCGAAGCTTAGGCCTGGTTAGTTTCTGAAAAGAAAATTTTGGGGTATCACATCGAACGTTTGATCGGATATTGGAAGGGATTTACGGACATGAATGACAAAACTAATTTTATAACTCACCTGAAAACCGCGAGACAAATTTATTAAGTCTAATTAACCTATCATTAGTACATGTGGGTTACTATAGCACTTATGGCTAATCATGAAATAATTAGGTTCAAAAGATTCGTATCACGATTTCCATGCAAACTACGCAATTAGTTTTTTCTTTTTGTCTATATTTAATGCTCTATGCATATGTACAAAGATTCGATGCGATGTTTTTAGGGAAAAAAATAGGAAGTAAACAAGGCCTTACTGTATCAGTGACCAAATGCTCTGGTTGGACTAGGAAGTAAACTCTCTCTCTCTCTCTCTCTGGGTGGTTATTTTTCGCCTCAAATGAACTCCTCCGGGTACGTTCCTTAGATCACGCGTACACGCATGCCGTTGACAAGTCAGTTATTATAGTTTGATGCCCCGATTGGAGTGAAACCATGCATACGTTTACCAGGGAAAGGAAACAGATTATTTCAAGTTTTCAACCGTGCATTCATGCTGTTTCTGCTGCTCTTCCCCCCCCCCCCCCCCCCCCCACACACATGAAACTATAGCTAAACGCATACTCCCTCCGTCTAAAAAAACTTAATTCTAGCTTTAAATCTGGACATATGTAGGCCCATCAGCTCTCTGCATCTGCAACTGTGCAAAGAGGAAGAGAAGACAAGGCACGCACCGACTCGAGTACTGAACAACTGATTCGGCAAAGGCAGCAGATCGACCAAAGATACTATATACCTCTCAACACTGAACAATGCCAAGTCAGTGAATTTTTTTATATATATAAAAAGTTATGCGATGAAAACGACATGAATAACCAGATGCAAATACAGTTTCTGTAGCAAATGATGGGAGGAGAAAGAGAAGCTAGCTAAGGTTAGAATCGAATAAAGCCTCACGTCAAATATACCCTCCCAACACAACATTTTTTTGGCACTGACCTGCAGGCTCAAAGCCAGTATGTATCTATCGCTCGACAGACAAAAAGAACGAAAAAGAGAAGTGATCCAAGAGAAACAAAATCAAAGGTATCTTTCTTTCCTTCCATGGTCATAAACAAGAAATAAGAAAAAAAAAAGGAACACCACTCACTCTGTTCTTTGCTTCTCTCACACACAAACAAGTAGCAATCTGCAGGGAGAGACGATGGCCATGATGATTAGGCTTGGAGCTGAAAGTCGAAACGTGTCACTGATTCTCTCTGATCTTTAGGATTTGTTCCTTCTAGCCACATAGCTAGGCAGGCAGGCAGGAAGGGGCTCTTTTGGTTAAGGAAGAAGAAGATGATGAAAAGGAAAAGAAAAGAGGAGGAGCAATGCATTGGCAATTCTCAAGTGGCAGCTTTGGAAGGACTCTCAGTGACTCTGCCTTTGCCATGGATCGATTCTGTCTGCTGCCTCTTTGCCACTTTCTGATAAGAAAAAGTGAAGCTTCCATACCATTCCGTCGATGCAAGCCATACTCATCATCTTACTAGTGTTATAGCTTCATCGTTTAGCCTTCAGCTTATATTTAAATTCAAAACTTAATTTTAGAGTTGGTTTTCGGTTTTTTTCATCGTGGTTTCTTTTTCAGTATTCATTTTTAAATCACTAATAACACTAATAAGCCATTTCGCTTGTAATAAGTATAAGCGAAATGGTGATGCTGTTAAAATGGCCAAGAAACATCAGCACTATACAGTAGTATGTGGGAAAATATCAGCAGCACTGGCTGCAGACACTGAGTTGCATGTGGCAGAGGCAGATCAGGGAAAAAAAATTCAGAATCATCTGGATTCATTTAGTGATCATTGTTAGGAATTGGGTGGGCTGCCAAAGCTCTCCCAAAGCCTGGCCCAAGCGACTCCTTAATTACATAGGCAACAGCGCAGCCCATCCAAAACTATCTAACAGATCATTTTGTCACACTTCTCGTGGTATCTTTGGATGGATCAATAAATAAAGGCACCTCAGTTAATAGATCTAGGCCCCTCGGATTCAAAGGAAATTCATAATTTTATAGAAATTTTAGAGAATTTTATTCCTATAGAAATTTTTTCTATATAGCTCAAAGAAATGAATCCTGTCATCTAGGGCAGGGTCCAGTGAATGAGGAAGAAGAGTGACGCCGAACGCTTGGTCTTGCAGGCTAAACCAAAGGAGGCCACCATGGAGAGTCATTAGGGTAGCGAAACCGATCCATGTACCAGAACAAGTAGCCACCATTGACAGTGAAGGCAGTGAGCCATCTACTGACAGGGTAGGGAGGATCAGTGACGGTCTCCCTCCAGCCACAGCCTGCGCCCGTTTCACCGACGGTGAACACCTCCATCCCCATGCGGATGGGGTCCATTGAACGGTAGAATGCTCGAACCACCTTGTACTTGCGTGTGACAGGATCTAGGCCTAGCCCTGCAGCGTAGCAAGCTTCCATTTCCGTGCCATGGTGGTGGTTATCACCATGGCCGTCAGGGAGAGTGATGGTGTCCCTCGTGGCCGGGTTGAAGAGGTAGAGGTTGGTGTCTGTGGGGGCGAGCACTAGGCCATCGCAGTGGGCGAGGTGGCAGATGAGGTGGAACTCGTTGGCAGGGAAGGCCGTGGCATCCATGAACCTGGCAATGGAGGCACCTCGCTGCCATTGGTAGAAGCTGATTTGGGTGGAGAAGTTGTTGGGCCAATCACCTAGTCCTCCAACTGGGGGTTGAATATCGCAACGCCCAAGGAGGGTGTGGGGGCTGATGAGGATGGATGGCTCCTGTTTAGAAGCCGAGCACTGGAGTTGCGTTCGGATGAAGGATGGCTCGGAGATGATTGCACGCCACCCTCTGCAGACGGACTTGAAGCGTAGCAGGGATTTGACGGGCAGCCGAGCCAGAATCTCCACCACAATCTCCTCCGGCAGCAGATCAGGAACAGTAGCTGCTGCAGGTGGTACTACAGTCCTCTTCCTCTTCCTATTCCTGCTCCTCGTCTTCACGTCCATGGTGTCGTCGTACATGCAGCAAACACACAAACAAAGACTATGTATGATGCTTAACTCTGAGATTGCGGTGCACATATACACTAGTACTATATTTATTCACAAAAGGTAACATAACATAGTCCGAATCGGTGTCTCTCTAACACCAAAAACGAATCGGAGTCAGCTGCGCCGAATTCTGAGAAATCCACAAGGACAACGAAAAGAGAGTTTTTTTTGGGGGGGGTGCTTTGTGCTAAGAAAGAATGAATCAAGTGAAAGGGAAAACCAAACAAACAGATGAACATGCATACATACATACATCCTATACATTACAACCGCGGGAGCGATTCAGATCTGGTGGTAAATTATGTGTCTGGCTGGCCTGATGTGTTGCCACAGAATAAGCCAAGACGAAAAAAAATGGTGGGTTTTGAAGGGATCGGAGGTGACTTACATCTCTCGCCCTCACACTGGTACAACCCTTCATCCATCCTCCTCCACTCTCAGATGCAGCAGTACGGCGGCGGCGACCGCCTAATGGATCCATCACGGCACAACACCGGGTCTACCGGTAGATTGGTTGGATCTTGGGGGGACGGTGAGGGTTCCGGCGGCTCCTCCTGGGATGGGAGAAGGTGAATTGGGGAATTCTGTGTTGCGGGGGCATATGCCATGGGGGTGATTTTTATTTATTTAGGTCCTGTTTGGCTAATGGGATAGGGAAATTATTTCTCACCCACTAAAAGACATCTTTAAATCTTAACCATTTATTCTCCCTTTTCCATTTAATTCTAACCCTTCATTCATTTCCCAATCCCAATTCCACTCCACATTTTCCATTATCCAAACACACCCTTAGGGTTTGCCCCCACAGGCCCACATGTCAAACGCGACATTCGCGGCCCGTCGAGCACATGAAAAGAAGGGGAGGGGGGGAGGGGTTAAGTTCACTATAGGTCCCTCAATTTGTCCCAACTTTCAAAGGAAAAAGTACACCCAAGGTCCCTCAACTTGTCATCGAGTTACAAAATCGTCCCCCAACCGCAAAACCAGATATATGATATCCCTCAACTTAAAAAACCGTTCACTTTAGGTCCCTCGGTGGTTTTGACCGCGGTTTTGTCTGACGTGGCGATTGAATCAGCGTGGAACCCATGTGGGCCCCACATGCTAGGATTCCACGTCATCACCCTATCTCTTTCCCCTCCTCTCCCTTCTTCCTCCTCCTCTTCCTCCTCCTCCTCTCTCTCTCTCTCTCTCACTTTTCTCCTCTTGGGCAGGCTGGCCGATGGGTGGGGAGGTGGTCGCCGCAGCGGGATGCAGTGGCTCCGGCGCGTACCTGGCCGTGCCGCCGGGGGTGCGGTCGGTGCGATGCGCGCTCTGCCATGCCGTGACGTGCGTCCCTCGGCCGCGCCAGCCACAGCGAGCTTAGCGCTCGGAGCCGCGAGAAGTAGTCGCTGATGACTAGCAGCGCCCGCGCCGCCTGCCTCATGGTCAGGATCCGGTGCATCTGCTGCCTCAGCAGATCAGCCTACACAAAAAAAATCATCGCATCACGCCATGGTAATAAGCAATTTAGTTCGCCATTGATGTTTGACCGAAGCTTGAGGAAGTTCTCCAGCGTGGTGAGCATGGCCATGGCGATGGCCATCTGTCCCATGTAGTTGGTGACGTTGTCGGCGCCTACGCCGCCGACGACCATGGTGGCAGCCGCCGATGCTAGTGTGTCTCCCGGCGTCTGCTGCAGAGCCTCCATCCCCTGTGACAGCGCGTCCTCGGCCTGCTGCGACGACTGCTGCAGGTTGCAGATGCCCATCAACTGCTAATTCGTCAGCGGCTCAAGATGGCTCTCAAGAACCTGCGCAAACAACATCATCATCATCATCATTCAATAATAGCAGTCAATGGTAGCTTCAGATTCTTTACTTGTTACTGAATTGGGTGGGTGATCACTCGTGTCAAACCTTGAGGAGCTCAGAGCAACAGAAGCCGCCGAGCCACATAAAGAAGCGCTCAGCGTGGCTCATCCACATGATGCGGGACCTCATCTTTGGGTTGTTAGAGCATCTCCAACAGTCTCTCTAAAATAGACTCTCCAAACATCTATATAGCCAGCTATCCATTTGATTTAGCAAGTCAAAGTCGTTACTCGCTCCAACAACCTCTCTATCTACCCTCTCCATTACTAGTCTATTACTAGTCTATTACAAATGGGACCCACATGTTAGTCTCTGCTACCCTTCTTCTTCCTCTTCCACCCCATTTTCCCACTCACATCTCCCTTCCTCCTCCTGGACTACAGTCTACAGCCTCCTCCCCACAACCTCTCCTCCGATGCGGCGACAACGGACGGCGGGTGTAGACCCTCGTTTTTATAACAGGAATCAATCGTGTAAACAGTACCATTTCCCTGGATCAAGTAGTCTGGTACACACGAATTCATAGCTGAAATACCAAGTGCACATACACGAGAGTCTAGTACGAATTATTACATCATAAGCCCACAGGCGCAGTCTTAAATCATTGGACCGAGCGGTCCGGAATACATTCCAAAAACATAAGTAGGTAAGGCAGCGGAGTTAAGGCAGCGGCACGCCATTGCCACAGGCAACGACCGTAACTAAGACCTACTGAGCGCCATCGTCTTCATCACCCTCCTGGTAATAGGCATAGGGATCCTCCGAAGCTTCATCTCCGGCCTCTGATTAAGTTTATATTTGCAAGGGTGAGTATCAACCGTACTCAACAAGCCACCACAGCAACAATGCACATGACAGGGGTATTCAAAGGATGGCTATGGTTCTTTAGCGCAAAGCAAGTTTTATAATTCTTTTCACAACCCTAAGACCTAGCACAGACTGATCAAATTTTAGTACCAGTGTTCATATTAAACAATGACGGTTCTGTCCACCATCCATTGTGATCCCAAGGATAGCTTCCCGCCGTTGTGTCGTCATGGTTTTCTGAGGACGTCCACCTTCCCGCCTCTCAGGAAGTGGCTCCATCAGCATAGAAATCATCATGCAATATCCCATCCCACACAAGTTAAGAATTTAGAGTCTAGCCAAGTGTAATACATGTCCCGGTGCTCAATAACCGCGAGCACTGCTATTCGAATAGATTTGGTTTACTCATACTGCAGTGGATGTACACTTTACCCGCACTTCGCGACTGCCCAACATATGAGCCTCGTCCCAACACATGAGACGCGTCACGGCAAAGCTTTTCGATAACCTCGCATTGGCAGTACCCGCTCCATGAACTTTACATCCTCATGCACTCTAGGCGTACACGGTTTCTAGCAGTGAGAGGAGTTCTGGCGCACCCGGGAAGGAAAGACTCACACATGCATTAAGTTATAATTATGTTTAAATTCTCTCATGGCAGTCCTACCGATGGCGACACCACTGTAGACACCCGCCTCGCGGTTCTACCAATGGCTGCCCCACCGTAGAGCCCCTGCCTCACACATCAAGAAACCACTATGCATGGATACTGCCTCCGCTCAGCTATCTATTCCGCTAGGTCTATACCCATACGAGAAGTGCGGTTGTACGAGGGTCGTTTCATGCTTAACTTCATGGCTCGGTCCTTAATTGACCGGGGACGGTACTAGCCTTTTCCGGATACCACCCAAATCCTCCGTCCGCCCCAGTCGAAAACAGTTGTTTAATTTTATTTCTCCTTTCACAAATCATGTCATCAACATCATGGCAATGTGGCGCTCGTGTCTCCACATGCCACATCTCAATTACCTTCCCAAAGGTAATTGCCCAAGCATATAGCATTTGATAAATATGAGTATGCATGATTCTAGAGTAGCAACTCTAAGCATTTGTCATAGTTGACTAGGGACGCATACGTAATCATGGTTACAAGGGAATAAGGGTAAACAATAATCAAGGTATGGCATATTCACAAATAGGATGTTCATCATTGCATGCATTCTTATTTGTAAATAAAAATAATTTCGCAATTGGGATCAACATGTTCAAGGGATAGTGATGACTTGCCTTGCTCAAAGTCTTGCGGGTCTTGGCCTTCACTTGGATCCGCAACTCCCTCGGGCTCTATAGTTACGTGCGAAAATTGATTTGAATTCGGTTAGAATTCAAATAAAAATCCAAATAAATCCAAATAGAAGTCGAATGCGAAAGTCGATTCTTTTTTATTAACTTTACTATTCGCGAACTAGGGCAAACCCAATTTCGATTTATACATCCTAAACTATTTTTGCGGGTATAAACATTTTGTTACCATAAGTTTTTAATTTAATCTACCCGAGCATTATATCCATATAATAGGTTAGAAATTTCTATCGCGAGCTAAATATCGGACAAAATCCTAAAATTATCTTATAATATTGTACGATTTAATTTAGTCTATGACTAAACGATTAAATATAATACACGGCTAAAATTCCTAGTAATTAAATCCGAATTCCTACTTATAGAGATTACCAAAAATAATCTATAATAATCTATAAGAATTCATCTAATTGTTTAGTTATTAATTACATCTAAATTACTACCAATTTTAATCTAATCCGATCAAGAAACATATTCCTATAATTAACCCGGAATTTCGATCGAAATACTATTACACTCTAGGAATTTCCAAAAATAATCTATGATTAACCCCGACCATTTTTATTTCCTAAATCCTCCTAATCTCTCCCCTAATTTCCCTTCTATTTTCTCCTTTTCTTCTTTTCTATTTTCCTCTCTTTCTCTTTCTCTCTTTTCTTTTCTTTTTCTTTCTCTCTTTTCTTTTCTTTTTCCTTCTCTTTCTCTCCCTCCCGGCTTCTTCTCCCTCCTCTCTCTCTCGGCTCTCTGGCGACGGCGACCGAGCAAGGGGAGGAGGCGGCGGCTTACCGACGACGGCGGTGGCAACGGCGGCACGACGACGGCGCACGGCGCGGCGGCACAAAGGCGGCGGCGTAGCGGCGCGAGGGCGGCGCGACGACGACGCACGGCGTGGCGGCACGAAGGCGGCGGCGCGGCGCGGTGGAGAGGAAGGGGGAAAAAGGAGGGGAAGGAGGGGGGGTTGTGTGGGATGGAAGGGCGACCGGGGGGGGGGGGTTATAGGGCGCGGGGGAGGGGCGGCAGGCTCCATGGCGATGCGACGGCGCATGGCTCGTGGGACGTGAGGCGGTGGGCGCGCGGCGCAAGGCGTGACGGCGATGGATGGCGACAGCGGTGGCGCGCGGCTCGGGGCGGGACGCGACGGGCGGCGACGCGACGGGCGGCGCGGCGGCACGGGATGGGCGCGCGGCGCGGGGTGAGGCTCGAGGCGTCGGCGGCACGCGCGGCGCGGCAGGCGGCGATGGTGACGGCGACGCGACGGGCGGTGGCGGCGTGGGGCTCACGGCCGGCTAGGGCGCCGTGGTGGGAGAGGAGGGGGTGCTAGGGGACCACATCGAACACCTATGCCGTAATGAACAGTGACTTTTCCTATTTATCCCGATTTTAGCCCATTTTCTATTAAATATAGCCCTATAAATTCTAATTTTTGCATAAATGAAGTTTACTCCATATTTGTGTTATTCTAACTAAAAATTCACCCTAAATTAATACTACTCATATTTTATTTATATAATTTGTTTGAATTTTTAATTAGGGTTAATTCTTATTCCATCGTACTAAAATTTAATTATTGCTAATATGGTCGCGATAATATTTTATTTATTTCCAACCTCACATAATCTTTATTTTAATTTATATTTTAATTATTTATTTAGCCAACTTGATTTTTAGGGTTTATTCCTAATTATTTATTCTTTATTCGCGATCAACAAACTCCGAATTCAAAATCCAATGAAATAGGCGAATAAAGTTGGCATGATGCAATTTATTGAAAAAGTTTTTGAAAATCCTTATTTTTAGGGTTTTGTTTTTTTTTATTGGTCGAATTTTCAGGGTGTTACAGCGGGCCATGAGCGTGCGAAGCAACGAGCTGCAGATAGCGGCGGCGGCGAGGCGGCGGACTGCAGCAAGCGGAGGCGACGCAGAGGTGGCGAGCTGAGGTGAGCGGCGGCGACGGGTGGTGGCGAGCGGAGGCGGCGGGCTGAGGCGGAGGCGGGTCACGGGTTGAGGCAAGTGGAGACCGACGACTGCGGCAAGCGGAGGCGGGGGCTGTGGCGAGTTGAGGCCGCGGGTTGAGGCGAGCTGAGCCGGGCAGCGGCGAGCGGAAGTGGAAGCGGCGAGCGGAAGCGGAAGCGACGAGCAGAAGCGGCAGGCGTAGGCCGGCGGCTGCGGCACTGCTGCCGCTCGCATGGGAGAGGATGCGCGCACGGATGGCGGTCTCTTCGTTGTCGTCGCCGTTGTCCACCATCGCCTGCGGCTACGGGCGCCATTGTCGCGGCGGGCACTGTCGTCACCGCATCGTAGCAGTGCTCCTCCCCGTGCCTCCTCGCGCCGTGCTCGAGCTCGCAGTCGAGATTGGGTGGGAAAAAGACAGATGCGAGACTGCAAGAGAGAGAGAGAGGGGGGAGGGGGGTGGAGGAGATGGGATGTGTGGGGCCCACCATTGGCCAGCCAAGTAGAATGGCCAAATGTAGCCAGTGAGAAGGATGGTTTGGCCAGCCAAATAGCTTGGCCAGTGAGTTGGAGAGGCTGTTGGAGCATATTTTTTTGATATAATTGCTAAAATTTAACTTGGAGAGTCAATTAGAGAGGCTGTTGGAGATGCTCTTAGGGAGTGTAGTTGGTACAACTCGTCTTCGCTGTAAATTAATCCATGACACTTCTAGGTACACCCTTTGTCCCAAAATAACTTTATTTGTATCCGACATTTGAAAAATTTATGAAAAGATAAAAAAAATAAGTTTCACATAAAATATTATTCATGTTTTATCATCTAATAATAATAAAATATTAATCATAAAAATTTTTTAAGTAAGATGGACGGTCAAACACTAGACACATAACCCTACAAATAAACTTATTTTAGGATGGAGGGTGTAGAATTTTTTGGGTTGAGCAGCTACAAACACTTTGACTTGATCGTTTTGGCATTAGTTGTTATGTACTCATTTTTATATTATAAGTCGTTTTGACTCTTTTCATATTATAAGTTTATAGAAAATTTAGCAACATCTATAAAACCAAATTAGTTTAATTAAATATAACATTAAATATATTTCATAGTATGTTTGTTTTGTGCTAAAATTATTGCTATCTATAAACTTGATCAAAGTTAAAAAGTTTTGATAAGGAAAAAAAGTCAAAACAACTTATTATATGAAATGAAGGGAGTACGAATGAGAAATTGGTGAATTTGGAAGAGATTGATGAGTAAATCATGGTGTTGCCGTTCCACTTGAGCAAGATGTTGTTTCATTTCGGTTTAGAACTAGTGTATATAGTCGCGCATTTGTACGACTCTAACCATCCTACTATTTGCTATGTATATCAAAATATATGAATTATATTTGGCATACATCATTTTTTCAAACATAATTTCATAAAACCCCACCTATTATGATTCAAGTTAAAAAAATATAGAAATTTTGACACGTGACACATAACCTTAGTTATTAAGTCGTGGTAACCCCCTCCATATCTATCTATCTATTATATTATTAAAACAGCCTTAAAAGGATGCACCACGTTCGTTGTGGAGGCTAAAAATTCCCACATTAATCGGAGAAAAAGAAAAAAAAAGAGTCCAAGTAGAAATACAATCTAAAAATAGCTGAAATTCGGAATAAAAATATGCAATATTGAAAGACGAGTCCATATAGGAACCCAATACGTGATTAATTAAATTTCAGAATAAAAATAAAATAAATTTTGAAAATAGAAAAAGGAAAAGGAAGAGTTCGAGTACGAATACACTTAAAAATAACTGAAATTCGGAATTAAAAATAAGGAATATTGAAAGAATAGTCCATAAAAGAATCCAATACAAGATTAATTAAAATTCGGAATAAAAAATCAAAATTAGAAAAAAAGAAAAGAAAAGAAGAGTTCAAGTAGGAATACAATTTAAAATTAACTTAAATTCGAACTTAAATATAATCAATATTTAAATAAGAGTACATATAAGAACCCAATAGTAGATTAATTAAAATGCGGAATAAAAAATAAAATAAAATCAGAAATTAGACAAATTGAAAAGAGAGTTAGAGTAGGAATACAATTTTGAAACAACTGAAATTGAAAACAAAAAAAATACAAATATCAAAAGAACACAATAAGAAAAATAAAATTAATTCTAAAATTAGAAAGAGAAAAATAAGATTTCAACTAGGAATACAATTTATAAATAACTACAATTGGTGATAAAAAAAATAAGACTACTAAAAGAAAAGACCATCTAAAACACATGACGAGATTATTTAAGTAACAGGCCTATAGAGGAGCAAAGTGGTGGCGGTTGATGAGACATCTAAAAAGTATTAATAAAACACCAAATACAATCCTAATGGCGATTAAAAGGAATGACGACGGGGCAGGTCGTGTAGCAAATCGGTCAAGGCGATTGGCGAGACTTTTAGAAAGTAAAAAAATAAACCCCAATGATAATCATATTTGATTTTTAAAATCTCAATTACAATAAAAAAGAGAGGCAGCGGGAAGGTCGTATAGGAATACAATGGCAGAGCCGCCGGTGGTTGGTGGGTCTTCTAGAAAGTAAAAAATGAATTCCAACGGTAGTTATGTTAGATTTTTACAATCCCAGTGATAATAAAGAGTATGTGGCGGACGGGTCGTAGAGGAGTATAGTGGTAGCGTTTGACGGGATTTCTAAAAATTATATATAAAAAAAAGAAACCCAACGAGACAATAAACTCTAAAACTATAAGATTCAATTTTTAAAGTTTCAGGCTTCTAAAAAGTAAAAAAATAAACCTCAATGATAATCACGTTTGATTTTAAAATCTCAATGACAATAAAGAAGGGCGGCAGCGGGCGAGCTGTAGGCGGCAGCGGGCGAGCTGTAGAGGAGTACAGTGACAAAGTCTCTGGCGTTTTGGCGGAACTTCAAGAAAGTAAAAAAATAAACCTAAACGATAATTATGTTCGATTTTTGAAATAGCAATAACAATAAAGAGAAGATGCAGTGGACGGTTCTAGAGGAGTATAATGGTAGCGTTTGATGGGACTTCTAGAGTTATAAAAAAGAAGCCTAACTTGACAATAAACTCTAAAAACTATAAGTTTTTAGATCCAATTTTGAAACGTTCCAAGGAGAATGAATAGAAACAGTGGTAGATCGAGCAAGCTAATAAAGAATAATATAACAGAAGCAAGGGGTAGCAACCGGTGTGACTTTTAAAAACTATAAAATTAGAAACACGAGGATGTTAAGGTATGCAGTGGACGGTTGTAGAGGAGTATAATGGAAGCGTTTGATGGGACTTCTAAAAATTATAAAAAAGAAGATTAACAGGACGATAAACTCTAAAAAGATCCAATTTTTAAAGGTTCCAAGGAGAATGATTAGAAACAGTAGTAGATCAAACAAGCTAATAAAGAATAATATGTCAGAAGTAGGGGTAGCAACTGGTGTGACTTTTGAAAAGTATAAAATTAGAAACATGGGATGATAAGGTTTGGTCTTTCAAAATCTTAAGACATCAATATAACTATTTAATAAATTTTAAGTAAAACCATATGGAAAAATATATAATTTTATATGGGTGCTAGCCGCGCAATTGCGCGGGCCACTAGCTAGTTTATATTATTTGTCTTAGATTTCTTTTAATGTTTTAGACAAAAAAAATAGCCAGGAGTCTAGTTATAATAAGTATAGATTTATTTTTATGTGCAATAAACATTTATTGCAAACTTTACATTCAGATGTTAAACTAAATTTACATGATTTTAGTATTATTATTAACGCCATCTTCTATGGTGTATGAGTCCTTGCTTTTCACCGTCTCCATTGTTGTATGATCCCCTTATCTTGTCCTTACTTTTCATTGGTGCACCTGCTTTGAAATAATATGCTTATAAATTTTTAATTTTTAAATTAAGTCAATAGCTCTACGTATAATTATGAAATCGTTCTAAAATTGACATATTTTGCCATGCATATTTTTAGTAAGTGTTATTACCTATTGTTAATTTAATCGTAGGGAATGAATAAAAAGTACAACGGAATACCATTTTTATGAGGACACGACTAGCTCGGATATAAATATGACTACCTTATGTATTAATCAACCAAAGGCGTATATGTTCTATATAAGATTTACTTGTTATATATTTGAACAACCGTTGCTACACAATAAGTTTCGTGCGTTTTCGTTTGTAAAGGTACTTGCTTGCGCGAAAGAAAAGAGACCGAGCGTAATAAATGCATGGATGATTAAAGAAATTGATTGGGGACCAAACCAAGACCTTCTCCAAGTCTACTTCTACCTCACCATGTCACTTTTGGTCCATAGAAGATAAGAGATAAAGTTCCTCACAAATTGGATTCAGATCTCCTGACAGCATCAATTTCAAACGGACCTAGCTGCTGATCTAGAAGGAATTTCGAAGCCCATGAGTACTTATTGGAAAGCTTATGGAGTCTACTTTCATATGATTTTGGTTCCACGTCAAAATTCCTACCGAGCTGCCGGGAATCTACAAAATAAAACACGTACCTTATCCAGTCCAAATTTGATTTAGGTTTTGGGCCTTATAATTGTGTCGTGGGCTTAGCCCAAGGGGATGTGCGCCCTAGGGCAACCCTAGGACGTCCCTAATCATACTTAATCAGTAGCCGTCATCATTTAGAGTTGGGTTTTGCTTAGATTAGTCTGTCAAGAACAGTTTCACCGCTAGATCGGTTTGTAGAACCCCAAATTCGAGTGCTTAATCATTCATATGCAATTTGGTTGCAATCTATCTTGTTCTTGCTTGTGTTCTTCGATACGCATGCAGGTATTAGCCTTCTCGGCGAGGTCAACCAGGTTTCGGCACGGTTGATAACCAGAGGAGACGTGGTGCTGCGATTGCGGGGCTCAGTAGCGTGTTCGTTCAGAAGCCGGATTGAGTTGTGTCGCGACTCCGCCCAAATCGATTGTTTATCAATACCTATTGGAAGATCGGGGCCTAACATCCCTCATCAATTTTACTATTTCTTTTTTCATATTATAGCAAAAGTAGGATGATTACAATTTTATCCCTCAAGCCTTTCTGCAATTTGTTTTGAACACCATGACTGCCAGTGTCAAGAGCGATGTGGGTTTGCTTCAAAAGATAATTTTGCTCCCTTTGCAATTTTTTTTATTTTCTTTGCACTCTCTCCCACTTGTGTGGGGAGGACCGGAGGAGCTGGAAAGCTCCAGAAGGTCAGTTTTACCCTTTTTCACTGATACAATCCAATGGCTTCCTTTATCCGATGGTCCAACTTTTTTAGCTTACGCCGATCAATTAGGTGACATTTCAAAATCAACCATTCACTTATAGAGATTGGGAAGAATGTGGTCTTGACGTAGTGAATTTCTGATGCTTAGTTCTACTATGTAGTAATAAGGATCTTATTTTTTGTGAGAGATTTCTATAGCACAAAAAGAAAAGTAGGATTGTACTGTTATCTCAAAATTAGGGGCCTGCTCTTCATTTTAGGAACTGATACTACCAAATCTTTAGCTGCATCGAAGAATTCTCCATTAATTGTAATACAGCGGTAAGAAGGCATCATGTGTTGATTTGCTAGAGAGCTAATTGACCCAATGGATCATATTCTTTTGCCACTTAAACACTAGACGACCTCACAAACCTCCCAACTATATTACGTTTGCTAGGAGTAGATATATTAGCACTCATGCCATTATTTAAATTCCTAGGACAACAATCAACGACACGGTAGCATATGTAAACTAGAGCTTCAGCTGGTATTGGGTTACATCAATCCAGTTCCCTGTCTGTAGAATTTGCTTTACTAGATTCTACAAGGGCTAACCTTGATTTTGTCCCTGCCAGATTGTTCTGGTACCTGATGGGCGTGAGCCTCCAACTCATCCAGGATCATAATGACAAAAGGTGAGGATACTCTGCTATTACCATTATAATCGTTGGTATAGAAGATATTACTATATTAGTGTCTATAATAGTATAATCATAGTTTTGTTATGATAAAGAACGTGAACCGAAATGATAAACTCCCATCGTAGCTAGCATTAATTGTCCCAGGTGCAGGGCCCTGTGCGAAAATCAATTGCAACTCCCGCGTCGCTCTTGCGCGGGCGGCTCGGGGGGCGAAAATCCTAGCCGCCCGCACCGCCACTCCACCTCCTCCACCTCGTCGCCGCTGGAGCTCGCCAAGACCCAACAACTCGACGGTCTCCACCTCGGCGCGACGAGGACGGGGGAAGCCGACGAAGTACTCCGTCGCAGCCAGGGGAGGAGATGGCGTGGCGGCTTGGGGAGGCGGCGGATCCGGCTCCTCTGAGGCCGGATTTGGCCCTCCCACGCTTAGATCCGGCCGGAGCAGCTAGCTGGGAGCTTCGGCGGCGGTGCAGAGGTAGCAGAACAGCCCGGACACCACGGCGGCGGCTCGGCGACGGTGCGGCAACCTGCGCGCGGCGGCGGGAGCACCCCGGGCGCGACGGCGGCATGAGGCGGCTGGGAGCGTCGGCGGCAGCTCAGCGACGGTCCGGTTGCCCTCGGGTGCGGTGGCGGCTTGACGGGCCGAAGGAGGCGATGGCGTGCTGCCGGCAACCTCAGCCGGCGGAGGCGGAGGCGATCGGTGACGGTGGCGCGGGGGTTTGGGGGGCGAGATGGCCAGACCCACCTCCCCTGCCCAGACTCAGCACACAGCGGCACTTTTTGCAGCGGTGGTGAGGCGGCGGGGTGCGGCTGCGTGGAGGAAACGGGGAGGTTGACTCCTATGTGGCGAGGACGGCGGCGTCTGAGGCGGCTAGCGGTGGCTGTGGCTGAGGTGGCGGCCGTCGCGGTGCGCTGTGCCGGGCGGTGGTGGTTGAAGGCGGCAGGGATGGCGTCGGCCGAGGGCGCGCGTGGAGGCGGTGGCGACGTCGGTGGCGGGGAAGGAGTCGGGTGCGAGGTGAGGTGGCTGGGCGTTCGGCAGCAGCGGCTGCGGTGGTGGTGACCGTGTCTGCGGTCACCAGAGGCATGGCGGCTTCGGATGGCTAGCCAAGGGCGTGGGAGATGGCTGCATCTGGCCAGCGCGGCATCGTTTGGTAGAGGGGTCGAAGACCAGCTTGGCGCAGAGAGACGTAGCCGATGGCAAGGGAGGCCGGCTCAGCGCGAGAGGCGCGGGCGGCGGAGATGGAGACCAGCTTGGCGCGAGAGGCGCGCCCGATGGAGGGAGGCCGGATTGGCGCGAGAGGCGCGTCCGGTGGAGGAGGCCGACTTGGCGCGAGAGGCGCGGCTGGCGGTGGAGGAGGCGACCTAGGTGTGGGGAGGAGCTGCCGGTGAGTGTGGCGCGGTTTTCGGCACATGAAGGCTAGCCGGCGGAGGACGTCGGTGCAGGGGTCTCACATGTCGGCAGAGCTTGTATGGTGGTGGAGCATCAGTGCTTCAGCCATGGATTTGCAGGTGGTGAGCGGCGGGTGAAAACCCAGTCCGGCCAGGCCGGACCGACAACGATGGTTCATTCCCCCTCCTGAGGGCGTTGTCGTGTTGTCTCACCCCTCAAGGGTGATTGCCGGGCGAAAGCCTAGTCTTGGCTCCATTGAGTCCCGACGGACGGTGGCGGCGGTTTTTCCGTCACTTCTCCTTTTCAAGACGTCGTTTTTTATCCCCTAGGGGGTGATCTCGTCTGTGTCCCTTTGTTGGTCTAGTGGCGGTCGGTCACACTTAGCGGCGGCCGGTCCGGTGTTAGCCTTCTCCTGGTCTTGTGTTGGCGATGTCGATGTGTGGGTGATGGTATTTTTCTTTTCTTTTTTTTTTGGTTACGACCCTTCAGGGTTGTAATCTTGTAATTTTTTCCTGCTGAACTTAGTCGTTAAAAAAAAAAGGTGCAGGGCCCTGCAATCTTCCGCCTGCTTTGTGCGGCTCTACTTACCAGCGAAGTTCCAGGCTTCCACTCCCGTGCCTCTCCGTGAGCTGAACCATCCAGAATCCAGATAGATGACCAAGCCATCGCATTGCAATGAAGAGCTTGTTACTTTATGCACGGGACAACAATGTTGCTGAGGAAACAGAGAAACTTGCGCTGGGCTTGAGCCGGTTACCGTGGGCTATGCATGTATGCCTGTGCTGCCTAATCCACAGATTCCACAACAACATATTTATAACCAGTTAGATTAAAAAAAATAGAGGATTGTGTTATGTAGCTAACACCATGTTCATCTACAGCTGACATAGAATATTTTGATATTTTGGAGCTAATGACCCAGCTATATTATTAGACTCTATACTATTAAACAATATAAATTTGCTCTAAGGGTAAGGCTGAGCTGGATTGCTTTGGATCCGACGATAAGCTCTCTCTATTAATCTTGCTCTTAGAGCAGCGCTAATAAGCCGGTGATTAGCCGGTACATGTCATCTGGATCTGGCGTGGAAGGAAAAATCGGATGTGAGAGAAAGAAGCTGGTTCTTCTACAATCGCCTGCTCAGCACAAGCGCTTAGGCGGACTGACAATCTAAACCCACATTCCGAGAGGGGAGTAAGAGCAAGAGCAATGCGTCACTCAATCCGTTCAGTTTGGGGTGCCAAATAGACTAAAGAACTTCAAAAACCACAAGCTACACAATGCAATGTGACCTAAAATCGGGTCCATTTCTGTTTGAAGACACACATGGGGCTACTCAGCCCACAGTGGGCGTGGCCTAGCCCACGGAGCCAAGATCTGTCCCAGCATGTCAAATTACCTATGTACCCTTGAAATCAACTAGTACACTGCCATTTGACGAAGCCGATACGACCGCGTCTCATCGCCTCCTCCTCACGCTAGCCGGAAATTTGCCTGAACCCTTAAATCTATAGCCATCACAATACTAAGATAAAAGAGAGCAAGGGGAATTTCACTATCTTTTGGTAATAAACCATCACAGAGCAAACTGGAAATTTGTGCTGCGCCACTGTACCTCCCGGCTCCCGCTGGTTCCATCTACAACAAAAGAATCTTCTTCATACCCCCGAGTACTGTTGAGTCTGAACACTTCAAAATTTATGTCAGAAATGGTCTATCAAGTGCTTCAAAACAGCTGCTTTACAAGAACATTACCGCAGTATCTGCCTAAGAACATTACTGCAGTATCTAGAGTAAAAGGCCACATCACCAAGGCAAACATGTAAATCAGAGTAAAAGGCCTTCCAGCCCCATCGGATGGCCTAATAAGTCAAAGAAAAAGCCAGATTTTAAATTTTCAAGCTTAATTTTAAGATTGATTTTGACATATTTTCAACATAGTTTCTTTTTCAACATTGGCTTTTAAGTCACAAAGAATACATTTATAAAAGTTTTACCCACAAATTCATTTTTATTTCCTAATAAGCCGTTTTGGCTTATTAGGAAATAAGCCAAACAATGGGGACCTTCGACTTCCACTGTTTCACAATACTAAGAATTTTCCATGTCAGTCGTAGCAATAGGACAAAGGTTTTCACTGTTAAAATTGGTGAACCTATATTATACAGCACAAATGTGGCCGACTTCCTCAACCGAAATGCTTTGCTATGACATTCACCAAAGTAACCCCGGATCTCTCAATGCCATCATTCTTGTGGATCTACTTTTAGTGCATCCATCTTTGGTGGGGAAAGAATCATCATCGGAACCTTGTTTTTGGCCCGAGGTTCTCTGAGACACATTATCCACACACAAGTTAGGGGGGAGACACAAGATGATAGGAGCATGTTAAATCAATAAATTAACTACTTGTATCGGTATCAACAAACCTTTAGATGCAACATCTTTTATCATTGATCTTGCTTGGTCTACCTGGTTTTGAGAACCCCGGATAACAAACCTTCCTGTAGTGCCTGACTCACTCCTTGGATGTAAATTCTACCAAGATTAAAAAAGAAACAAGTTACCAATCTAATTATTAAATAGACAGATGAAAAGGGTATTTATTCATTTAAAACCACCTTAACAGATGCTCCAGATATACTTTGTATTTTTTTAATAGTTGCACCACCACTCCCGATGACCAAACCAACCTACAAGATTTTACATTAGAAACTAATTTAGTTTTGAACTTAGTATTTTTCAGCAGTCCCACCTTCTCCATAGGAACGGAGATCTCCTCCTCAACCATAGAATCCATCTAAAAAGATTTTGTTTTTATTAGTACACCATGCATATTAACAAACACTAAGAATACAGAAAAAAAAGAAGCAAATTAATTAACCTCTTGTCGGAATTCCTTTACAAGATTTTCTGCCTTGCTTATTTGATGCGGGGTGCCAGATATCTTATAAAGCTGCATGTGTGTATAAGAATCTACACCAAGGCGGTGTATCTTTGCACCGGAAATATTTTCTAGTTTCATAATGTTTCCTCCTTTTTCACCAACGAAACAACCAACCTACAATTTTTTTAGAGGGTAATCAGAAATAGTTTGGATTTTAGGCATTACAAGAAAAATTACGATATATGAATATACCTGTTGTATAGGAATTTCGATAAACGTGCTCCTTATTGACTTCAGAATTTCTGCATCTACTGGCTGAAATATTATATAGTTAATATTAAGATCAGGTAGAGAGAAACAGTAAAGTATCTGCATAATATAGTTCAGAAAACAACCATAGATAGTTCGCTGCGCTTGCGACTTGGGCCAGCTGTATATCTGCCAAAAAAAAGGAAAAGACTATTGAGAGTTGCAAAAACATCAATCAGCAGACTGCAGATAACTAGAGGAACCATAATAACCTAGGGAACCAATGCACAGGAAAAATTCATGCAAATTAACAAATAGAAAAACTAACTTGTGTTTTTCATTTGTGACAGGGTCAGATTCCCTCTGGGAAAACAGATGCAAATGGTTTGATACACCAACAACAGATTCATGTCCTCTGACTTGCCTGATTTCAGATTCATCAAGTGACCTACACAATGAACAAAAGGAAGGAATACAAGCTCACTAATATACCCAGAAAAAGTAGATGATTTATCTTATCTTAAAACTAGTAATGAGTTTGTAAAAGAAGAATCCTTACGGATCAAAAGCACCTCCATGTATAGCTAGAAGCTCAATCAAAGTTTTGGAGACTCCAAAACCTTCAGGAGGCATACTCAGGACCCTCCTTGTCTGTTAGTAAGAAAAAACTGGCATCAATAAAGTCCTGCAGATAACTACAGCAGCAATAAGAACTAAGTCTATGCATACCGGCTTTGTTATTTCCCGCCTGCTCTGATTTTCCTTCATTACAGCTGTTGCCTTCTCACCTTTAATCACCTGCAGATGGCAAATTTGATCGATTAAAAATGCAATACCTGTAATTATTGCTGCCTGCAGGAAGCAATTAATACCTGTTGTCGGTAGGTGTGTTCTTCAATCGTTCCACATGTGACTAATCTATACACAATGACATCTTTATCTTGCCCAAGGCGATGGGCTCGATCAACACTCTGAGTGTCATTGCTGAAATAAAATGATCCAACTTTACATATAAGTAGAAATAATTTTACCAAAGAGACAAAGAGTAAAAAAAACCTTGGATTCTTGGCTGGATCAAAAACAATGACCCGAGTTGCTTTAGTTAAAGTAATTCCGACACCTCCAACATTTGTTGTGATCAGAAAAAGTGACCATCTGTTAGTTTGTTGAAACTCCTGTATACAAAAATTATAACTGAGATAAAGAAGGCAGAACACATACTCCCTACAATAAATAAGAGATGGACTAAACAGAATGGGTAATACAGAAGACAATAAAAACCTGGATTAACATTGGTCGCTGTTTCTGAGGTGTTTTCCCATCCATGCGAATCATTTTGCTTGGATCTACTATGGTGGACAATGCTCTCTACAATTTTCACAATTAAAAATGATTAAGTATGATAAATAAAAGAACATAATAGAGACATGGACAAATGAGAGTTATGCAACTATTGTAGCAGGATGGAAACCGAAGATGTTATCCATTGATGGCAGACTTTGCTTGATCAAGTCAGTGCTCATGGCCCTCCCGGTTCACTACTTGTCGGTTTTACAATTGCCAAAGTGGGCGATCAAGGATATTGAAAGAAAATGTCGGGGCTTCCTTTGGAAGGGTCAGGAGGAGGTAAGTGGAGGACATTGTCTGGTCTCATGGCGAAAGGTGTGCTCCCCAGTTGAAAAAGGCGGCCTAGGTGTGAAGGATCTGAATTTCTTTGGTCAGGCTCTCCGGTTGCAATGGCCTGCGAGGTCGCTGGAGCAGAGGGAGAGGCCCTGGACCTTGGCTGCCTTTAAGCCAGGGAACGATGTGAATCTCATGTTCAGATCAGTGGCGAAGTACATTGTCGGAAATGGCGAAAACACTGATTTTTGGACAGCAAACTGGACTGGGCACGGCTGCTTTGCTTGGCGATGGCCAACGCTGTTTTCTTATGTGGGGCGTGCTAGACTTTCAGTTGCTAAAGCCTTGTGCAACAACAGATGGGTCCGTGGTCTGCAGGGTGCACTGTCCAATGAAGCAATGGGCGAATTTTTTCAGTTATGGGATGAGGTCCACGATTTCTCCCTGTTCCCATCGCCTGACGAGATCAGATGGAAGCTGACGGGCGACGGGAAATTCTCGGCGGCGTCGGCTTATGATGTTTTCTTCATAGCTGCTGAGGACTGCCCCTATGGCGAGCTACTGTGGCGATCCAGGGCCCCCTCGCGTGTGCGTTTCTTCATGTGGCTTGCGTTGAAGGATCGATGTCTCACCGCCGACAATCTTGCGAAGCGAAATTGGCCGCACGACCCCCTCTGCTCGCTGTGTCAGAGAGAAGACGAGGATTGCCACCACTTGTTTGTAACCTGTCCTTTTACGGCGGAGGTATGGCGAAAGATCAGAAGATGGTGCAATGCAAACTTTGCAATCCCGGCAGACAGTGACAGCAGACTTGCTGACTGGTGGCTTGCAACGCGACGCCGTTTTTGGACGAGCTACAAAGTGGACTTCGACAGTGCCTTCATGTTAATTTGCTGGCTTATTTGGAAGGAACGAAATGCTAGAATTTTTCAGCATGTGTCGATGACCACGGAGCAAGTAGCCGAGAATATAAAAGAAGAAATCGCGGTGTGGAGGGTAGCTGGGATCTTCTCCCAATTCGGCGAGTAATCGTTGTTGTATTGTCTCTTTCTCTTTCGCTTGTTCACGCTGTGTCTGGGTTTGTTTTTCTCCCCAATCTTAAGAAATTGGTCGGCCAACTTTGGCCGACCCGGCAAAAAGAGAGTTATGCAACTATTGTTAGAAACTACCTCTATCATCGTCAATGTTCGTGGAGATTGAGAAAATAACAAGATCTTATATCTTCCTTGATGAACCTATCCACCAAATATAAAGTAAAAGCTACTTTGCTGGACAAACTGTAGTCGCCGACTTCAATATCCTCGATGTTAGGGCAAGTACAGTAAGGACTAATCAACCTACTATTAGCCCGTCCATGTCATCACAATATGAGCTGGAGGACAGAGAAAGGAAGAGAGAGAAGAAAGCGGGCGCTTGTTTAATGGACAGCTCAGCACGAGCAACAAGATGGATGGAGTAGGCGTGGAGACGATGCAGGAGCCGATGCCGTCGACAAATAAGGCGCTTTCTTGGCCTTTTGCATCCCATGCTCCATGGCTCATCCCTTCTCTGTATATTTGGCGGTAAATCCCCATTCGCGGGAAAAAGAATCGCACTTCACGCGCCAAATTAGTTAGTCGAAGCGTCAAATTCCTACTGAAATACCCCATCCAGTTAGTAATCCCTCAACTCAATCTGCTGAAACAATGGGTCGCTCGAAACGGGAGGTTGCGCCGCCGCCGCCGCCATCTCCGTCGCAAGCCTCGCCGGGATCCTTCGCATCTGGCATGACGTTGCCGGGATCCTTAGGCAGTGGTGCCTGGCAAGGTCCGGCGCCACCGCAGCCGCCGCACCCTTTGCTCTACGCGTACGGCGCCGCTGCTTTTGCTTTTCCCATGGCCCAAATGAAGCAAGGATTGGATCATAGTGCCATTGATTTGTCAGATCTGCAAGAACGGTATGTACTTTTGATATTGAATGGTTTTGGATTGATTTGCTCCGGAAGTTCCGTGTACCTCCATGTTGATTAGAAAATTAATGGTGTTGACTAGCTAAGTTTGATTCTTGCCGTATTCTAGTTTTCCCCTTACGATCTGATCTGCTGCTAGCAGATTAGCATATCCCCAGCTAATATGTCAAAAGAATCAACGTGTACATCTGTTTCTCATACTAAAGTTAAGTCTTGCTATATTCAGAAAGGGAAAAAATTTTGTGGCAAGAGAATAACTTGATAGTAAGCAAGGGCTACAGATACATATAGATTTATTTTATAGCAAAAACTAGGGTACATAGGTCAGTGCATGGCCAAATTTTTTGTACTAATCTACACATACACTTTGAATAATCAAGAACTCTTACTACATAGGTAGTGAACAGACAAATCAACTTATCTACAAACACAAAAATAGTAACTTTATATGGCATGAGAATTATTAGTATCATAGGCTGTGCTTTGTCAAATTTTAATGTACTCATTTACAGATGAAGAGAAAAGAAGTGCTAAGGATGTTATATGGCAATAATTTTGGATCTCTATCTTTTTCTTGCAGTGGTATGGACTTTCATCCGCCTGGTGGTTTCTTAAGTTACTTTTAGGATCCATCAATTTTACAGAATCATCGACCTTTTGTGCCTCCAAATTATTATCCTGCTGAACAAGTAGCACCATGTTCAAAATTACGTCCAGGAGCACAACAACCTGTCAACATTGATAGTGGTGATGAAGAAGCCCCCACTGTTAGGACTGAGAAGCGGTTGACATGGTCAATAGAGGAGGACATAAGACTAGTAAGTAAATAAGGATGTAGGCAATGAATCGTGTTTTCTCATTGACTGTTACTTTATTTCTAGTATAGGACTAATCCTGTTTTGTTTTGATTATATGTGAGTGCTTGGCTAAACAACTCGAATGATTCGATCAGTGGTAATTTTAAGAAAAATGATCGTTATTGGGGAGATGTTACTGCTGAGTATAATAGCACCACTCCCAAAAACAGGACAAGGCAAGAAAAACAAATCAAAGACTGTTCTCATAAAATTAAGAAAAATGTTGGCCGTTTCTGTTGTGTTTATAAAGAGGTTAAATCCATATATGTTAGTGGACAAAATGATATGCAACTCAAGGAAAAGGCTGAAGCAGCATATCAAGCAGATTACAAGGAAGGCCCATTTTCATTTCTACATTGTTGGAACATTCTTCATGACCAACCAAAGTGGCATGCTTACTTGGAGGAACTTGAGAAGCCAAACAAACCAAAGATGGATGATGAAGTGGAAGTGATGGAGCAAATGTCCACTCCTAACAGTCCTGAAGATATTAAACGTCCAATAGGAACAAAAACTGCTAAGGCGCAACGTAATGGTAAAGGCAAACGCAAAAGGAAGGCAAAGGTTTATCTATCAGATACTGATGATGAAATTGACAAGCTTAAAGAAGTTCAGGAGATGGCAAATAAAGGTCGTGATGAACTATTAGAGACTCAGAGGCGTGTTGCTAGTGATAACCTTGAATCAAAAAAGTTAGCGCACCTTGCAACCATGGAGCACAAGGAGGCTGTTATGTTGGAAACATATCGGTCTCTCATGTTACAAGATACAAAAGATATGCATGATGATGTTAGATCCGAGCATTTGATGGCATTGAAGTGTATGAGGGAGAAGTTGTTTCCGTAATACTAAGGTATCTTCACTTTCCAGTCTCTAATTAAAGCTTGTTGTATTTTTTTTTTTACTTGCTGCAATTGAACTTCCTGCAAACATATATATGTTTCTTGCACAATTCAAAGAGTTGCAAATATTGATGTAATCTAACTTGTAATATAGTCAGCATGTAGCTATTATTTCCAGAAAAACATGTAGTCAAGTCAGCAGTTGCAAAATTAACATGCAGTCAAGTCAACAATGTGCAGATAAACATGCAGTCTTGAATTCTCAATAGTCTAGTTAATAGTAATCCAAATAAACATGCTCTGTGTATGCATTCCCAATAGTCTAATTAATAGTAATCCAAATAAACATGCTCTGTGTATGCATTCCCAATAATCTAATTAAGGGTAATTCAAATAAACATGCTACTAGCTAGTATGCATTCCCAACAGTGTACTATTGGCATATATATATATATATATATATTGGTCTAATGGTGCTAACTATCCATCCCTCTGCCATTCCTTTCAACACTTCTTTCCCATTCCTTGCACCCCTTGTCTCCACCATGTCTCCAGATGATTCTGGTGAATTAGATCCTTCCAAAATTATAGACCAATACATTGTTGAGCAGAACCTCATAGATTCTTTTGCAAGAAGGGTCATGGAAAAGATCAAGACCAAGCTTAGAATTGGAAAAATCAGAAGGAAGAGTGTGACAAGGAAGACAATCAAGAGGGATCACACATCAGCACATCATCGCCTCATAGCTGACTACTTCAGTGAAGAGCCTCTTTACCCTGAGAGCATGTTCCGTACAAGATTTCGTATGGGAAGACCCATTTTTCTTCGCATAGTGAGTGCCCTTGGAAGGTGGTCTCCTTACTTTACACTAAAGGTAGATTGCAGTGGTCGCCAAGGGCTCTCACGTTTATAGAAGTGCACAGCTGCAATGCGCATGCTAGCGTATGGCAGCCCTGCTGATAGCCTAGATGAGTACCTTAAGATTGGCAAGAGCACGTCCTTGCAGTGCTTGGATATGTTCGCACGAGGGGTGATTGAGGTATTTGGTTCAGAGTATTTGCGACGTCCCACATATGAGGATGTGGAGCGTATGCTTCAAGTTAATGAGTCTAGGGGCTTCCCTGGGATGCTAGGCAGTATTGATTGCATGCATTGGAGGTGGGAAAAATGCCCAACAGCATGGAGAGGGCAGTTTACCCGCGGTGACTATGGAGTGCCAACAATTATCCTCGAAGCGGTTGCTACTCGTGACCTCCGCATATGGCATGCTTTCTTCGGTGTCGCGGGGTCAAATAATGACATCAATGTGCTGAACCAATCCCCACTATTTCTTGATGTGCTGAAAGGGGAAGCTCCTAGAGTAAAGTTTTCTGTCAATGGTAATGAGTATAACACAGGATACTACCTTGCTGATGGAATATATCCAGAATGGGCTACCTTTGTGAAGTCAATAGCTGCTCCACAAACAGAGAATCACAAGCTATATGCACAGTATCAAGAAGGGGCAAGGAAAGACGTGGAGTGTGCATTTGGGGTCCTGCAGTCCCGTTTCAATATTGTGCGCCGCCCAACACGGTCGTGGAAACAGAAGAGTGTTGGGAGAATTATAAAAGCTTGTATTATTCTCCATAATATGATAGTTGAAAATGAGAGGGGGGGGGTTAAAATTCCTATTGATCCGAATGTGGACCCTAGAGCATCGGTTGCTCTTCCTCCTGAAGTAACTACTGGGCACAATCCATGCTTTGATCAGGTGCTGCGTAGGAAAGCTGCAATACGTGCTCGTGCACCACATTCCCAACTAAAAAAAGATCTGGTTGAACATATTTGGCAAAAGTTTAGCAATACCCGTCGTACTTAGTTGTGGTAGGACATTAAGCATCTTGTTTTCACATTTTCAATTACAATTGCAAGCATCTTAATTCACTTATCATTTTATTTATTTATTTCAGGGACAATGGAAAACTTTGGTGCTAGCTTTTTGGTGCTTTCTGCTATGGTTTTGGGAGGTATGTACATGTCTACTTGCACTGTACAGTCCAAAGAACAACATAATCAAATAAGTCCTTTAATAGTCATTTTGTTTATACTTAAAATAGTAGTACTACTTCCTTCCAGTTGTTTTGCTATCCAGATTATATGCTACAATTGTTCTATAATCATCAACCTCCTATTTTCCATGGAAATAATGTTGCTTTAATGACAGGTAGGGAAGATGCTCAATTTGGCAGGCTGGCAGCTTGTTTTGGTTCTGCTTGAGAAAGATAATCTAGTTATAAAGTATTTTTTAGTAATTCGCTAGTGTCATGTAAGAACACTTGTGGTGTTACCATCTATTGGCAGTATGGATCATTGCAACAGACTAAGTTATTTTGTCGGTCTATGAATTAGTTATTTGTCAATCTGTGAACATTCTTTCGATCAAGTAACAATCTGAATCACTATTGTACTGTTTAGTTCGAATGAATTAGGAATATTACACCATTGTTGTTGATAAATCCGTCTGTTTTGTGATAAATCATATGAATTATTTTTTTATTGATTGAACATAGTCTTCCGTCTATGGTTGACATATAAGTGGCTACTCAAGTGATGTTTACAGTTGATCCTACATAACTTGAAAGATACAATTAGAGAATTAAATGCAGCTTGCTTTGCTAGAGACGGCTTAGAGACAGCATGTACTATCTTATTGTAAATATCGTATGTTAAACCATCTATAGATGATGTAGAGGATACTAATAGTAAGATGTTTACTCTATTATTGCCTTTGCCCTTACTGACCGCCAATAAACCTTTTCGGATAATGTCAGTTAAAGCATCCTTCTTCTCTTCTGATTCACCCCTCTGTTCAAAGTCAGAACCAATCACCATTACTGGGTGATTGCAGATACTCCTCGCAACCTGTGATTAGACAAAAACAAAGGTGAAAAATCCGTATATCAAAAGGTAGAGTTGACAAAAAATAGACTTCAGATTGTAGGGGAGATTACTTGAGAAGCTGCCAAAGGTGTGCCAGGCTCATCTCCCAAAACATTGCTCATGATAAGATTGGTGTAAAGATATTCCTGTGCAGAGTAAGAAAAAAAAAAGAAGTTAAAGATGACAAATAAATTTTGATAACATATTGATAAGCTTTAGTAAGTTTACTTGAGCAGCAGAGATCTTCAACTACACAGTCAATTCATGTTTAGTACCAAGTTTAGAGGCGCTATTCTTTAACATCTCTTTCGTCCTTCTCAATACAAAAGGGCTAACAAGTTTCTTCAGCCTCTGCAGAATACAAATCAAGCTTGTTCAGGATATTTGTACCAAGCAGAAAAATAGAAATTATTTTGCCTGTATGTAGAACAGAAGGTATTTACCTCAGATGCTTCTATTGACTCTTTTATCAATTGCGCAGATGCGCCTCTATATCTAGCCCTTTCAATTGGCATGCTGAAGTTTTCATGAAATTGTCCGGACTCTCCAAGTAGATTAGGACAACAGAAGTTCATCAGCGCATAAAATTCCTGCAGGTAGGTTCCGTTACAAATAAGTAAACAAAAATAAACAACCAAATTTCTTTATGACTCTATTGTGGTTGGAGAGGGTGTACCGTCAAGTTGTTTTGGATGAGCGTCCCAGTCATCAAAATTCTGTGTGTACAATCAATTCTACATAAAGAATCAAAGAGCTTTGTCCTGTCGTTCTTCATCCTGTGCGCTTCATCGATAACAATATAATCCCAAGCCGTGCCCCCTGTCTCCAGAATGCGGTGAATATGGTCCCGGACTGCTTCAAATGTTGTTATAAGGACACCTCCATCCTGCACAGGAGATGGATATTGAGTCAAAATATTTCATCTGAATACCTATGGCAACCACCATACCAAGATTCAGGATAGCAAATCAGCAAGTAATGTGATTCTCTGTGTTAGGGATCTTTCAAGACTACTTGCATAGAAGTGAGGGTAGAAGCAGTATTCCATCTTTTATGATGCATTAATAAAATGGGTACTGGTCTTCTAAAAATAATCACGGGCTTATGAGTTGAGCAATAGTGAGGTTTAACCATTCCAGACCCCTCCCCCACCCCATTCCCAAAACCACAAACACAAACACAAAAGGTAAGATAGTGTGGTCAAGTCTTGAATCTCAAGTAAGGAAACTTTGGTGTTGCATCTATCTCATTTTATATTATCAGCTGTAGCATTTCTTCTAACTCATAGAAAGTAGTTAAGCAAAGGCTGTATGGGATGACAGTAAAAATTAATGGAAGGCAACCTACCAAAAAATAGAATCAGTAACTCTGACAGATATCGACTATAATCACAGTTTTAATGTGATTGTTTTCAATAAATTAAATTCAATAGATAAACATTGTCCATCAAATAAATGGCATAAGTGGTAACATGACAGATTGAATTCAATCCAATCAAAAGAAAAAATAACAAGCAAGTTTAATGGATAAAATGAATAATGCAAAAACATTAAAGTAGAGTGCAGACTAACAGTAGCTATGCTTTTTAGTGCAATGCAGTCAGTTCTTCTATCATAACGGAACCTGCAAGAGAAAACAAATCCATTAAAACTGACAAAATAACTAGATATCATTACTGAAACAACTAGATAAATAGTTATATCATGTAAACTTACACTTTGATAACCAGCACACCAACAATATTAAGTTCTTTGCGCCAGGTTTCTATCACCGTGACTGGGCAAATGATCATTGCGTTGTGTATGACATCTGCCTGGAGCAAACCACGAAGAAAAGCAGCTACCTGGAACATAAACAAAATAAAATGCATTTATATAGCTAATTTTGGGGCGTGTGGTGCCTAAAGAACAAACCATTGCATGTAATTTACCTGCCGGGTCTTTCCCATGCCCATTTCATCACATAGTGCACCTCCTAATTTCTTGAGATGCAATGTCCATAGCCACTTGATACCTTCTTTCTGATAAGTGTGGAGGACATCATACACAGAGTGCGGAAGACGAAATTGTTTCCCATTTCCGTGACCTGTAGGCTCTAATACAAAACCCTCCTCTGGAATATCATCAGCCTCATGTATAACCTCCTTCATTTTCTCTTTTCTATCATATTTCAACGCCTTCTCAACAATATATGTCTTCAAGTTCGCCAAATATTTGTTCTCCGTTGTTCTTTTCATTGCTGTTGATGGAGCCAGAATTCTACCATGTGGAATGTAGAAAGATAAAACCAAAGTTAGATAAGGTCTAGCTTTAAGGCATAAGATGTAATAGCATATTAATTTGCGGGCAAATTCAACATCAGTATAAATCCTCAAAAAAAATTCCAAGCTTCCAAAGATTAAAAAAAAAACAAGGAATGGGGATTATGGAGCCAAATTAAAGATAGTAATATCCACATGCCCTTATACATTTTCAGCCACTCATTACACATATGAATTTATCCATTGTTCATGCAGCCACTAAGAAGCACAATTTATTTCTAATGGTGCATCTAAATGTCAATAAACAAATCACATCACACATATAATGTGCAGTGGAACCAGAGGGAAGTGGTTTCCCACAAATAAATACTCAATACAACCTAAAGGGATCAGCATTGGCTATCAATATAAACTGACCCTGATAGGTAGGAAGTGTAAACATGTATTACAACAAAGAAAAAAGATGATCCTTGAATCGACAATATCGCGAGTAGCTTTAGTCTTCCAACAAGGTAAAGTCAAACAAAATGAAGAGTCATTCTTAATTGCACAGGATGTGCATGCATTTTGGGAATGTACATACTGAACAGAAACATCAGAGATAAATTTTCCCTTCTAAATACACCTATTTGACATCAATCATATATCAATAAACAGGACGGATACTTGAAACTTCAAAATTTAATGAAACATTAATGACATTTAATGAATGTGCTTGGACAGGCTAAGTGTACTGCACATATAGCGGTCAATATATATATAAGGTAGCTAACAGCAAGACTCAGATGATAAAACTAGAAAATCCATGAACTTATAGAAAAGAAAAGGGAAATACAAAAAAGGGCTACAAGACAACCTACCTTTCCTTGAGAGGACTGCCAGCAGATTGTCCCACTGCACTGGAGCGAGATTTCAGATTCAGTCGTGCTCGCTCCGTTACACAGCTCTCTGGAGCATTCTGTTGGGTACCACCAATAACCTCACCCTGCACAGCATTAGCAACCATTGGAACCAACTATGGAACAGTTATCCAGAAAGAGAAAAGAACAAATAGTTGTCAAAGGGGGAAAAAATATGAAAGGTTCACCATGGCATTTCATACATATTACATATCAAATGAAGCAAATTAGGAGCACCTTAATAGTGTTATTTCACTTGCATGAAGATCTCTGTTAGAAACTTTTGCAAACATCCGATTAAGTCCACTACAGTAGCTAGCTAATATAGATGGAAAACGTGATAATTCCATTTAGAGTTGGATCAACACGTACAGATGGGATCGGAGCAAAAAAAATATATAACCTGCTTGTCTTCATCAACATGGAGAGGAGATGGTTTTGTAGCATCGATTGGGTTCTCTAGCAGTAGCACCTCCATGCACCTACTGGTCTCCCCAGTTTCCAGCTCCCTCCTCGGCCCCCAGGACTTGACAGCACCGTATCTAGTGAGTCCCACCGCCGTCGCCGTCGACGTCGATGGTGCAAAAGAAGGAGAGGGCGACTGGCGGCGCCGCGTGGCGGCGGTTGTCCGTTCGTCCTCGTCGAATCGGGTGTCCATGCCAGAAGAGTTGGCGACGAGAGAACGAACCGCGGGCGCAGCCGCAGGCGCAGCGGCAGCGGCGGAGGCTGCCGGAAAAGGGGGACGTGCGGAAGACTGGGAGGCCACAGGACGATCCGGCGGGCGCGCGGAGCTGCAAGAACGAGAATGCTCAGGACCTACACAACATCGCCACCACGGGACCAAAGAATCGCACACCGCCACACCACCAAAGAATCGCGATAGGGGTTAGGGTTTGGGGCAACTTACACGCTAGGGTCTAAGGCGAGGGGGAGCTCGCACGGGATGGACGTGGGCGCCTTCTTCTTCGACATGGCCGCGGTCCGCGCGTTCTCCGTGGTCGAGGAGCTCGTCGGCGCCGGAGACGAGCGCGGCCGCCGCCGCCGCCGCCGATTCTACGGACGGGTAGGCGCGCGTGATCGGGTTCCAGCTGTCTCTTCCGCGGCGCACTGCCCTCTCCCTCTCCCTCTCTCTCTCTCTCTCTCCTCTGCTCCCGCCTTCGCAAATGGGGGGGGGGGGGGGGGGGGGTTCGGGTTCGGGTTGGGGTTTCTGCCGTTCGGACTTCAAAGTCGGTTGGAGGAGGCAATTTAGATATGCTCTTTGCTAGTCGGTTGGGCTGGGCTGGACCGATTTTGTGTTGGGCTGCTGCCTGAACGGGAGATTTAGGCACGTTCATTTCTGATTGTGCACGCTTCCCAAGTTTTAAAATGACGTGTTTCGTGTAAATTTTTTCTATACGATTTTTTTCTTGACATACTTTTATACTCCCTCCGTTTCAAATTATAGGGTGCCCTCTTTTTAATGAAATTTAAATTCGGTAAAATTTTGACTAATAATCATACTATAATCATATCTATGCATTATGCATGTTATATCGCTAAATTTATGTTTTAAAGTACTTTCATGTGATGTTAGTTTTATATTTGTCGGGAACATAGCATGAAATAAATTAATGATGAAAATATAAATATAGGCCTTATTATTTGAAATGAATGAAGTAATAAACATCGTAAATAGGAACCGGGCTACCTCATGGTTTGAGGGAGTAATAAACAGCGTAACATTCAGCACCACCGGGAAGACAGTAAGGTTTGCGAGATTCCTATCGCGCGCAGACGCGCCGGCTAGCTAAGTCGCGAGCGTTTTCGGCCCATATACTCGCGCGCGGCCCACTAGCTACAACCTCCTTTTTCTTTTTTTCCGCAACGAAGTGTGCAGGACTCGGATTTTTTTTTTCCTGCGCAGTACTTGAAGAAAAAATCCTATACGTAATTAGTTATCGATAATTATGGTATATTAAGCTAATCTTTCTTTTTTTTCTCAGCACAAAAGAATTGAAAATCTACAACTTTCAATGTAAATTTTGAAAACTGAAAGTGTCAATTAGGCCTAGAGGGGGGTGAATAGGCTAATTCAAAAATTCAATTAAAAGCGGAAGCAGTAATTTTCGGATATATCCGAAAATTTTTAGAGTCAGCATAAACAGCAAAGTAAATCCTAGATCTAGTTGCCTACAACAAGAATATGCTAGCACAAACAGCAACTAGACCTATAGCGGCTCAAACAAGCAAAGCTAGTGGAGAGGGAGGAAGTAAAGTCACCAAAGATAAAGCTCACGAGGTTGTTCCCGAAGTTCGAATCCTTGAGGGGATTATACTCTCCGTTGAGGAGCTCACTAAGAGCCGGGTCTTAGCTAACCCTTTCCTCAAAAGGTTGCACTAAGCACTCCTCCTTCCACTAAGGGTATCTCTTCCCTTTCGGAGGTGAGATCCGACCTTCACAAACTTCTCCCGGCCAACCACAAGTAGATCGGTGGCTCGGGAGCGACACCTAGCCGCCTAGGAGTTCTCAACCTCCAAGAGTAACAAATGAAGCAAAGAACTCCCGGAGATGATGAAAGTGCTCACAAATCTTCACGAAGTCAACAACAAGCACTCCCACAAACTCGAATCCACAACTCTCACACACACACCAAATCCAAATCGAACACGGGTGAGAGGGGAAACAAGAAAACAAGGCTCAAAAGTGCTAGAGAGAGAGAGAGAGCAAGCCAAGGGCACAATGATTGGAATGGAACCAGCAGCCCTCACAAGTGAGGGGAGGGGGCTATTTATAGCCACAGCCCAGATTCTGCCCGTTATGCACAATAATTGAGATTTTCGGATATTCCGAAAGATTTTCGGACATGTCCGAAAATTCCAGCTCAGCACCAACAGCAAAGTCAACGAAGGATTTTTCGAACATTCCGAAAACTTTTCGGACAAGTCCGAAAATTTCCAGTACCAACAACATCGTTCTGGATGTTCTCGGAAAAGTCCGAAAATATACAGAAGCGAAATTGACTCTACTGATGATTTTCGGAAAATCCGAAAATCATTTTCGGGCGAGTCCGAAAATATACAGAACCACTTTTGCCTTCGCAGTCTTTTTCGGAAAGTCCGAAAATCACTTTCGGATATATACGAAAATTTCTAGAAGCGAAAATCTGGTTATGTGTGTTTTCGGAAAGTCCGAAAATGAGTTTCGGAAAACTCAAAAAAAATCCAGAACACACCAAACTGAGGAGAAACACTTTTTAAAAATAGATTTTGAGCACTTTGATCACTCCTCGTATGTCAATGCATCATCCCTCTTAATAGTGCGGCTTTCCTATTAACTCAAGGAAACGAAAACGTACAAAATACCATTTGCTCATTTGCCGCATCACATCACATCAACGTATTCAGCGGGATATGCATTACGCTAACTCATTGAGGACATAACAACCTTCACATTTGCTTAAATAAAAATACTACTCCTCTCTAATCGCATTGTAATTAATCACCAAAATCATTAGGGGCCTAGATGCACTTTCAAAAACTTTCATCTCAAATTTAAAAAAATTCAACCCGAATTTGAAAACTTTCGACCTAAATTTTAAAAACTTTTAACTCGAATATTCAAATCTTTTGACTGGAATTTCAAAAACTTTCAACTCGAATTTAAAACTTTCAACTTAGATTTGAAAACTTTCAACTCGAATTTAAAACTTTCAACTCAGATTTGAAAACTTTCGAGTCAAATTATAAAACTTTCAACTTAAAATTTAAAAACTTTCAACTCAAATTTGAAAACTTACAAATCAAAATTAAAAACTTTCAGTTATATATTTGTAAAGAGGTATGCGAAAGATTGAAAAAAGATCGAAAAAGAAACGGCGAAAAAGAAAAACACGCCCGGAGACACCAAAATCGGAAAAAAAGTGCAAAAAGAAAAAAAAAAGATAAGGGAGGGCTGGGGTGAGGCAGCTGACGTGCGCGCCAGCAATTTAGTTGGCGCGTATGCGCGCAGTAGCCACCCCCCTAAGTTTGAGGGTCAAAGTCTTTACAGTTTGTTCAGATCAGTTAGATGTATTGCATAGTCATTAGTTGTGTAATTGTTCTTTTCCAGAAAGTGGTCTATATATTTGCGTAGCTGTCCTTGGCCCATTTGCACATAGGTCTCGCCTTCTATGAGACCTGGAGCCCTATTGTTTCGCTCATGCCTATATATGTTTATAAGCTAAATTTTGTGGCTTTCTCATCGTAATTTATTTGACAGTGCGCAACGGAGACGGCGAGACCCTCTCCCATTTTTCCCTTTTTCAAAGCCTCCCTCCGTTCCCACCTCCGCATCCCGTGAAGAGTAGCAAAATTACTCGCTGTTTCCAGCGCATGCACTCCCTCCCACCTCCTATTTTCTGTTTTCCATGTTGGTTGTCCATGTGATTGTTGCAAATCAGCACCTTAGTAGAAAAGGAAAAAGTCAGGATACTTTACCAATTGCTTGGCTTGTTTGTTAACTCGAGGGAAAGGGATTGGTAGTTTACACGAGGAAATTAATGATAAGATTAAGATGAGAATTTGATTTTTAATCCCAATACCTTGTTTGGTAGAGGTGATGGAAATTGATAGGGAGTTTAGTTGGAGATTAGGTCATTAATAAAAACGGATGGCTGAGATTTGCTTAGAAAAAGTAAAGGAGGAATTCCCTCCTAATTACCTGCCTCTACCTAAGTATTGAAAAGGAGGGAGTTCCTTTCTCAATTCCTCATCCCCATCCCACCAAAATTCCATCAAAATTGTTTCATTCCATTATCTAAAAAATCCCACCAAAATTCACATGTCTCCCAACCAAACAAAACACTTAATAACCTCATCCCTCCAAACTCTCAATCCCTTCTAAAAACTCCCTCCAACCAAACAAGCCGTGAGGGATTTGATCTCAGTGATGGAGCATGCATGTCGCTGGCCCATGATGCCGCACGACAGGAGGAGGCAGACAACCAGCCGCATGTACGCATGAAGCATGCTCAGCGCTAGCTCGAAGTTTCATCTTCGCATAACACGCATCAGAGAATGATTGTGCCATCTGGACCAATCAGCAGCTGGCAGAACCGCCAGCATTAGAAGTATTGATTGATCGATCGACGATCGATCCGGGAAAAATATCAGCAGCACTGGCTGCAGGCACTGAGTTGTACTTCAGTATATTGGCAGAGGCAGATCAGGGAGAAATTTCAGGATACATTTGGTGATCACTGTTAGGAATTGGATGGGCTGCCAAGGGCGCCCACTTCTACAGCTCTCCCAAACCTCCAAGGAGAAATTACACAGGCAATAGCAGTAGCCCATCCAAAACTATCGAACAGATTCATTTTGACACGCTTCTTTCGTACCTTGGGATGAAAAACACCTAGGGGTCTTCCACAAGGTGGTGGGCTAGATGACCTGGATTCAAAACCTCACCCATTCTAATTATTTGATATTAGTTCCTTCCCTAATATTTGTGTTTTTTTTCATATCTTGGGATGGATCAATAAATAAACTCAAAATGCATTATTTCCCGGGTAAATTGTAAAACAACTTTAGCCGGTACCTCAATTAACAGATAAATTAATGATACAACACGCAAAACAGACACAGTCAGTATCAGATCCCGGCAATTGCACTATTTTTAGGTGATAATAATAATAGTTTCTACATGGCAGTCTTGGCAGAGGCACACCAAGACAATTCGATCTAATATCTGTCCTCCAAGAAAACAGAAACTAGCACTACTACTATATATTTACAAGCTCGCTACCAAGTCAGTCATTCAAGCTGTTTTGCTGACGCTTCAGATCTTCACCTCCCGAACGTCACTCTGTCCAAAGGGGGTGCCACAACCTGGGCATTTGCGGTGGCGGATCTCAAGGTTCCTCTGGATACATGGCGAGCAGAATAAGTGGAAGCATTTGGTGATCACGACCTGCCAAAAAAAAAAGAAGAAGAAGAAAAAAGAGAGAAAGGAACAGAAATGCCATCAGCGGCGGTAACAGAATTGGCTGTCGCATGTAAGAGTATAACAAAGAAACGTGAATTTGTGATGGGTGTAAATAATAATTAAATCCCAGATATCTACATCTAGGTTCAGAGACAAATCGACATAATCCAGAATAAGTTGATTCAGTGGCCCAATGGCCCATCACCTCTTTCGGCCGGTCGAAGCACACCCCACACTTGAGAATAGCCTTGCATTCTTTTATTTCATCTTGGAGCTTCTGTATAGTAGTCTCTTCAGTTTCTGAGGTTAGCTCACTGACTTCGTTTTTCACCTCTTCGTATTCTTCCTCAAGCTTTCTCCTCTCATTTCTGAATTAACCAAAAAAAATGTAATGAACACATGATGGTGATGGCAGCATAGCATGACCAATCCTGGAGTTCAGAGCAGCCTAACCTCTCACGCTCTAGCTCCATTTTTAGCTCAGCTATTTTTTTCTGATTTATCTCATATTCTTTCTCAGCAGATCCAGTAGCGGACCGAAGCCACTTGAGCTCCTTCTCTGCATCTGATACCTCCAGCATAGTCCTTTCAAGGCTAATTGCAAGATGCCTATTCTCTGAAGAAGATTTCATAGCTTGTGCTACATAGGTCTTCATCTGTAACAGTTAATAGTATAAGATGCAAGTAATCCGATACATCTTCAATTTATTTCTTGTAAATCAACACTTGTTTTAACAATATCTCCAAGGGCCTTACGCAGAAAGAACGACTTTAGGCATAAATAAAAGGCTACCTGCTCTTCACCACTGGTGATTTTTAGTTTAGATGACTCCAGTGAACTGTTGACATGCTGAAGTTGCTTCTGTAGCATATTCTTTTCAGCAAGAAGGGAACCATAGGCTTGCTTCATCTTTACACTATCTGATACTAGCTGTTAGATGAGAACCATGTTAGGACAGGAACCAACTTGTGATTGGGGAAAAAAGAGCAGATTAGCTTTGGTTCTAGAATCTAGAACAGTCTATAAATCCCTGCACCTACTAGCCGTGTAAGGTGCTACAGACTACCAGGAACTCTACAAAGGCAAGCAACAAGATTGATGGATATCTAAATACCTTTATGTTAAAATCATCTCTATCAGCAACCTGTTGAAGAAGGTGCTGATTTTGGGTTTGCATGTCTTCATATGCTTGACCAATTGTCTGCAATGACAATATCATATGCTTTTATTTCACACACAAAAAGGACTGCTGATAAGAAGAGAAAACCGCGCCTACCTCAATTTCAGAAATATGGCCATCTACTTCAGCTTCTTTAATTCTTATTGACTCCTTGAGTTTCATAACATCTCTGGTAAAACAGAATGCGTGTGATGAAAAGGATTCAATGCAGGAAACTAATTGAAGATTGTTGAGCTATATCAAATTATAACTACTCATTTCAATATAGTTGTCCACATACTCTATGCTCACAGAACAAGAGAGACAAAAGATCAAAGTAATGTTTAGGGATCTTTTTTGTTTTGGGAGTTGGTGTGCGCTTGTGTGGTGGGGAATATGGGGGCTAGAATTGAGAGCTAGTCAACTACAATTTTCATCCAGGACAGTTTAGAGCCCCCAAGCCAGCACATATTATTTTGTACTCCCTTCATCCCAGAAAAAAAGCAACGTTCATAATCTGGACAGAGGCTATGTCCAGATTCATGTATAGAAGTTCCCCCAGTTTCTAGAGTCTGATTAACCCCTTGTTAAATAGGGTACTTGGTATGGATAGCAGGGTTAGAGAATACAACTACACTATAAATTCCCTCAATGGAGAATTATTTTGAAAAGGCAAGTCCCAATAAACTGGAGAACAATTTGGCACGGAGGGGTTGAGAAAACAAAATTTTCACCAATACTAACCTTTCCGATGCATCCACTTTGGCCCTTAAGTCTTCCAGTTCTACTTCAGCAATTGAAAGCCTTTGTTGGCATGCAGTTTCCGCTTCATTTGCTGCTTTTACTCGAAGTTCAAGATTATGCTCTTCTAAACATTTTCTCAAATATTCAGCTTGCTTGCGAGCTCGGTTTTCTGATTCTTCAATCTCTGAAATTGCCCTAGTGCACAACAGAGTATGGTAAGAAACAAACTGGAAGGATCTACCATATGTAATATGCATGTCAAATAGATGAAAGCAGAAAATTTCCTAACAAGATATGTTTTTACCTATACTATCTTAGAACCATATCTGTTTTTTTGAACATGCTTAAATATTAAATGAATAGGTCGCATGATTCAGTTGCGTGAGTGTCTGTTTATCCTTTTCTTTTCGTATTCTTTTTGGGTCTGATGTGGTTGTGCATCTAGACCGAGTGTACTGAAATTTCGTTTCCCAATCTTAATGCAATTATACACGAGTCTTTTGTGTATTACTGATAAAGAATTTTTAAGAATAGATGATGAGGGTTCACCACTTTTGAGAACAATACAACCCATAACAATCATAAATCAGCAGAAAAGGTACTAGCAAACAAATTATACCTCGACTCAGAACATTCTTTACCGAGCATATCCACTATAAATTGTAACTCCTGCTTTTCCTGGTCCAGTGTCTCAATCTGTTGAAATTATATGGAGAAAAATGAATGACAGAACTAGAAGCCCTGTTAATTGCATTTTTGTTCCAAAACATCTTTTACCCACAAATGATGCTCAGATTTATGCACACTGTGAATGACAATTAAATTTTCAATTATTTAACAGTAATAGCAGTTAAGGGCCTGTTTGGGAATGCTCGAACTCATGGATTTCTGCAGAATATGGAGTTTGTAGGCTAAAATAAAGTGGCTAATCTAATTTTAGGCTAAAATTTGAACAATAATTTTAGGACCTAGGATACCCAATTCCAAGAATTATAAGCTCTCATGTATCAGGCTATCCACCAGTTAATAGAGAGGTCTGCCTTCATTTCTGAATGATGAAACCTAAATATCATTATATGTTGGCTGACCATTCGATTGTTGCAAATCAGTGCCCTAGAAGAAAAGGTGAAGATCAGGATACTTTACCAATGCTTTGAGGGATTTGATCTCGGTGACTTGTGTGTTGTATCTATCAGATATCTCCTTTTGTTCATCAATCTGAAAACTCCAGACACTTCAATCAGATGTTTTAATTGTATTAGAGGTTCAGATAGCTATTATCACAAGAAGAACGCAACACATGGAGGCCTAATCAGGTAAAGACTACTGAAAAAACAATGTATTTGAACATTAAACACCAAGTCCACAACTATGCATAAGAGCATCCACACACACACATACCCCCCCCCCCCCCCCCAAAAAAAAAAAAAAAAACAAAAAAAAAACAAAACAAAACAAAACAAAAAACAAAGTTTTGCCATGAATATTTACAGAATCAATATCATGAAGTAAATGAATTCAAAGGGACCTAAAATCATTTATGCATGACCATGCTAGCACCTGGTGACAAGAAGGTACCCTGGAGCATTAAGTTCATTCTGATTGTGTAAAATGATCATCAACCTTGAAGAGAAAAATGGAACAAGTATGTATGCCAGTTTTAGTGTGAAAAATACTGTTTTGAATATAGCCATGGACAGTTCTGTGGAGACCATCAGAGTGAATATAAATGCACTTGTTCCTTGAATTTAAATGGTGAATTTATGGAAAAATGTCCCATGAGCTGAAACGGGGGAATGCAACATAATGAATCGATGGCAACTGAACAAGTGCATGAAATTGCAAGGAAGAGATATAAATGATGTTTTTAGAAGGTAGAACAAAATTTACAGAAGCCTAAGAAAATTCCAAACCACCGTAATAGATGCAGATTGGAGACCATCACAGAAAACAGAAAGATATGGTTACCCAAATCAAAGAAATACCTTCTTAGCTAGCAAAGTTCTTAAATAGTCAGCTTCCTCACGTAGTGCAAGTGCTTCAGAAGCCGCATCCTTGGATCTATTCATTTGATTGTCCAACAATTCCATCTCTTTGGAGAGTGATGCAGCCATAACATGAATCTCGTCCTTGAAGTCTTTTTTCCCTATACAGTGGAATTAAGAAAAACTTATGTTACGCTCTTCACGAAGAGATGAGCCATCCCCAGCTAGCAAGCTATAAATGTGATCAGGTCCACTCTACCTGAATCTTGCAAGGCTTCCTCAGCCTTGATCTCAAGATCATTCTTTTCAGCCATAAGTTTCTGGATTTCATGTTCCAGGTCCTCAATTTTGGCCTTGTAAGTGGTAATGGATTGTTGAACAGCGTCCACTGATTCTGCCTTTGCAAGCATTTCTTCTTCCTTTTGCATGAGCTGGTCCTTTTCATTCTAACTCGGGGGGGCAGGGGTTTGATCAAACAACAATACCATTGTAAAACAGCACAACTGAGGAAAAGCAGCATACCTGTAGCACTTCAACTAACCCCCTGTATCGCTCTATCTCAGCATTCAGATGGTGTAACTGGTCACTGAGAATCGTATATGGTTTTGATGTAACAATATAGTTCTCATCTTTTAATTGATCCTGCACACATAGCAAAGAAGCGCAAATTAAAAAGAAATAAGAAAGCGAACTCAAATCAGAAAAATTAAAAAGGTATGAACCTGAATATCTTCCAACTGCTTGGATAGTATCAGATTATCCTCTTGAGTCTCATGGAGTTCAAATAGGCGGTTTGCAGCAAGAGTCTGATCTCCATAGGAGAAATTAGCAGGAAAAGAAAGAAAAAAAAAACAACAATAAGATAAGAAGTGAGAAAATAACACTCTTCAGCCTTCAAAGCATCCATGAAAACTTGAAAAGAAAATAATAATAATAATAATAATGTCTTATCACAGTACCTTAGCCTCCTCAACAGCATCTTTCAGATCTCGCCAGCCCATACCCTTGTCTGAAGATTTATCAGTTGAAACACTACCGTTCACACCGTTAGGAGCAGATGTGTTCATCAGTGAGCCTCCACCCGTTTGCAACTGGAGAACAGCCAACTTTCGACGGCTTTCCTCAAGCTCTGCCATGCTTTCCTCTAGCTCACCTAAAATACAACATATGAATGTGCATTACAGGTTGTTTTGGTGTGCAAGAGTAATCCAATCCAAAATGCAAAGTCAAGGTATGTGCCAAAATACAACTTTATCCAATCAAGCTATTTTAAAAAATGGTGTTTTTAAATTTAGTAGAACTGATTTACATTTAGTACATGAGACAACAGCCAAAAACTGTGAATAGATCAACATAAATGCAATGCAGCAAAATTTTAAACAAACCAACACAAATGGGGGAAGAAGTGGCATTCTTTAACACCTGAAAGACACTTTACTTCATGTAGTTCTCTTGATTGATTGTTTTTGAAAGCCTCAATCTCATCCAGATACTTTTCGTGCTTCCTGTTGATGATAGACACAGCTTGACGTAAATTGTCAACCACTTCTTTCAAGTAATCATTATGGTTTTCAAGGGCCACAATAACGTCTGAAGGAAATAAATTTATTTGATTAAATAATACAGTTGCAATGTTAGACCACAAAAAAAAAAAGAAGGGCACAAATATTGCTTTCATCTTTACCTTCACTGGAGTTCTGTCCATTTAAAGCTAATGATAAAGATTCACTTCTAGCCTGCTGTACAGCAAAAGCCTCTTGCAGGGACTTCATCAGAGTAACTGTTGTTGAATAGCGCAAGGCAAGAGCTTCCTCAACTAATTTTGACAGGCTACTGTCATCATTATTTCTGAAATTCCTGGAATTCAAGAGCCTGAAGAGAAATATCTCCTCAGAAGGACATGACTCAAGAGATTCTGCGGAATAGAGAAAGAATAGTCAATGACAGTACTGAAAGAAAAACAAACCTCAGAGAGCAAAGTAAAACAAGTAGCCAAGTAGCCAACCTTCTGACATCTCTTCATGATCAAGCGCTTGCAAACCGTTTAAATCCCCACCAGCTCGAACCCCAAGCAGCACTAAATCATCAATCAGCTATAATTCACAGAAGTGCATCAGAAACATATTGAACTGGAAAAAAAATGCATCGAATAGAATTTACATCAGTATGAAAGACAGATGAATGAACCTGATTCCACATTTTATTCAAACAAATCAATGTATTGTCGTAAGAACATTGCTCATCCCTCAGCTCCTTGAACTTGCCTTCCAATGCACGCATTTTGGACTTCTGTGCCTCCAATTGCTGCACCAGCTTCTGGTTCTCATACTGAAGAGCTGCGGCATCCATCTGTTATTCTACTTGGATGTTATATGATGATGAATGATATCTTGCAATTAACTTACTACATAGTAAACTCCACAAGAAAAACGAAAACAACATAACAAGGTGTGGCAGACTTCTGCCTCCTCCCATAACACACATAGCCAACAGATGATGTCAGGCAGTAGTACTTGGGACATTTTGGGTGAACAAACAAACTGTTATTACTTGAATTAAGAGGTTTAAGGCTATCAAATTAAGGAGGAGGAGATCTAGAAGAGAAGCTAGTAGGGTTCACGAACGCAAGCAAGTTCCAGCCAGGTCCCGGTGGGGTGGGAGAGAGAGATGAATCAGAAAGAGGACGCACCAGGATCCCCTCCCCTCCGCTGCTCGCCGGATGGAGATCGCCGCCCGGCCCTCCCCTGCTCGTCTTGGCGGCGGCGCAACGAGCGGAGCGGAGGAGACGACGAGAACGAGACGGGAGATTTTTCTTTTTCTTTTACGCGACTCAAGGTGGAAGACGAGTGCGCCACAGATAGGTGGGCCGCTTTGTAGGGAGCGAGAGATGGGCCTTTTGGCCACTTTGCCATGGGCCTGAAAAATAGTGCTCCTACTACAGCCCACCTGATCTGGCCCGTAGGCGAACGATGAAGGTGACATCACTCGTGGACGGCGGCATAGCAACCTGGAGGCTGGGGGTCGAAGTTTAATTCTCCGACCCCATGTTTTCTCGATTTTTTGTTTTTGTTACGCTGTCTGGATCGACAGAAAAAAAAATGTTGTTATAAAGATTCTTATTTAGACATTTTTGTTTCTGTTACAATGCTTGGATCGACAGGAAAAAAAACATGTTGTTATAAAGATTCTTATTTAGACAATTTTATTTTGCTGTGACCTATTGATTGCAGATCGTGAGGTGCAAAAAATGACAGTTTTGGGCCTCAAAACCTGTCGACAGCCCAATAGCTAGTTCCTATTTGAAAGGGAAAAAAATTACTTTGACTCCCTCAACTATCGCCCGAGTATAATTCATATCCTCCAACCACAAAACTAGGTATATCGACTTCTCCGACTATCAAAACAGGTGCAAACAATATCCCTCGGTGTTTTTGGAGGTGGTTTTGGCTGACGTCAGCCAAAACCACCGAGGGACCTCATCTGCACTGGTTTTGAGAGTTGAGGAACCTATTGTATCTAGTTTTCCGGTTGAAGGACGAAAATCGGATTCGTAGATAAGTTAAGGGACCTCAGATGAACTTATTCCTATTTATTTCGCTCTCAGCTAAAAGCTTACTGGGCCATAAAAGTAGTACTAGTCAGCAGCCCAGCACAACTCTAACAGTAACAGTATCGAGGTTGACGGCGGAGGGCCAGCCTACGTGAACGACGAAGGTCTCATCAGAACATTTCTCGTGTAGCATCTGTGTTACTACTTCTACTCCATGGATGGGATCATAGGAGATTGGGATCAAAAGTTATTTGCATGTAGGAAAGTTCGGAGTTTAATTCTCCGATCCCCTAATTTCTATCTTTTCTCACTTTTCTTCAAAGAGACAAGAAGGTAACCAAAATACAGAGCATTTCTAATTGTTTTTTTTTACGACACCATATTATCCTGATGATGCAATTTGACCAAGTATGATGCATTTGTGTTGTTTGCACAAATTTACCGATCACATTCAGATTCAGATTTCAGACCACATGCTAACAGAACAAGACACACCCTTCTTCGGAAAATTATATAAATCTGGTTCGCAGGGATCAAAATACATATCTATGAATTCAGATTGGACCGTGTTTCGTCATCTCGAAACGATAACATTCTTATAACCAACAAATTACAAGGGGAATCAGAATATTTCAGTTACGACTTGAATTGCCAGTAAAGCAATGGTGAATAGCAGTGCCTAGCGTCACTAATAAAGATTTTGTCCTTGCATCTGATTTTCTTCAAGTCCACTCCCTTTCATGAAAAAAACAGCCGCTGCCTTGCCCTCAAAATTGTGCTTGTGCAAGCTAGCTAGCTAGCTACCTACCTTTGTTGATTCTGGTGTTTGTGCACTACTTTGCATGAGTGTATCACCACAAAGATCAAGACTCCTGAAAACATACTAGTGGTAACTGATAACTCCACAATAAAAAAAGAATGAGAATTATTCTGATGAAAGGTTGAGCTCAACTTTGGTGAGCACTCCTGGTGGCTTTAGATCTCGGATTTCTCATTCATTCACTCATGATGCATATATATGTCAAAGTCTCACTTTGATTCCCCAACACCCATGGTTTCCTCCCCTTTAATGCTTTATAAACCTCAATTTTGTTTGTGGGCCGGCCTCTAGCTAGATCTTGATCCCTCCTCCCTCCCTTGTGACTTTGTGAGGCTTACATTCAGAGATATGAACATGTAGTCACTCAGTGCTGGTATTAAGGCCCTCCAAACACCTGTCACCATAATCATCATTCATCAAGGCCATCATCTACTAAGAGTACTACCAATGCTTTTATTTAGTGATGATGCATTTCACCTCTTGATGGCCATCCTCCATCGACAAGGAGTACAGTTTGCTAACCTTTGATCTTTGACATGCATTGAGCATTGTGTCCAGTGTGATGATCAATAATTGTTGAGCAGGCAAGCTAGCTAGTTTGAAAGATAATTGCAAATGAATCATGCAAACAACTGTTGGAACAACAGTAGTGTGTATGCGCGCTTGATGAGCATGACAGCCAATATTATTTGATCAAATGCACGTACGAGTGCGATCTACACAGGAGAGAGAACGTTCCACAACTGCTAACGTTTGACTATGCTTGGATGGAACAGTACACTTGCTGTTCTTCATTGACAGCAACAAAATTTGAATTTGATGATTTCACATTTGAGTTGATTTTGATTTCTTTTATATAGTTTTATCTTGCAGTGTTGGTTTTTAAATCGCTAAAAACACACACACAAAAGTTCTACTCACAAATACGTTAATAAGCATTACGGCTTATAATTAGCTATAGTACAGTAAAAATCAGAATCCTCTGTGTGTGCTTTTCGTGTAAGTAATATATCTGCCAAGACTTGTAGTAACAGATGACCTAAAAAGGGGGCTAATTTCTTACAGTTCACCATCCATTTATTGTATACTCCAATTTGATTGTGATGTTGCCAAGATGCTTGGGAATTAGTGGTGCCAGTTGTTGTCATCCTTGTGGTTGTGAGGTCTGGATTCTGGGACAGATAATCTTTCACGCAACTGCTGAATCTAATTAGTGGCCTGCCTGCCTGTGATGGTAGCTTGTGGAAGGAACAGTGCTAGTACTAGCAGCATTTTCTTGAAAGCACATGCATGCATGTCCATTTTATAATCCTAAGGCGAAAGCCTTATTTGTCGCTCAAGAACAGTTTATGGTTGCTTCTTAAATTTCTGGAGATCGGTGACATCTCAACCCTTTTCTGATGCTTCACGAGAGCCTGTTCTGCGTCTGTCAGCTGGCTGCTTTGCTTGCGGTTGGATTGGCTATCACCTGGTCACATTTTTGCTGTACTCCAGCTCAACCTTGTATTCAGATTAGTTGTATTAGGAAACGTCTCATCCAATATTAAATTGATTTTTTATGGGACGGAGGTAGTAGTTGCTATCTTTGATTTCTCATTTTGTTCCCCTTCTCCTGTAAAGTATGAGTAGTAGTAAAACCAAATAAGCATTCTATTGACAAACATATGGGGTGGTTATAAATCTAAACCCCCCCCCCCCCCTTTTTTTTGCCGAATGGATGAATGGCTGAAAAATTTGTGATAATTGTTCAAAGTTACAAATGGAGTTAAAACAATATTCTAAGGAATTCATATACACAACTTTTTTTTAATAAAAAACACCGTTCAGAAGTTCAGTGACGGTGAGCTTGCGCATTAATCCATCGTTCCATTCCTTAGAAATTGAAATTCTGGAATAAGCTGTGGCACCTGCTGGATCCGAACCGAGTGCTCTTGCTTGAAGTGGACCTGTCCTAACATATGGGAGTATATTTCTTGTAAAAGCAGGATCATAAATTAGATCCTTGTTCTGAAAGTTGTATTGTCATGAAAGAAACTACTCTTAAAAACGAATTTTGGAGTGTCACTTCAGAAAAAGAAGGAAGGAAGATTTCAAGCGGAAGGAGAGGAAGGGAAGATGCAACCAGATTTGTGGTGAGAAACTGGGAATTAATCAATGAATCATTTTGCCTTAAAGCGAAGCTTTGTGGCGCGCCGTGCTAGCTCCGAGGTCTGAAAAGGAAACGCGACTGCGACATCGGGCTCATGAATTTTATCTTTCTTTTTTGCCCTCGTTTCGTTCAGTTCTTGTTGCTGCGAATGAGAGATGATGGGCGATGATGACTCGGTGTAGGACGGTGAGCAGTGATCACCAATTTCCAGAGATTCAGAGAGATATCAATTCAGAGCTTCAGATCTCGTCGGCAGCTCTGCGTCACCAGCAGTACACTCTTTCTTTCATTTCAATGTACTAGTGTTGCTTTGGTGCATGCGGAGAGGGTTTGGTTCAATGCTTTAACTTATCACAATACACATTGGATTATCACTAATTCTTAACCTTGTGTTGGATTGATTGTCATAGTTGTGATTACGATACTTTCTTAGCACCTTGTACCACATGTCATAGACACAATCATTTGCCTAGCTTTTTAGCTATAAGTATGGCTTACAGTATGTAAACTACAATGTCTGAAGTGAATTGTGGCAATGATAGTTAAGAACCAAATCTCTGCGTAGTACTGTACTAGCATCGCATAGATGCGGTGTGGTTGTTCAATCTTTGGACGGGAAGATGCATGGAATCGATATCAGCGTCGATGGTGGCGAGCACTGTGGCTGTTCAATCTTCGCATAGATGCATCGATCGGTAGAGTGGATGGGTGAGTCATAGTCATACTCGTAGGTTGTATATAGAGAGCAGGTAGTAGGAGGAGTAGCGTAAATTCTGGCGCAGCAGCGAGCTGAGCTGAGCCGCCCCACCTCAAATGGTCGTTATGTTGCAATCGACCAGCAGCAGCTAGCAGCATCGGATCAGATATTCAGATCACGAGCACTATAAACCTCACGCACTCACCCACGCAGTGCTCTTCTTTTTACCCATATAGTATATATTTTTCTTGTTATTATTGCACTACTCGTAACAAAACACGCATTTCTTCTTTCATGTTACTGCATCCATCGTCGTTTGATCCGCCAAACCTCTAAAGACCAGCTGGTATCGCAAAGTTTGGACCAGGTGGCATAGGAGTTTTTTACCCAGGAGTATGGGTGGCGATCTAGTCTACGGATTGATAGCCACTAGTTTCTGTGTTTTGTGACGAGGAAGTGTTCTTAGGTCCAGTTTTTTGGCTATGTGCATTCTATGTAGAGGCCGGGGGTGGACTCAGTTAGAATGTATCATCTTGATGTATTTAACTGAATTTTAGTAAAGCTTTCATTATCTTAAAAAAAACCACTAAAGACCAACCATTGGTAGCTAGTGGAACCAATCCATGTTGTCAGCACAGATCGATGGAGCAACCTACAGTATATAGCTGCTGTCAAGTACAGGTAGTAGTGACAACGGCATTGTGTAATACTCATGAAAAGCAAGCAACGGCAGCAGGAGAAGTCTCTTTCAGCTGTCAATAGTTTTGCCGTGGATCACGAGTAGAGAGTCATCAAATCAGATGTTTATTAGACGGAGCGTATCAGCGTATCGTGTACTCCTGCTAGTGTGTTTGTGCTGCCTGCAAGCGCAATGCAGCGGCAAGCAACTGCAGTGAGATGATCGAATCGAATCCTGCAAGGGGAAAAAGGAATCATCAGTGAATGAAATCCAATCCCTTTCGGTTTTGGTTTTGGTTTTCCTGCCTGCCTGGTTGCTTGCTTTGCAGTTTGCCTTGTGGTCGTGGACCGAGCTGCTATGCTATTGCTAGCTTTCCTCCTTTCTTTTCGCGTATCTCGATGACTCGACAGCTTCCACTCCTGCACTCCTACAGCAACAGTAGTAACCATCACGTTGCCCCCACACAGACGCACAGATCACTGGAGATGCAACGCAACAGAAAAGAAAACAATGCAACTGTTTAGTTCCACGCAAAAATTAAAAGTTTAAAGAAATTGAAACGATGTGACCAAAACAATATGAAAACGATGTGACGAAAAAGTTAAAAGTTTATGTATATAAGGGCATCCACAATGTGAAGCAAAAGTAGTCCATAGGCAATATTATATTCCATTCAGCTATCTATTACCATTGTGCAACTAGTCCACATGAAGAAAATAATAAAAAGGTATCCATAAGCATATGGACTACCCATATGGAATAAATAATATCTATCTATCTCTATCTCTCTCATCTCCTAATGCTACCTTGTATCTATATACATTGTGGAGATTGCTATAGTTAGAGTCTATTTATGTGGGTCCTATCTATATGGATCACTTGCCCTATATACATTGGTGATGTCCTAAGAAAGTTCAATAGGACGAAAAAGTTAAAAGTTAAAAAAAAAGTTGAAATCTAAATAGGGCCAGAAAACAAAACGAGGCTGGCCCCGTGCATTATGGAGGAGAATGTGGTCACGGAAAATCCCTGACCCAACGTTTCGTTTCTAACTTTTACCGACCCAGAACCGTGTGAAAATAGTAACCGACAAAAATAAAGAAAAATAGTGAAAATAATGTGAGCATGAAAATGATTTTATTGCTATATCCACCATTTCCGAATTTTACCATAATCTTGAGCGAATTGCTAGGTTTTATAATATGATAATTGTTGAATTTCTAAATACTATAATATTCATGGTACATGTCTCTATTTGATCCATAGCGTGGAGACCCATCAACTTTTCAATTAAACCCCTAAGTTGAGTGCATAGCTAAAAGAGAAACATGTTTCTTAAAACATAAAGCAAATAATTTTTTTTAGATAATGGAAACTTTTATTGAACTCAGTCAATTACATCAAGGTGATACAGTTATCCTGAGAACACTTCCGGCCTCTACATAACTAAGATGCACACAGCTGAACAAATAAAACCACACTCAAAAGGAAAAAAGAATGACATGGAGTATTAAGGACCATCAATCTAACGACTTAATTGTCACTCATGAACAACTCCTTGGTCATCTCCTCCAAAAGCACAGAGTTTTAAGGACCATCAATTCTAAGACTAGATCGCCACCCATATCCCTAGGTAAAAAACTTCTTAAGCACCTTCTCCAAATATTGACATGCCACAACTACCATATCCCGCGAACCAGGCTTCTGTAGGATAGCCCATGTACGAAGCCAATGGATAAGAGAATATATAACCTGCAAATTGAAGATATGACTTTTTTTTAATCAAAAATCACATTATTCCTGCATAGCCAAAGCGACCGACAAGTAGCAGCTGCTCCTAACAGAACATGTGATTTCAAATTATTATGAATTCCATCAAGCCAGCTCCCAAACATATGCGCTACACAATGTGGTGGAGGAAGTCCAGATGCTGCTTGGATGATGGACCAAACAGAAAGGGCAAAATGGCATTCGAAGAAAAGATGTCTAATTGTCTCGTCATTGCAACAAAAACAACAGTTCTTATTGCCTTCATTAACACCACTCCACGGCGCAAGTACCAAAGAAAAATCTTAACTTTTAGGGGTATCTTTAATTTCCAAAGACGGTTATTAATGTTGGGAACATTGCTGTGAATTAGAGCTAGATAATGAGATTTCACCGAGAACTCCCCATGTGAGGTTAAGTTCCAATGAAACTCATCTTGCTCCTGAGTTAAATGAAAACCAGTGATGCGCGGTAATAAATTATTCCACACCGCTAGTTTTGATCCTATAAGGTCTCTTCGCCATGAAAAAGATGGAGGATTGTTTTCAAAAACTTGTGCAACTGTAGCGTGCTTATGCCTAACTATGTTGTAAAGGCAAGGATACTGTTCTTTCAAGGTTGAATTGCCCAAGCATTTGTCTTCCCAAAACCTAATTTGGGAGCCATCTTTAATTATAAAGGATCCAAAACGGAGAAAGTCCCGTTTCACCTTCATGAGGCTAGACCAAAAGTGTGAGTCCCCTGCCTTCCATTGAGCTTGAGAAAGAGGTTTATCACCGAGATACTTATTACGCATCAGCTGTTGCCAAACCCCTTCCGTGGAGAGCAACTTGAATAACCACTTACTAAGTAGAGCCATATTCTTAATTTCCAAATCATGAATTCCTAATCCCCCTTGTTCCTTGGGGCGGCACAGTATGTTCCATATAGCAAGACGATACTTTTTTTTTACCATCACTTTGCCAGTAAAACTTGGAGCGAAAGTAGTCAAGCTTTGTAAGTATCCCTCTTGGTATGGCAAAGAAGGACATCATATACAACGGGAGGCTACTTAGCACCGAATTAATCAATGTTAGCCGTTCTCCGGTAGATAGGAGTTTTCCTTTCCAACTGCTTAGACGCTTTTCAAAGCGTTCTACAACCTCCTTCCAATCGGTATTTCTTAATCTCCTGTAATGAATAGGGATACCCAGATACTGAAATGGAAATTGACCAGTGGAACAACCAAAGAGTTCCATGTATTCGTTTTCAAAATCTTTCGCTTCACCAAAGCAATATAATTCACTTTTATGGAAATTTATTTTAAGACCCGATAATTGCTCAAAGACAAAAAAACAACAACTTCATGTTACGAGCTTTTTCTAGGTCATGATCCACAAATAATATGTTTCAATAATCTAGTAAAATAGCTTAAAAAGAACATGTTCTAAATATATACAATTCAGACTATATGCATGCACGTGAACATTTGGAGAGGGATCGAGTTAGGAAGTACTAGTCTGTCAAAAAAAAAAAGATAAACCCTAACTACAAATCTAGATACGTACTCCCTCCGTCTCAAAAAGAACCAATTCCTCATCCAGATTCATAGCTAGGAATTGGTTTTTTTTTGAATGGAGGGAGTATATGTCTAGGTTTGTAACTAGGATTAAATTTTTTTTGAACGGAGGAGGGGGTAATTCATTTTTTCTTTTGCAGTGAAGAAGTTTGATTAGCTACCTGAACGTGCATTTCATGTAGCGCAGGCAACTCGTACGGACGTACGCCGGCTGTTGAAGACTTGGGATCACGATCACGACGTGGATCGATAACACACACGTCGGCCACCGTCGGCGTGAGGGTCCATCCATCCATATATTGCATCCTATTACGCATGGCAATTGGCAAGCACCTTTCATGCATATGCCACAGCTGCTGTTGCCTGCCGACCTCCCTAGCGGTTACGCATCGTGTGTTAGTAAGTAATTAAATTACTCCTAACTAGGGTTAGGGTCTATTTAAATAGAGTTTCAACTTCTAAATTTAGCAGCCTAAACTCTGCTCCACATCTTTAATTCATTTTGTAAGAGCTTCACCTAGTTCCGCTACTATATTTTAGGTGAAGCTAAGGTGGTGTTTAGATTTAGGGACTAACTTTAGTATCTATATTTAGACACTAATTTAGAGTATTGAATATAGACTACATACCAAACTAATTACATAAACGAAAGCTAATTTGCGAGACAATTTTTTTAAGCCTAATTAATCCATAATTAGAGAATGTTTACTTTAGCATCACATAGATTAATCATGGATTAATTAGACTCAATATATTCGTCTCGCGAATTAGTCCAAGATTATGGATGGGTTTTATTAATAGTCTATGTTTAATATTTCTAATTAGTGTCCAAACATCCGATGTGATAAGGACTTAAAAAATATTTTTTAGTCCCATCTAAACAGAGTCTAAAACTGTTTGTCTGAGCTTCAGCTTAAAAAAAAAAAAAGATGCAGCTGAAGCTGGAGCTGTGTAAAAAAAAAAAAAAAGGGTCTATTCTCATGTAGCTCCTTTCGGCAGTGCTACGACCGATAGATCGATCCTCCGTAGTGGTTGAAGTATTAATTCCTGCTGATTTAGCAAGCAACATGCATGGATGCATGCGAATTCCAAGATGAGCTAGGAAGTGCATCAGTGCAGGCATGTTGCATGTTGGTGCCTTTTCTTCACTGTCATAGTACCTCTCCGGGCCATTGATTCGCTGCTTGCTTGTTACACTTGCAAAGGGAAATCATATCATGCGTCGTGTGCAGCATGGTACGCATCAATGCACTTCATACTCAATTCTTCCGTTTCTATTGCATTTACCCCTTTCCCCGATATGATGCTTAATTATGGTGCTTGCGAATTGCAATGCATGCCATAGGGTAGGGTAATGGTAAGTGGTAACAGGTCAATTAGTGGTAGATGCACTAACAACCGGGGTTAATTAGCTACTCGTAATAGAGCTTAGCTAAGCCGTTCATTTTTGTTGTTGGAGTGGAGTGGAGCATCGCTGCTGCTGCTGTTGTTGCTAATTTATTCATGTCAGGTTTCTGCTTGCAGCACTGCTCGATGCACTGAGCTTATACTTCTAGATCGATATAAACAAATGAAAAACAAAAGAAAAAAAAGGAGCACTCCTACTCCTATCAGCATGAGAAAGATGACGACGTTTGGTTTGACTGCCATTGGCGTAACTCCTCCTCCTCCTACTATGCATCAGCGTGGCTTTGCTTTCGGGAAAGCATATGCTTGTCCTTTTTTCACTACCGGTAAATCCGCAACGCAGAGTAGTGCTAGACTGCTAGTAACTCCAATACCCGATGAACAGAAGAAGAAAGCAGTAATAAATGGGGTTGGATTGCACTGTCTCTCGCAACCTTTTTCGCGTGAAAACATGAGAGATGTGTCCACAAATTTTAACATCAGCGGAGCGGAGGCCTGCTGCCATTTCGATCGAGGAGGAGAGAGACCTGCCAAGAACATCGTACGGACAGCACAGCACAGTGCTCCGTGCAGATGCAGAGCTCGAGACCATAGGTAAAAAAAAGAAGAGCGCCCCGCCGTCCACGAAACGCGGCCGTGTCGTCGCCGCCGTCGCCGTCGACGCCGCGCATCGGCATCCGGCGCCGTGTCTGTCTGTCGGTCGTGCCCTTCGCGTTCAGCCTACGCCGCTGGACGGTGGACGCCACGCGAGTGCAGAACCATGTTTACCAAACCATTTGGAATAGAGGCCGGGTTTAGTTGTTTTTGATAAAAAAAAATTTAGTACATACACATATTTGAAATATTAAACATAGACTAATAACAAAACAAATTACAGATTCCGCCTGTAAACTAGGAGATGAATCTATTAAACTTAATTAATCACCACATTGTCAAATTATGGCGTAATTATGCTCAAAAGATTCGTCTCGCAATTTACATGAAAACTATGTAATTTTTTTCCGTCCAGATTTAATGCTCCATGCATGTGTTTAAATTTAACGGCTATCACGATATATATGGTGGTTTTAAAAACATTATCTTACGTGATAACCGTGATAACTGCTAACTGCACGGTTTGGTACGCGTGCCCCGGTGGCACTGGCACTGGCAACGCAACGCACACGACGCGTCGCGCTGCAGGCTGCAGCTGCTGCTGCGGTGCCTTTCCGCTCGCCGTTGCCGTGTTGGTGGCGTTGCAATCGCATCGTATCGGCATCATCGCTTCCGCCAAACGGACGCATCCGCGGTTTCTGCTTTGATTTCTTTCAGGTTTTTTTGTAATTTTGTTCGGCGAGTCAACCAGGCCAGACCACAGTGCGGGGCGGCAGTCAGTCGTGCGTGTGCATGCGACTGCGAGTATGCAATGCAACGTCTCTTTCCCATCGCCTCGTCTTGAATGGTAACGCAGCCACTACCACCTCATTTTTCCTTGGTGCTGTGCAGCCCCTAGTTAACCTACAGCTTGACCAAACAAAACAAAAACAAACAAAAGCTAACTTAGTACCCCTCACTTTCGAAATGTTTGACGCCGTTAACTTTTTAGCACATATTTAACCGTTCATCTTATTCAAAAAATTTAGGTAATTATTAATTCTTTTCCTATCATTTGATTCATTGTTGAATATATTTTTATGTAGGCATATAATTTTATATATTTCACACAAATTTTAAATAAAACGAACGGTCAAACATATACTAAAAAGTCTAAAAAGTCAACAGTGCCAAACATTTTGAAACGGATGGAGTATTTTATTTCCATCTACTTCCCCAAGGTTACAATAAAAACGTCTAGCATAGTCCTATATAAGTACTTATATCTATAGTATACTATTAGCTCGGATTAATTTGTCGGCTCTGAACTTGTATAGGAGTAAAATTCTCAGGCGCAAGCTTTTCTGTAGTCTGTATTTATTCAGAAGACGCCCGTCTAGCTATACCTTGAAATTAGAAAGAAAAACAAGACATTTGCTACGAAAATGAGCAAGCTGTCAGCAGCTCAAATCATAGTGGTACTACTGGACATGCTAGTGGGTAACAATCGATCTTGACGATGGAAACCATCAAACCATGGCTTTGTGCTTGACCAAAGCAACGAAAGCTACGTCGCATGTGTTTCAGACTTTCAGGCCTCGTTTATCTAGTCAGGACTCTGAATATAAACGTGAGGACGACCCTGTTTAAAGCCGGCTAATCTGTCCGTCTAAAACTCAAAATCTACCAATCTGCTCGTCTGAAACTGAACACGGACACTGACCTATTCGCTCTGCCAAGAACACAAGATGCTAAGTGACAACACATTCACCATTCAAAATTTCAGACATCACGAATGTGTTTGGAGCGTACAAAACGGCACAACGCTGACATGGCAATGTGAAAAGTGTGAATTTTGATTGCACGGCTGGAATTAAACATTTTCATGCATACGAGAAGGTGACAGGATTATGATTGTTTTCTGGAACCGTAGGATTAGGAGAAAATAATAAAAGAATCATAGAATGGTCCAATATTTATGAAATTTTCAGATCGTGATTATCGGTGAAAGAAAGCCATAGCTATTGCCGCTCAAATTCGGAGAGCCAGGGCATATGCAGCTGGGTGCACAAACAGTTCGTAATGAACTTTATGGCTAGAATATTTTGGACTCTGAAACAAGAAAAACATGTCATGCTTTTAAAAAATATCAGAATATTAATTCGCAATATATAGCTGGCAATGGCACTTTCTTTAACCTTGTTTTATTGGTTGCCATGCGCGAAATTGATAAATGCACGCCAGACATTTTAGAGCCCTTGGAGGTTGCAATGAACTTTTGGATATCTTGCAGATTTATTCCGCATCAAGAGAGCTTGGGGTATTTCAACAGCTTTCATCATCGTTCACAGAAAGAGTTTTGATTACAAAAGGGAAAGAAATCTCAAGATAGTTCCGTGACATGATCTGATAGTATGTCACAAGTCACAACACCAACCCAAAGCCCACCGTTTGCAAAAAAAAAAAAAAAACAAAGCGTTTTTCGTGCCCGTTTTCCCCATGATAAAATTAGTAGTATATCTTCACCAATTATTGTAGTTAGCTCCACGGAAAGGAAAAAATCTATTAAAAAGGAAAAGGCTAATTATACTCACCAACAATACAAATCATCAGCACATTAAGGCCCCGTTTCATTTAAATTATCAATTTAATTATAGAGATAAATTAAAAAATAAACTTAATAAATACTACCTCCATTTTTTAATACATTATATGATGTTGTTGACTTTTTGATAAATGTTTAATCATTCGTCTTATTCAATTTTTTATGCAAATATAAAAAAATAAGTCACGCTTAGAGAGCATTTGAGAATAAATCAAGTCATAATAAAATAAATAGTAATTACATTTTTTAAATAAGAAGAATGGTGAAACATATCTCAGAAAATCAACGGCGCAATATATTAAAAATCGGAGGGAGTAATATGAAAGGGCTAAGCAATTTAATAGTTAAAACCTAGATCTCATTTCAATAATTCGGTGAATATACACTAAAAAGAACATGGGTTAATTACTTCCTTATCTAGCCATACGGGGAAAAAAAAGTGTGAACACGGTGCAATTTAAATGCGTAGATTCAAAAACTCCAGTTTTGTTTTCACGTAACGCAAATGCGAATCAATCGTAATGGATCTCCAATTCGGGGAGGAGGGAGGAACAAATACGTCCTGGTCGATCAGCCGCAACAGCGGGTCACCGCCTCCTCGTGTTCTCTCTGCTGCTGCGTCTGCATGCGCGAGGCCAGGCGATGCGTGTGAGGTGAGACCGTGAGAGAGAAAAGAAACAGCGAGAGAGAGATGAAGCCGTGATTAAAAGAAGAGAGGAGAGGAGGAGAGGACCAGTTCGCTCGCGCTGCCCGCAACTCTCTCCTACCACCACCGCCCCCGGGGTGCCTCCTCACACACTTGGCGCGCGCCTCGATTCATTCCTCCTCTTCCTTCCCCCCTTCTTTTTCTTCCCCCACCTTGCTTGCAATTGCCGCGGACCAATGGCAGTTCAGGCGCATTACCACCACCACCATCACCACCAGCAGCAGCATCAGCCTCCTCCTCTCTTCCTCGCCAGGTACTCACCGTCGCTGCTCTTGATCGGGGAAGAGTTACGATGGATGGGGTGATTGATTCTGGTGTTCTTGGTTTGGATTTCTTGAGCAGAGGCGTCGTCGTCTCGCCGGAGACCACCAGGCCGGCGGGCATGGAGTATCACTACCAGCAGCATCAGCAGCCTCCCCTCTTCTTGGACTTCTCGCATGGAGATGGAGGTAACTGATCGCCTTTGATTCTTGATCTGCGTGTTTTTTCCCCGGTTCTTGGATTAGATTGAGATGGATGGTGTTTTTTGCAGATGGGGGCAACTCGAGGAAGCGGCCGCGAGAGGCGGATGCGGCGGCGGCCATGGTTGCTGCGCCGCCGCCGCAGATGTTGTCGCTGCAGCCGCAGGCGCAGGCGCAGGGGCACAAGGTGGTGAGCCTGGCGCAGCTGCACAACAAGCGGCCGCCGGCGGCGACGGGGCTCCGCCTCGACTTCGACGACGGCGGGTCGGAGCACGTGTCGACGACGACCACCTCCTCCGCGTCGTCTCTCCTCTCCGACGAGCTCGCCACGCAGTTCGACCGGTGCAAGAACGAGATGGCGCGTATGTTCCAGGATCATGTGAGGATCGTCGATGTCGATCGTTTTGATTCGTTGCTTGCCGCTGGTGGTGTTCGGCGATGTGTTTTCTGATGATGGTGGTGGCGTCGCTTTTGCTTGTTGCAGACGGAGAGGCTGCGCCGCGCGCTGGGCGAGGTGAGGCGGCGGCACTACCGGTCGCTGCTCGGCGCGGCGGAGGCGGCGGCGGCGCGCCGGATGAGGGAGAAGGAGGCGGAGGCCTCGAATGCGGCGCGGCGCGGCGCCGAGCTGGAGGAGCGCGTCGCGCGGCTGCGGGCGGAGGCGGCGGCGTGGCAGGCGAAGGCGCTCGCCGACCAGTCCACCGCCGCGGCGCTCCACGCGCAGCTCCAGCAGGCGGCGGCGGCCGCGGCGCAGGCGAGGGGCAGCAAGTCGCCGGAGGACGACGACAACATCAACCCCAACGCCGCCGCCGCGGACGACGCCGAGTCGGGGTTCGTCGACCCGGACAGAGTGGAGGAGGTGACCCCGCCGCCGCCGCCGTCGCGGCCGTGCCGGACGTGCCGGGCGAGGCCATCCTCCGTCGTCCTCCTCCCCTGCCGCCACCTCTGCGTGTGCGAGGCGTGCGAGCCCGCCGTCTCCACCGCCATCGCCGCCGCCTGCCCCACGTGCCGCGGCGCGGTCACCGGCACCGTGCAGGTCTTCATCTCGTGAAAAAAAAGAAAACGATTGGTACAGAAATGCCTCGCCTTTTTTTCTTTTCTTTTTTTTGCTCCCCTCCTCCTCGGGACATGCATGGCCATTGAAAGCCAAACTCTGAACAATGAATGAAAAATTGTAAAGTTTTATTAGTATTAGTTTCTTTTTTTTTTTGCATTGCTTAATCAATTCGATCTCTCTGTTATCAGATCATATTAGTCAAGACCAAATGATAATTGGCATCTTTCTGCTCGGTTGTATCATTATTAGTCAAGATCATATACTATTTCAGAGGGTTAATCACAGTCACTGACACTGGATCGCTATCGATCTAGAGTGCAATTTTTTTCTTCTTTTTACTGCGTTGTGTTGTGTGATTTGGTCCGTTGTACAGTTGCTGCAGTAAAAAGTGCAGCGAGATGTGTACCACCAGACACCAGCGCAGTTGGCGATTTGCAGTTAAAGGCGAGGGGGGCGTAGTGGCGGGAGATGCGCGGGGATCACGTGAGGGCGCGCGCGGCCGTCCGATTGCGATCGAGCGGCCGGGAGTGGGTCGCGGCGGCGCTGTCGGTTGTTCGCCGGGCGGGCGGATGGGCGCGCGTCGCGATGCAAAACGCAGCAGCGAATCAAAAGCGGAGGAGTGGAGGAGGCTTTGTTGGGCCGTGGGCCCAGTCGCAGTAGAGATGGGCCCCGCTGTCCAGAATTGGGCCCACCAAGACTGTGCACTGTGGAGTAGGTTGTAGAAATGTTGTAGGTGTGGTATTGTTGCTTCTCTGAAGATTTTTTTGAAGAGAAAAGAAAAATGTTGCGTCTCAAGTCTGAATTGAAGCGTCAGCTTGAAACGGAACCGCCTGAATTCTGAATTTCCAGGGATGTACTGGAATTGGTACGGATATTGGTTGCATGCCCTGCCCTTGTCAAGTTTCTTTTTTTTCCTCGTGTACTTGTTGGTTGCGTACTAACCAAGGATACATCAAGCAACGCTAAACAGACTGATACTACGTATAGATAGCAGCCACATGTTTGATGCTGCTGCTAAATACCAATATCTCTGATTTTTAGTATACTGCATAACACTGCTGTAGCAGTTGTTTTTTGTTCGGTGCATCGCGGTGCGATGACACCGTCACACCAGTGTGATGCGTAGAGACAAAACCTTACTCTACCAGTTGTATTTCAGTAATGAAATGCCAGTTCATTTCAGCAATAGAGTGGGGAGCGAACAATGCTCTCTATTTTTCCTCCTTTTTTAAGAAAACACAGTTAATTTACTTATTAACATATCTTTAAACATTCGTCTTACTTAAAAATATTTATTCTGCAGTTATTTAATTTACTACTATTAAAGATGCTTTATACGTGATTTATATTTTTATATTTATATTGATTCTTGAAATAAATCGAATGTAAAAAAAATTAAGGCCCTTTTCTATAAAAAATCGGAGGGGTACGGTAGACGGTAGTGTTCAATTCGTGGCCCATGTTGGTTGTATCGCGTGCAGGTTAATTGCTGGCGGGTGGAGAACAGGTCGACCGACCAGCACGGCGTGTAGAGAGACAAAAAAAAAAAAAAAAACTCCGATTTTCTTGTATGGTTTGTCAACACGGTACGTACTTGTGTCATGAGCTACATCTTCTGAAAAAGTCACAGGAGTTAATTGCTACTCCAGACGTGTCCGTTGATATCCATCTCCATCAGCTGCTGCAGGAGGACACGGTATATGCACCGTGAAAGGAGCAGTCCACAATGAAATGCACACATGCATGCATGCAGTGGTATTTTGGTTTATTGTTCAGTTTGCAAAGAAGTTAGTGTATACAGCTCCGTTTTATATCGTAGGATAATTTAACCTTTCTAAAGTTAAAATTATTTAAAGTTCAATCATGCTTATAAAAAAATATAGTAATATTTTCAACACCAATCATACATACTATTAAATTATATTCAAATATGCTTATAAAAAAACATAGTAGCATGTTTATAATGTTTCAAGTGTGTACAAGCGAGACCAATTTATTCTAGACTTAATACACGTGTAGTAATAGTGGCTAAGCAGAGTATCATTGATCAAGATCGGTGCACACACTCAACAACGAGCAAACTTGCGTCCGGCACAGTGTAGGAGTACGTGTACTTGTACTCGATCATAATGCAATATACTATACAGCACGCAAAAGAAGTTAAGAAGCCCAAACACACATGGAAGAAATCAATTTAAACGACTCGATATCCATCACGACTGGGTACATATAAACTATTCCTACGTGTATATATGCCAAAGTTCGATCTGCCACGATCGAGCGCTCGATTTGCTGCAACTTTGTTCCTTGCTGCTGGGTGGCATCTGACAGGTGGGTCAAGGAGACTAGCTAGCTCGTGGGCCCAAATCGCCAGCCCATCAAGTAGCTACAATGATCAGTCGAGCCATAACTTCTAAATTTATCTCTAGGAGTTAGGCATGGAGTGGAGCTACCTAAACCCAGCTCTACCTCTTGTTCATATTGTGAGAGAGCTCAACCCACCTTCGCTCTCATTTTAGGTGGAGCTGAAACTGTTTGGCTGAGATACAGCTGGAGTTGTGCTAAGCAGTCCCTACGTAGTGCCATGTCCCGTCATGTGCATCCTGCAATAAACTCAGAGCATCCATAATATACTTAATTTTTTTCTATGTTACTCTCAACTTTCATCTCAATTTTGGTTCCCATCGTTTGGCTTATTTCCCAATAAGCCAAAACGGCTTATTACGAAATAAAAATGAATTTGTAGATAAAACTTTTATAAATGTATTCTTGGTGATTTAAAAGACAATGTTGATAAAGAAACTACGTTGAAAATATCTCAAAATCAATCTCAAAATTTGGCTGTTTCTTTGGCTTATTAAGCCATCCGATGGGAGCCTTTTATCTACACACTATTTAATAAGAGTTATCGTAGTTTTTCTTTTTAAATATATACTAAACAATCTATATTTATAATTATTTTAGAATGGATGTACTACTTTTTTCGCTAGGGCTCATCTTGCTTCGTATAGTTTGTTAGACACATTGGTGATGCGTGTGCATGCAGACTCGAGGCTAGTGGCTGCCAGGTCAGCTTGGTCCTAACCTGACAGGACATGTTCGACGGCTACGTGGACGATCTTGCATCGATCTCGATCGCCTTTTCCTCTCAACTACATCAATCGAGATCTATCCATCCATGCAACCAGATGCACCGATCTCGCCCATCTCGAGTTCAGTCGTAGACGTCTTTTTAGCGTTAAGGATGATTCAGTCGATCAAGATGATACTCTCTCGTTCCTTAAATACTTTTAAATTTAAAAATTTGATCGTTCGTTTTATTCAAAAATTTTTGTAAAATATGTAAAACTATATGTATACATAAAAATATATTTAACAATAAATCAAATGATAGAAAAAGAATTAATAATTACTTAATTTTTTTCAAAAAATATGAACGGCCAAACATTTTTAAAAAAATTAACGGCGTTAAATATTTTAGGATGGAGGGAGTATATACCACGATTGATCAGGTCGACGCTATCTAGCTAGCTAGCTCTCGATCGATAAGTTTCGTGTCGAATTTTAGCTGCTGGCCTGTAGCGCAGTGCACGAGCAGATAGATAGATAGATAGATCATCGAGGCTGATCTCAACCATCATCTGCTGAGTCTGGTTTGCCATCCTTGTCACTCACTCGATCATCGGCGCTTGCGTACGCAGCTTCGATCGATTTTGATTTGTTCCTTCTCTTCTACTCTGTCCGGAATGTTTGTTAGTTCATCAATTCCGGCAGCGACGAAAGGTGCCAAACTGTACTCTGTATGTCATGTGTGTCTGTCCACATGCATGCATGCACATTAGCGTGAAATCCAAAGTAGATCGATGGATCGATCATGCATATCGCTTTGCGAGATGATAAGGCAATCGATCGATGCAACCCTGCTTGCTGTTAACTGCAGTTCTGAATTTATAATCACCAATCGATCGATCGGCAATTAATCCAACAAAACCTTTACTAGCACACATTAACTGCTGTACGTTATCGCTTCAGGCCATTCATAATCACTCTAGTACAAGTCAGCTTTTATAATGGGCATCAAGATAATCGACAAGGTTGAGTTTTCACCTGTGTGCATCACTTGATCAGGGTGAAGATTGGCTTGGCTTTCTGCACACAGCTTGACAGATACGACTACTTGACTACACTACTTGAGTCCAGCTCAGAGCATGCTAACCTAGATAGATACTCCCTCTGTCAAAAAAAAAAAAAAAAAAAAGACAACTCTGGTATTCGTGTCCAACGTTTGACCATCCATTTTATTTGAAAAAAATATAAAAAGAAATATAGAAAGATAAGTCACGCATAAAATATTAATCATGTTTTATCATCTAACAATAATGAAAATACGAATTATAAAAAAATTTATACAAGACGGACAGTTAAAATTGGACACGAAAATTTAGGATTTGTCTTTTTATTTGGACGGGGGGGAGTACTTTGATTTGTAGGCCAAGGTAGGCAAAGCACTGATCATTGCAGTTGATTAACACTAGTAACTGATCGTTTACTTTTTGCTGGCTAAGCTTTCTCAAAAGGCTATTTTATCTGGAGGCTTCTTTCAGGGGAGGTCACCTGATCAGTTTTGCTTGGAATAAGGCTATTTTATCTGGAGGCTTCTTTCAGGGGATATCCACTTCTCTGAATCTTTTCTGCCGCCTCTTTCATGCTTTCGGTTCTTGGGCAGGCAAGGATCATGTGCCCAACAATCTTTCTTTACTCTCTACCAGTTAATTATACTTATCTGTACTCCATTCTCATACAGTGCTCCTCTTAATTACTACCACCAGTACTCCAATTTCTTTCTGAACATACACCAAGGACGTACTGTAATCCGTATTCTCCCAACCAGTAGGACAGATATGTACCCAACCCAATCAACCCATTTATTACCGCCACTGCGATCTCGATCCATGCATGTTGCATGTCAATCTTGAATTGATTGATCTCCCGTACTACACAAAATTAAACACGCCTGTTTGATTACATTGGACTGGTAATCCGCATCATCAAGATGCATGTAAACAGGTGATCACGTGCATCACGTCTGAGAATTAGAGGTATTATTATCTTTTTCTAAGAGCATGAAGATCCATGAGTGTTGAATGATGTTACCATTTTTGTCTGTTTATAAATGCCTGAAAATTCATCAGAGGCAGGAGAAATTACTTGAGCTTAGCTCTGACATACAGATAAATAGAGGGATGGATGCTTTTGCTTCTCTCTCGATCTTGGCTACCATAAACAAGATGCACACACTCCTATTCGAGCATGTTTGCACACAGAAAATGGGCGTCACATTTCAGATGGATCAGTGCCAAATTGCCACCTGTGTGATATTCTAACCGTAACGCTGTTGTCTCATCTTGTTCTGTTGCTACTTGCCGTATCTGAATTATAGTTTGCAACTTTGTATGGGTCTATATGTCTTGTTGTCTGATTGGGAATGAGGTAGTTGTCAGGTGCAAACTAGTCAAATGAGATAGGCGTTCTGGGGAGGAAAGAAGAAAAAAAGGTTGGTATATACGATAAAGATAATAGGCAGAACCGCAGAAGGAATAAGTTTTTGCAATCGCATGGCAATACGAGTGGCTTGGAAGAGAAAGCAAGCTTGACAAATACTCCCTCCGTTTCAAAATGTTTGACATCGTTGATTTTTTAGCACATGTTTAACCGTTCGTCTTATTCAAAAAAATTTGTGAAATATGTAAAAATATATGTGTACATGAAAGTTTATTTAATAATGAATCAAATGATATGAGAAGAATAAATAATTATTTAAATTTTTTTGAATAAGACGAATGGTCAAACACGTACTAAAAAGTCAACGGTGTCAAATATTTTGAAACGGATTGAGTATAAAGAAGAGATCGGTTGATCATGCTGGTAGTGGCAGAGTATGTTCTAGAAATGGTGTCATCATCCGTTTTTGGTTTCTATAGGATCAAAGGCAAGATAAACACTGACATTTGCCTAATGACCTCATTGGCTGGACGTTGGTAGTGCCAATCCAATGACCAAAGCATTTTTTTTCCGTTTCATTTGAAAAACTCCAAATCTCCAAATCCAATGACCGAAAGCATTTGATCCCAGAGAATAAACCATTTTTATGTATAAGGGTGATTTTTGGGCCGAACTCCGAACAGTTCTAGTGGGCTTAATTTTTAGGCCTAGTCGGTCATGACAGTAGAATGATACGTGGGCCAAATGCTAGTGTAGCTTACTCTTAACGGGCTGGGCTGACTCCAAAATGGAAGAGCAGAAATGCTCTTGACGGGCTTCTTTCCAGTGGGCTGGTAAAGCGGGAATTTCCCATCAGAACAGATCACCATTCTTGTAAGTAACTAGCAGAGTGTGGTAGAAGAAAGGAATAAGCTCGAAAAGAAGACAGCCTTGGCCAATGCCATCGAGCTTCCAAGCTAGCGTACCGGCATCCAAAGGAGTTGTTCTTCGAGGTGACTTTTGTTCCTCCTCTTTTCCTTTGATTGATCCTTTTGCATTAGCATCAGTATAGCATCTGACCGACTGACAGTAGTTGGCACTCAGTCATTCAGTCTAACCAATGTTACTTGCATACTCCTGTGATGTACCGATGTGCTGTGTGTGTAGCATTGCGGCTTTTTTTTTTAAACACATTATAAACGCAAACGTATGTAACACGCACACGCTCACCTTATAAATATACACACGTACATTATACTCCTACAAAGTACAAACACGCCCGAAAGAGTGGATGACGAGGAAAATACCCTTTCAGGCCTAGTTTAGATTCTAACTTTTTTCTTTAAACTTTCAATTTTTTTCATTACATCGAACTTTCATACAGACAAACTTTCAACTTTTCTATCACATCGTTTTAATTCCTTCGAACTTTCAATTTTAGCGTGGAACCTAAACCAGCCTCAGTTGTTATCCTGTTTCGGTTGCCCCTACCCACGGGCGGCTCACGTATTGGCGGGTGCGGTGGCAGAGAGAGGGGCAGGTGTCGCGCTCGTGCCGGGGGCGATGCGACGAACGCGTCGTCGTTGGCTGCGCCTTGGGCTGCGTGGCCACGCCGGCAGCACAACGCCGCAGAGGTAGCTTTGCGTGCTCGCTCGAGTCGTCACGCGCGCCCCGCACACGAGGCATCCGGCGTCAGCGTCGTCCACATCCCCCGTCGACATTTGCCTGCTTTGGTTAAGCACTTTGCGTGCCACGCCGCGTTCTTCTTTTCTCTTCCCTTTCCTTTTTCCTAATCTTTCATCAACGACAATAAGCTGGTTTGGTAGTCACTTGCTACCGTGATTATGACTTTGCTCGACCATCCATCCAGCTTGCGCGATTAAAAAAGGTTCTAATTACTTCTCGCCCTTCGGTTTGATCGCAATTAATCAATTAATTATTTAATTTACTAATTAACAAATCCAGGTGTATTTTCTCTGGACACTACCACACGACTCAGACCGAGCCGGTAACTAACCAGCACGCACCACGTACATCGCCCGACGCCACGCCACCCGTCTCATCCCAGCCGCGACCGCGAGGGCATCTCCGTAATTTTCGCGCCTTCTTCTTCTCCTCCTCCTTCTAGCGATCTCCTTTCCTACCTCGACACAGAAACTACCCGTGGTGGACTGCCTGCTTCCACTGAGTTCTAGTCCAGTGCCCTCGATTGATTCTCTCATCTCTCGCGCGCGGAGGGAAGGTCGGGAGGAGGAGGCGCGAGGCATCTCGCCCCAATCTCTGCTCGCCTCTTCGCTCTCGCGGCGTCGGCGGGCGGCGCCGATCGCCGGCGGCGGCGGCGGCGGCGGAGATGTTGGAGGACCAGGTCGCCTTCCTGCTGCAGAAGTACCTCGGCAACTATGTCCGGGGGCTCAGCAAGGAGGCCCTCAAGATCAGCGTGTGGAGAGGTGACGACCTCATTCGCACACCCCCCCCCCTTTCCCTATCCTCCTCTCGCTCTGCTTCCGTCGATGATGATTAGTTCGTGCGGCTTTAGTCGGCTACTCTCTACTTTTGCTGCGGCTCTGCTTTGTTTTCTGAGTAGTGGCGGTTGCAGCAGAAGCAGTGGTAGGTAGCGAATCGCTATGGAGCAGCGATTTCGTATGGTTTGGGAGTTTTAGGAAGTTCAATCTGAGTGTGTAGTTTGTGATTGTTGGATTCGTTTGTGCCATCGGAAATGGCTGGCGTCTGCATAAGATGCTGCTTCATGTGGAAGCTGATTTCGTTGGTAGCAATGTAGGATTGGACCATCGGTGTGTGTACGCATTGGTTTTCTGAACTAAACTGACTGGCATTGATGCGTGGACCACAATTGGAACATAAACTTCGTGAATGCAAGTGTTGGTACAAGCAGTGACAATGTCGATAATGCGGAGCAGTGACTGGGAAGTGCTTTGCAGATCGAAAGTATCTTGTCAAGCTGTGCTGGTATCAGCACCTCAGCAGTTCATACAAGTGCTTTTTGGCGACTGTGAGAGTGTGAGTTGTGGTTGCTGTCAAATCGTGGAGTGTTAATAGGTGCTCAGAGTATTGAATTAGGAAGCTGTTTGTCAGACAAGGGTGGAGATGTCACGGTTATCTGGGATGTTTAACATGGACGAATACCATTCAAGAGCTGCAGCCATGTAAGAAGATTGAGGGCAAATGTTAGACATGCCACCAGTATGTCCTCTAGGTGAAATCCAGAAACCGCTTGAATTCTCTAGCTAACAGACACATCTTGATGCTGTTACTCGACACTACAAGAGCATAGCGCTCAGAGTTGCAACTGTAATTCAGAATTTAGGGAATTTATCGGTTTGGACAATTTACTTCTGCTTATCACTGACAGTTATGGCCTGGAAGCCTGGAATGTGGTGTATGGCTAAAAATATGCAAGGTGATCATTGGAATAGTAGTAGTACTATCACTATGTATGATTTTCTTGGTCTGACTGTCTAGACGACCATTCCTTTTGGATAAACTAGATAAAGATGCAAGAAAACAAGAGTAGGGTGGTGTTCACTTGTAGATCCTGTAGCTTGAGCGCATAAAGTATATGAAGTTGGTCCTTCTCTGTTGCCAGTTCTGTGAAGAATTGTAAAGTTGGATGGTCTATTCATACATATACTAGGTATATGCTTTCCATGGTGCCAATCAACCAAAACATGTGTTGATGGTTGGCAGTAAGAGCATCAAGATGTTTTGAGGGAAATTGTTGTTTGAGTGATTGCATAGACAAATCAAACGACTGTATCCGTGGTTTGCATGTTACGACGATTGTAGGTAAATTCACATTGTATATGGAATGGATTTCAATAGTTCATGAAAGTATGCACAGGATTTTGTTCAACTTGCACGATGCTATTTATCACGAGAAGCATATGACAGTAGGCATCAGATGGCAATTCCATCATGTGGCATCATGGACGGATGGGCTGGGAACTCCTCAGGCCACCTATAGAATATTCTATGATATTCAGCTGTTTCATCTAAATAGTGGCATGTATTCGTTGCAGAACAGACAATGGCATGCATTTATTATATTTAGAGTAGAACACAATGTGTTGTTCCTAGAACTTGGTCAAATACCAGAAGGAACTTGTAAACCCACTTGTTTTTCCTTTTGCTAGCTATTGACCCTGTTTATCAATGAAATATATCCATTTTTGCTGCTTAATGCTATTACATTTTTTTGAAATACTATTTCAGGTGATGTAGAACTCACGAACATGCAGTTGAAGCCTGAGGCTCTCAATTCATTAAAGTTACCTGTGAGGGTGAAAGCTGGTTTTCTTGGTTCAGTGAAGCTCAAGGTTTGCTGTAATTGCTTCAGCTCAGTGCATTTACTTTTGCCTTAAGATATGAAGTGCTGAGCTAAAGAATGAATGTGTGAATGATTATTAGGTCCCGTGGAGCAGGCTTGGTCAAGAGCCAGTTTTGGTTTATCTTGATCGAATATTTATATTAGCTGAACCAGCAACACAAGTTGAAGGTTGCAGTGAGGATGCCGTTCAAGAGGCAAAAAGAAGTAGAGTCAGGGTAATTACTTTGTGACCTTTTAAAGTGAGTTATGGAAACAATGCCAGTGCCATATGCATTGATGATCTGTGGTTATTCACTCAGGAAATGGAAATGAAGTTATTGGAGAGCCAACAACAGCTGAAATCTGAACTGGTATTTAGCCCTTTTAGTTTTTCGCTGATGTGTTTATGTACTGATGATAATGGATCACCTAGTTGGCCAGATAGTCAATCTGGCTACCTTTGTTTCGATTGATGTTGTGTGTTTAACATTCATTATTTTTGGAACACTTCATTTATTTCTTACTGGCACTTTTGTTCTTGAAGAATTCGTCATGGCTTGGGTCTTTCATTAGCACTGTAATTGGAAATATTAAGTTGTCAATTAGCAATATTCATATCAGATATGAGGACACAGAGAGGTACTTAAATCCTGTTTACTGAATTTCTTCTTAAAAATGCATATAGAATGATAATAACTTGTTCTCTATAGCAATCCAGGCCACCCTTTTGCAGCAGGTTTGGCACTCTCAAAGCTTTCAGCAGTTACTGTGGATGATCGTGGAAAGGAGACTTTTGCCACAGGCGGGGATTTGGACCGAGTTAAGAAGGTATATTGTTTCGGTGCTCACTAATTTGATAATCCTTAATAGCTCTGGTTACTTTTTGGATACCGGTATCTCTATGCAACTCACTACTAAACCTTCTGGAAAGTAAAGTTAGGGCATGGACACCAATTTCAATGCCATTTGGTCGATAAGACACATTCCGTTCTCAAAAAAGGGGCGTGCAATTCAAATATCCTTCATTTAAGGAATACAAATCTTAATTTGGACAAAAATAGGTGCCAAAACACACTATTATCATGACACAAAGCCATCCGCAGCCTAGTAGTGAACTTTGTTGATGCAAATTCTAGAGTGATGGAGGAGAGCACTATGGATGTATAGTTGTATCGAACAGCTTAAAGCGCATATGATGTATTTTATGATATTCAAGAAACAGAAGGTTGAACTCTAGAACAGTAGGGAACACAAGAAACATCTCTAGTTGATGCGAATGTATTTTGATTAAGAATCTTTGGCGTAATGTACTTGTCCATTTTCTTTTCCTTGTGACAATCTTTCATAATTTTCATACCAATGGATCTTGATTTTTTATAGTTTATTTGCAAATGGTTTGCAGTCAGTCGAACTTGAGAGCCTGGCATTGTATTTTGATTCTGATAGCAGTCCTTGGAGTGTGGCTAAGTCCTGGGAAGATCTATTACCTTCAGAATGGAGTCAGGTAATTTCCATCTGTAATCAATTGCTAATAAAAAAATTGATGTTTGAGCATATATATTATGCACGAGGCCATGACTGCCTGTCCTGTTGCATGGGACCATTTAAGTGATTCAAGAAGGCAGGCATACAGCAGGATGTCACCTAGCTTGTTCAGGAAGTTGGCAAGTTAGCTGCAACAATCATAATTAGCTTTAGCTGTACATCTAGTCTATTAGTTACCCAACTGAGATTGTTAGGGAAGTCTTATATAAAGGAAATGTTATCTTTTGAGAGGACTAAGCAAATTTTCATCCCTATCTCTTAATCTCACCTCTTGTTCCCCATCCATAATTTTGGCACTTTGGCGGTGTTAATAACAAAACATACCATCGATCATTACTGTATACTTCTGCACATATACAGTTGTCCATTTTTCATTAACTAACTGAACAGCCATAAACTGTGCCTAGATTTCCTGACACTGGGTTGCAGTGAGGTTTCGTAAGCTGGGTCATGTCAATATCACTGTTTACATCCAATAATTTTATTCCACTTGACAAATTCTTGCTGCTTCATAAATTGTATTTCAGATTTTTGAGTTCAGAAAGCAGGACAGTTCTAATCCTCCTTCAAAAACACACACTTACATTTTACGACCTATCTCTGGCAAAGCCAAATATACGAAGATACAACTTGATGAAGCAAAGAAAACCGGACAGGCTTTGCAAAATGCAGCTGTTGATTTGGATGACGTTACTTTGTCTTTGTCTAAGGTCTGTACTCTCCCTCTCTCTCTCTCCCTCTGTGCCAATGGCACTGTTGAATGTGTACGCCTTGTTCTTTATATCAGGATGGCTACAGGGACGTCTTGAAGATGGCTGATAATTTTTCTTCTTTTAATCAACGTCTCAAATATGCTCACTACCGGCCATCTTTGCCAGTCAAATCTGACCCAAGGTCTTGGTGGAAGTATGCATACAAGGTGGTGGTTCATGAAACAAAGAAAGCAAGGTGTGTATTTTCTGCATATCTTTCTCTGGCTTCCACATGGTGTACAGATAGAAATTCCTTGTGGATAAATATATGTTTATTGGAATATGATGGTACCGCTAGATTATATTTGAAGGTACTCTCATTCGATGTTAATTCTGTAGTTGGTATTAACAATCAAGGTTTAATGATAGTGATCATGCGAAGTTGTTTATAAGCATGAAACAGGATTATGTTTAACAGTTTGCTGTAAGGATGTTTAACAAGAAATCTTGCATGCATTCCGACATCTATTTTACTCATTCTCAGACTCATGTCTTCCTTTTTTGACATTTCATGATTTCTAGCATTAGTCTTTTGCTGTAAATGCCTGGTTAATTGGTTTTATGAAACTGTACATGCTGTGCTGCTGCAAACATTTTTGTAGATTAGAAAGGAGTTGGGCAGTAACAAGGCAATCAAGCAGCACCAATTTGGAGAGCCTAGACAATAGATTTGATGCATTTATTTGTTGTACTGTAAATCACTCTCTCAATCTTCCTATTTCTGATTATACCCAAAGCATGTTATTAATTAATCACATATGGCTGTGGGCATTGTTTTAACTTTTGTACTTTTTCATGGTGTTCTCCCCCTGTACGTATGATTTTATCAATTATTTTATGTTGATATTCCTAATGGATGCAGTGGAAATCTATCATGGGAGCAACTATTGAAAAATGCAAGACTTAGAAAGACATATGTATCTGTATATGCATCCTTATTGAAATCTGACATGAGCCGATTGGTTGTTGATGATAACGAGGATATAAAGAAACTTGATCGTGAACTAGATATAGAAGTCATTTTACAATGGAGGTAATTCTTTCTTCTTTTTCTAGTTATTGTTGCTACTTCTGCTTTCTGTGTTATGCACCAAGAGAATTACCATCTCCCTGATGTTGCCCTGAGATAGTAATTAAGTGAAAAACTGGTAGTGATGCCCCATAAGATCTGTTCCAGCTATCCACACAAATGTGAAAGCAAGAAGTTGGTGAGATTGACATATTTTCAATTTCATTATGTAACACATACTGAATGTTGATCATTGGTCAGTGCAAGAAGTTCATCATATTGCAGTGGCTGATTTATTTCCTGATGTGCTTGTAGTTCGATGACTTCCCTGTTCCCAGGGAACATCAAGGAGCTGATTACATATTCCTATTCACCTGCTTTGTCGTACACCATTTTGTTTTTAGTACACTGAAATGCTTGATTAATGTAAAAGTGTGTACTCCATTGGCTCTTCTCAGCATTCCTTTTTGTTTGACACAATGACTACTCATGTTACATGCCTGTCTTTTGTGCAATTGTTGCAGAATATTCCTGTTGATTATGTATGTTATTCTTGCTGTTTAAAATTTCCTTTTATTGAATTCAATGCACACATCATGGCCCTTTTTAGTCCTATGAATAATACTTAGTATATGATTCATAGCTTTGTTATGCTTTTACATGTACAAGTACAATGAATAGATGAGTGTCCTGTTCAACTTCATGATCATTTGAGCCATAGAGAATAGAACGAAGGTTGTCCGTAATTATCCATGCACTAACACATGGAGTTAAACTAAACTTCTGCTCCAGGCCTTGTTTCATGTGCATGTTCTTATACCATTTCTTCATTGCTCAATGCATTTAGTTTAGTATATAGTTTTTTGATGTTTTTTTTACTATCATTTGTGCAGGATGTTGGCCCACAAGTTTGTAGAGCAGTCAGCAGAAACACATCAATATGCTCAACAAAATAAGCAGCAGTCCTGGTGGTCATTTGGATGGTTAGTTCGGATACAAACCTTGCGCTTTATGCTTGTGGAAGGTGTAGAAATTAATTCATCTTTTGTGTGCAGGACTGGCTCTTCAAAGGATGAGGGAGACTCAAAGAGTTTTAGTGATGAAGATTGGGAAAGATTGAATAGGATTATTGGCTACAAAGAAAATGATGACTATATTCCTGTTCAACAGGATATGAAATTGATGCAGTTCTATTTTGAAATACGCATGAAGCATAATGCATCGAAGCTTATCATCGATAACTCAGAGTATCTTGCTGATCTGTCATGTGAAGATTTCTGTTGTAACTTGAAAATGTATCCAGAGGCAAAAATTTTTGACCTGAAGCTTGGTTCCTACAAGCTTTTATCTCCGTATGGTCTGCTTGCTGAGGTTTGCCCATCTGGTTCTCTAATTTTTGTTTTAGGTGCTTTTACCTGAAAATTGAAATTCATTTGACAGCAAAGTTACTCAAACATGCCGCTATCTATATGAATTGACAGAGTGCAAGTGTTACCGATTCTCTTATTGGCATTTTCTCCTACAAACCTTTCGATGAGCAACTGGACTGGAGTTTCACGGCTAAAGCTTCTCCTTGTTACATAACTGTGAGCTATCCATTTTGAACCTTTAATGTGTATTTGTTTATTCTACCATTATATGTTTAAAGTTCCTGTTCTGTGGCAGTATTTGAAGGATTCTATTGATCAAATCGTTGCATTCTTCAAGAGTAGCCCTACCATTAGCCAGACTCTGGCGATAGAGACTGCTGCTGCTGTGCAGGTATATTCAACATTCATTTGTAAAATACTTATTCCTATGATCAGATATTTAATTCTTCCGTATTTTTTTAATTTATGAAGATGACATTAGATGAAGTGAAGCGCACTGCTCAACAGCAAATGTCACGGGTTCTAAAAGATCAGTCCAGGTTAGTGTTCTTACACTGACAAATTTCTTTTGATGTGGACATTAGAAACTATAGTTTAAATGGATACTAGCCTGATTAATACATTTTCAAACTGGGATTTAGCTGTTTGTTGTTTCTATGTTTGTTAGCAAGGGAAATTGATTTGCATTTTCCTATGCTGTTGTCTCTTCCATTTCTTACGTGTCTCTTCTATGCTAATTAGTATAGTTAATATTTAGTTATATTTTACTTGTCAAACCCTTCTTGAATGGTGACTGATGCACAATACCCTTGGTAGATTTTCACTGAATCTGGATATTGCTGCCCCCAAAATTACTGTTCCGACAAAGTTCCGCCCAGATGACATACATGAAACCAAGCTTTTGCTTGACCTAGGGAATTTAATTCTTCGGACGGAGGTCACGTGCACTCTCTGAAAGTTGGATTTTATATGCCCATGGTTGGGGGTAATGTGCCACTGATTTTATTTGTTGCTTCAGGAGATATGGGATTCCCGTGCTTCAGAAGAGCAGGATATGTATCTGAATTTCAATCTAGTGCTAAGTGATGTATCTGCATTTTTAGTGGATGGTGATTACCATTGGAATGAAAGATCCAATGAAGTAAATTTATTGTCAGTTATCGACAAGTGTGGAATTGCTTTAAAGCTTCAGCAGGTAAACGACTAGTTTTCATTTACTCAAAACAGTTAATATGATAACAGTACATATAATCAACAGGACATTAATAAATTTTTATTCCTTTGTTCAGATCCAGTTAGAAAGTGCACTATACCCTTCTACAAGAATGGCAGTACGGGTTCCATCCCTGGGTTTTCATTTCTCTCCAGCACGCTATCATAGGTTAATGGAAATTTTCAAGATTTTTCAAGATAATGATAGCGACAAAAACAGTTCAGATCTTGCACATTTGTGGGATCAGGCTGACTTTGAGGGATGGTCATCTCTTCTCACATGGAAGGTTGCACTTTTCTGTTCTCTTGAACTGGATTTGTAATCTGTGTTGCATGTATCATGAACTGGGGGCATAAGGGATTAGGGGTAGACACAGTAAACTTTGCATGACCTTATTTTGCAAAAATGAACAATGGCCAATTGGCCATATGATCTGTATATCTTTGAGAAAAGATGATTTTAAGAGGTCAACATACGAACTCACTGAGTGGAGTTCAATTAAACCGGTACATCCAACTTAATTTGATTGTCGTTTTTTCATTTATTTGATAGGAGACTAACACCATACTGAAATTGACACATGCTTTACTCTGCTTTTAATCATAATTCACCTGTAATGCATATGTGCATTCACCTGGTGCTTGTGATGAACTTTTTTTGCTTAGGTTTCTGAGATGCAATTTTATGATGACATGGTTGTCATTCCTTAAAGAAATATAATACAGTACTTGTTATATAGACTTCAAAGCAACTGGATTTTCCTGATGTTGCCCGTGGTATTCTGATCTTAATGATTGCATTCTTAAATTTTGTTGGTGCCAACTCAAAATTGATGTTTAGATGAGTGCTGGTCCTAACATTTCGTTTAGCCGAATGCCACTCTGAATCAGGTTCTTTAGCCACAGGCCATCACCTCCGAACATCTTTGCTTCTCTGTGTTGCCTCATTTTCTAGTTCCCTGGACAACCCTTTGTTAGTTATTACCTCATTCTTCATTTTCCCGGGCAGCCCTACGCATGTTCTGACAGTTGAAAGCTGTGCTTTGAATTGACCATGGCAAAGAAACACTGTTGTTGGGTGATACCATCAAATGAAATGTGGCATACATGGAGTATATTATTTTAAAGTGGATGTTGGAGAGAACAAAATTGCTAGTTGCTCTCTCACCTTAATCAATCTATACTTACATTGCTAATACTTTTATTTGCCCTGTTACCTTAATCAGGGTGTTGGAAACAGAGAAGCTACTTGGCAACGTAGGTACCTGCGCCTGGTGGGACCATTTCTTTATGTATTTGATAATCCGACATCGACAACATACAAGCAATGGTCCAGGTTGTACACTTTCGCTGTGCTTTATTTTCTCTTGGACTTTTGTATCTTAATATACAGTTGAGTGCACCTATATGCATTTTTAATTCCAAATAGATTTGTCTGGAAGTGCTATAAATACTACACCTTAAGTTAATCACTTATGGTTTCGTTTCAGTAAAACTGTTAATATCTATGAATGTTTTTGTTATGAGCCACTAGTAGTTTTCAGCGTATATTTGCGGAGAGGATCTTTATCGCAACTTTTAGTAAGTTGCCTTTCAAGATTCTTGGTAGGTTAGTCTTTAGATGTTTCTCAGGTATCATGGTGTTGTGCTGGTGATTTCCTACCATATATTACTTATTTACTATTTAGGGAGTGAACACTGTTAATATTTCCTTGAAAGAACAACAATATTTTGACATGGCTTGATGTCTTCAATGTTTCCATGAAGATACAATAATTTATTGCATTTTCATCTATGGTGATGAGAATAACTTTGATCTAACCTTGTAAATGGCTTATAATCTTTATGCTAGTTTTATGCAGGTGGATATATTATTTTGACTTTAATCTTTTGTGTTGAATCACAGCTTACGTAATAAACAAGTCCATCAGGTTCCTATGGAGCTTACAAGTGGTGTGCAGAATATCCTGGCACTTCATGATTCTGGCCAAGTTAATCCCAAGGAACGGTCAAGTAGCTGAGTTCATTATATTCTGTAAATTACTTCTTTTATTAGACTACAATCAGTCATGTTGTATCATAATTTACTCCGTCAGTAATGGCAAGCCAGAATTGACACAGTAAGCAAGTGTGGGCTAATGTAGATATGGAACATGAATCCCTGTGACATAGTTGATAGTTCTAAACTTCCAATTAACTTTATTTCGTACAGATTCTTGAAGACACTGGCGCTTTGATTATGTTGTTTGACAATGAGGAAGCACGAAGGATATGGCAGAACCGCTTGCAGGGTGCTATATACCGTGCATCGGTACTTTTTGGTCCTTTTTCATATGTTCAATTTTGTTATATCCTATTGCTATCCAGGTAATTTAGTCTGTTTGCAGGGTTCTGCCGCACTTTCCAGCTTTCCTGAAGTTGCATTCCCATCAGAGACCCATTCCTTCAAGGGCAGCTTTCAAGATGTTAGCATTGAAAAATTGTTCGTTGCTGGCATTCTTGATGAGCTAAAGATCTGCTTCTCATGTGGATATGAGGTGTGCCTCTTACCCAATTTTCCTTGTAAACTTGCATCTGAATCAATGGTGTGACTCATCTTTTCTGTAGAGCAACCACAAACTCAAAAAAGTTCTGCTAGCTAAGGAGAGCAGCTTGTTTGAATTTCGGGCAGTTGGTGGCCAGGTAACTCTTTATTCACTTCTCCCTCCATCCCAAAATAAGTTCATTTTCACCCATCCCACACATACCAATACAAAACCAGAAAGACTAAAATACCCCAACTTTATCAAATCCCAACGCAATTATTCAGCACTTTCTACTCCCAATGCATTCATCCCCTATTTCTATAAACTCCGATACCACAATACCACGATTGCTTAAAAATGAACTTATTTTTGGGACAAATGAGAGGGGCAAAAAATGAACTTATTCCGGGATGGAGGGAGTAAGAAATTACCTTTTGTCCTTGTTATATGACTGATTCATTAAGCTACGTTTTTTTTTTTTGTGGAAACAAACAGGTTGAACTCTCAATGAAGGGTGGCAATCTACTAATCGGTACTATCTTGCGATCTCTGGAAATTGAAGATCAGTATAACTACCCTGGTAGTCCTGTACCAAGGTATTTGGCGAGATCCTTTATCAATAGCGTGCAAACCAATGAAGTCCCAACTCCTAGTCGAAAGAATAGTGCAGGACCTAGAGGTACTGCACTGAAGAAAAGTGACAGTGAAGAAAGGTTTTTTGAAGCATCAGATGATTTTGATGAATTTGAAACACCTATGCTGCATGAGAGGAGTATATCAGATTATTTCAGCACACAGAACTTTTTGCCTACTAGCCTCCCTTCTTTGCAGCCTCCTGCATTCAGTCGAATTCCTGGTTTGCTGCCAGATATTGAGCTTCAATCTGCCGGATTCACTTCAGGGGACATTACTTTTGAAAGTTTTGTGAAAGCTCAGATTGTGATTTATGATCAGCAGTCCCCTCAATACAACAACTTGGATAACAGGGTAAATATCTCAGTATGACAGTATCTAGCAATTCTTTATTGCATAAAGGGGTACATACTTCGAAATTTATATGGATAGTACTATTTCTCCCAATTGTGTGACAGACGGATTTTTTGTTGTTTTTACCAGGTTGTGATAAGTGTTGCTACTCTGACCTTTTTCTGTCATCGACCAACTGTTATTGCAATCATGGAATTTATGAATGCCATCAACCTTGCAAATGTCCCTGATGCTGATAAAAATAAAGATACAACATCGGATCCTGTAGAACATAATATGGTTGAGGAACCTAAGTCTGATCTGGAAGCAGGACCAGTCATAAAAAGATTACTGGCTAAAGGTAAAAGCAGAACAGTTTTTCATCTAACATCAAGCATGGCAGAGGCACAAATATTATTAATGAATGAAAATGGTGACCGGCTTGCTACTTTATCACAAAATAACCTCTCAACTGATATAAAGGTATGATTATCATCTATCTCTAATGGATATGATTGATCTTGATTTGATTTTCCTAATACATGACTATCCTGGCATTTTAAGGTGTTCACATCGTCGTTCAGTATAGAGGCTGCACTTGGAAACCTTAAAATAAGCGATGACAATCTTTCTTGCAATCATCCCTACTTTTGGGTTTGTGATATGCGTAATCCAGGAGGAAGTTCTTTTGTGGAGGTACTACCATTTGATTAACTCAATGGACTCCCTAGTTGTATGCTGTAACTGCTTATGCATTTTTGTTGAGGAATAACTGCTTATGCTTACATTTTCTATCTACTTCTGGCTTGAAAGAAAACAAACAACTTTTTAATTCTTTGTGCAGATTGACTTTAGTTCATACAATGTTGATGACGAAGACTATAGTGGGTATGACTATAGTCTATCAGCGCAGCTTTCAGAAGTTAGAATTGTTTATCTCAACCGTTTTGTTCAAGAGGTATGCTGTTTAGTGCTCATCTAATTTTCCCTCTTCTGCCATTGATTTAAGTGTTCTCTTTTCTCATACATACTCTGTGTGCAGATTATCAATTATTTCATGGGCCTTGTTCCTAAGAGCTCTGATAGTGTTGTAAAGCTAAAAGACAATGTAACTAACTCAGAGAAGTGGGTTAGCAAAACTGATATGGAAGGATCACCTGCTCTCAAATTGGATGTCTCTTTCAGTAGGCCTATAATTGTTATGCCTCGTGAAACTAATAGTTCTGAGTAAGGATGGGTTTGTGGACATGTACTGATAGTACGCACATATCTTTATGATATTTTAAAGAGCCTTGCTTTGGTTTGCAGTTTCTTGGAGCTTGATGTTCTATACATAAAGATCCAAAATAAATTCCAATGGATCGGTGGTGACAAGAATGAGATGAGCGCTGTTCATCTAGAAATTTTAACGGTTACGGTAAGTTCATTGTGTCAACATGTTTATTTATTTCCCTGTTTGGATGGGGAGGTTGAGGGGAGAGCCCTACTGAAAACTTTAATTGACACCTAAAAAACCGTACATGGTAAAAAAAAGAAAAAGAAAAAAGAGGAACATGGGCAACAGATGGAGATAGCCTAGCCATTGAGAAATGACTTACACCATATAATTAGTCTGATGCCATTGGAATGGAGATTTCAGAAGCTTTACATGTTGTAGCATATTCCTTTTCAGGTTTATGTTAGTTTTTGAGCTTGAGAACTACATCAAAATGTGTCGATGTGTTCATTACTTGCTGTTCCTTGTTGGGTGATAAGAACAGAGCAGAAAAATAAGTGGGATTCTGGGAATTGTACTTCCTTATGATGATTACGCTGTATTCCTTATATCTGTTGAGAACATATATTTTTTGGACAAGAAAGTATATTGTTATTTTCCTGCATAATTTTCAGCCAGTGGACATGAGAGCTTTGTTAATTTTGGAGGCATTGGAATTTGGAAATTAACCCAACTTGAAACATAGGAGCACTTGTGGGGAGAAAATAACTTATATTTCTTAGTATTGTTTTCCTTGGAGAAATGGAACTTTCTGCCATGGACCTTCAAATTGTTTTTATAACTGTGGTTACATACTTACCTTTGCAGGTAAAGGACATAAATCTAACTATTGGTATGAATATGGTGTGTGGTGAAACTATAATTCAAGATGTGGAAGGTCTCTCCTTCGAGATCCATAGATCATTACGTGACCTGATGCATCAGTTACCAGTGGTGGAGGCTTCAATTAAGGTAGATCATTTTCTCTAAGTGCATTTTTAATGAAAGCTCCCTGGTTAGATTCAGTACAGTAAGCAACAATTTATCATTTGTCTTTTTGTGTCATTGGGAAATCCATTTTCATGTCCAATGTCTCTTAGGTGGATGTTCTGAAAGCAGCGTTATCCAATCGAGAATATGAAATTATATCTGAATGTGCATTGTCAAACTTCTCCGAGACACCACATGTTGTGCCTGCTCTTGATGATCCTCGATATGGAACTACTACAGCTGAATCTCATGTATCTTCATCTTCTTCATCTGAAAGTATTCAAGATTTGTCTCAAGATGCGGAGACATGGATAACTAATAAAATATCTGTTTCGATAAATCTGGTTGAGCTTTCTCTTCATTCAGGATCGACAAGGGACTCACCTATGGCTAGCATGCAGGTAAAGTTTCAAGAGTAATATGCTTTGGAATCGCATTGATACTATATATACTAGGATTCTTTCATGTTAAGTTGATTCAAGTAGAGTATACTCTTACATTGTCATGCAATCTTCTGTACTCAGGCAAGTGGCGCATGGCTTCTGTATAAATCAAATACGAGGGAGGAGAGCTTTCTTTTTGCTACTCTCAAAGGCTTTTCTGTTTTTGATGACCGTGAAGGAACAAAAGATGAGTTAAGGCTTGCCATTGGGAAATCAGCAACAGTTAGAGACACATCATCTGCTGATGGCTATGATAATCCTAATGAACTTGATTCAGGTGAACGAAGAATACAAAAAGATCTAGGCCTTGAGCCAATCCCCTCAATGCTCATTTTTGATGCTATCCTGCGAAAATCTTCGTCAACTGTGTCTGTGTGTGTTCAGCGTCCCAAGTTTCTTGTGGCACTTGATTTCTTGCTAGCAATTGTCGAGTTCTTTGTGCCATCTGCTCGTAGTCTGTTATCTAATGATGAAGATAAGGACCTTCTGCACATGACTTCTCCACTGGTATTCAGTGATCAAGTTTACTATCAGGAGCGTTCCACTATGAGTATTTCACCTCAGAAACCTCTGATTGTTGATAATGAGAAGTTCGACTACTATATATATGACGGAAAAGGTGGCAAAATATATTTGCGGGATAGGGAGGGAAAAATTCTGTCAGGCCCTAGTGCTGAAAGATTCATTCATGTGCTCTGTGGTAAGGGGTTGCAATTTCGGAATGTCACGATAGTGGTATGCTCTACACTTTCAATATTTATTGTTTGCTCTCCATTTTCTTTTACTTGACATTTCTTTCTACCAACATCAAATTTTTTTTTTAAAAAAAACAGAGGGAGTAGTAATTTACAATATATTTCTTTGGCTTGACAACACAATATCTTGCTGCAGAATGGTGAGTATTTGGACTCGTGTATATCTCTCGTCAGTAATTGCTGGTATTCAGCATCAGAAAATGATCATGTCTACTTAGTAAGCGAAAATGAAGGCCTTCTATCTACTCACAGTGAGGAAATTACTGAAGATGTTGTAAAAAATATTAGTGCCAATAGATCAACAGAATTCATAATTGAAATACAGGTATTGCTCTGAACATCTAGCTATACCTGAGGTACTTAATCTTGGCCATTGTGCTGTAGGCTAGAATCAGATAAACTTGATTCTAAGTCAGTTGTAAAAGTTGAAACGAGAGATGGAGATGGCTTTATGTGTGTTCTGTTTTCTTGCCCTGATCAGACCCTTGATTTTGGAACTAGAATAATCCCTCTCGACAGTTCTAGTTCATTACTGGTTTCTCCTAAAAAGAAAGTTAAATATTGGTTCCAGATGGTTACTGTTGTGAATAAGGAAATACGCACTGGATTTCAGAGTGCTGAATTCAGTCCGGATTCCTCTTTTTTCTTTGTGAATGCAGTTTGTATTTGGAAACAATATCATGGCCAGTTGGCCACCACCTTGCTCTGTTATTTTAGGCTACAGTTTACATGTTAGACATGAGCGCACCCATGAGTGCAGCCCCTACCACACACCTGAATTTTTGTAGATTCTGGGGATAAATCTGTTACAACTCAATTGTTGGACAGTCTCTCTGAGGCGCACCTCGAGTGTGGGCACCTAGCTCATTTTTGCTTACGTTTAAATGCTTAAAGTTACTTTTTATATTTCATTGTGCATGCAGGTTTTACTTTGTGAGGAAGTCATTATTTAAGCCATTTGTGCAGATAAAAAACAAGGGACATGTTCTGAATATCAATCTACTAGTAACATTTCCACAAGCCAGCTATGTGTATCAGCAATAGTTCAAAGACTAACTTAGAACTCTAATATAATCACATCTAAATCTGCAATGTTTTTAAAACAGTTCCAGCTGACAATGAATACTTGCCTGGTGGAATCTTTCTGAACACAACCAGGATACCACTAATGTTATTGTTTTATCCTGCGTGTTGTGATTTTTGAATCTGCATTGCATTATTCCCATTTGTTGATTGTACGCTTGAATATTGTTATCCCAGGCTATTGGACCAGAGCTTACTTTCTACAGCACATCAAGAAGTTCTGGTGAAAATTTAGCACTATCAACTAAGGTTATTCATGCCCGTACAGATGCATTTTGCAGGTTGGCTCTCTATTACCCTTTGGATAAAGTAGTTCTCACAGTTTCTATCTTAAAACCACTCTAAAATATTCAACATAAGAATTTTTGAAGAGCAGTGATATATGTACTAACAATTCTTACAAACAAATATCTCAACCGTTGAATCTAATCCATTGGTGGTTATGAAAAAGCAAGACGCACACATAACATGCCACATCAGTTTCTGTAAGAAGTTTGTGAGGATTTTTTTTTTTGTTACCATTTTCCATTGTGCTATTCCAGAAGTATGCCAAAAATAAATGGTTTTGTACTGTAATATCGTGCCTGCAAAATTTCAGTGGCATAAAATATCGGTAATGCATGATTTAGATGCAATACTCTTTTCGTCACTATGCAGTACAGATGAAATTTGATGTTGAGATCATGTTCAAACGCTTTTCACAAAGTACCGATGGTTGGTCCTTTTTAATAACATAAAATATATCTTTGTCTTGAAGTCTTGAAATGGCAAAAAGATATTTCATAGGAGAAAAACTATGAATATTTTCGTGCATATATTTTGTTCCCCATCAATTTTCTTCTAACTTCTAAATGACATATCTGACCATACAATGATGTATTCCAGTTCATCTTATATTTGTGTCATGCCAGAAAAAACACGATTTTTTGTAGAGGGAGGTATATTCATCTTTTGTCAATGCATTAACTAATGTACTTGTCTTACCGTACTATGTATGTTAATAGCAGTTCAGGTCATTGATTGTTAGTTGTTATTCTTATTCATGTGACAGGCTTATAATGAAGGGTGACAGTATGGAGATGAGTGGAAACATACTCGGTTTAAAGATGGAGAGTAATGGCATCAGAGTTATAGAACCGTTTGACATGTCTGTGAAATATTCAAACGCATCTGGGAAGACAAATTTGCATCTGCTGGTTTCTGAGATTTATATGAATTTCTCCTTCAGTATTCTGAGGCTGTTTTTAGCTGTTGAGGAAGAAATTTCAGCATTTCTCAGGATGTCATCTAAGAAAATGTCACTGGTGTGCTCTCAATTTGATAAAGTTGTGACTATGCAGGGTATGGTAGAAGTTATTTTGTTGTTGGATGCTCCTAATTTGTGGTTACTAATTTCAGATGCCTCAAGTTTTAAGGAGATTGATTCTTTTTTCTAGGTGGTGCGAGCGATCAAGTATACTCTTTTTGGCGACCGCGTGCTCCATCTGGATATGCCATTTTTGGCGATTTCCTCACACCAATGTATTTGGTTACTTAACTATATTATCTCTCTCCTTGTTTTTTATGAAATGTTTTTAACCTTGGTTATCATATTCCATGTTAGGAATGACTCTCCTACTAAAGGAGTTCTTGCTTTGAACACAAACATTGTAAGGGTCAAAAGGCCTTTGTCATACAAGCTAGTTTGGCGATCTGGACCTCCACAAACAAATGAACTTCAACACAGTGAGAAAGATTTGAAGAACAAGCCTTCTAATGTTGACCGGTTCTGCTCAGTTTGGTTACCTGTAGCACCTGTGGGCTATGTTGCATTGGGTTGTGTTTCTTCAACTGGAACTGCTGAACCACCTTTATCGTCAGTTTTTTGTTTGTCTGCTTCCTTGGTTTCTTCATGTGGCCTAAGGGATTGCATTCCACTGAGGTATTATGAACATTACCTTTGAGCTTAAGTTTCTTGTGCGACTACAAAACTCTACATCCATTATATTTTTCAATTTATATTTTTCAGCGGTAATGCCAATATGTCATTCTGGCGGGTTGATAATGCTTTTGGTTCCTTTTTACCCGGAGATCCAGCACATATGCGTGTAGATGGAAATGCATATGATCTTCGCCATATGCTGTTCAATGATGCGGACTCTTCCAAGACTAGCTCTATAGGGCAAGATAGTCACAATGATGCTTCGCAGATAGAGAGATCAGCATTGACCTCAGGTCGGCTATTTGAAGCAGTAGCAAGCTTTAAACTAATTTGGTCTAATAATGGCATGTCTTCACCAAGGAAACTATCTATATGGCGTCCAATGTTGTCTGAAGGAATGTTTTACTTTGGTGACATTGCTGTTAACGGGTAAATATTTTACAGTCAACTTTCTGATCTTCTGGCTAAACTTTCTATGGTATTCAAATTAAAATACTTTTTGGTTGTAGGTATGAGCCACCAAATTCAGCTGTTGTACTTCGAAATTCTGGCGATGATACCTTTCTCAGAGCTCCTGAAGGTTATCAGCTTGTTGGTAGAATTAAGAAGCACAGGGGTACTGAGGGTGTATCGTTTTGGTTTCCTCAAGCTCCACCAGGTTTTGTTGCTTTAGGATGTGTTGCATCTAAAAGTTCACCAGCGAAAGAGGACTTGCATTTCTTAAGATGTATTAGAAGTGACATGGTGAAGGGAGGCCAATTTTCGGAGGAAAGCGTGTGGGACTCATCTGGTGCTAGAACATCTGAAAGTTTTAGCTTATGGACCGTTGATAATGATGTTGGTACATTTCTTGTTAGAAGTGGATTTAGAAAACCTCCAAGAAGACTTGCCCTGAAGCTTGCTGGTCCACCTACATCCAGCAGTTCAGATAGCATAATTATTGATGCTGAAATCAAATCATTTTCTGCAGTTTCATTTGATGATTATGGAGGAATGGTAAGTCTTGTGCTACTGTACTTTAGCAAGTTCCTCAATTTATTTGAGGTTTCAGGGCTATGCCATTTATGTTCGGTGTTATAACTATTCATCCCATGCGGATTAATTTACTTATGTTTGTGTTAGCCATATTAAGTTTCCAACCTTTTCGTTTTGCAGATGGTACCATTATTTGGAATATCATTTAATAGTGTGGGGTTTAGTTATCATGGTGGTCCTCAACATCTAAATGCTACTGTGGGTTTGTCATTTGCGGCAAGATCTTATAATGACAAGTATAATTCATGGGAGCCCTTCATTGAACCAACTGATGGCTTTCTTAGGTAACAGTTCCAAGAATTGAACTCTACAAGATCATTATGATTCTTATTGTTGTCCTGCCTACTTTACAATGTCTGGCGGTAGTTTGTTTCAGTGCCTTAAGCACAATGTTATTGAAGATACCTTTTTGGTGACTCCCTGCATCCAAAGAAAAAAAATATAGGTCAAACTTTCAAAACTTTGAGCATGTGTGTTCGAATTAGACAAATGAAATTCATATGTGTAGATTTGTTACAAAAGTACTTTCTTCATAATATTGTAATATTGTTGGGTTCCATAAGTATATTGTAGTAGTAGAAATCACTCCCTCCGGTTCCATGATTCTTGACGTTGGATTATCAATAACTTTTAAAATATTTAGTTTGAAGACTATAGAACATGATGTATAGATTAGTCTTAGAAAGTACTTTAATAAAATTAAATATTTACTTACTTTTTGCATGTATTATAATAGAAAATCATAGTCAAAGATATGTTTTGGACAGTAGTTGTAAAAGTTGTATTTTGTAGAGACTATCAATGTCCCAAACATTTTTTTTTTTGTGACTGGAGGGATTATGTTATTTACATGTTTTGATTTTGTTATTGTTAATTGTTTGAGCCATTTCATCTAACAATAATGATGATGATGATACTGGTGATAGTGTTACTGAACCTGGGTAATTTACAGATTAGTTTTGCCTTATTTTGTTGGTCCATTAGCCATATGAAATGCAACATTATACATTAGACATAACTAAATGAAAGACTCGTTACTTTTGTTGAATTGTTGTTAATTTGTAATTTGGTGTTCCCTTTTCTGGCAATGATCTTAGGTACCAATATGACATGAACACACCAGGTTCTCCAGGGCAACTTCGTATTGCCTCAACACGAGATCTGAATATGAACATATCAGTTTCCAATACAAACATGTTATCACAAGCTTATGCTAGCTGGAACAATATTAGCCTTGGCAATGAGTTATACAGGATGGTATGCCATTTATTTACGATTCTGACTACATAGTCAGTGTTCAATTCTGATAACCTAAAAGACTTAAACAATATTAATCTATATTTAAGCACCTCCTCATTCCTGTCATCATTTGTCTACTGAGGTACTGTTCTTTCATTCTATGATGACCAGGAAACGTCTTCTACTAGTGAAAGGTCGATTCTTGATGTGCACGAAAGAAGAAGTTATTATGTTATCCCACAAAACAAACTTGGCCAAGACATATACATTAGAACCACTGAATATAGGAGTTCAGATGTTACACTTCTGTCATCTGGGGATGATAGGTCTATAAAAGTTCCAGCTTCAAGGGATCTTCTGGATTCTCATTTAAAGGGGAGATCTGTTAGGTTATATCGCTTGATGGTTACTGCTATTATTGCCAATGCTGAGGTACTTTCTTCTGCATTCGATTTTGTGTGGTTTGTGTTGAATGAACAAGTGTTCCTTTTTGTTGCATTTGCATTTGCTTGTTTCTTGATAACATGTTAGCGGTTGAAATTCTTTTCATCTACTTGGTTCTCATTGAATTACATTTCGCGTTTGGCACCTTAATAGCACTCTGATAATTGTTCTGTTATGTCTATCAAATGCACAAATGTTCATGGCATTCTAAACTAGAACCAATCCCGTTATCACTTGTTGGTTATTACTGGTCCCCAGCATGGTACTGTGACCTAATGGACAAAACATTACAATTATTCTGGCTCATTGTCAGCAATTTGGTTGGTGCACTTGGTTCCAGGCTTCGGCAAACTTTGCTGTAACTTGTAGGTGATTCTATTTTGAATGTCGTCTCCGTTGTCCAAAAATGCGAAAACAGGATGTCCACGTGCAAACATACGAGAAACTTAAAAGACCCGAGTAGATACATTTCAATCTTTGGAAACACTCTGTTCAAATATATAGATTCCATTCCTTCCCATAACCATCGAAAAGGCCATTGAGTCCATGGACTTTGTGTTACAGGCATCGATAATCAGTATTGCAGGTCTAGAGATGCTGACCTCTTCATAACATCATGCGTCCTATGATACTGTCATAGGAAGATTAAAGGAAAAGTGCCCACATTACCATGTTATCAATGATTACTCATTTTTATACTATCATAAAAAACTTGAAGGTTATTTTTTTCTGTTCACAATTCAAAACCTATTTGCAGCACACGAATTCCATTTGGATTCAGCTTCGGTAAATATTTCACTTGCTACGAGGTTGTTGAACATCGTCTGAAGGAGAAACACATAAGCTTTACATAGCTATCTACTTGTGGCCACGTTTATGATGTTGTATTTCCATATGGAATGATTATTGTGGCTCACTTAATTTTGTTGTTGTGTACACCTTTATGCTATATGCTTAGAAGTACTTAACTCTTGTTGAAGTCATCTATTCTTGCACGAGGAAAATATTTGCCTGTCATAAACTTGGCTTTCCTTCCCAGATTAAGGTTGGTGAAGGACTAGCCACTGGTGAATATATGGTAGCACTACGGATCTATTCAGAAGATTGTATTGCATCTGGTGTTCAGCAACAAAGTGCTCGTACCTGTGCTGCTGCTGGAGACCAATCTTCACAAAACATAAGAAAGGTGGAATGGAATGAAATGTTCTTCTTTAAAGTTGAAAGCGAGGTGTGTAAATTGGAAATATACTAAAATAATATGCTGCACTTACTTTACATGGTATTTGTTCTCGTGATATGGCTACTGCCTGATCTCCATTCTGTTATTTAAACCTTTTCAGGATAATTATGTTCTGGAATTTGTTGTTCTTGATGCTGGTGGAGGTTTGTAGTTTTGATGTGCAACACATTTACTTTTCTTTATTTTCTTGAAAACGCCGGAGGACTGCGCTTCCTTTCATTAAGAAGAAGAAGAATACAAAACATTTACTTTTCTTTTCTTTATTTTCTTAAACATTTTGTTTTATGTCATGTTTTACCAACAGGCCAACCAGTTGGTATTTACTCTACTCCATTGAAGCAAGTGGTGCAGAAGCTTCCTTCTGCCTCTGGTTCTAACTATGCAAAATTTGATTTGACTTTAGGAGGTCTTACTTCAACCAAAACAGTGGTGAGAACTGGCACTGAATAGTTAGTTTTCATAATAGAGTGTACACATTGTGCTTCTGGCAGGTTTATCTTTAAATATTGCATGACATTCCATGTACTTAATTGCAGGAACATGAAAGTGTTAAATCTAGTGGAAAAATAAGATTTGCAGTGCTTATTTCTGGTAGGGCTAGCACAAAACAGGGGTGTAGAGCCAATCAGGCCAGAAGCAAGGCTGGATACATTCAAATTAGTCCCTCCAAAGAAGGGCCTTGGACAAATATGAAGCTAAACTATGCTGTACCAGCAGCATGTTGGAGGTTTGGCAATTGTGTGATTGCTAGTGAAGCTACAGTCAAGGAGGGCAATAGATATATTAGCATGCGCTCCCTTGTATCAATTACTAACACGACTGATTTTATTGTCGACTTGCGCCTAAAAGGACGATATTCTCTAAGTTCTCAATCAGATGGACAGGGTGAGAATTCTAATAAAGATGATCACATTTCTGTTGGACTTCTAGAGCCTGGTTCTACTGCTCCAATCCCCCTGTCAGGTATCTCAAATCCTGTTGTGCTTCATACGCTGCAACTAAGACCAACAAATCATCATGAGCTAGTGCAGTACTCCTGGAGTGATGTTCAGGAGAGACGCAGCCAAACTGAGTACCGCAATGAGGAGATCCTTGACATATGTGTATCTGATCTGTATGAATCAGAGAACTTACTGTTCTGTGCGCAATCAGATGGCACTTCCAGTACTTCTCAAGGGCTATGGTTTTGCTTAAGTATAGAAGCCAAGGAAATAGGCAAAGATGTTCACACAAATCCAATATATGACTGGAGCATCATTATCAGATCACCATTGTCTTTATCATACTATCTTCCCATTTCTGCACATTATGTTCTTAGTGCTAGCCACCTTGATGAGGAAGATACAAGTTGTTCGCAGGGTACCTTAAATCCTGGTGAGGTGGTTAGGGTCCAACATGTTGATCCAAGGAATCCTTTGTACTTGTCACTTGTTCCACATGGGGGATGGACATCACATGTATGTAAAAAAATATTTTGAATTGTTGTCTCAACTTTTTCATCAGTATTGACATGTTTCTTTCCTGTTTTAAGGAACCTGTTCCTATATCACATCCCACCGTAGCTCCATCAAAATTTATTAATCTAAGAAGTTCTCTATCTGAAAGGTAATAATTCAAACATGGAAATGTTGTGTGGATTATATTCAAGGCAGTTTTAAATATGCACTTACCATGTTCTTATTGTCTTCATTCTTCCTTAGGATTGTACAGATTGTACTTGAACAAAGCAGCGATGAGGACTATTTGATGGCAAGAGCTATCAGAATATATGTTCCCTATTGGATATCTTTTGCAAGACTGCCTCCGATTAACCTGCAATTAATTGATATCTCTGGAAGAAAAGACAAGAGGCGTTTTCTTGCACGCCCTCGTTCAGAAAGGAGCGAGAAAATCCTTTATGAAATAAACCATGAAGAATTGGTTGAAGGATACACTATAGCATCTGGTTTGAACTTCAAAGGCTTAGGGCTCTCAGCAAGTGCCTGCAGACATGGGAGTGGACAGTTTGGATTGCTCAAAGAACTATCACCTCTTGGCGACATGGTTCACTTCGATTTTTTGAATTCATCATCTCCTTCTCTTGTGCACTGCTTCATTCTTAAGATGTTTCTTTTATCTCTTCAGGATGGTGCTGTTGATATTTCTGCCTATGATGACGATGGAAAATGCACACATATTCTTCTTTGCTCAAAACCATCCTCATATCAGGCTGTTCCAACAAAGGTAACTGCATGTTAATCTGCAGCTTCATATCACAAGTGTAAGTCAGTTGACATCATCATGCTGCACCAACAGGTTATCTATGTACGCCCATACATAACATTCACAAACAGGGCTGGACAAGATTTTTACATAAAACTTAGTGCTGAAGATGAGCCAAAGGTGCTACATGCACATGACTGGAGGGTTTCTTTTATGCACTCAGGAGGAACTGAAAAATTGCAGGTATGGCGTCACTCTTAATGATAGGTCTAGCTACGTTACTTGTATGAATGAAATTTTCATGAAGCCATTGTTCAGAACTACACAACTGTCATTACTTGCTCCAGCCAAATCTTTTTCTTACCATGTAATATATTTGGTGATAGTGTTCTATATGTTCTCTGGATTTTTAGGCAATATTTTAGTTAGTAGGTCTTTTCTACATTCTGTATGTTGTACATTTTAGTTAGCACACTATTTTGTTTATTTCTCAGCTTAGATTTGGTTATGCAAACCACTGTTATTTGAAAATGTGTGGCTGTATGGTCAGTATGGAGTATTATCACTTTAAAACAGAAACAATATAAACTATGCATGGTTTACTCAAGGACAGACTTGCAATGGATTGATGCCCCTGTGTCTCCCACTCTCTTTGATCTCAAACTTTTCATTCTCATTAGTTTGGTTATGCAAAACATCATTTATGTTGAAAAGAAGACTAGCATGCAAATATCAAGATGAGTGCCTGCAAAACTCAGGAAAAAGGAGGGTAATTGTCCTCTTGTTAGGAACTTAGGATACTATACATGCGCTCTAGTATCAACAAGATATCATGACTTACCTTCATTTTATTTTTTAAAATTATTGGCTGAACAATTCAATGGCATTCATTTTGCAATTACAAACTTTCTTTTCTGAAGGTCCGGCTTGTGGATACTGACTGGTGTCAGCCTCTGGATATAGTAAAAGAAGACACCATTGTTATAGTAATGAGAAAGCAGGATGGTACCCAGAAATTTATAAAAGCTGAGATACGTGGCTATGAGGAAGGTTCAAGATTCTTGATTGTATTTCGTTTGGGGCCATCAGATGGACCAATCAGGTAGTAAGAGATTTTAATGGCTTGCAGAAACATGATTCTTATTTATCTAACTATGACCCTACTATCATGTCTGCATGCAGGATTGAGAACCGGACAAGTAGTACAACTATCAGTGCTCGACAGTCTGGTTTGGGAGAGGATTCTTGGATACAAGTGAAACCACTTTCAACCAAAAAATATTCTTGGGATGACCCATATGGACATACAACTTTTGATGTTAGCATCCAGCAAGGAGATGTTACTTTCTTTCAGTGTGTTGACCTGGAAAACCCTGATGAATGTTCCGCTGGTTTTAGAGAACATCACCTCAAGCTCAGTATAGTTGAGACCGCTGATGTTAAGATTTTGAAGTTTGCTGATTACCCAAGAAGACAAGAGGGAGGGTACAGATCTGATCTGGGTGATCACCAAGCCTCGCCAGTTATGCAAAATGATACAGATACAGGTGCTGGACTATTGGAACTTATTGTTGAACTTGGAGTTGTTGGAGTCTCTTTGATTGATCATAAACCGAGAGAGCTTTTGTACTTACATCTGCAGAAGCTTTTTATTTCATACATGACTGGTTACAATTCTGGTACCACTAGCAGGTATAGTGACGACTACATCAACTATGTTTGTACTTATGCATGGTTGATGAAAATATTTTTTTTTCACTAAAGCAAAGAGCATATCCATCAGTTGGAAAATTCTGAAAATACTTATCGCTTTGACCTTGGTTGTTCATTTTGTAAAATTATTTAGTTCTTGAAGCTGACGTTTTGACAAAAGATGTGGTAAAGACAGATTCATAGCTCTAGTGATCTAGTCATACCAGAGCAGCTGTTTTGTAGCCGTCAATCTGAATAATGGTTAAATGGTTAAGAACGAGCATAGCTTGGAAACAAGTCTCTTAGCTCCTTTGTCTTATGCTATTGTTGTATGCACCATTGAGTTTTTTCTGATGATATATAATATTTCAGGTTTAAGTTAATTATTGGCCATATGCAACTAGATAATCAGTTGCCATTGTCTATAATGCCTGTTGCTTTGGCAACTGAGAGCATGCCTGACTCAAACCATCCTGTATTTAAAGCAAACATCGCCGTAAGCAATGTAACTTCAAATGGTATTCAAGTCTATCCACATGTCTATATCCGGGTAATGTTGTTGCTGAGTTTTCTGAGAAGCAAAGCTATACACCATTTATTATAATACTAAAGATGGAACATTCTTGGATTTTTTTTTCTAGGTAACTGATCAAACATGGAGGTTGAATATTCATGAACCTATTATTTGGGCATTGGTTGATTTCTACAGCAATCTTCGTTTTGTCAGCACCAACAACATCTCAACTGTAACAGAAGTGGATCCTGAGATACGAATAGAGTAAGCAAGTCACGTCACTGTTAAAATTTAGTAGCAAATGTTAGATGTAGAATCTTGTTGCTGACGTATCTTTATATTTGAGTTGTTTCTGTTATTAATGCAGAATTGTGCACTAATAATTAGCACCAAAATCCGAAGTTCTGGATTTGCAGAACATTTTATCCTGATATAGATAGATGGTTTACGTTTTCTACGAACAGCACTCAGATCATGATTTAAGATGTTAGTTTGAAGACTGGCTCAGTAACATAGTTTCTCTGTGCTTGTAAAAATAGCACTTTTGCCAGTTTGATTTCCTTCACATATCAATTTGATTCCACTTAGAAAGAAATCAGCATTTCCATGTTATGGTGGGTGGTGTATGACTTGGTTGCAGTTTCATTTTCTTTCGTAGAATCCTTTGTGCTGAAGAATGGGTGTGATATGCTACTCTTTGATTATGGATCCAGATAAATCTAGGCCCGTATATAGCCTTCACCCTTAGAAAAGGACAAGAAAGATGCCAGCTGATCTTCCTTTTCTTTTTTGTTGGCCACTCTACCTATTCTGCTCTAAACAAGCACCACTCCACATCTCCACTTTGTGTGTTCATTCTACTCCCACCTAATGCAGTGGTAGAACTGTACAAGAATCAATAACCATAAAACGCTTGCTAACTATTTGCCTTCAGGTAGTCTGCTCCATTGTAGTGGTCTTCTTATTTAGTTCATATGATAACTTCTTTTAGTACACATATGTTTGAGTTAACACAGATACCACATGGTATACTGACAAATTATTTTACAAATTACAGGCTTGTTGATATATCGGAGATAAGGTTGAAAATATCTCTGGAAACTGCGCCTACTCAAAGACCACGTGGTGTCCTTGGCATATGGAGCCCTGTCCTATCAGCTGTAGGCAATGCACTTAAGATTCAGGTAAAATGATGTTATTTACTGGGCAAAGAATTCAAGAACCAGACTGTAATAACTTCAATACACCAAACATCATGTTTCTTGGCTATTACCTGCCTTATCCCAGTTAGATAAGTTAAGATCTTTCTGTGCTAGTTTTGTCAGAATCTAGTACTCTTTGAGTAACTTATGAAGTTCAATGCCACTACATCAAAACTGTTTGAAACTTCTTGATTCTTTTTCCTCCTTTTTATAGAAAGGGAAAGGTGTGCCATATTGTCTAGTGACTGTCAGCACCCACTTGCCTATTTATTTAAAAATCAATTCCCCTTTTTTCTCGGTGGCATCAGTGTAGGCTATCATGTGTGGTGGATAACTCTTTTCATAGCAGATCAATCTGATAGAGTGTTCTTCGGTGGTTCCTGTCCCATTGACTTTAAATAAGTTTTAACTTTGGTTGTGCAAGAATATTTCATCTGGTTGGGTGCAAGTCAAGTAGTACTGATAGATCAAACCATGAGCTGCGTCGGTGTGGTTTCATAAAGAAGATAACGATATCTAGGCTTACTGGACATGCTTACTGTAATCAAGAGCAAGCTTAATGGCTTAGCTTTTATTTCTTGAATGACGATCTGAGCTGAATACGTTGACCCTGGTGCTGAGAGCAGAAGCAATTTTCACCTTTGGTATTCTATCTAAACAATGTAGGATACCAGTATAAGAGGGTTAATCTTGCAGATGTTTTTATTTCTAACAGTTCATTTCTGAACTATCGAATGTATTTGCAGTCACTTATTTAGTTTCATGAACTGAAAATTCTTCCATTGATGTTTGCCTCAGGTGCATCTGCGTAAGGTCATGCACAGAAGTCGTTACATGCGGAAGAGTTCCATCATTCCCGCAATCACGAACCGAATCAAGAGAGATCTGATCCACAATCCTCTGCACCTAATATTTTCAGTAGATTTTCTTGGAGTGACAAAATCAACTTTGTCATCACTTAGTAAAGGGTTTGCAGAGCTCTCTACTGATGGGCAATTTCTTCAGCTGAGATCAAAGCAGGTAAAACATCTGCTCTGGTGGTTCACCATCCCTGTTTATATTAACCACACCAGGCAATTCAAGTTAAGTGTGTTTCAGGTTTGGTCAAGGAGAATAACTGGTGTTGGTGATGGACTAGTTCAAGGGACTGAAGCATTTGCTCAAGGTTTGGCTTTTGGGGTTTCTGGTGTTCTAAGAAAGCCAGTCGAGAGTGCCCGACAGTATGGTGCAATTGGCATTGCACATGGTCTTGGCCGTGCTTTTGTGGGGTTTATTGTCCAACCCTTAAGTGGGGCCTTTGATTTCTTCTCATTGACAGTTGATGGAATTAGTGCCAGCTTTATGAGATGCGTGGATATTCTGAATAATAAACATGCCCCTCAGAGGATTAGAGATCCTCGTGCTATACACCGAGATGGTATAATAAGAGAGTACGACAAAGTACAAGCTGCGGGCCAGGTACATGATTTTCCCTTATTTGTTTTTAAGAAATTGTATTATAGATATGTAAAATTTGCGAAATGGTGCACAGAGTAATAGAGTTGCCACTTAAGTTTGTTGAACACCCTGTTCTGCTGAAACTTACTGCTATTCCTGAAAATGATGCTCTAAAAATACCTCTACCTCAAAATAGTTTCCTTTCACCGTCAATTGTGTTATGTAAATCCTCGCAAAAAAATATTGTTATGGATATATCAGAATGAGGGTGCTTGGTAGGGAGGAGAAAAAGATATGTAAGAGACATTAAGGGAAGACGAGACCTAAAAGAATTTTATATCCCATGTTTCGTTATTCTTAGTCTGGCCAGCAGCCTTTTTAAGGCTGGCTTCTACCTCTTAACAACTTTTAAGCAGTAGATTGTGCTTCTTATCTCTAGTACAAATTCCTTCTAGTTGTCTACAATGCAACTCCTAAATGTTTATATCTAACAGTAGCCTTTATGCTACATCACTTCTGTCTTTCTTTTTGCCATGTGAGTGGCATTTCCGCCTTATTGAGTGGCTGCAGCACATGATAGTGCGAATTAGGCCAGCCCATAACAGTTCCGACTAGACCTGTAGCCTCCACCCACGACAGATGTATTTGTTTTTCTTGATAAACAGTTGCATAGTAGGTTCTGCAAGTATGCTGCAGTAGAAAATGATGGTTAACATTATGTGCTAGCCTTCTGATAACTGTTTCAAGGAGCGATAGTTTTTGTTTCATAGTACTGGTTTTACTTCAGTCAATGAATATTGTTGATGCTATACACTTAATTTGAGCATTCAATTGTCCAGATGGCCCTTTACCTAGCAGAGGCTAGCAGATATTTTGCATGCACAGATTTATTTCGGGAACCTTCAAAGTATGCATGGTCAGATTACTATGAAGATCATTTTATCGTACAAAATCAGAAGGTTGCTTTGGTAACAAACAAACGAGTGATACTGCTTCAGGTGAGGCCTCTTTCTGTCTGATTCTCATAGTAAACTGCTTCTATTTATTTTACTAAATCCCAGTGTTCTTTTTGTGTAGTGCGTGGATCTAGATAAAATGGATAAGAAGCCTTCGAAAATACTTTGGGACGTTCCTTGGGAAGATGTGCTTGCATTGGAGCTGGCAAAAGCTGGGTATCAAAGGCCTTCTCACGTAATCATACATCTGAAGAATTTTAGGAGGTCTGAAAACTTTGTAAGGCTTATAAAGTGCAACGTTGATGAGGAGCATGAACCTCAGGCTCTTCTAATTTGTTCTTCAATTCGAAAGATGTGGAGATCTCACCAGGCAGATATGAAAGTTGTACCATTGAAGGTCCTCTCTCTCTCACACACACACACGCACGTGCGCGCGCTTTTGCAAAAAAACAAAAAACAAAAACAACTGAACTCATACTTCTGATCCAAACCAAAATAGGTTCCTGGGGGCCAGCACGATGTATATTTCGCATTTGATGAAGATATGAGGGAGTTCCACAGTTTTGCTAGGCCTTTGCTAAGCCCAAGGGGAGCAGCAAGTAATGTTGAGGAGCGACTCATTAACGATACAGTTAACTTCCAGAACATGTGGAGCAGTGAACAAGAAATTCGAAGCAGATGCAAACTACTTTCAAAGCAGGTAAATTAGCTACTTTTACCTTATGATTAAAAGATAATCTTCCTGATCTTTTGTTCTTCTATATTCATGATATGTGTTGTTTAAAATAAACCGTGGTTTTGGTTCCAGGTTGCAGATGATGGAAGGGTGTTTAGTATCTGGAGGCCTCTCTGCCCTAGTGGGTATGAAATGTTGAAATGAGACTTATGTCCCTCTAATTTACCTGTTTTTATGCTTTCCTTCGAATAAAGTTATCCTATTTTGATGATTGCTGCAAATATTTAACAACTTAATTTTAGGTATGTCTCAATCGGAGATATTGCTCATGTTGGCATTCATCCACCACATGTTGCTGCTGTCTACAAAAATGTGGGTGGAAATTTCGCTCTGCCACTTGGCTATGACCTGGTCAGTGTTTAATGAGATATTTTCTCCCTTGTTACTTTATTTAATTTTGAGCTTCTGCTAAAAATATATTTCTAAACAAAGAAAAATATACTCTCTCTGTTTATAATATATGACGTCATTAACCTTTTGAGATCCAGTCGTCTTAACTAAAAAGTATTTAATTATCATTTGTTTTATTGTAACTTGATTTATCGTCAAATCAAAAAAAATAAACAAGACAAATTGTCAAACGTTTGTGTTAACGACGTCATATATTTTAAAAAGGGAGCTATTATAATGTTATATGGTCTCTTTCATTTAATTACATATAGATTTTCTAGAGTTGGGATGTGCACTTCTGTTCATTGTTTTCCTGGCATAATAGGTTTGGAGAAACTGTGGTGAGGATTACAGGAATCCTGTATCAATATGGTTTCCACGGCCACCTGAAGGATACGTAGCTCTTGGATGCGTGGCTGTATCTGCTTTTGAGGAGCCCCCTCTCGACTCTGCCTTCTGTGTTAGTGAGAGATTTGCGGAAGATGCAGTATACGAGGAGCAAATTGTATGGGCTTCGTCAGATGCCTACCCATGGGGATGCTATGTTTACCAAGTTCAGAGCAAGTCACTGCAATTCATGGCGATGCGGCGGCCAAAAGAAGAGTGTGAGCTAAAACCTAAGAAGGTATCAGAGTCTTATGCCCAGCAAGCATTGGAGAGGTCCTGAGATGAGAGGCAAACATGCCATGCATTAGTGTAGACACTAGACACATGTAAAGTGATGTACATAACATAGGTGCGTATACATGCGTGTAAGAAAGGAGTCAGGAGCAGGACAGATCCAGCATTTTCGTGCAAGATGTGTCCGAAATGAGAGTTTCAGGTTTACATTTGCTCCCATTTGTAATCCATTATTCTGCTTCTACCTTTGTCAGACCCTTGGGGTCAAAGCTTGTACGTCGAGCACTTGTACCAAACAATCCGTCTGCTTGTCAACCAGCAGAAAAGGGGTTGTAAATTTTGTACATGTAAAATCGGTTGTACTTTTATTCAGCACTAAATAAAAAGCATGTAAGCGGTTGGGCGCATAGCCTGGTTCTGCAGCACTGAATAAATGTCATTCTGGTTGTTTTCTTGAGGAACCGTCCGCACTAATGAAATTGTAAAATTGGTACATGTTTTTTTTTTCTTAAGGCTTGTTCCTACGGTATGTGCTCCCTTCTTTTCCAATACATAACTTTCGAAGATTCCAGCTAGTTTTATATTGCTCGTTCATCACTAGGTTGAAGGAAAGTGGAAGGGTAAAGAAAGACACGAGCTGGGAGCTGCAGACCATGGTGGTCAATCAAGAGGGGTAGGGTTTTTAGCTCCTTGTATTTACTAGTTAGTAAGATTAACTGACAGATTAACTAACTGATTGGAGTGAGAAGCTTTTTCATTGACTTACTTGGACTGACATTTTTTTTCGTTGAATGAATAGATGAGTTGTCTTTTCTTTTATTTGTGTTCAGTTTAGTCTGACTGAGGCCGTGTTTAGTTCCTTTTCAAAAAGAATTTTTGAAGTATACGGATATGTATTTAAAGTATTAAATATAGACTAATAACAAAATAAATTACAGATTTTATATGTAAACTACGAGACAAATCTATTAAGCCTAATTAATTCGTCATTAGCAAATGTTTACTATAGCATCGTCTTATTAAATCATGGCGTAATTAGGCTCAAAAGATTCGTCTCTGTTGGAGATATGGGCCCGGGGGTATGCGAAGTGAGGGAAAGTTACCTTTCCATCTAGCCGCGTGGCTCTACAGCCTGGCCCTACTCCCGCACATCGTGAGTCACAGAAGCGGCCGGGGGGGCTCGGGGTGCCACGTCGTGCCCCTCGGGCTCTCCCGCTGCCTCGCCCCAAGGCCCTCGCCCAGCTGCCATGTGGCGGGGGGGGGGAGCGAGCGGGAAGGGGGCCTAGGCTGAACAGCCATCAATGCGCAGTGCCCCAACTGTCCCTCACCGTATTTAATGCGGTAAGGGCAGACGTGCAGTGCTGCCTAGCTGACCCACGTTAATCGGACGTGACCAGTCTGTGACCGGCCTGTTACCGGTCACATCCGATTGAACGGGCAGCCGTTCAAGAGGGGTCTCATAACCTCCCGCTATCGAGGGACTTCCCTCGACAGTCTCGTAATTTACATGTAAACTGTGTAGTTGGATTTTTTTTTTCGTCTATAATTACTACTTCATGCATATGTTTAATCATTTGATGTGATAGAATTTTTGAAAGTTTGAAGGGAACAAACACAGCCTGAATGAAAGAATTGTTTCGCATTTCAAAGTCGGTAGTTGAGTACTAAGTGGACTCGCATTTATGAAACATCATCGATCTCCACAACTGAAAACCAGTTCGTCTAGGCACTTCAGAAAATCTTTTTTTTTTGCGGGGCACTTCAGAAAATCTTGGCCGGGCAAAATTCAGCTCCACCTGTCTCTTACAAGCAGATGGGTTGTTTCAATGTGTTCTGGAACAGTTTGGTACTACGAGAAAATGGTAGATTCCATCACATGCCATGTTACCATGTTGCTCTCCCCTGGACCAAGCTAGATTTTTTTGTAGCAAAACCTCACCTGGATAAGCACGCACACGCCGTCTGATCTTGACAGCCAAGTGTTCCTATCTGTAGTTTATCCATCCATCCATCATTCACCGTCGTTCCCTAACTTGCAGTCTTGCACCCCTAGCTACGTGGATGGATTAGGAATTAACATTTCAGGATCAGATAGATCGATCCGCTGATCCACTCCTGGAAGACGCATCCATCGATCGATCACACATATCATCGTCTCGCTGTTTCGATGGATCGATCCATGCGTCTCCGTAGCCGGCAACCGGCCGGTGGTCCACTTACTATGGAGGAGAGGGAGATGAAGCCAAGAACACCAAAGGCCAAAGATGGCGATATATACTCGCGGTCCCGTGAAGGCCAAGGCTACTTCCCTGAAACTGAAAGCCGACCGGTGCTCTGCATCTGTACGCATTGCTGCGTATGAATACTTCATACAGAAGGAGGAAATATCAAATAATATAGGGTATTGCGAGAGAGATATTTCTGAAAAAAAAAAAGGCAAGAGGAGCTGAGGATGGAAGGCCTTTTTCTTGGGACAGCTGGACGGTTCAGGTTCCGACGGTTTTTTTTCCTATGACTTATAAGTTGTTGTCCAAATTTGAATTTTAAATTTTAATTTTGAAGTTGGTATATTTCTTTAACGTAGGGTTTTTTTAGCATTAGCTTTTAATATTATCTAAGAACAAGTATATATAAGTTTTATTTATAAATTACTTTCTATTATTAATAAACCGTTACAGTTTATAATCAATCGTAGGTAATCAATGGGTCCTTATCCTATTGGAAGGTCTAATTTGCAGCACCTGAACTTTTAGAGTAAAAAAAATCTGAGCTCAAGTTCCTGTTCTTTACTTCGATATCAAATACGTTGGCAACAGTAGAGTTCACGTTGCAGAAGACTATCTATACCGTTGTTGATAATTTTTCTTTTAAAAATTTGACAGACGTAATTATAATATAATCGTTGTATAATTATAATATAATTTGCATATAACAATGTAACTTTTAAAAATCTCTCCGTAACACGCTATTTCCTCGAAATAGAGGTAGTTTGACCGAATGCTATCACATATGCATGCGTTGTGATTTTTTTTCCTTCCTCACATGCACGAATCTTGAAATAAATCTAACGGTTCAAATCTATACGAAAGTTACATTGTAGTTACATGCAAATTATAATGCAATTACACTACATTGTTATAAATATATAATTACATATGTCAAATTTTTGTGAGAAAATTGATTGATAAATACTTCCTCCGTTTTATAATGTAAGTCGTTCTAGCATTACCTACATTCATATACAACATTTATATGTGGGCAATGCTAGAATATGTAGCAAAATTGCTCCGAATTATCTATTTATCTGTCACGCACAAAAGCATATGCTTGACGAATTTGTGGGCGAGCGAGCATTGATCGATTTTCTTCTCTTCAATTTATTCTCAACAGGCACAACAACAAACCATCACGGCATCACGACACGACACAAGAGGAAAGGGACGAGAGAAACCAAACCAAACCAATAGGCACTAGGCAAACACATCACACATGGCAACAAAAGTAGCCAGAGCGTGCAAAGGAGAGCCACAAACTTGGAAGGAGGAGGGACCCAAAAAGCAAAAAGGTCACCACCTGCGCTGTGCCTGTGCGCGGTAGAAGAAGCAGCCAAGAAAAAGCGCACGGCTGGGTCCCGTCCCGTGAACGTGGGGCGGAGACGATGATGCTGGGGACGAGACGGATAAGCGCGGCACGCCGTCCACGCGTTTCACTTGGTGCCTACACGCGGCCGCGTCACCACCACCTCACCTTGCTACACCATTCTCCTCTATTTGTCTATCTATGGGTGTGTTTAATCCACGCTAAAATTAGAAGTTTGATTGAAATTAAAACGATGTGATGGAAAAGTTAAAAATTTGTGTGTGTAGAAAAATTTTTATGTGATGAAAAAGTTGAAAGTTTGAAAAAAAAAGTTTGAAACTAAACAAGGGCTATGTACAGTCGATTTAGCTAATTAAACCATGCGTTGCATGTTTACTACCATACCACTCCGTATGTTAACACGCGTGAGGTGACGCTGCTCCACATAGGATATGTCAGTAATTTATCCCGTTTGATTGTCATGCAGGCAAAGGAGAATCGTACGTATTGAAAGTTGACCGTGCGTTAAGCACTAGATTCGCAAGTGACGGAGTACTATACTACTACTACAGTACTCCCTCCGTTTCATAATGTTAAAATGCTAACATCATCTATATGAATATAGATAATGCTAGAAAGTCTTATATTATAAAACGGAGGAAGCAGCACGTTACACTACCAAGTGCGACAGATCGATGTGTGGTTAACCGACAGGAGCGTGCGTGATTCTCATGGGTGGATGCCGATCGATCCGTGTACGACGGCTGATTCGCCCATCTCGACGAGAAATGCAGACACCGCAGTGAGTCACCCAAGTTTGGATTTTAGCCGACAAGTCGCAAACCCTCCACACCGACCACGCACCAAACACCAACTACCCCGGAAGATGATACCACCACAGTAAATTAAATTCATCGCATTTTTACTGCATTTTTGTCCAACTCCAAATTCCGACGGACCAAACCCAGCAACAAACGGAGACCACACAAATTTCTTGTGGAGTCTCGATCTAGAAAACGCTACTAGCACACACATGTCATGTCACCAACATCAGCCATGGCCCACCAGCAGCCTCACAAGCGCACTGTCCTCCATGGCAATGCTTGCCACGTAAGCACCTCACGTTGGTCCACATATCCGTTCCGTTTACACGCCCCGTTTCACCCGTAAGACTTATCCGTTCTCCCTTCTCTCTCTTCGCAGCCAAGTGTAAAAGCGTACGCGTACGTGTACTGAATCTTCTTCCACTGCACCCCTTTGATTTGACCGCTACGTTGTCGCCGTCTCACCCAGCTCGATCCATCTGGCTAACTACGTGGATTAGTAGAGATTATCGCCTTAGTTTGATTCTATAATTATCCACCTATCTAGAAGTAGCTTGTAATTGAACAGGTGTCACTTGACAGTACTCAGTACAACAGAGCAATGGAAGCGTATACAACACTCAACGATCAGCTGCTTGTGCCTGCTCAAAACGACGAAAAATTAATTGAAATCTTTATTACTTTTTAGTTCCAAAAATAATGGATAAGGCCATTGCTGCTGATCTAATCCTCCCCCATAATCTCCAACCAGGAAGCATGCACACTAGAGAGAAAAAAATATATACAAAAATCACATGCATACCGATGCAATGCTACTACTTGCTTTACTTGTGAGAGTGCCAGAGGAGGAAAGATTATTAGTTTAGCTTTACAATCCTAATCAGCACTGATCACTTGGTTAAGTGACGATAAGCACGTCGCCATCACACGCATAGTTGAGATTTCCTCTATATATACCCGCAGCGACTCTTCCCTCCCAAATTCATTTCATTCTCTTCAAATCCAAGCAAGAAAGAAATCAAAGCTTCTCTTCTTGAATTCAATTCAATTCAATTCCTCATCTCCGATCGAATCAATCTTGGTTAGTTGTTAAGCACCTCTTATCTACTTAATTATCTTCCTCTCCGGAGAAGCTCGAGCTCGAGATCAAGTCCATGGCGTTGACGCTGCGTTCATCCACGTCGTTCCTGTCGCCGCTCGACCCGTCCTCCAAGCGCGAGGACGCGCCGCCGTGCTGCGTCGTCCCCATGCCGGCGCCGGGGAGCGGCGGCAGGCTGCGGCTCGCCAGGGCGGCGCCGGTGGAGCACGCGACGATGGAGGAGATGGCGTCACCGGAGGCGGCGACGCTGCTGCACCACGGGGGCGGGGGCGGGCAGGGGCAGCGGCTGGGGAAGGGGACGGCGGTGTACGTGATGCTGCCGCTGGAGACGGTGGGGGCGGGGGGGAAGGTGGCGCGGGCGCGGGCGCTGGCGGCGAGCCTGGCGGCGCTGCGGAGCGGCGGGGTGGAGGGGGTGATGGTGGACGTGTGGTGGGGGGTGGTGGAGCGGGAGGGGCCCCGGCGGTACGACTGGGAGGGCTACGGCGAGCTCGTCCGCATGGTGGAGCGCGCCGGCCTCCGCCTCCAGATGGTCATGTCCTTCCACCAGTGCGGCGGCAACGTCGGCGACTCCTGCAAGTAAGCCTACCCAACCTCACCTCCTAAACTAATTTCCTCCATTTTTTTTGTTCTTAATTTCTTGGACTCGGAGTGTTATAAACATAGATGTACAACGGAGACACGAATTTTACGTGAAAAACTCTTTCGGGAAAAAAACCATGGGTGCCGACCGGCAATGTTTACCGTAGAGTCGTTGATTATAAACGTAGAGGAAGAACAATGAAAACTTCACACCTTCTCGTACAACTTACAAAAGTATATATAGAAGATAAAAGAAAGACACTGAGTCCTACTAGGAAACTAATCAGAATATATTGTGGGGTTAAAATTTGGATCACGTATTTAACCTGGAGTGCTCTGCAACTGCAACTGTTGTTCTCTGTTCTAGCCAATCCATGATCCATCTGGTTAGCTTAAAAAAATGTTTCAGATTGTATTGTATTTGCTTAGCTTAAGGGAAAGCTTATTTGATTAGGAAAAACTTTTTAGTTTGGTTCTATTCTATGTTCTATATATAGCCAAATGATCTGCTTATCTTGAGGAAATGGTTCAGATTTTATTTGATTAGAAACTAAATGTTTTTTTTAGGGGTTGTTCATTCTTTGTTGGTCTCTTGCACGCAAAGAATATACGTGTATTTTTCTGAAGCAATAAGCAATCAAAATTATCCAAGTGGGAAGGGGGAAAAAGCGTAAAAGCGATAGCTAAAGAACACAACAGATACGAAGCTGTCACAGGAGTTGGAAGAAGGAAAAGGATCAAAAGATTCCTCCCAACTGCAACCGGGCTACTGCTAACCAACAAACACCTGCTTTTGCCACCACTAATTAATTCCAAAATCAACTCAACAAAGAGATCAAAATCGAGTTCTAACAGTTCATATGATTTCTGTGACAGTTTCATTGGATTAATTATGATTAGTGTTTTATGGTTTATGCTCATATGTGATTTTGCTGATGTTGATGCAGTATCCCGTTGCCGGGATGGGTGTTGGAGGAGATGAAGTCGAACCCGGACATCGTGTACACGGACAGGTCGGGTCGTCGGAATCCGGAGTACATCTCGCTCGGCTGCGACACGCTGCCGGTGCTCAAGGGCAGGACGCCCATCCAGGTCTACTCCGACTACATGCGCAGCTTCCGCGACACATTCCGCGGCTACCTCGGCAACACCATCGTGGTAATTACATTGTAGTTACACTACAATTATACTATAGTTGCATTTGAAATTGTTTTGACAAAAAAAAAACTTGCGACAGTTTTTTTTAGCGATTTCGAATTGGTAATATGATTAACCATTAACCCTGCATCGATCTCCATCCACATCCTTGCTTAATCGATCCAAGCAATTTGTTTGATCTTGATTTCGTTGTGAAAAATTGCAGGAGATCCAAGTAGGATTGGGGCCTTGTGGTGAGCTGAGGTATCCTTCGTATCCTGAGGCCAATGGAACATGGCGTTTCCCTGGCATCGGCGAGTTCCAATGCTATGACAAGGTACTCTTTCTTTACGTTAACCTATCAAATTATCGGTGAAATGTGATTTGTGATTGGAATTACCAAATTATTTTTTCGCGAACGCGCAAAAGTATTATCAAATTATGGGTGAAATGTGATTTGTGAGTGGGATTAACGGTGAATGGTTTGGTTGATTGGTGTGCAGTACATGAGGGCGTCGCTGCAGCAGGCGGCGGCGGCGGCGGGGCACGAGGAGTGGGGGAGGGGCGGGCCGCACGACGCCGGCGAGTACAAGCAGTTCCCGGAGGAGACGGGGTTCTTCCGGCGAGACGGCACGTGGTGCACCGAGTACGGCGACTTCTTCCTCGGGTGGTACTCCGGGATGCTGCTGGAGCACGGCGACCGCGTCCTGGCCGCCGCCGAGGCCGTCTTCCGCGGCACCGGCGCCGCGCTCTCGGCCAAGGTCGCCGGCATCCACTGGCACTACCGGACGCGGTCGCACGCCGCGGAGCTCACGGCGGGGTACTACAACACGCGGCGCCGCGACGGGTACGCGCCCGTCGCGGCGATGCTGGCGCGGCGCGGCGCGGTGCTCAACTTCACGTGCATGGAGATGCGGGACGAGCAGCAGCCGGAGCACGCCGGGTGCTCGCCGGAGCAGCTGGTGCGGCAGGTGCGGTCCGCGGCGCGCGCGGCGCGCGTGGGGCTCGCCGGCGAGAACGCGCTGGAGCGGTACGACGAGGCGGCGTTCGCGCAGGTGGTGGCCACCGCGGCGAGCGCCGGGCTGGGCGCGTTCACGTACCTGCGCATGAACAAGAAGCTGTTCGACGGCGACAACTGGCGCCAGTTCGTGTCGTTCGTCAGGGCCATGACCGACGGCGGCGAGCGGGCGGCGCTGCCCAGCTGCGACACCGAGCAGTCGGACCTCTACGTCGGGTTCCTCGAGAAGAGGGCGGCGCCGGAGGCCGAGGCGGCCGCCGCCGCCGCCGCCGTCGTGTAGTATGGAGGCGAGCTTCGTGGCGCCGCCATTATTGTGTATAGGTACGGTGCTACGTGCACCGGGAAAGGGAAGTGTATATATGATTATGCGGGGAGTCTGCAGGTTGCAGAGTTTTATAGTCAGCAACTGAGCAGGCATCATGTCTAGTTCATATTTAGGCCATATAAGTTTTTTTGGTCATATTTCAAAGAACTGTACTCCAATTTGGCAGCTTTTTATGTGTAAACTGCCCACCATGTAATAAGCTTTGTTAGCTGAAAGAATAATTTTGCAACTTTGCAAGGAAATACTCTAAAGCTAGCTATTGCAGCAGCAAACAATTTGGGTTCTATTTGTTCAAAGTAGCAGATAATAAGGTAAGGATCGGGCCGACGTTTTTGAACTTTTGTGTTTGAACTTTATGCAGGTTTATGTTGGATACATTGGGCCGGCAGACGGCGACCAAATCAAACCTGCGGATTTTTTTCTTCTTTTCCCTGAAAAATCAACCTTTCACGCGTACTTTACAGAGTCAAACTACGACATATATAAGCAGGACGCAACAGCCAAAACCTGCATCCGGACTTTTCAAATCTAAGGACAAGAGAGAAGAAAAGGAGAACGAAAAGAAAGAAAGAAAGAAACACATATGCTACAATCTCATTAACCCGTGCATATTGCACTGAGCATAATATGGTCTTGATCAAGGAACAATGTGACCAAGGTACAAATCACATTCCAAAGGGCGTGAACAATGTAATGAGCAACAATACATGCAACATGTTAGCTCTATTTATGAAATGGAGCCCTTTCAACAGTGAAATTTACATCATGATAATTTATACGGGACTAGTGATATAATCATAGACGCGGTGGAGAATACCAGGATCGTGTCATAGAGAAAAGGGCTTCGCATACACATCGAATGGCTCGTTTGCAGTTAGCTGTGGATCCTGCATATTAGAGAAAAGCAGTTAGTATTGTTGACAATCTGAAAAGGGAATGGAAATTGTATACAACCAAAAGAACATGTTCTGTGTGTTTTTGTATTGTACCCACGGAAATAGGATTTAAATAATCACTAGATAGAGAGGAATATGTCAAACTCCAGAATTTACCTGCTTCAAGCCGCCACTATTAACGCTGCCTCCTGTAAGAAGCATTGTGATTAGCGATGTTACAGCACCACCTCCGCTGCCCATTGAATCACCTGTACTGCGTATTGTCGAACGCATGGAGGTCAGGATACTCCCATAGGTGGTGCCCTGCCCACGCTCAATTGCTTGGATAAAGCAAAATGTCATAGCGCCAGTTGAAGTGATCTTTGACAAAGCCTGATTGGAACAAGTGCAAATGAATCAAATGTTAATACCTATAAATTGGGTTAAGCAGAATAGAACACAACTGACCAATAGAACAGTAACAGAACAGGCATGATCTGCAATCAGAGTCCTTGCCAAAGCTATCTTTTAAGCATATATTAACTTCGAAGAGAATAAGGAATGACAGCCTAGGATGCTAACAGAGAAGGAATGAATTCAAAAACTTACTGAAGTATCTGCAGATGTCTGATCATCGTCACAACCACTAAATGAAATACACTCGCCGCCACTAGTGCCCTTCCAGACACCAGATCGAGGTCGGTGATCTTCCCATACATATTGCCCACTCCTGTACCAAAGAAGACCAGGGATATTAGCTGAACATATTTCCATCATAAGATCTACAGATCTATGTTTGTAAAGTAAACACTACAACCAAGGAATCCAAAACAAAACCAACTGAATAAAACAGCATAGTCTCTAAACAGCACATTCCTGTCCTAGGATAGACAACATTTTGATGGACATACTATGGGCAAATTAGCAGTAAGTTGTGAAAATAAACGGATGGTGAACAGTACCACACCAAAACTGTTTCCAACAAATGACAGTCCCAAGAGGGTAACTACTTGCATTGACATAATTGACTAAGAAACATAGTTCACTGGCTCTACCCTCAAATTACATTCCAGTAAAAATATTTGAGCAGGATGACAGAATATAATCATCATGAGACAAAAAAAATAATTGAATGCTGTCCTCAAACTGCATTTCAATAGAATATTTGAGCAAGCTCCAAAATCATATCATCATCAGCTGAAACATAATCAGACAAACATGGCATTCAAATCAAATTGGTTCAGAAGTAAATAGCATCTTTCTTGCAAACATAGTTTGTAGTGAAGATAGGATAATAAGATTGCCATTAGGTTAAGTCCATGTACTTATCATTCAAGTGCCAAAAAAAAAAGAGCTTGCACGAGATAAGCGAACCTGTTCATTCTGCAGAGGAAAGGCAAATCAAGTGCAGTCCCACTGTGACAAGCATCTATCAGTGCATGAAGTTTAACTCCAGGAGTAAGTGGTCTGACAAGAGCAGTATTTATTTCATCATCCACAATCATTCCCTGTGTCTCAAAATCCAATGGGCAGAGGGTTTCATCCATTCCATCAACTTCATCTCCGCTGTAGTTTCTTTGTTGTGCTCCGTGACCAGAATAATGGAATACCAATGAGTCTCCAGGCTGGCAACCTTGTACAAGCCAATACATGGCCATCCTTATGTTGTGCTTTGTTGGAATCTTGTAAGGGTCAGTTTGTTCTTCTGCAAGACAAGAAATAAACCAATAGTATTGGGTTATGATCAGTTTCAACAGATCATCAGAAAACAAATTTCATATACCAGAAAGATAATATAAGACAAAAAAATACTTTGCCCTTTTCCTGTCTTAAATGTTTTCAGTCTAGCATTTGCATCCTACTAGATTCCATTTAGTTAGTAAAACCATAATTTGCGAAAACATGAGCCCATGACTCACAACAACATTAGCTTATATCAGCCCTAAAGAGTGTGATGGATCAAACCAAACCAGCTTTATCTTCAAATTGAAACCATACGTAGTTTATTGAGGCAGGAATAAATTTAAATTACATTTTGATATCGCCAACGAAAAAAATACAGTTCTCAATTCCTCATCATTTGCCCCTGCCTATTCATCGCAACAGTAAAATAAAAAGCGAGCAGAAAATTCATCAAAATGCAAAGCCACCCACAGCTCCCTGATTCGATCATACCCTAGCCCTGAAATTCGCTCCAGAACAATCTCTTCACACGCAGGCCACTATTGGTGGGGTGGGGGATCAATCAAACCCCGAAATTGAGGATACCCGAACCAGAATTCAACCAATAGGGAGGTAATATCGGGTAGTTACCGGTGAGCATGATGATGGAGTCGTCGGGGAAGTGGAAGCGCGTCGTGAGGAGGTGGCGCATGCACTTGGCGTCGTTGATGCAACCCTTGAGCTCGTGGCGCGAGAACTTGTAGGAGATCCCGCAGATCACGGCGCGCTTCCGCCCGTGCGCGGGCGGGGGAGGCGGCCCCCACCCCGGCGCCTGGTGCTGGGGCGCCACCGCCCCCGGCCCCGCGGCGCCGCGGGCGGGGTCGCCGTGGGCCGGTGGCGGCGCGGCAGCGGCGACGTGGGTGACGGCCCCGCAGATGGCGCAGCGGATGCAGGGCGCCCCGTGCGGCAGCTGCAGCGGCGTCCGGCAGCCCGAGCAGTCGATCAGCATCATCATCTCTCCGCCGCCGCGGGGTCGCCGCCGCCGGCGAGGAGGGGGGAGGCGAATCGGCGGGTGGATTTGGTTGGCAACGATTTCTTCGTCGGCTCGGCTCGGCTCGTGGTGGAGTCGTTGAGACGCGTCGTGTATTTGCGAGCCCGCAAGACGCGGCAGGTGAAGCCTTCTTCGGGAAGGACGCGGCATCCTACCGTCGATCGAGTCATCGACGGCTCTGATTGAACTGTACCAAAGCTGTCGCTGATGATACAGATCGCTTATGTAAATTTTTGAACGCGGCATTTGACTCCTGACGGACGGCTGAGTAATCCGGTATCATCGCCGTTTCTCATCTCTGATTTTTCTAATTGTTACTTAGCTGAGCAGCATTTGGTTTGAATTTGTAATGCCAATTTATTCTTGGAGTAATCACTATTCGGTTCAGTTTGTATGCTTTAATTAAACAGCAAGCAGCATCGTATGCTATGAATTGTGCTTTGGGTGCGCCAATAATTTCCTTCAAGATGCAAATGCTTGTTGATCAATCCACAATTATTTGGTAGCTCGTGTTTCCAGTCCCCACAAATGATAATGGGTTTTGGCATATATTCCTATACCTACTAATGGTAATAGTATAATCCAATGTGCAGTTACACATCAACCACGAAAACAACAGGAGGCATTCCATTCATTCAAGGTCATGGTTATCTTTATGCGTTCAGGTACAAAGTAGTACAGACAATGGCGGGGGCGGCATGCGGTTCCTCCAACCAGCACGGCCGGCACCGTGGAATATGTAGGTTCTATACATGCTTAAAGCCAAGAGACAAAAGGCAACAGAGATTTTGTCTCCTGATGTTGGGGGTGTGTACATCATCGTATCTCTAAACATAGGATGAGTATTACACTGAAGAAGAGAAAAAAAAAGAAAGCACGAGAACCCTACTGACCTCGATCAGTTGCCTTCGACAACGGGAAGCTCTCTCTCTCTCTGCGCAGGAGTTCTGCTGCGTCGCAAAAGACACCACAAAAGATGTATGGAGGGAATGGCGGAAAACTCTGGTTCCGAAGCTCTGCTGCAACGGCAGTCACTCAGGGTATCGCCACGGCCCGATGGGGTGGAGCAACTTCCCCCTGTAGGGAAGTGGAAGGTTGTGTCGGGCGAATTGGTAACAACGCGATGACATCGCGAAGCAGCTTCGTGCCAACCTTATGTTGGCTTTCCTTCTCACACTACTGACAACGGTAGATCATTGCCATTATTTGGCATGCGCTTTTGTGCAGCCTTCACAGCAGCCACCCTGGCTGCATTGGCTGCTTTATTTGCTGAAGCAACGGCCCTGTTCACCTTATCGTCGACTCTTGGGACGTCATAGGCCCTCTCTGCAGCTCTTCTCGCCTCCTGATAGTGCAACATAATCAGAACTTAGAGAGTAGAATTGTACTAAGCAAAAATGGCCAGAGAAACTTTCTGACAGCTAATGGCGTAATAGTGTTCAGGAACATTACCTGCACTGCATTGAGGACCTTGGAATGGTTCACAGCTATAGGGGACCCAGGGATAATGTTTTGGGTGCTCAAGGTGTCAAGAACTCCATTTTGCCAATGGCCTGCTTGTGTCTCTCCATTCCTGAAAGTATACATGCCTAATCCTTGCCTTCTACCCTCATGCCAAGCTCCCTCGTATCTGTGACCATTGGCAAAACTGTAGACTCCGAAGCCATGCATTCTATCAGCAAAGTACTCCCCAGCATAGGTATCGCCATTCCTTGACACAAGTTAACAAAATGTTAGTTCAAAGGTCAACCCAATAAACATTGTACAGGATGCTGCATCGTATAAATAGATATATAGAGCACTAGTGAATCAGGCTAAACTGCAACAATGCATCTATGGCCTATGGGCTATGTGGAAATCTAAACATACAGCTTTTATTAAAATGAATCTGTAGAGAAGAACAAAGTTTCACACGGGAAACTGTAAACAAGGGAAAGATAAGGAAATATACAAACAGATAGTGGTACTCAAATATGTAGTAGACTGGTACAACTAACATACATCACACACAATATATCATGCTATCTCATAAACTTTGCAAAAAAAAAAAAAAATGAATACACCATCAAGTTTTAATTTGGTAGATGGAAGTGAAAAGACTAGGTATAGTATATATATGGATTTTTAATATTCGTCCCTGACACAGGACAACAAAGTAGGATTTCCAAATCCAAACAGCCCGTCATGACATGACACTGTCAACGATGACTAATATAGCTCGTAACCAATCAGACATAAATCAATAAGCATTACGGACATAAATCTAGATAACTAATAACAGAGAATGGATAGCCAAATCCCGCACGGTTAAACGATGCAGCATAAATAAAAGAGAACATCAATCATATTAGTATTAGCGATACCAAAAGACTGCTTGCATTAGATATTTAGATTGAAGCTACAACTAAGAATGAACCAACAATTACCCTAATCAACAAATACAGAATGATCCCCAACAACGAGAAACAGATTTAGCTTTAGAAGAGCTATATGCCAGAAGCTAAACCAACAGAGGAGAGGACCCTGTTTTCCATTTCAGATTATCACTAATTCACTACTTGGATAGGCACACACATGGGATTATGGTAGGAAGTCAAACAATCAAGACAGATATAATACAACAGAGAGATGAGAGATATATGGCTGGAAAGAACCAAAAATGGAAACTAATGGAATAAGCAAAATGCAATGGATCAAATTAGACATCCAGTATTCCACATGTGAAATAACTAGTGCTCAGCTTGACCAGTGCAAATTTGCACGAGATCAGCTTCTAACAGCATATCAACAATCCAGGAAGAAATGGAACAGGAGGACAGCTAAGCATGCTCACAAAACACAGCTAGACTAGCATAAACAGGCAAATCATCACTTGTTTTAACTTTAAAAACGTCTTCTAGAAGAATATAGGCATGCATTAAGTGTAAAAAAAAGCTTGCTTTATGATAAGTGATAACAAAAAATGATGTGTATTAGTAGACTGAGGTGGTAAAAGTATCAGTTTTCCCTACAGCTCTAACTTTTATCTCTATAGTTGGTAATCTGCTCTGCTTCACCAAATTGATTTCCTACCTAATGATATAGGCTGAGAACATAAAGGAACACCTTATATTCTGATTCATGAGCAGGGCAGAGGGTAAAAAAATACAGGGTCGTTGGAGGCTATACCCTAGTGATAATTACAACTTTTTCAGAATCTACCATAAATGGCAAAAGTAAATTCCAAGTTGGATCTTTCAGAAGAAGGTACCACTACCAGCCCAACATTTCATCTCTCCCTTGTAAACAATAAGCTAATGGAAGTCATTCCCTTTGATCAAATGAAGCATTCACATTTAATACATTATCTACTAGGGTTAGGAAAAGCTCTAAAATTCAGTGCATATAAAGCAACATAGTAGACAACTACATAGATAATAGAGAATCTAACGTTCTGCTCAACTTCACAAGATCTAACATTTAAGCAACACCTAACTTACTGGTATAAGCAGATAAGGTTCGAAGATAAAACTGTGTTATAAGTTATAACCAATTACAAGATACTTGTTTGGATACACAAATCCACAAGGATGGGAACAATTTAGCAATCGCTGGTGCAAAACACCAAAACCATGCTAATTTCACTCTTATCATATACTGTGGTTAAACAATCATGCATTTGCCTAATTTGACATTACCACTAAACATTTTGCAACATCCATATCTATTTGACTGACCAATGATGGATCATAAACATGCTCTTAACTAGTTGCAACAGCTAATTTCACAACAATGACAAATTCTCTAGCAGGCAGCAGCAAATGAAATATATAAGTTCAGTCCCACACCTGAAATGGTAGTGGCCAAGTCCATGCTTGACACCCCTCTTGAATTCCCCAATGTAGCGGCTGCCATCCTCGCAGGTGTGCACGCCATACCCATGGCTCTGCCCATTGGACCATTCTCCGGCGTACACATCCCCGGTGTAGAACCTGTATACGCCGTGCCCGTGCCTAAGCCCTTGCCGGTACTGGCCCCTGTACCGGCTTCCCCTGGCCCAGGTCTCGACGCCATAGCCGTCGTACTTGCCGTCGATCCAGTCCCCCTCGTACCTGCCACTCATGTAGTAGTAGTAGACGCCGCTGCCGGTGCAGCGGCCGCGGTTGAACTGGCCCTCGTAGACATCGCCGTTGCTGTAGACCTGGACGAAATGGCCGGTGGTGGGGGCGGAGGCGGAGGCGGAGGGCGAGGAGCCGATGGACCAGAGGATGGGGGATCGGCGCGGGCGGCGGAGCGGGAGGGGGAAGGGGAGCGGGAAGGGGAGGCGCGGGAGGGAGAGGCAGAGGAGGAGGAGGAGCGCGCAGGAGAAGGCGGCGGCGGAGAGGAAGTCGGCGAGGAGGGAGCGCGGGAGGATGGCCGGGGATGGGGAGAGGAAGTAGAGGGTCGGGAGGGAGAGGAGGAGGAGGAGGCGGAGGCGGAGGTGGAGGCAGCGGAGGAGGTGCCTCGCCGCCGCCGCGGCCGCGGCGGGCGCGGGCGACGCTGCGGCGGGGGCGACCTTCCGGCGGTGCCGCGGCGGCGCGAACGGCGACGGCGACGGGGACGGCCTGGTCGGGGTGGACGAGGCCGAGGAGGAAGTCATGACGGGGCGCTTGTGAGGGGTGGAGGGGAGCGCATGGTGGGGGCTGGAGGGGATGTGGATGCGGAGGGCGGGAGGGGGCCCGAGGTGGTTGGGATCGGAGGAGGGGGGAGGGTCGGCAGCGGCCGCGTCCGGTGATGCGGCGGCGGGGGCGACGACGGGGAGGTGGTGGTGGTGGTGCATCTAATTGGGATCAATTCGGCCGGGATTGGGGGTTGCTTCGCCGGCGAGAGGCGGAGGAGGCGGTGGCCGGAGAGGGAGAAGGCGACATGGGGTGGGGGTGCGTGGCGAGGCGGAGGCGTGGGTGGGGGTGGGGGCAGCCGCCTCGCGCTTTTCTCTCTTTTCTGCACCGATTTTTCCGGGTCTCTCTCTCTCTCTCTTTTTTTTTCTTTTTTTTTTCCTCTCTTGTTTGTTCTCCTCCTCCCTGAGTTCCCGCTGGTTCTTTTTCCCCTCTTGTTCGATGTTTTTTAAACGAATTTATTCAAATTCAATTCTCCTCTGAAAACTACGAATTGATTGTGATATTTTCCCCCTTTGTTCTAGCTTTTAACATAATTCAAATTGAATTTGAATTTGAATTTCCCACAACAAGTTGATTCTGTTTAAACCTGTGATAGAAAATGATTATTTTACCCTAAAAAAGAAAATGATTATTTAAATTGGAACAATCATTTGTGTAGAGTAGCACTATACGACATGTCGTCTTCTTGAAGTTATTTAAATAAGGGTGACTAGGAAAATTAAATGTTTTTTTCTTGTTTAAATGTCTTTGTCTTGCTCCACTTGTAGTTGTAGTTGTCGTCCTTAGCTCTAATTTAATGTCATTTGTTGTTTTTTCTGATTAATGAGCAAATTTATTCTTTTGCTCGTGTAGTTTTATAGCTTTAACGTTCATAAGCATTAAAATAGGATCAAATGAAGATATAACTAAGTTAACTAGTAATTTATTTACTTTTGCTTGCATAAACAAGGTAATATAACCTTGAGAGAGAGACCAAATGCTTGGAGTCAATAAACATTGAAAGATGAGATATATAGGATAATAAACTAAACATACTACCCATGCTACTCCATTAAAATATGACGAAGCTATAAACCAACACATCCAACACTGCAAAAAAAAAATGTAACGTCAACATATATCAAAATTTGGCGTTTTAACAAGGTTGATTTTGGCAACATATCGAACAGTCCTGAAATATGTACATTTTTTTTTATAATCAAAAGGAACGACCAAGAGGATAAGGCACACACTAGCAATCTTGGGCGCCCACCATTCCACAGTTAGTAATAGTATGTTTTAACACTCTAATAATGGCACTCAGCAGCTAACATAGTATTGTTAGAACTTTTTTTTTCTTTTTGCTTGTGGTTTATAGATACATAAGCAGTGCATGAAGAGTGGTGTGCGGAGAGGACCAGCACAAGGATCGGAAGTAGACGAGGACGACGACAGGCAGCTACAAGTTGCAAGCAGCCGCCTCCCCTCCTATTTCCGTGTGCTTCGCTTGCGGCTCTGCTTACCTTGGATCTGTCTGTCTAATCTCTCTCTCTCTCTCTCTGTGTGCAGCAACAAGGAAAACCAAGGACTAATGGCCAGAGTTAGAATCAGACCCTAGAAAAGTGGGTCCTTGACCACTTTTCCCAAGTAGTTGATCCTCATCATTTTGATCTAGACCTTGTTCAATTCCAAAAAAAGGTCTTTCAAAGTTCTACAAGGCACAATAAAATTTCGCAGAAAACTGATCGAATTGTATCATACAAATATCCACATGTTCTTCCCAAGGATATTCTTGGGCATTCTCTCACTCTCAAATGATTGTGTTGCTGACCGCGATCTAAATAATCTACAGACAATTTGGGTGAAAATTCGGTGCACACTGCCATACTGGGAGCGTCACCACGTCAAAACGAAGGACATGGCGCATGTATGCACGCATGAAATGTGTAATCTGGTCGTCGGCTCGACAGAGACGCAGGGGGGAAAAAACGCCGCGAGATGCTGATAAGTCGATTCAGATCGGCATGCTTATCCACATGACCACAACAACGACATGATCCTACGTGTGTTTAATGATTAATGATTAATATTCAAGCTTTCAGGGTGTCAGGAATCAGAATATTTTAGTTACAGTATATTCCAGTGCTAACAAAAGAAGGCACCATATAGCAGTATGACTAAAACTAAGGTGGTAATAATAACCCAGAAAAATCGAAGAACAAGTTGACCAAGCACGGCCCTTAAAAGGCCGTGGCAACACGTGTGAAACAAAAAGCACGGGAACAAATAGTAGATTGTTACAATGTAGATGCCATGGTTATGAAAATATACTGGATGAATAAAAGAATGCCCAGTAGACAAAACTTTGAGAAAAAAAAGGTTGCAAGAAGAAGCAACCCAAGAAGCGATCAATCATTAAGCAAATACCGAATAATTTTTTGCTTACTAGTGTCACGATGTTACCCAGTGAGAGTAAAGTCCGAAGTCTGGGGGAAAATCCATATAATATAACCCGAAAAGCATGCGGATTAACATAATTTGATACAGTGAGACAACCTAGGATCACAGAATTAACAGTACAAAAACAGATACAGTTGCTCGGCAATTACAGCGAGATTCAAGCTCACATGTTCTCACATCAACAGACCGCAATAATTTCGGGCCACAATGTTCTCTCCCTAAAAACTAGGTAAAAACAAGCAGCAGCTTACCGTACAAGTTTGTCATGACTGCTTGTGAAGTTTGAAGCCAAAAACTTTTGGAACATACTGCTGAGATGGCTTTTGTGGCTTCAAGTGTGGATATGTCATCAGGAAGAGATGTGGGAATGTTGTCCCAAAGTACGCTCCGTCAATGTCTTAGCAAAGTAAAGGAGATACAAGTGCAAGAAAAATAGTAACACAATATTCATGATAGCACAAAATCAATGTTTGTTTACCCATGGTTATGTTCCAAACAAATCTAATCAAATTGTATGAGTCGCATAAAAAAAATAAAGGAAAACCATGTTTGAATGAGAATCCTCTACACAGAGCCCCTTTTCAAGTGCTGCCTAAAAACCAACCTATAACTTGGAGAAACTGAGAGTGGTGAAATCCATTACAGGTGGCATAAAAACTCAGTAGTTTGATTTTTTAAAGGATGTGTTTTAGAGAGCAGCACAAATGGGTCATGTATTCATAATTCTGCCTATGTTCGTGTTGTGCTTTGCTTTAGCTGTTGCGAATAATAAGTCTGATTCTGCTTAGGAAATCACAATTTCTAATTTATGCCCTATCAGATATCACCTCGTTTTTAACTCCATATATGAGTACAATTTATTAAGAAAAAAAGCAGTTCATATAAAACACATCTAAGACAAACAATCAAAAGGATACTGCCTTGGTACTTGGATCTTGGATAATGTAAATCTTCACATTTTGGACAGTATATCTTCACTGTGCTAGACCTAGGAATATCTGATTGCCCTGCAGGAAGACAGGGTTGGCCACAACAGTATACCCGGGGGCATCTTCCAAAGTCATAGTTCTTGAACTTCTCCAACTGCAGAAGGCAAAAGCAGAATAATTTAGTATTCAAGTAGTCAAGGAAGCAAGCATAGCCTATCAAATATGGTCAAACTGCTAGCAGATTACCATTGCAGCCAGACCCTTGCTGGTTAAGATATATCTTGCATGAATTAATCCATACAGCATCTCTGCAGATGACTCAATTAATTCATTTTGCTCCTCAGTGAACACATCACCTGTATACAAATGGTCTGACTTAGAAGGGTGTATGTGTATACAATACATGTTTCAGACTTTGAACTGTGGAATGTTTATAAATAGGTTATTGGAAATAGCTCATTTAGAAAATGAGATTGATGAACATAAAAAAGTATGTTAGGATACAAAGTGGTATGAAAAATATAGGTTGCAGCTAGTGACATTCATAAATGGTATATGAACAGTGTATTTTACTGCAAATAATGAATTAGTAACTTTCTTAAGAGAAAAATAATCTCACCATTAGAAGACTCGATGTCTAAGATAAGATCAAGTGCATAGTCATAATATGGCACCTGATTGCTCAGACCACAAAGGTTGAAATCATCCTGTATATAATCATCATCGATCTCACAGAAGAACTCATTGCCGCGCAAACTGCAGAACCATGAAATCCAAGATGTGTCCTCTCCCTCAGAACCACTGACATCTGAATCTTCACTGTCAGTTTCAAATTCTTCTGCTGCACCCAAAAGAAAAAAGGGATTAGAGGCACCTAGTGATGATTAAAAAATTACATATTAATAATTGCAGTTACTGCAGTAAAGCAATAGTCACAAGTAATACCCTGCCAAACAATATTATGAATTTCAAGTGTATAATAAAAGCAAGCAGTTTTCTTACAGATTGAAAAACCACAAACATTCATATCGATGCACAGAGAAATTAAAGAAACATTCATATCACTGCACAAACATTCATATCACTGTAAAACTAAGTTCAGTGTAGTTTGATATAACATCCCCAAGAGTTTCTATGGTTTCCAAGTCAAAGTAACCTCCTACCCCCTCCTTCATAACTCATTAAAGAAGGTGTTGTTGGAGTACTAAGATGCTAGTCCTAGGTTCAATCTTCTGCTTGCTGGTGCTCTACTTATCTATTGTGCAATCTATCCTCTTCTTTTGGTGCTATTATGATGTACCAGTTTCTGTTCACATCAACCCCACAATAGGTGTGTTACCGCCCTGGTTGCATATCAAGCGAAATTGACAAACAAAATGGTCAAAGTGAAGCAGCATGTTCAGTGAGTCATCAGTGGAGGCACTGGAATAGTTCCCTTTTCAATTCAAACAAAAAGAGAGTCTTCCTGTGTGATCAGATCATGATGGCTCTACACGTGCAAACATCGGTCAAACTGGAATGTATGACACAAATGGAAACAAAAGAGTTGAGATCAATCAATGCTGACTATACCCCAACTCCCCAAGTGCTATGCCATCACATTTGGTTCCTCCCGGTTCTTATTATGGAAACTGATCACTCAAAAACTACAATTAATTACCGCTGCCCACTGGCTACAGATATAACTGTAAGCTTGCAATTATGCCCCTTTTTTGGTTCAACATGAGCTGTGAAATGTATAAAGACATTATCAGTTGGTCGAGGACGTTGATGCCCAGACCGCCCAAGTTCAAGTCCTCATCGAAGCGAATTCAGGTGCCTATTTCTTCTTAAATAAAAAAGGCACCTAGTTCCCCCTAGGTTGGTCAAGTTTTTGAGAACATGCTTATAGCACGGCAGCAAGTCCTCCAGTTGTGAAGTTGTCAACCAGGGTTTCAACCCTGGTTCTCACAAACAAAAGGACCCTCGGTGTGTGGTCCCTAAAGTATGGGTTAAGATACGGCTTGTGGCAATGGAGCCCTTGTACAAGCAAGAGCCGGCTTTCAGGGCCTTTTCTTCGACCTTAAGTGTAATGCCTTCGGGATGTCTCTCCCCTTGGGTCGAGTTTTTATCATTTGTCACTACACAGCTGAAAGTTATTTCAACACCGTATATATTACAGCTAATGACATGCCCAAAATTCCAATAGAGTAATTGACATCTGAAAGCAAAATAAATGTTCTACAGAGACAAAAACCAATAAAGTAAGGAAGCAAATGGAGGATTTTTCATGCCAAACGAGTTCCTCATAAAGCAGTAACCTATCAAGGCACTAATATAACATCATGACATCATGTTAATGCTTTTAGCAATTGCTCTTTGCCTTCAATATCATGTTAGTCTCACAGATAGAGAAATTCTTCAGATCTCCACTGGCCCCAAAGACAAACAAACAATACAATATGACTGAAACTATTCAAGACATTGGGTCATCTCATATAGAAGGTCCTTCAATTGGACATGTTAGTTTTCTCTTCTGAGATTTGTTAGGGCTACATATGGATGCCGTTGCCAGTTCAGTCCTATGTTACAGTACATCAACATATAAAGGGGGCTGCTAAACATTCGATAAATTCAATATTATCCTGTTAAGACGACTGTATGCAAAATGGCATTCACGCGTCTCAAACTCTTCGCTACCTCTTTAACTCATCGCATTAATTGCCACTGCAACAAAAATACATTGCTCTAATTGTGTCTCATGCATACCTAATTAAACAGCCACTGCCATGGTAGAATAACTACCAGTCCAAAATTCCATTCCATGTGGCCAGTTACCCTAATGCCTCGCAAAAACCAACTTGCCTAAGAATTCTATATCATAAGGTGCCCTAACCCATACTTGCCTACATTTATTGTAGCTTCTGTCATCTGATTCTTTCACCATTGCATGCTTTGACTGCATTAAGACCCTACTTTGACCGGCTTCTCATAAACTTCCAGCGCACGTTTATTTATTTAGTAATTGTTACTGCTTCTAGAACCAGCATCTAAAAAGAAGGTTGCCACATACAAGGAACAGGTGCCCCAACCTTGTACCGCTTAGCCGTACAAGTGGTCGATTATACCGCATAAGCGTCTGACTATGCCGCATAAGTGCTACAATACGGGGTGACCGCACAAAACTACATACCGCTTTTTAAAACATTGTTTAGAACTAACCGATGTTTCGTGAACATATTTAAGTCATAACATCAATTAATGCAGTACGTGGGATGGTATTCACGTGAAGTTCAAACAGAAATGTAGAACTTCGCTTACTTCAGCTCCAGTTAATGCGGTGAACATCCAGACTCTTACATCCCATTTCATCCATCGGAGAAAGTATACAGAAGCCTACGTTATCACGACAGCGCACCAAATTTCACCCTAAGATTCTACCCGAGAAACAAACAGAAGCTGCATCATCATCTAACCAAAGCAGGCAAAGACCTGAGGCAATGTAGCACCAGACGCCACCAACCCCAACCACCGTCAAAACAAACAGCACACAACCCCTCGCGCGGAACAAACAAACCGCCAGATCCTTACCACCATCGGAGACCTTCCCGGCCTTGCCGAGCGGCGCGGGCAGCTTCCCCCCTGCGGCGGCGAGGCGGTCCCTCTCCTTGGCCACCGCCGCCCCCCTGGATGTGGACGGGGACGACCTGTCCAGGTGCTTCTCGAGCACGTCCTTGATGCGCTTCCGGTCCATCTCCGCCGCCGCGCCGCCGAACCCCCGATCCCTGTACGCGCCGCTCATACCCTACCTACGGCGGCGCGCCCCTGCCACAGCCTCTGCTCTCTCGCAACCCCCTGAGGGCGAGCCGGCGAGGGCGGCGCTCGCGGGCGGGGCTAGGGTTTGGCGCAGGATCGAGGTGAAGAGATCGGAGTGGTGACGAGGCGGGGAAGAGGAGGACAGCGAGAGCGAGAGAGGGAGCCCGTGTGCGTGCGTGAGGTGGGTGGGCGGCCGCTGTAATTACGAAAAGAGCCCGGGGGTTTCCCGCAAAAATGACGCCCCAACTCGGCGCAGATATTTTTAACCCCGCCTCTTTCTGTCGTGGAGGCCGGGGGTGTTTTCGGGATTTCCTCCCGGTCGGTGTCGGCTGCTCCTGCTGGGCTCAGGTGAGGCCCACATACTTTGCTTCATGGGCCAAGAAAACCCAACTACGATGCATTTTTTACCTTTTCCCCCTTTTTTAACTTTCCGCAACACTCTACGAGAAACCATCATCATGGTTAAAACAAAAAAGAGACAGTACTATACAGAACAACACAAAGGGTGGTTCCAGATAGACAGAAGATTTTCCACTCATGTTTGGAAAACTAGGTAAATACTGTATATCTCTACGGGGACAAGGATAAGATGTTATAGTTGGCAAAGACCTGAAAACTGCAAACCCAAACATACAAATGTTACATTCTCTGGTTTCTGCATGCTTAGCATCCGAATCTAATCAACAACACTAAAACAACAACGCTAATATCCTGTGCGACGACATCATCAATGAAGTTATACGCTTCCAAGCTGCTGCGCAATTATATTCCTTGTATGATAATAGCACCTGCGAATGTTCTGCCTCTTTCACTCATAAATCAACTCCTTTTGTTTTTGTTAACTGTACACCGGTAACAGAAACACGATCATGTGACGAGATCATCAACCTCAGAATTGAATACAAAACTGGGAAATGTGGTTGTTATGTCCCTGAAAAATGCAAGCAACAATGTTTAGAAATGATGTTATCTGCAGCATGTCAAATGTTCATGGAAAGTGCAAGAATGTTTGTAAGTAGTCTAGCAATCTACCACACTGAAACCAAATATCTACAGAGATTTACATAGTTGATCTCTTTTTGCAAGTTTTAGATGACTGAAATAGAAATATAGGTCAAACAATTTATTACTGCGATAAATAAATGTCTCATGGCAACTATATAGCACTATTTAACATGAGTCACATTTAGAAGTTGATGAATTATGCATACCTTACCCAATTTACGCCCCACCCAACCCTCCTCTAATTCCACACATGCCTAGATTGTGAAAGTTCTTTGTCTATCTTATCTTTTTTTAGCTAGCATAGGCCAAAGTCTTTGCTAATCGGAGTGGCACCAATAATTTCTATAGTATTGGAGTTAAACATAGCAGCAGTAAAACACATACATATTTCTATTTTCTGTCATACTCGCTTGAGGAACGAAAGAGTCATAGATCGCGAAAGTTCATTTGTCTATCTTATCTTAGATGGCACAGACCTCAGTCAAGCTTTGGAAATTAGAATGACACCATTAACTTCTTTGAATATGGGAGATAAAGATAGTAGCAGTAAACCGCTTCCATATAAGTATTCTCTGCAATACTCACTTGAGGTGTGAGTGTCGTAGCTTACAAAAGTTCAGTCTATCTTATCTTTTCTTAGATGGCATAGGCCTAAGCTTTGGAAATTGGAACAGCACCACTAATTTCTTAGAGCATGGAAGATAAACATAGTAGCAGTAAAATGTGTCCATATTTCTATTCTCTGTTATACTCACTTGAGGTACGGAAGAGTCATTATCTTCAATAAAGAGGGATTCCTTGAGACAAAATTCTCCCACTCTGTTCTATCTATTCTCCCATCCTGATTAGTATCAGCATCTGAAAACGTCTGCCATTAACCACATAAGTCATTGTAAGTCTTAACTCTGTCATAAGACACCAGAATTACGTACATTTTAACTACATTTTTTTAATCAAATGTCCAAACCTTGTCAAGGATTGTCTCAATAATCTCATCAGATAATCTCATTTCTGATTCACCTAGAAGAGCAATCAACATCTGTTTTACCTGTACAAGAGAATAAGAATAGAAATTTTAGTTACCAACGAACAATAGGATGTATGTTAAAGCATGTCGTAAATATGTTACTTCAGAGGTAAAGAAGTTTGCTTACAAACCACTGGATTACCACCAATACATATCTTTGGCATAACCATTTTATTAAATTCCGAATCAGAAAACAGTTGGCATATGCAGAATCATAGGCCCAGAAATAGTAAGACATTACCTCCTTTCGTTCAATAAACCCAGTGTTGTCCATATCATATAGCTTGAAGGAAACTGTCCAAGGGGTCAATCATTTAGGAAGTGAAATTATGGTATCAACGAAGTTGAGATAAAACAGAATGGCAATAACTTACAATCAATTTTCTCTTCCATTGGGATGTTTGGATGAAATACATTTAAAGCTCGAACAAAGTCACCAAAGTCGATGACCCCCCTTTTCTTCACATCAAAAAGGTCAAATATCTGCAAGGTCCATTCTGTGTAAATTTCAAGTGATAGAATAAGGTTGTGCCTGAAAGCACTCAGAATATTTACTAACAGAACCTAAGTGAGAATGGTTGATAAGGAGATGGATACCCGATTAGCGAAAAGATTTTCCTTCCTTTTGTTTTTAAACAATGCAAGTTGGAACTCTTCCTGCATAGCAAAATGATGTCAGGTATTAATTATAATAATTTCATCGGAATTGCAAAATAACTTTCGACATATTTTTTTGGACAAATCTGTCAGTTTTGGGGTCGTACGATGTGCTCTGAGATTCGTGCTAGGAAGGGGGAAAAAATTCCGCATGCTGTAGCTGCTGGGTATCGAACCCCAGGCGCAAGGATATCATGCGTGCGCACTTCCCCACTGAGCTATGGTGTATTTACATACCACTTACACCCTAGTTATATTGTAATTACATGCTGGTTACGTTGCAATTACACTATTATTGTGTTGTAGTTACGACATATTTTTGGGGGGATTTTATGTCGAACGTTAGATAGGTAGTCCCTAATTTCATACCGTGAATTTAGCTACTGATGATGTCAAGATTATAGTTCATGAGAACTAGCAGATGTGCATGAACCTGTATGGCTTCTCAGATAGCAGTTAATGAACTTCTTCGCCACGCAAGACGCAACAAGAAGATGCAAAAAACAAAAGTGAAGATGCAAGAGAAACGCATTATGTCTAGCTTTATAGCACGGCAAATCAATATTGACAAGGCAGGAAGAAAGTGACTCAAACTTTGAACTATCATTGTGTTGTTATACTGTGATAGTAGCCAGATGGTTTATATCAGGAACAAGTTTTTTCCTATTAAACTTTGAGGAAAAAAATCACATTTTGATACACAGAAAATTCAACAATTTAGAAGGCAAACACATAATCAATGAGCGGTACAAGAGGAATAAAGGATCGGGGTGTGTACAACAAAGATTCATGCTCACTTCAAAGATGAATGAATAGAACTGCCAGCATAGCAAAACGATTCACAGAAAATGGCATCCACCACATAATTTGTGCAGCTGAAACCTGAAAGACGGAACAGTGAGAAAGGCGTGGGGGTCTTCTGGCTAGCACCACAAGTTGTGGGCTAGCCGACCCAGGTTCGAGCCTCACTCCCCTCTTAATAAATTCCGATATGAGAGCACCTCCTCTCATATCCAGCGAAAGACGGAACAGTACATGGAGATATATTCAAATGTGGCAAGGTTTAATTTTGTCATTCCACAACAAGCTACAAAAGCAGATAGTAAATGTATCAGGATGCTCATAATCACACATGACATGATGCCAATATGGTGATGAAAGACGGAACAGTAGATATATTCGAATGCGGCAAGGTCTAATTTTGTAATTCCACAACAAGCTATAAAAGCAGATTAGTAAATGTATCAGGATGCTCATAATCACACATGCCATGATGCCAATATGGTGAGATACCCCCAAGAAACAGTTAGATGTTCACCTTATTGATGAGCCCATCGTCGATCACAGAACCACTAATGCTCTTGAACAGCTCGAACAAAGCCTCCACCTCACTTACGCTAACTACACACCCAAAACAACTAACTCAGAATTTCCAGTATGCCCATCGATTGCATAAATCAGATGAACTACTTGATGAAATGAAATGAAATACAGTACTGTAGAGTACTCCTCAAGTGGCAAGTACAGCAACAACAACTCACAGGCGGTCTCGGAGGCGAGGCCGACGGGGTCCTCGTACCCCGGGCGCGGACGCCTCGCCGTCGACTGGAAGCACCCCATCCCCACGCGCACCCCGCCCAGACCCGACCCACCGGAGTAGCCGAGCACACACACCCCCTCTACCGCCGCCGCGGCCGATCTCGCATCACCCACCCCTCCACCTACCCTTACACACCCACCACCACACGCCGGCGCACTCCCCCGGCGGCGCGCGCGCGGCGGCGGCGGCGGATCGGAGCGCGGAGCACGGGAGGAGGTCGGGGTTGGGGGCGGGGGGGTTTGGTGCGCGACGCGTCGGGGTCGGAGGGGTGTCGAGACGAGACGGGCTATGCCTCCTCCTAGTCCTACTACCTACGCGATAGGTGGGCCCCGAGTCCGTTGCGCCTCGCTTTCCCCCGACTTCTTTTGGGAAAGAAGACCCGCACCGCGCCCACGTGCGCGCGGGCCTTGCGGACTTGCGGCCCCATGGATTGGAAGAAGCGAAGAAGGGAGGACCTCGTCGTCGTCGTCCATTCCCATTTTGGTCAGCTGGGAATATTCGCAGATTTTTTTTTTCCGAACGCGCAAAACAATTACAAGTCAATATATTAAAAGAATTATAAGTCAATATATTAAAAGAAAAAGGTGTTTGTTTACATAACGCAATCAGACAGACTGGCTTATGCCAAGAAAAAGAAGAAAAGACAAAAACAAAAAAACCAAGAAAAAGAAAAAAACTATTACAACGGCTAAGCGCAACTCCAATCAGCCAGAAGTGGCAGAGCCACACGGAATATTCGCAGATCATACGATTTCGCAAAGAAATTGCAAGCCAACTTGCGCTAATCTAACCTCTCGGTCACATGCAACAATTCCAGCACTACTGTGTCATGGTTTAGCTCAGCCACGCGCAATAATTAGAGTAATCTAATAGTACTACTACCACAGTAGTGAACCACGACCAGGCAGATTGTTTATGTCACATCGAAGAAATTCAACATTGTTCCAAATCTCCGATGGAAGATTCTCGAGCGGATGCTTCGAATTGATAGTAGTCCCATGGTTTGCTTGGCTCATAACCATCTTTTTTTTTTTGAACGACTGCTCATAACCATTTGAAATCCCTACGAAACTAGCAAGAAAACCAAGTTAACCAACGTCTTTGCTAACGATTACTAGCTAAAACTGATTAATTAATTAATTTATCGTGCAGCCCATGGTTTGCACTTTAGAAAACCGGCCCAGCATCTTTGGAAAAGAAAAGCCCAGCTCCATGTTTCTGGACACCGCCCTCTTCTGAGCGTGGGCCTCCATATAATACGTACATGGAGCCACGTGGCAACCCGGAGCGACGAAACCGCCACGTCGTATTCACAGGACACGCCACCTAATCCACGGGCCCCACTCCTACCCCGCCCGCCGATTAGCTGAGCTGACGCGTGGGGCCCATGTGACAAGCGACGGCACTCGTGGGGGCCACGTGTCGCGCACCTCGCCGTCGCCGTCGCTGCTTCGCTTCGGCTTCAAGTCCGACCAAGAGACCCTCGTCGCTTTCCGGTGACGGCGACGAAGAGAATTTCATATCCCTCCACCTCGCCGCCTCCCTTCTTCGGATTTGGTCTGGTTTGGTTGGAGGTTAGCTCGCCTCTGATTGGGTTGGTTGGGTGGTCGGCTTCGGTCTCGAACCGCGGCGACTTCTCCTCTTTGGGTTTGGGTTTCGAGGGGGCCAATGGAGGAGAGGTACGAGGCGTTGAAGGAGCTCGGGGCCGGCAACTTCGGGGTGGCCAGGCTGGTCAGGGACAAGAGGAGCAAGGAGCTCGTCGCCGTCAAGTACATCGAGAGGGGCAAGAAGGTCTGATGCTGCCTCTGTCTCTGTCTTCTCTTCTCTCCTTTTGTGATTAATTTCGCAGTTTCTTGCGTCGGACTGATTGATAATTTGATGGTGTGTGCGAGTTGATGTTTTCAGCAACTCGTTGTTCCAGATGCATGACGAGTCTTAGCTTTTAGTTTGATTGATTGATGATGCATGGATGGTTGGTTTGCTCTGTGTGCAGATTGATGAAAATGTGCAGAGGGAGATCATCAATCATAGGTCGCTCCGGCATCCCAATATCATTCGGTTTAAGGAGGTAATTCAGATTTTCTTTTCACTCATCAGTTCGTTCGGCAGCTTCACTGATTATCAGTCAGTCAAACAGTCAAACTAGATGGAGCTGATCTCCACTGCTACTGTAGAAAGTAAAATGATAAGGTTTTGGGTTTATACATCTATCAAGCACAAAGCTTACCCTGGCTGATTACTTACCATACAATTAGTAAGTAGTGTATCGTCTTAAGATCGAAGTGAATTCAACTGCTATAACGATTTCTTGTTTTGTGTGTCGATCAAGAGCAGGTTTGTTTGACACCCACACACCTAGCCATTGTCATGGAGTATGCTGCTGGTGGAGAACTCTTTGAACAAATCTGCACCGCAGGGCGATTCAGCGAAGACGAGGTTGCTTTCAGGCCCTACTTGTCTTCTTGTGAGCTAATCTTCCCGTTTTGCAAACCATCTGTGCTCAATAATTGATTCATGACAATAGGCAAGGTACTTCTTCCAGCAGCTAATATCAGGTGTCAGCTACTGTCATTCTCTGGTATGTTTTGCTTGTGTCAGCTAATAACAGGCACATCGTAAGCTTATTAAGTTAAGTGGTCATTAACTGCTTCTGCAAAATGCAGGAAATTTGCCACCGTGATCTTAAACTTGAGAACACCCTCCTGGATGGAAGCCCAACACCTCGTGTGAAGATTTGTGACTTTGGTTACTCAAAGGTGCTAACATGGATGCTACTAGTTCTGTTCTACATCTCAGAGTACTTTACTAGAAATAGATTGAATTGTTCTTGCCTTCTTGGTAGAATCAAACTGGAGTACTGAACAACTTGGCTTCTTTGATTTTCAGTCTGCTTTGCTGCATTCGAAGCCGAAGTCTACAGTTGGTACTCCAGCATACATAGCGCCAGAAGTTCTTTCAAGAAAAGAATATGATGGCAAGGCAAGTTATTTCTCATTTCTATGTTTTGCAATCTGAATTTGGCTGTAAAGTAAAGATAGATAGCAGTATCTACCACTATTGTTTTTTCTTTTCTAGCATCATGGAACCGTAGCAATTGAGCATTTAGACGTTAGCTAAAAGTGATCCATTGCAGCTGAAATACTTACATTGAGTGCAAAACAAACCGAACAGCATAAGCTTTACGTTTTCAGTAATGTTAGGACGCTACTGAAGTTCCTGGAACATCGCATCATAGAATTGCATCTCTGCATGATCTGAGGTAATGCGTCTCCTTACCCAGGTAGCAGACGTTTGGTCCTGTGGTGTGACACTGTACGTGATGCTCGTCGGTTCATACCCGTTTGAAGATCCAGGTGATCCGAGGAATTTCCGCAAAACGATCAGCGTAAGTGCTCCATTTCCCTCTGTTCATCATCTAAGCCTTTTCTACACCTTGCTTCAATGGTGAGTCTGAAACTCTGAATATGCATGCCTTGTTCCACTTGACAGAGAATTCTTGGCGTGCAATACTCCATCCCGGACTACGTGAGGGTGTCTTCCGACTGCAGGCGCCTTCTATCTCAAATATTTGTTGCCGATCCTTCAAAGGTACTTAATTTCACACACTTTACCTCCCAGTTTAAGTGAGATCCCAAGTTGCCAAACTAGACCAAACTTTAGATTACTCCGAAGGGAAAATTAACCTTAAATCATACTCAGATTCTACCTGTAATCTTACTCATTGTAATGCGGCCTATATGATCTCAATTATATGTTCTAATGCTCAAACTATGTCTCTAATTAATTAACGAGATGGATTCCCTCTGAATTTAACTAACTCGAGTTTTTGCATCCCTGAACTTTTGATGTTCAGAGGATCACGATCCCTGAGATAAAGAAGCACACGTGGTTTCTGAAGAATCTGCCAAAGGAGATATCGGAGAGGGAGAAGGCCGACTACAAGGACACGGACGCCGCCCCTCCGACGCAGGCCGTCGAGGAGATCATGCGGATCATCCAGGAGGCCAAGGTCCCCGGCGACATGGCCGCCGCCGACCCGGCGCTGCTCGCGGAGCTCGCCGAGCTGAAGAGCGACGACGAAGAGGAGGCCGCCGATGAGTATGACACCTACTGACCATCCATGATCCATATGCATCCATGGTCGTTGTGCTGCAGCTGTAAATATGATCCGGAATATACGTGATCGCCAGACCAAATGATATGTGTATTCTGATGCATTTTCTGCCGTGTATACTCTGCACCGGATTTTCCTGCAGCGTAAATAATAAAGAAAAAAAATAATTATTTGTTTGCAGTTTCGTGTGATCATTTGGCAAGGACTATTCAGTTTGCATGGTCATTTTCCCAGTTTATTCATTGAATTATGTAATTGGATTATTTGTGCTACACTTCCTTGTCTTTGGATTATTTAAACATATTATTTGCGCTTCTCAAAATATTTTTTCTATTTTAAGATATTTGTTAAATTTATTTCTTAAATAATTTATTCTCTCTATAATCAAAACGATAATCTGTTCAATATTCTAATCAAATAAAACTTTAAGGCCCCTTTGATTGGAAGGAAATTCATAGGAATTTTAGAGGATTTTATTCCTCTAGAAACTTTTCCTACAAAGACTTTTAAATCAAAGGAATGAACCCTATGAAATTCCTATGAAATGCCTCTTCCCATACAAGTTTTGGAGGAATTTTAACAAGAGATAGAAACCTCATGGAAGAAACTCAAACCTCATGGAAGAAATCCTTTGAGTCTTTATCTCTCCTCAAATTCCTGTGTTTTTCCTGTGGTCTAATTAAACGGTCATTCCTACGTTTTTTCTGTGTTTTGCAATCCTTTGTTTTACACTTTTATTTCTGTCAGAATCCTATGTTTTTTCTATTCCTCCGTTTTTTTATTACTGTGATAAAGGGGCCCTAAGCTTTGAGGTTAGCGTAGTGAGGTGAGTGTAGCTCAATTAGAAACAGCGAGATTTGTCGGTTTCATTATCCAGTTATTCGGATATGCTATAGATAATGTGTGTGTATGCGTATGGAGATGAGTATGTGCGTTGTTACTTATGAACATCTACATATTTGTACCATGTTCATAAAATGGTTATTGTATAGACGTACAGTACAACTTCAGTGTGTGTACACCATTGTGACTATTATATAATAGGTGTACTAATCGGGTTTTTAGTTCCCATTATCTTTTTCATGGAGATGTTTTTGTTCGAATTTTGGTCGGCTCAGAAGAAGCTAAAGATTCGACCACCTAAGAGGCGGAAGCTAGATATAGACCGGTATATTTTTGGATTTTTGATGTTTCATACGTGCTAGAAAAATATTTCAACTTGGGGTAAAACGGTGTTGCATTTGTTTGAAACATGTAGATTTTCACGATTTTTTTTAATGTTTCAATCAATGTATCTTTGTTGTTTACCGCATGATTGAAAAATGTTTCAAGTAAATTTAGACGATATTGTAATTGTTTAAAACACTTTTTTTAAGTCTAGTGATGAAACAACTTCTGCATTTTTCATGCGGCCGATTTGTAGTTGCTTCGTTTTGGTTAGTCTAAAAAAATTGTGACTATTATACGTAGTGACTGGAGTATTATACGGCGGCTCTACATATAAATACCCAGTGATTTGCCTCCGGCTGCGGATCCACTCGGTGACGTGTCACTCTGCCATGGCGGCTCTCACCGTTGGGCACGCGGCGATCGTCCATGCCACCACGCGTCTCGAGGACGCCCGGTCCACCGGCCGTCGGCGGCGGCGGCGGGGGATGATCACGGTGCGCGCGGCGGCGGCGGCGACGAGCGGGTGGGAGCCGGGCAGCTGGAGGGCGCGGCCGGCGAGGCAGATCCCGGAGTACCCGGACGCGGCGGCGCTGGAGGGCGCGGAGCGCGACCTGGCGTCGTTCCCGCCGCTGGTGTTCGCCGGGGAGGCGCGGAAGCTGGAGGAGCGGCTCGGGGACGCCGCCATGGGGCGGGCCTTCCTCCTGCAGGGCGGCGACTGCGCCGAGAGCTTCAAGGAGTTCGCCGCCAACAACATCCGCGACACCTTCCGCCTCATGCTCCAGATGGCCGTCGTCCTCACCTTCGGCGGCCAGATGCCCACCATCAAGGTCCTCCTCGCCTACTCCCATGGCTTCATCTTCTCACCATTTCTCCTTCTCCAATCCATCCCTAACGATCTCGTAAAAAAATTAAATTAATTAAACCGCAGCTAGTTTACGTACATTCACAATTAATTTTGTTGCGAGATGTAGAACCGCAGGTAGTTAACATATATTCACAATTAATTTTGTTGCCAGATATAGAAGCTGAATTTGAATTTGTGGAGTGATATATTACACACGTTAATACATCTTCTCAAATTTTTTCATAACCATTTGAGTAACATGCAAGCAACGAGGAGATCAAAATCTACTTCCTCCATTTTATACCCGATTGGAATTCGAGATCGAAAATTATCTGTTTCCTGTCCGCCACACGCTGCATTGTTTGGGTTTTTGGCGCATTCAGATAGAACGAATATATGTCATGTGGCTGATCACTCGGGCTTAAGCTGTTGCAGGGTCCCAGCTGTCATCTTCACAATCTCTCTTTGAGATGGCGATCGGTCGATGTAGACATAATCGTGTCGACTTCGCTGTCAAGTTCTGAAAGATCAGGCTTTATAATTTATAAATTATGGCACAGCGCGGATTCATCCATTCAGTTTTCTGTTTTTTCCCCCTGAAAGGCATAGTCGCATAGATGGTTGATTGTTAGCAGTTATATATGCTATGAGTCTTAAGTTAACGGATCAACAAGTCAATCGCCAATTTCCATCCCCAATATTTGACAGACAAGGTACAGCAGCAAGAAAGACAGGGATCAGACGTGGCCACCAGTGCACACATGAAACCATAAGCATTCATATTGTTTAAAAGACAAGCTAGATTCAGTATCTTAGTCTATTCTGGAATCTAGATTGACAAACAAAAGTGTATTTGCAGTTTTCTTTTTGAGGTTTATGTTCTTCAAACCATTGATGGCTTAACATTTAATGATTCAAGTGCTGATAGACAGGTGGAGAGATTGACTGATTGACAATGTATATTTCAGGTTGGAAGGATGGCTGGCCAATTTGCAAAGCCAAGATCAAACCCAACTGAGACTATAGATGGAGTGACACTTCCTTCCTATCGAGGTGATATTATTAACAGCGATGGTTTTGATGAGAAGTCGCGTGCACCAGATCCTGAAAGGTTAATTAGAGCCTACAGCCAGTCCGCGAGCACCCTGAATCTTCTGAGAGGATTTGCTCATGGAGGGTATGCAGATCTGCAGAGAGTCACCCAGTGGAATCTTGACTTCTTGAGGGACAGCACGCAAGGGGACAGGTAGTTGTTAGCTTAGCTCAAGTGCTAGACATTTTGCAATTAGTTTTATTCAAAACTCTTTACGCATATTAGTGGTTGTTTCATATGAATGCAAATGTTTATTTTCCAAACAACAGACATAGGAATTGCATTATTTAGTACAGATGGCATGTACGCATCAGACCCTTAATATAATCATGGTGACGTGGCAAATAGTAGCTAGGGATTTCTAGTAAGTATCATTGATAATAATCCTTTATACAATGGAAACCAAGATCATGTCCTCTTTTGTTTTTTTCTGTGAGCAGGTATATGGAGCTGTCCGAGAGGGTTCACGATGCCATCGGATTTATGGTTGCTGCTGGTCTGACTCCTCAGCATCCCATCATGACGACGGCTGAATTCTGGACATCTCATGAGTGCCTTCATTTGCCATATGAGCAAGCATTGACTAGGGTGGACTCCATTTCTGGGCTTTACTACGATTGCTCTGCTCATATGCTTTGGGTTGGGGAGAGGACTCGACAACTGGATGGTGCTCATGTTGAATTCCTTCGTGGTATTTCCAACCCTCTAGGTGTAAAGGTAACCAATCCACCTCTTCAAAGTTGGCTTATTTGTATAAGACTTTCAGCCAATATCTTCAATATGTAATATATCTACTGAAACTCTCAAACTATGTATCAGCATTGGACTACTAGAGGTACTTAAGCTCCATCTCAAATGACAAGTAACAATATTTACTAGTAGTACCATAGTTCATCATCAGTCATCGGTCTTATGCTGTTTAGCCTTAGATGTAAATGCTAATTTGTCGGGGAAAATATTTATTTTTTGAAAGACCGCCAGAAAAAAAAACATTGTATATCATGTTTACCATGCCATCGCAAATATAAGTACAGTAGCCATGACTTTATGGTTATTGTTATTTGTTATACAAAACGAGTTGTCTATGCACATAGTTAATTTTTTCTGTGTTAAAAAGGTGAGTGACAAGCTCGAACCTTCAGAGCTTGTTAAATTGTGTGAGATTTTGAATCCTCACAACAAGCCCGGAAGACTGACAATCATCACAAGAATGGGTGCTGAGAACACGCGCGTTAAGCTCCCACATATGATCAGAGCAGTCCGCCAAGCTGGGTTGATTGTCACTTGGGTCAGTGATCCCATGCATGGGAACACCATCAGCGCACCATGTGGTCTCAAGACAAGATCATTCGACGCGATCAGGGTAAGGGTAAGAACTGAGGGCATGTTCAGATTGTAGCAAAAATAAACCTTACCAACTTTTGGCATTGCCAAAATTTTGGCAATTTGACAATATTGCCAAGTTTTAGCATGATTTCTTATTTATTTACTAAAGGTTGGCAAGAAACTAAATGGATGTACATTTTTGACAACTTTACTAAAAAAAATAGTATGGTTTAAAATGGTATCAATCTGAACAAGCCCTGAGACTTTGCCATTCATGGTTTGATGAACAACTGACTTATTACACATGAATATTTGACATATTGACACCATTTGTGTTTCTTCTTGTACATGTGCAGTGCGAGCTGAGGGCTTTCTTCGATGTCCATGAGCAAGAGGGAAGCTACCCTGGAGGGATTCACCTGGAGATGACAGGGCAGAACGTTACAGAGTGCATTGGTGGATCCAAGACGGTGACCCTTGATGATCTCAGCTCTCGCTACCGCACGCACTGCGACCCCAGGCTGAATGCATCGCAGTCGCTTGAGCTGGCTTTCGCCATTGCTGACAGGCTAAGGAAGAAACGAGACAGGGCTTGGAATAGGTTGGTGTACAGGGCGGTAGCTTAAGATATCTAGCTCGGAATTTTGGCCCTACAAGAAGAGATAGTATCTAGCTTGGAGTAGTTCATTCTTTTTTTTTTCCTTTGAATAATAAAAAAAAATAGAGCCGGCGTGGCGACGTCAGTACTCTCTTCTGCTTCATTTCTTCACTAGTAGTTAACTTTGTCGAAGTTTCTTTTCTTCAATAAGACGACTTGACTATCAAAAGAATAATTAGGAGCTAAATGGTGTATGTGCCGCATGCATTATCTTAAGCCTTGTTCTGAAGTCTAAAAAACCTAAGAACATTCAGAAAACAAAAAAACATCTCTGAACATCATGCAAAATTCCTGTGATCCTCTGTACATTAAGTCTCGACGTGGGCCAGATGCTGTGCCGGCCGTCTGATAACTGGGCCTACATGGCACTCAAGAGCGCAAAGCCCATCTCAGCCCAGCTCCCACTCTTCCCATTTTGCCCCTACGCTCGCCCACCTATCTTACCACTGACACATCGGCCCCACCACCACTACCCATCAATTAAACCCGCCCGATTCGCATCCAACGGACCGCATCCCAGGGGTAAACACGTCATTCTATCCCCACCCCAAACCCTAAACCATCCTCTCCGCAACCCGACTATAAAAGAGCTTAAAAAAAGCCTCTCCTCTCCCCGAACCCTAACTCCATCTTCCCCGGCGGCGGCGCAGCAGAGGAGATCAGCCATGGTGAAGTTTCTCAAGCCCGGGAAGGCGGTGATCCTGCTGCAGGGGAGGTTCGCGGGGCGGAAGGCGGTGATCGTGCGGGTGTTCGAGGAGGGCACCCGCGACCGCCCCTACGGCCACTGCCTCGTCGCCGGCCTCGCCAAGTACCCCAAGAAGGTGATCCGCAAGGACTCGGCGAAGAAGACGGCGAAGAAGTCGCGCGTCAAGTGCTTCCTCAAGCTCGTCAACTTCACCCACCTCATGCCCACCCGCTACACCCTCGACGTCGACCTCAAGGAGGTCGCCGCGGGGCCCGACGCGCTCGCCACCAGGGACAAGAAGGTCGCCGCCTGCAAGTCCGCCAAGGCGCGCCTCGAGGACCGCTTCAAGACCGGCAAGAACAGGTGGTTCTTCACCAAGCTCCGCTTCTGAGCTCTCTCCTGCGGCGGCGGCGGCGATGGGATGGTACTGGTGCACGGCCATCTCATCCTTTTTCTCTTTTTCTAAAGCTTTTCGCTTTCTGAGTAGCAGCCAATGAATGGTTTTGGATTTTCTAAATTAATCTCAATCACCCTGATGTAATGGTACTACTGCCTGCTTGTGTGGGTGTGGATGTTTAGTAGTATGGATCTATCAAAGAAGCATATTGGGAGACGTTCTGTGTCAATTTTTCGCACTGGTTATGGTTCATTTTCTTGTCTTAGTTATAGTTTGAATTTGATGTCGATTGCTTGCGCTAAATTCCCTGATTAGTGTTTTATTAGTCATTGGCTCATTGCTTTGTTGGTGCCAAGGTGTGCAACATGAGCCTGTCTGGATGGATGGATTATGTGATGCTTCTAGTATTAAGGTTCAGGCGGATAGCTGATTATGTGTTTACATTGTTGGATTTGAATAAAGGAATGCAATAGGACATTCATAAGTAATGTTTTCATTCTTTTAGTTGTTGCAACCAATGGTTGCCTACCCTATGATCCTTGTAGAAATCTGAGATAGTACCACATGGTGTTCTACTCACAAAAAATAAGTATAATTAGGATGTCCTAATTCAGTGCCTCATGCTTGCATACACTTCACTGGTAGGTCTGGAAATTTTGCTCAGCTAGTGTGGGAATGCTGCTTACTATTTTTTTTTGCACCACTAATATTCTTGTTTAAATAAGTTTGAAGATTGAGATATGTTATGGGATGTCATTGACCTTAGCTCCGTTTTGACTTTGATGGCGAGACACTTGAAGTTAGGTGATATTCCAATATCTTATGGTTTATGTAGCTTTTGGCTGGTGTGTAGTTTTTGAGGGGCCAAATTTATAAATACTCATTGCTGCTTGTTGTGTAAGCTGGAGCAATGCTTGATATTTGGCAAAAACTACCTTGGCACATCTTGCTTGATTTTGAAAATGTCTTGAAACTTACTGTACGCCATAGAGGAGCTTATGATAGGTTGATTTCGAACAAAGCTGCCTCGATTAGTAGTCGCACCCCTGGGTGGTCAGAATGTCAGATAAACTTTACTCCCTTTGTTTCACAATGTAAGTCATTCTAGCATTTTTCACATTCATATTGATGATAATGAATCTAGACATATTTATCTATCTAGATTCATTAACATTAATATGAATATGGGAAATGCTAGAATGACTTACATTGTGAAACGGAGGAAGTAGTTCTCATCATATCATTTTTTCCCATCGCATTACTACATTATCATATTGGCAGTCAATCATGTTATGTAGGATGCGATTTCTTGCATCACAAAAGAACATGGAAGATGTGATTTCTTGCGTCACAAAAGAAGCCTTCGGGGCCTGATAGAACTGATGCCAATCTTGTGCTCAGAGGTAGCAAGTTGATTGGCTGGCGCTGGACTTCATTCCTTGTTTTTCTTTCTGTTTATTTGTTTACAAGGCTGGATGCTGTTCTGTTATTCTGGTTTACTCTACATGTTCTGTTTGTGCTGTGACTTGTGAGTTGTGTGTCAAGCTGTCTTTCGAGATATTGTTTTGCAGAATGCTCGTTGTGCCACAGCGGGAATGAGTTAACTCGATGAAGGTTGTGCACTGTGTGATTGCTTTATCATTTTTGTAATGCTCATTTCTATTTGTTCCACACCTGGGACGATCTTATATCAAGGTTTCTTGAAGAAAAATGGATCATAAATTCGTAACACATCTCTCCACAGGTCCATGTATTCTTACTTCTGAGACAACCAAACTGACCACATGATCAATGTATGAATAATAAAAGGCCTCCGGCATCTTTTTTTTTTTCTTTATGCTTATGCTTATCAGCTAAAATTTGAATTTTCAACCTTAAATTTGAAGCTGATTTTGGAGCCTCATTGGAGTGCCGCGTGTATATCTAATATGCAAGTTTGAACAATTATACGTTGATACGTTGCAAGTCTGCGTCTATTATCAAGTGCTAGACCTTTTGCAATTAGTTTTCAGCGAAAAAATTTGCACTTTGTTAGTGGTTTTTTCATAAGAACTGGAATGTTTATTTTCCAAACTACTGACAGGACGTGCGCGTTCTTTTGTCTGGTCCTGATTCAACACAGATGGTTTGTCTACATCAGACCCTTTGTATAATCATGGTGACATGACAAATTGTATCTAGGGATAATCCAGTTTCCAGTAAAAATATATTGACAATCATCCTTTATAATATATGAAAACCAGACGGTGCCCCATCATTACAACGGCTGAATTCTGGACATCTCATGAGTGCCTTCATTTTCCATAGGTACGAGCAAGCATTGAGTTTCACTAGTGAGGACTCCGTTTTTGGCCTTTACTACGATTGCTCTGCTCATATGGTTTGGTGAACTGACCATTAGTGTCTGAGTACATTTGCAGTGCGAACTGAGGAATTCACTTGCAGATCTGTCATTACCACACACACTATGACCCCATGCTGAATGCGGGCATTTGTGTGCCGATCAGGCTCATTACCTCGGTCCCAAAACATACATATTAAACTTGAAAAACAGATTTATTTGATTTCGCACAAAAGGACACCATTTATTAGTTGGAAAGCATATAAATAAAACAGCTTAATGAAACATTGCCTTACCTCAGAATTTCGTTGGCTTAATGAAACATAGTCCTACTAGATTGCTGTCATTCTTTATTTCATTTGAACAATTAAAATAATAGGACCGATGTCAGCACTCTCTTCTGCTTCGTTTTGTATTTAACTTTGACAGAAGGCTAGTCGAAGTTCCTTTTTGTTTTCAAGAAGACTTGACTAACAAAAGAATAAATTAGAAGCTTAAGTGCAGGATACTCTTCAGTCTTGTTCTGGAGTGCAAAAGAGCAAGAAGCGCGAAGAAACCGGCACATTTCGCTATACCCTCTTTGATGCATCCAGAGTGTTGTTTTCAGCTGTCCAGATGTCCATGGAACTGATAAGCTATCATAGTACCCTTAAACCAGCCATTAATTTGATTCATGGAGAAAAACATGTTACTACAGTGCAAGGCTTCTTCAAGTTACTGTCACATAATCCAAGGCTTAGGATCATCAAAACATAGAACATGACACAGGACACTGATTGAGTAAAAACCTGACAATAATATGCTACTACAGAAGTATTTGGACAAGGCAGCTTCAGCAGCAGCAACTCAAGCACAAGATCACTGAACTGATTACAGGTAGCTTAACTGAGCACTCACTCCTAATCCTCCTCCTCACTCCCCCACTCCATATCCTACACCTGACTACTTTAATCACCCTCCCAAACACAAACAACAGCTAGTAGAATTATCACAAGTCAACGACTAACACCAGCAGTTAACAATGAGAAGTAAACATTACTAAACACATAGTAGGCCATACCAACAACATGGAGTTGATCAATCCTCATCCATGGCGGCTGTTGCTGCGGCAGCGGCGGCGGAGATCACCTTGGCCTTCTTGTGGTGGTGGTGGTGGTGCTGCTGCTTGCCGAGGAAGGCCTCGACGAACAGCTGCTGGGCGTCGAGCAGCGTCTGGGTGCGCTTCATCTCAGACTCCATCCGCTCCTTCTCTATCTGGAGAGAGATCTCCAGCCTCCGCTCCTCCATGCGGAGGAACTTGTCGCCGACGGCGCGCAGCGCCGAGGCCACCTCGGCCATGGCCTCCGCCTCGGCGTCCTCCTCGCTCTTCTCCACCTTGATGGCGGTGGGTTGTTCTCGCTGCGCCACAGGCTTGGAGCGGGAGGCCTTGGGGATGGTGAAGCGCAGGCCGCTCCCGCTCCCGCCGTTGGAGATGAGGCCGTGAAGGCTCCTGCTCCGCCCCGCGTCCGCCGCCGCCTCCTCCTCCTCATCCTCCTCGGAGGAAGGGGAGGAGACGGGAGAAGGGGACGCCGGTGAGGGGGAGGCGGCCGCGGCGGCGGGGCCCTTGGATTTGATCTTGATGATGGGGTTGGGGCTAGGGTCGGGCGCCCCGCCGCCGGCGAGGTCGTGGAGGAGCGGGAAGAAGGGCCACTTGGGGCCCTTGGAGCGGCCGGCGGCGCGCGCCCTCTCGGCGCGGTACCGCTTCCGGAGCTTCTCGATCTTGTGGCGGCACTGGACGCCGGACTTGTGCGTCGCCGTGGGGAACCTCCCGCAGCGGGCGGTGACGGCGCCGGCGACGTCGTCCCAGTCGGAGGCCCTGAGGTTCCCCTTGCGGAGCCCCTCCCACCTGTCGCGGTAGGCCTCGATGAGCGCCAGCGTCTCCTCGTGCGTCCAGCACGGCGGGGGCAGCCTCCGCCCGGAGCCCCCCGCGCCACCAGATGACACCGCGGCGGCGGCTGCCGCGGCCGCCGCCGCGGGGGCGGCCAGCGGGGGGAGGTCCGGGGAGGAGAGCGCGTCCGGGTTGGGCGGCGGGGAGGAGGAGGACGACATCGTCGGCGGCGGTGGGAGCTAGGGTTTGGTGGTGGAGGAGAGAGGAGGGGATGGGGAATCGGTCATAAAGGCGGAGGTGGGCCGCGCGGCGGGCGTGGGCCGGGGAGGTGAAATGACGGGATGGGGGGGGGGGGGGGGGGGGGAGGGGAATGAACCGCGGCGGCCGCGTCCGCGTGGGTGGTGGTGGTGGTGGTGGGCGTGCGGCGCGCGCGGTGGCTGGCTCTCTCTGCCTCTGCCTCTGCCTCTGCGTCCGCGGGGTTTGTCGCGTGGCGGCGCGGTGGTGGTGGTGGTGGGTGGGGCGGCCCAGCGAGGGAGTGGTGGCACGGCACGGCGCCGCGGCATCGTGGGGGCGAGGCGAGAGATGGAGCGGCGCGCGGCGTGGGCGTGGGCGTGGGCGTGGGCGTGTGCCGTGTCGGATCGGGGGTGGGGGGGGGGGGGGGTGGTGGCCTGGTGGGTGGGTGGACGTCCCTCTCGGCTAGTGCTTTCCGTTTCCGCCGCGCGGATGCGGTGCGGTGCGATGCGCCCGTGGCTTTTTCGAATGGGGAGTAGCCGCGCCGTCTGGTCTGTGCCCCGTCTCGACCCGTGAATCTGCGATGGCGGCCGATCTCGCCTGCTAATTTATTCGCGCGGCGCGGCGGCTACGGCCTACGGCCACCACGCCCACGCGCGTGCCGTGCCGGCGTGGCTGCGTTTGGTTTCGCCGTGCAGCTAGGGCCCATTTGAAAGCGTTGACAGTCGTAGGGTGTGATGGGATAATAATGAGATAAGCGGGATAATGTTGGGATAGCAAAATGGATAAAGGGTTAGAAAAACAATGAGGAAGGAATAATGGATGGCTAGGATTTAAAAATATATATTTTTTGGTAGGTGAGATTATTTTCCTAACCCATTTGCCAAGCAACCTCTTAAATCCTAGCATGTGTTTGTAAATATGTAATTGTCCTAAATCCTTAATTCATGATCCAACTCCAATACTTTTTTTTTGCGGGGATCCAACTCCAATACTTACAAGCTACTATCATCTTCAGAAATCATGAAAGAGATGAGAGGATAAATATGATTATTACTTACGTTTATTTTGATGTACGATTATAAGACATGAATATGTGTTTCAAATTTACAACCAATATATATCAATGTTAATTTCCTTAAAGAACTTCTAAACCACAAGTACAACTTGTAAGAGTTATCCAACCCACTCTGCTCCATTTTTGCATGGATCTCAATCATTTGATAGAACTTCAACTCTATTGGATTTGGATCTAAAAGGCTCTACCAAACAGTCCCTTTGATCAAAACGAATGGAGGTGATCCTAACAACAGTAAACTAGCAGAGCATTCTTGAATCGTTTCAAAGGGGTTATCATTCATCACACTACTGTGTGTATTTTAGTAGGTGTTTGTCACGACAACGTGAGCTATGTCTATCAAGTTCCATAAATAACATGACCCTAAGATAAAATTCAAGGAATATCTCATATTTCATCAATATGTATCATGTTATTTAATACACCAATAATACATTGGTATAACATAAAGGGCTATAATTATTTTCTCAGAAACATACAAGGACTTGTTCTATAAATTTTATACATAAGTAAAGAAATGTGTTTAGTTATCTAGTATATAGTATGTAGCTTGAGGTCTGCCTCATATCACCAAGCCTGTCTTACCTAAACCTGTTTTCCACATGAGATATTATTGGGTTTAGTAATTGGATCTTCGGAGCTGCGTTGGATAGAGCTGTTGTTCGGTTGATGTATCGTTTTGAGTGTCAAGACCATCATACAATTTTGCAGCTCATACAGTGTAACCGCATTATATTTTTTTTTCTCGTCCCATAAGTTTACATAAGGATGAACTAAACATCCGTTTTTACGCACTAGATTTTCCTTCTTTTTTTAGGGTCCCTTTGATTTGTAGGAAAAATGTAGGAATTTTGGAGGTTTTCAATCCTATGGAAAAAAAAATCCTATGAAGGCCTTTGAAACAAATGATTAAATCCTATCAAATCCTTTAAAATTCTTATGGAATGGGTAATCCTATGCACATTTTGAAGGAAAGTTAGCAAGAGGTCTAACCTCTTGGAACATTTCCTCTGAGTCTATCTCTCTCATCTGATTCCTGCGTTTTTCCTGTGGTCCAATCAAACGGCCATTTTTGTGTTTTTCCTGTGTTTTGCAATCCTCTGTTTTATAATTGTATTCCTGTCAGAATCCTGTCTTTTTCCTATTCCTCTGTTTTTTCATTCCTACGATTTAAAGGGGCCCTTATAGTTGGAGATAAGCCTATGTGATCTAAATCAACCAAGCATCTTTCCTCAATATGAGATTCTACTATCAAATTGTGTGCAATGGAAGGTTGGAAAATAATAGCGAGGGAAAAACTTTAACTTTAAAATAACATGTATTTGTTGAAGCATTGTGTATTTCTCTCATCCTCATCGTGTCCCCTTCTCATGCGAAGAAATTAATAGTATGTAACACTAACGTCTTACAACATTTCACATCTATTAATTCACAGAATAATTAACTATTTGCCACTTTTACGAGTGGTGCTAAATTATTTGTCACTGGATCCACATGTTATAGACACATGAGGGCCGACATGTTATAGACAACGAGTGGCAAATAATTAATTGCCACATCTTAAAGTAGCAATAAATTAAATGTCCCGCGGTACGAATGATTCCGGTTAGTGCCATTCTCTCCTTATTTTCTCATTTTTATAGTAAGTTTCACAAAATTGTAGACACTTGGATCAAAGTATCATAAAACTACAGATTTAGCGTCAAACTTTTCACAAAAACTACAGATTTAATGCACCATATCACAAAACTTCAAATTTAGTGATGAAGTTATCAAGAACTACATGTTCTAGAGTTTAGATCGTATCACTATTATTTATTTAAAGTTGTAAATATGTAGCTTTATGATAAAATAGTTGTTAAATCTATAGTTATATGATATAATACATTAAATCTATAATTCCATGATAAATTTGACACTAAATCTATAGTTTTGTGACACATTATTAAATATGTAGTTTTATTATCAAAGTATTATGTAGTATCGTGAAATTTACTCCATTTTTATTATCTTTGCTCTTAGTTTGTTTTCATGGACGATTTTGTCCCTGATCTAATCGGTCCTCACTTTTGCCCTCGCCGCCTGAGCGCCAGTGCAAAGGGGAACGCCGAGTACGCCGCCGCCGCCGCCGCGGCCCTCTTTGCTGCTGCCTCGCTCTAGGGTTCGTCCAAGGGGGGGGGGGGGGGGGGGGGGGGAGAGAGAGAGAAGGGCGGCTCTCAGCGCGAGCAGCGGCGGGGCTTCCCCTTCCCGTCCGAGCGCCGCGCGCATCCAGGGCCTTCGAGGTATTCCTCCCCCCTTGCTATGCTGAGCCGGAGTAGATCGGGGATCCAGCCGGAGCAGTCGTGCTAACTCTCTCTCTCTCTCTCCAACACTTGCAGGTGCTTGCTGCGTGATGGAGCCGGAGGCAATGCCGGCGCCTGACCCCAACGACGCGAGGCAGCGGTTCTTGTTGGAGCTCGAGTTCATCCAGTGCCTCGCAAACCCTACCTACATCCACTGTACTGTACTGTATCCTCGTTCTCGTTTCACTTGGCTTGGGGTTTTACCGCGGATCTTTTCATTAGGTTTATTGAACAAATTAGTGTTTAATCTTTGACTTGATGGTATTAGTTAAGGAAAAATAAACAGCAATTTGATTGTGTTGGTCAGCAAGCGTGATACACTGCCTAGAGTAATTAGTTTGCTGGTAGTCTGGTACCGTAGATTGGATGCATAATTGAAGTGTATGTTGATCAGTAGGAAGGTATGGATGTCTGGATTATGTTTTGCTTATGCCCAATTACTCTCAATGCTTCTGCTATTTTTAATGGAATCAAACTTGTTAAATGAGTACTGAAATTAATACTGTATGTAAAATGGCATTTGGCTAATATTTCTTATGTTGAAACAGATCTAGCACAGAATAGGTACTTTGAGGATGAGGCATTTATCGGGTATCTCAAGTATCTCAAATACTGGCAGCGTCCGGAGTACATCAAATACATAATGTGAGTGGCCGTATAATTTAGATCTGTTTGCTAGTAGGTGCTTGCTGTGACAAAATAGCTTGGTCACACTGGTTGTTGTTTGTGTAGGTATCCGCACTGCCTTTTCTTTCTTGAGCTCCTCCAAAATGCGAATTTCCGGAATGCAATGGCCCATCCAGCAAGCAAGGTGACCCTTTGAAACCCTTTTTCCTAGTACACATGTGCCATTTCAACCTTTTATAGTACCGCCTATAACATCCTTTCAGATTTCCCCTTTATTAAGTGTATTTGGAATGTAGTACTTTGACTGTAGATTGTTAGTGAATGGGGATGAGCTAAAACTTTATTATTGTTGTTCTTACAGACTTATGAATGGGCACCTTTATTTGTTTATGAATTAGTTAGGGGGCAACTGAACAAATTGGAAGCATATCATTTGTTCATATTGTACTGCATATTCGTAATTCTGTTTTGTCTGTTGTGCTTTATTAGCATCAGTAGCACAAACTAATTCCTTCCATCAAATTATTCGCAGGAAGTTGCTCATAGGCAGCAATATTTCTTCTGGAAAAACTATAGGAACAATAGGTTGAAGCACATCTTACCCCGCCCTCCTCCTGAACCAACTCCGGCACCTGCACCTGCACCTGCACCAGCAACAGTGCCCCCAGCAGCACCAGTGCCGTCGACCGTGGTTCCACCTGTTGCTGCACCATCATCATCTTTGCCACCTATGTCAGCAGCTGGTGCATCTGCAATGTCTCCTATGCAGTTTGCAGGAACCCCTGGCACCAATATCCCAAAGAACGACATGAGAAATGTCATGGGTGGACAGGGTGGTAGAAAGAGAAAGTATGCACTTCCCTTACAATCATCCATATCTCTTATGAAGTTGTTTGTTTTCTTTGCAGTGATGTTTTGCCTTGCGAGTTGTTTTCCGTCTATGCGAACATATTTTTGTTTCTGTTTTCTAGATTATGAAGATCCTCTTCCTGTTATACAGGAAAGACGGCTGAGGCTCTCAATGTGCTTTTGCAGGAGAGCTGAATTGTTCCTCTTTGGTAGGAATCGTTATTTGTTGAAAAAAAAAAAAACTGAACAGAGGAATCTTGTTGTGTTTTTCCTTTTATTTTCTCCATCCCTCCTCCCTCTCCCGTTGTGTGTTTGTATATGGTGAGGGAACGGAGTTTTCCAGATGGTCAGGATTTTTCAGTGATTTTGTCAGCGAGTACAAGGTTTACAGTAGGATTGCTATGACTGAAAGATGAGTAGTCAGTTGAATTGCCTAAACTTTGAAGTGTGTCATGTAGCTACAGCAGCTTATTTCCTTTCGTCCCTGTTCCGTATGTTTTGAACTCAGAAGTATGGTATTTATGTTCAATAAAACAATTCGATATGACTGATATACTGTTTTTCTTGTCACTACAGGATGGGCTAGTGGAACTGTGGAACATGCTGGTCAACTTTAACAGACAGACAACATTGTATGCAAGTGAAGAGTAATCTTCATATTTATTTCCTCGTAGGCCTTTATTTTGCAGCAATTTAGAAGCTAACAGTTACTCCTATTTGTGCCGCTGGAGATGTAATTTGGATAACAATATGTCCTGTACGCTTGGCCCTTGAATGATTGGCTCATCTATGTGGCCTTGTAATTATAGGAGTACTAATTTTTTGGTCACTGGAAGATCACTGAAAACGCCAGAGAATCCACAGTAAAAGCCTGTTTCACAGAGCCCATATTTTCAGGGTACGATGAAGTGGTTACGCTCGGTAGTGTGTTCTTCATTAGTTCATCGTTACAACAACAGTATTGGGATACGGGATCAATTTGAAGGTCCAATCAACTTAATATTGTCGGTCGGCAGTGATATTCTCACATTCTTTGTACATCTAGAAATATGAAGCTTTAGGGCCCCTTTGAATCGCAAGGTAGAAAAAACGGAGGAATAGGAAAAACATAGGATTCTGACAGAAATTGAAGTGTAAAATAGAGGATTGCAAAACACAAGAATGGTCGTTTGATTGGAGTGCAGGAAAAAAGCAGGAATCGGATGAGAGATAGACTCAAAGAAAATTTTCCAAGAGGTTGAAGCTCTTGCTAAATTTCCCCTAAAATCCACATGCAATGTGCCATTCCATAGGAATTTCATACGATTTAGAAAGCTTCAATCCTTTAAATCAAAGGGCCAAATAGTAAAATTTCCTATAGGATTTAAATCCTATAAAATTCCTATATAAATCCTTTGATTCAAAGGCCCTTAGTTTTGCTATCTTTGTACGTAAAAGATCGTATTGGTAGAAATGATTTTGTTGAAGTATCATCTAGTTGTCACGGCTATTTCTTTTTCATATATTTTGTAGAAGGGCACAGTATCAAAGTATTACATGTAACAGCGACTTTATGCTTCAGTTATGCTTCACGGTACTTTTTTTTCCTTTTCATTCATATGCTTACAGCATGAAAATATTGGATGAACATAACACGTGCATTGACTCATCCGTTTTCAACACAAACAGGTAGACCACACAACCATAACAATCACAAAAAATGCAACTAAACTATGAAAAATTAGGGGCATCTTTCCATGATGAGATATAAACCACATGCCCTGTCACACTAACAGAAGCAGATATACCAAAAACATTTGCCGGGACACAATGATTTCTGCAGGACTACAGCCGAGAAGAACAAAAGCCATCAAAACATCTATTGCTGGCTCAGTACAAGGATGGCCCAGGGATGGATACAGGGAGGCAACAAGCCTATCGACTAACTGCTTAGTACCGGTAAGATGACCCATATCCACCGAGACCTGAAGACGAATATCCACCCCCATCCATGCTAGAATACGATGGCAATGACGACGACGGATAGGTCGAGCTGCCATACTGTGAATAGCTTGGCCTATATACTGGATCTAATCCTGCATAGCTGCTCCTGACAGAATCCCTATGTGCCGCCAGAGAATCCTGAGGGAGGAGGACATGACATTAGAGATTTTTATGGCTGAAACTTGAAAATACAAAATTTTAAGGAGTATATATATGCCATGGTATTACCTGGATGAGTTGATAGGCAGCTTGTACTTGTGATGATGTCCCCTTCATTTCAACAGTAATATCGTCAGGGCTCCCCAAACTCTCTTGAATTGTGACGACTGCACCACTGTTAGCTCGTATGTATGCAATATTTGCTCCTTTCACTCCAATTATGTCTTCAGCGTAGGTAAGGGGAATTTGCATTGTTTGAGTTATCTGCGTGCCACGTGTTCTAGTCCGTAAACAGTACGAGGAAATAAATATTTGTACTGATAAATAATAACTGGCAAACATATATTAATGGATAGGATGCATAATCAAAGGCAAAAGAGACTCAAATTACAACAGATTTCAAAATCAAAGAACCACATGAATCATGTTTGTTCCAGCAAACAGCTCATCAGAAAAAAAAAATGAAGATGCATGTGAAACCCAAGATCAATCATACCTGTGAAAGTAGAGGGCCACCAGGTCCACCACCATGTATTCCAGAGGTTCGTAATGTTGACAAGGCAGGATCCCGCCCATAAAGCGAAACACCTGAGCGATGAATATTGTGGTCTATCAATGGTTCCCGTTCGAGAAACAGAGGGTCTCTCTTCATTGGAAGAATATATTCATCAACCACAGGAGGTGGTTGGTTTATTTGTGCAGAAACAATTGAAGGATGTGATATATCAGTCCAAGCATCAGTGCTGCGATCTTGAGTTACTGTAGCATTCTGAGAAACAAATCGGAAACGGCATATATTAGGATTGATAAGAAGGGTAAAGTAAAACATGAGATAAATGTGCTTACAGTCTTCTCAAACAATGGAAGTACACTATGGTCAACCAAAAACTTCCGGAGATGATTAGAAACTGCTTGAAGTGCTTTTAGGACTTTCTCTGTTTCCCCCTGGATCTCAACTATCCTTTCATCTTCAATTACATAGAAAGGTCGCTCTCGCTCATCTACATAAATTTATAAGTTGATATTATATATTGCTGTCACTTTTCAGGGTAATTGAAAATTTTAGAGGGTGTTTAAGTACAATACCATCAACACGCATTTGTTTGTACAAAATTGTACTAACTCATTTTTGTTGATCCCTTGATATCTTTCTACATCTAGAAAAGTTAAGCCTTTGGGTTTTCTACGCAACAATGTTATGTGCTAATTTGAAACTTTTCCCACAATATTTTCTACTGACTGTGACCAAGAGTAGAATGGACATGATACGTTCTTCCATGCAAGAAGACCTGCAAAGTGCTCTACCACGCTTTCTTTGAATAAAATACGCATATCAAGACCATGGTTAATACTAACAGGGGAAGACTTCAAAATATCTATTACTTGCTTAAAGCCTTAAACCCATACAAACAGTATAAACAAAGGATCACAGAATAATGCACAGCAAGCCCTGGTGTAAAATCAAACTTTTACAGAAATTTTAACCATCAAATTGGCACAAAGGCAATGGTGTATTAACATGCTATGCATCAAGCGAGAGTACATTACCTATTGATATAACCCGTATTGTAGCACCAGTGCCCTCTTGGATGGCCTTAATTGAAGCACCTTGCTTCCCAATTAGGTTAATTGCCTGAGCTCCAGGAACCAACAAACGGGCAGCACATACACCAGGTGCAGTAGCTGCCTGTGTGCCCTCAGCAGCTCCATCTGTTATACCACTGACACGCTTAAAAACTCTCATGAGAGCATCCATAGCTGGAGGAAGCTCCAAGGCTGGGTCTTCTTTCCCAGACACAAGAACCTATAACCAAGAGGCGTGGGATTGATTCAGTTAGTGAATCCAAAGGATAACATCAAACGACTAAACAATAATGCAAACAACACTAAAGTGAGTGCCCAATACCAAATTTCGAACACATTCAGAGAACAGATAGAATGATAGATTATTGCTTTCATCAATTTGAACCAAATTATAAATAAGATCGTTCTGTTTGAGTCACACCAAACCAGGCGAGATACAAATGCAGGAAAACATATTGAATGCCATCTGTTCACTACCATCATCTTGAGAGATGAACTGCCTACAATCGTAAGCAATAACAAGTCCAATAACTTCAGGATAAGACCACCCTAACAAGCATAATTACAATAAGGCCACCACCACACACCAATACTACACGCAATCAACATCAGCTCTAAATTTGGCTTGAAATTTTAACCAATTTAAGAATAATATAAACCACCTGTCCACCTCTGCTCTATTATTTGACATGACAAAAAATGCAATTAACAATTGCAGCAACTCATAGGCTAACATATATAAGTCAAAGCAAAACAATCAACAGAATTTTTACTGAATATACACCCAACCTAAGCAGCTAACTCACAAAATCTCTAATTCAGAGCACTAAATAACATCTCTAAGAAAAGATCCTACCTACCGGGCAATCCAACAATTTAATGTCAAATTTAGAGCTTCTAAAATACTCGACAAATTGAACGGAAAGAACTACATAGGCACTCGATAAACTAACTAGCGCGGGGCACTCACAATGCGCTCGGTGGCGCCGACGGGGCCCTCGAGGACGCGGACCCTGGCCTTGGTCTCCTCGACGAGGCGCTTGATGAGCTCCCCCTTCCTCCCGATGATGCTCCCGACCTTGAGCACGGGGACCACGAGCCTGAACACGCTGTCCCCGGGCCACCCGGGCCACCTCTTCGCCGCCGCGGCCTCCGCCGCCGGGACTGCCTCCTCCCCCACCGCCGCAGCCGCCTCGGCCTCCTCGGCGGCCGGCGCGGGCGGCGAATCGGGATCCCCGAACTCGGCGGCGGCGGCGGCAGCGGCTGGGTCGGCCATGGCTAGGGTTTGGGGCGTCGAGGCGAGAGAGAGAAGAGAGAGAGAGACTTTGTTGTTGTCAAGTGGTGGGAGGCAGACGGCGACGAGGAGGAGAGGAGCACGAGATCTGTTTGATTTCACACGAGCGGCACTATGGGCCCAAATCTACTAGCAGGCCGGGGTTTACGTTTTCCTGGGCCTACTCGTGTTGCCGTTTGGGCCTCATTTGGATGGGCCGCGATTGAACAAGGCCTTAACATTTAGGCTTTGGAATTCAGCTGTGGCCCACTTGTCATTCTCACATGTGTTACGGTTTAGGAAACGTGCGCGTGTAAAACGAACAGCTAAGGTTGGCAACCTTACTAAACGAGGGAGGTAAGGCGGAAAACTGTGGTTCAAGAAACCTTAGTGTTAGTTTTTTTTTAAAAAAAAAGAACCTTACTGTTGCAAAAGCATTTCATATGGTAATTCTAGTAATGCCAATTTTGTATGTCCGATATAGAATTATACACTTTCATTTTTGAGAAATAGAAGGAGCAGGAGAAGGAGCAACGTGTAGGTCAGCTTAGGCTTGGGCCCTACACATGACAACAAATTCTAAAGAAAAAAACATTAAATTTGAATTTTAATAAAATTCTAAAATTACATCGTTCAACTCTCCTGTTTAACAAAATCATGCCTCCGGATAGGAGGATGTGCGATTGATAGAGAAGAGGATATGTGAAACTTTGGATCCTAATCTAACGGCCCAGACTTCGCAAGTTTTAAAGAGCGAAGTCTTATGTATAGAGAGTAATAGTATCCACTTCAAATAAACACATGGTAGACCGAAGTATGAATGATAGAGTGCCTTTTGTCATCTTGTACTGAGCTGGTCACCCCGTATGAGCTGGGTACGATCATGTGCAAGTGTTTCTAGCTTCCATGTTATCTGATGGTGATCTACTGGGTGGTACTGTAGTAGTCATGGTTGTACACAACTAGTGTAGGAAGCAATATCCTAGACTGCCAGAGGTCACTGTTTCTAGACAGGGTATTAATCAAATAGGGTATTAATGTTAGGTTTGATGGAACCATGCCACCCTAATTTTACAAAATTTGAGATATGCCACTCGTATCTCAATGACATGTAGGACCCACATGAGTCAATGGCATGTGAGTCAGGGTGGCATATCACAAATTTTGTAAATTTTGTGTGGCATGGTTTAAATTTTCCCATTAATTGTTTGATGGTCAACTTATCTTTGCAAGAAAACTGTGCTGCAGGGTTTAACATCAAAAGTACAGTCTTCATTGTTTTGGGGCTTCTGTAATGTTTACCACCTGCCTATCCTTACAAAATTTGCACCTAATAAGGTTGTGCAAATTTACTGGAGACGGGTAAAATTGATTGTTGAGTTTCATGCATCATGCATCGATCAATTTCATATTGTGAGTTCAAATGTTAAGAAAAGAAACTATTTTTACTGTATACTTCAACCCCTAGTAAATCCCCTGTGGTGGTCCTGAGCTCATGACATCCCTGTTTTCACTTCTATTGCATAGGAGCCACAATTAGTGCACTTGTCACTATTCCAGAAGATAAGAAAGGATGGAAGCCATGGAATTCAGAAGACATGTACCAGCAACTCAACAAGAATGATTAAAGGCACACACATGCATTGGCATCAAAGTACATAGATAAAGTTAAGCTCCCAACCAAAATCCATCTCCATTTCACAGGGGAACAACCAAAGCAAATGGAAGCCTTTATGAAAAGCAAATGCCCAAAGAATCATCACTGTCCCTGATGGTTTACTCCTGTGATTCTTTAGGCCACTGATCCACATTGCATGGGCTAGCTAGCTAGCTAGGCTTCACATCACAGGTTCAAATACCATTGGCTTTGGCAGTTCTGGAGTCACATGGTTCAGTACCCACATGCCAATTCTCACCACATATATTTAATTTTGTCCATAATAGTTTTCTACCAATAGAAACACTTCATCAGCTTAAACATTTACCCACCGACACATCTTCCCCCAAATATATTACACTCTAACAAATCCAATTTTCTTACCATAAGGTAATAGCTCAAAATAAATTATTTTGACCTTTTCATTTAAAAAAATACAAAATACAAACCACATCTGTAACAAAATTGTGTATGCTGTTATTGCCGCAATTAAGAACAAGCTAGTTACAATATAGTATAAGTGCACTAGCTTAGATCACTAAGTACAGCACATTAGCTTAGGATGCACATAACCTTCACCTGGAATGTCAAATGAGCATAGAGACTAGAGAGGGAATCGTTTACTACTTCTCCTTTCTGACTTGGCTGCAATTAAGCCTCACCTCACCTCACCTCGCCCTGCATCACTGGTCATCTCATCAGATCACCATTTGCAACCGCCGAATTTCTTGTGACCGGCATCCATCCATGTTCATGTCCAGCTCACAGCATTAAGGCCAAAGGCATTATATATTACACCCCCAGCTCAAAAGTTGGCACGCAGTGTTTGCCCTCCACAACCACTGCCTTAGCCCTACAAACCTCATGCACACCACGTTCTCTTCTCTTCTCTTATCACCCCTCCTCCTTGCTCTCCACTACTAACATCTGCATAGATAGTATATGACATGATGCATCTACTGTTCATGGTAATGGCACCCTTTAATTACCTGTCTGATATACTCTCTCCGTCCACGAATATAAGCGATTTTGGACTTGGACATGGTCACCAATATGTTATTTTGATCAATGGAAGTATTTTTTAAAAATAATTATTTCAAATAAAAAGAGTTGCATATTACGATAGTTTGTTTAACTCTAATTGCTGTAACATCATTCTTAAGTCATTGATTTTTATTTTTTTTTACTGGCAGTCATAGTTAAAAATACTTAAGTCAATATTGTTCTAAAATAGCTTATATTTGTGAACAGAGGTAGTACCGCCCAAGATGCCTCTGCTGCCATGAGAATCTCTCCATCTCCTTGTAGTAGAATCTCTCATCTACTTGGCCCTTTTGGACAAGTACATGAGGTGAATTGACATTGCATTTAATTGTGTTCCTCTCTTTTTTTTTCTTTTCCTTTTTGTGACTCATATACTTCTGCTCCTGTAACCCCTGATGCAACTCTGGCATGTTTGTTGCTTGCTGTTAAGGCCTTGTTTAGTTCCAATTTTTTTTCCCAAAAACATCACATCGAATATTTGGACACATGCATGAAACATTAAATATAGATAAAAAAACTAATTACATAGTTTGCATAGAAATCACGAGACGAATCTTTTGAGCCTAATTAGTACATGATTAGCCATAAGTGCTACAGTAACTCGCATGTGTTAATGCCGGATTAATTAGGCTTAATAATTTCGTCTCGCGGTTTCCAGGCGAGTTATGAAATTAGTTTTTTCATTCGTGTCCGAAAACCTCTTCTGACATCCTGTCAAATATTCGATGTGACACCCAAAATTTTTTTTTTCGCGAACTAAACTAGTAGGAGAGCTCTGGAGTATGAAGAAAGCAATGGAACTTCTTCTCTTCTGGTAGATCGAACAAAAACAATTGGTTCTTTCTTGCCCTAGTGGACTTTCCATATTAATGGAATTGTACTCCAGTGACATTTATGCCAGTACCATCAACTGACTACTATTTCAGACTGACAACTTTCAGTTGCTCTCTGCATTTATTCAGAGTTTTCAGGTTCTATGCCCATCAAATATATAATCGAAAATTTTCATTTTCATGAGAGATGCTGAGCTGATCATTTTCGTCCAAACATTGAAGAAACATGCCATGTTCTGACCAATAACCCAATTGTCGCCACAATCCCATGATATCTCTCCTACCCTTTTCTTGCCCCTGCCGCGAATAATGTTCAGAAAAGAGGAAAATAAAAGAGAGAAAAAAAAAGGAAGAAAACAAGAGACATGCAGTGTGCTGTGACTCACATGTGCACAAGTTAGCATCACTTAAAACAATGGCAAGATCCCAAAGCTGATCCACCTATCCATGATCCATCCATCCATCGAACGAACAATGGCGAAAAAAATATCCCAAGAAGCTGACCCATCCATGAACCATGATCCACCTATCTAATCAAAGCTCAATTCTTTCACTAACCACAATTAACTAACACCTATGTACCAAGCACGGTAAAAAAAAGATTAAAGAAAAGAAAAAAGAAAGGCAAATTGACACCACATCCAGTGACAAAAAAGAAGAGCTCTGAACTTCTCATTGATTCTGAACTCCTGAACCTTCAGACGGCGAGCTGATGCTGCTGCTGTTGTTGCTGCTGCTGCTGCTTGTGATGGCAGCCGGCATCGTCCTGATCGGACGGACAGCAGTGCAGCCTGGGGAGATCGACGGCGGGCGGCTGCTCCAGGTAGGCCATCTCGCTCTGCAACACGGCGCAGTAGGAGGCGAAGGCAGCCGGCGTGACATTGAGGTCGAAGGCGATGCCAAAGAGGAAGTCCACCTCAAGATAATTCATCTCCATCAAGCTGATGCCTCCCACCCTCGCGAAGTAGGCATTGTTGTAGCATCTGCATCGACGCATCGTCACGGTCATCAAGTTGAATTGTATGCACCGACCAGTTCAACCGAAAGATAAAACGAACCCGGTAAAAAAAACATATTCCAAACTACGACAAGAAGAAGAGCATATTCAGAGTTTTAGACCACTGATCAATGATGGCCAGGCCAGCCAGCATGTCACCGAAGCAATAGCTCTTGTCAATGGCGAAACGGACAAAACCGAGTGGCTTGTTTTGAGGGCAATGTGAGCCTGTGAGAAGGTAGATAGGACAAACACACACACACACCCAAGGTGTCTGTCACTTTGGTAAGAATGGCGAATTTGGTAGTAGAATGGCCGCCGCATCAACCTCGAATTCGACAACTGTCCTTTGGATTTGTGACCAACACGATGGCTTGGATTTGATGCCATTGCCAATGCCAGTTGGAAAATGCTATTGCTAGGTGAAAAAGGGGATTAGCTAGTAGGTCTGTGAGTGGGGACCACATGCCTGTGGTACAGTGGTGGGGCTGTGCAGCAGTGCTCGTGTGCCAATCAATCCAAAGGGGATCGATCGATCCATCGATTGGTCGATCACATTTGGTTCAAAAAACGAAAAAGAAAAAGGATTGGTCGATCACATTTCGCCAAGCAACATCGCTACTAAAGTCGAATTGTGCGATTGTAAAGAGAAAAAAAAGGTCGAATTATGCGATCATGCTGCTGCTGCATTATGCAACTTTGCTCAGAATTTCAGGTTGATTTAGTTCGATTTGATTTGGCTGGCTAGATAATACAAGAATATGCAACTTTTTTTAATCTAACCGGTGCAAGTGTTTATGCAATTGTGTTTTCAAGATAGAAAAAGAGTTCGTTTTTTATCTACACTTGCTCTTGAAGTTTCAAAATTTGAAATTCAGAAGCTACGAACAAATGCCACCGTTGAATCAATCTACAATTCTGTCGACGACGATCGCAAGCAAGCAACTCTGTCGGTGGCGTTGTCGTGCGTAATTCGCGTGAAATGGGGAATTGGGAAGTAAAAAAAAAAAGAGAGAGAGAGAGTGGTGGTGCAGCGACGTACATGTCGTCGACGAACTTGACGGCGGTGAGGACGGATGTGATGAGGAGGCGGTGGACGTTGAAGGAGTCGACGGCGAGGGCGGGGCGGCGGCGGAGGAAGCGGTCGAGGTAGATGTAGGCGACGACGTAGCACGACGGGCTGCAGTTGGCGAACCGGAAGATCCGCTCCAGGTACCCTCCGATGGATATCGCCGGCTTCGTCAGCCCCTGGAACGCCGACACCGCCGCCGCCTCCTCCCCCACCGCCGCCGCCGCCGCCGCCGCGTCGTTCCGCTCCGCCACCCGCTGCAGCAGCGACGACAGGATCGCCACCACCCTCGGCACCGCCTCCGCCACCTCCCCCGTCCTCATCGATCGCTCGCCACGAGGAGGAAGGCGACGAGTCGAGCAGTAAGCGAGCGGGAGGAAGGAGACGAGATGGTGGTGGTGGTTATAAAGGGAGGGAAAACGCGAGGAAAGAGATGAAAAAAAAAATTAAATTTCTAAGGAAAGATTGGGTCTTTGGGCTTGCAAGTTGGCATGATTAGTCTGTCTTTCTTCTTCTTCTTCTTCTCTCTCTCGAATTTAAATTGAATTTCGCTTTAAAATTTCATTAACTGTACAGATGGATTTGTCGGCTGCACTGCACTAGTCCTTGCAGTGAATTTTGAGCAACCAGGTAAAAATTAGTTTAAGTCTGGGTTTGATCAGATTCTCAAATTTAGATTATAAAGATGGATTTAATTTTGCTTTAAATTCGTATCAACTGTACAGATGGATTTGTCGGCTGCACTGCACTAGTACGTGCAGTGAATTTTGAGCAACCTGGTAAAAATTAGTTTAAATCTGGGTTTGATCAGACTCTCAAATTTAGATTATAATGATGGATCGGATTTTTGCTTAAATTCGTATCGACCGTACAGATAGGTTCGTACGGCTGCACTGCATTAGTACTTGCAGTGAATTTTCGGCAACCTGGTGAATTAAGTCAGTCTGAATTCTGAACTTGTGAAGTTCTTTTCTTGAGGGTTATCTGAACTGTGGAATCATCTGATTCTTGCAGCTTAATTTATGACAAGAGTGATAAGGTTCGATTCGAGAGCGTGTATTGGTTGGAAGAATTTAACCTTGGCAAGAATGGAGGGTAGAGCACTTTCAGAGCTAACCTGACTTTAGCTGCAATTCTCACAAGATGCACAAAGTCATTTTTCCAGCTGTTAGGCAGCCGAACGATGAATGGATGGATATACATGCACACAAATTCAGCGAGAATTAGGGTGTTTCGCAGTTCTAGCAGTGGGCATTCCGCACGAAAAATTCATGCGTGTATCGGCTAATGATGGATCATTTGAAACGGTAATTAACTGATTAGTGGCGCTTCATTTTTTGTTTTTCCTCGTGTATTCCGTGCTGATTATAGGCACCCAGTTAGTCAAAATGTCAGTGTCGTCTTCAGCGTAGTATATTCAGCATCAACAGTGATCAGTTCAGAGATACATTGAACACTCGAAAAAGACTGAACTCTGAAACTGAACATATGTGTGTCAGCTTCAGCATATGCAGCAACAGCACAGATCAATTCAGAGATACACTGAACACATACACACCTGAACAACCTGAAATCTTTTTGCGATTACACGACAGATGTAAATGCATGCACAACACTACACACGTAACACCACACTCACACAATGACGGATGCGCCATCTAACACATGCTCAAAGAGACGGGAATCCACAACACATCCCTGATCTTACTAAATTCTATTGAATGCCCACTAGTATGTCTGTAATATTCATGGGCAACAGGACTTGAACCCTGGTGGGATGGGTGAATATACATATCACAAGTGTTTCCCTGAATAACTTGAAATCTTAACATATGTGTCAGAACAGAAGGTGAAAACACCATCAGGAGGGGTGAAAATTTTAATATGGTAGTAATTCAGATTGCTAGGAGGCATCAGAATATGACATGTTTGTGAGGAACAGACAATCAGATTCTGTCATGCAGGCGACAGATTGGTTGGTGATCGATGCTGCAAGGGCACTACTGCAGTACTAACATATACTTACATGTTGCTCATCACGTCGAGGAGCATGCAAGCATGTGATGTTCTTTCCCAGCATCAGGAGCATCATCTCCATTTCTCTATCCAAAATTTCTCCCACAAGAATGTGCCTGTGCCAATGAGGTAGTACAAGTATATTGTGAACTGATCTGAAGAAAGATGCAGATGGATGGAACAGTTTGGACGAAAACTAGTAGAAGAGGGAAGGAATATACCCACAAGAATGCACATGAGAGACACCTTGGCAGTTCATCCAGAATATTGCTATTGTTTTTTGCCCCCTTTTGCGATTTAATAGCCGATTTTATGGGATCCCGTGGTCCAGCCAGACTCTGATCCATGTGATCAGGGTGGCTTAATTTATCACCATATATATAGTTAAACACAAAACCAAAAGCTACTAGAATAATTTTTTTCCAGGTCCTGTCACAGCAGAAAGCCTGATGATGATGATCATGATTCATGCACATATGCTGCATTGCGTCGCCCTCAGATGCTAATCATCCGGTCTAAGTGAAGGATTTAATTATCTCCTTTTGTTAAAGATGGAGAGAAAGTTAGTATAGCTACTAGTAGCTAGCATGAAGCTGCATGACATGACACCCTGATCCCATCTAATGCTGTGATGACACTCATTCAGTGTGCATGCATATGCTCATTTTATGAATTACAAGTGTCTGTGTCTTATCCATGCCACAGGGAGATTAGTAGTAGCATCTTAGAGTGATGCATCTGTTGTTAGATTAGCTGTCAAATTAATTAATTGATTGTTTAACAATGTGAGGGAGTGAGAAATGGATTTAGGAGGAGGAGACTTTACAGCGAAAACGCCAAAGCACAGCAATTAGCAAAGCATGCGTGGTCGATCTGTTTCGGTTTGTCTGTCCCTTCCAAGCAGCATGAGGCAAGTGTAGCAGCAGTATTACTTGGCTTGCTGGGTGTGGTGCTGCCCCTAGCTGCGCTGTATTTGTTCCAACTGTCTGATCTCAGAACAAGATGAACAGATACATCTACTACTACTACCCTACGTGATTACAACCTCGTCTCCTCTCTCTTTATTTTTTCTTAAAAAAAATTGACAGCAGCACGAGCTCCACATCTCTCTTACGGTTCGAAGAGTGGTTACCATATCTAGACAATAAACTGAGAACAAAATTTACCAAAATTTCCATATCAATGGTATTAAGGAGGAGGTGAGTCTTGAACCCAGGCTGACTAGCCCACTCACATGATGCTAGCCTATAGAAAGACTCATAAGTTAGGCCTTGTTTAGTTTCAAAAAATAATTGTCCAAAAACGTCACATCGAATTTTTGGACACGTGCATGGAGTATTAAATATAGATAAAAAAACTAATTATACAGTTTGTATGAAAATCACGAGATGAATCTTTTGAGCCTAATTAGTCCGTGATTAGCCATAAAGTGCTACAGTAACCCACATGTGCTAATGACAGATTAATTAGGCTTAATAAATTTATCTCGTAGTTTCCAGGCGAGTTATGAAATTAGTTTTTCATTCGTGTCCGAAAACCCCTTCCAATATCTGGTCAAACGTCCGATGTGACACCCAGAAATTTTCTTTACACGAACTAAACACACCCTTAGCGCACTAGCTAGCTTGGATTCGAAAGTCACCTCCTCCTTAATACAGAGTACCGCTGATATGGAGTATATCCCACTTTTTTTTGCCTGCTCACATAAGGCTGTGTTCGAGAAGTGAGATTGGGAACTCACCTCCCCGCATGCAAAATGGAGCGACGTATGTTCTTATGATTAATTAAGTCTCTTTTTTTTTGAAAAATGGATTAATATGAACTTTTAAAGCAACTTTCGTATAGAAACCTTTTGTAAAGAACATACCGTTTAGTAGCTTGAAAAGTGTGTGCGGAACACGAGGGAAGGTGAGTTGGGAAAGGTGGGGAAGAACACAGAGTCTTTGCATGGCACGTTTTATTGTTGTCCTGAATTTTCGACTTGGAACTGTCACCTACTCATATGCTCCTTTGTTGTATTTTCAGTTGAATTTTAGTTTGTGGTTACCATTTTCCATTGTTGAGAGAAAAGGTGAGCATTTTATACTAGGAACCCTACTAGGCTCATGGCCTAGTGCTATTGAAGCCCGAGCTTGAAGCCCGAGCTAGAAAAAGGAACAGCGACACGGCCTCTCAGGTCCAATACCAGGGGAAGCAGGAAAGGCCCAAAGTGGCCCACTTATAGAAGAGAAGCCTACTAAGCTCAGGCAGGGCCCAGTATAACTTGATCCATGTAGATTTCTCCATGCACGATTTTTCTAGATGAATTTTGTATGTACCTTCTTCTGGAATACATGATCTGCTTGTAGAGTTTATCGCCAACAAATCGTGCAATCTTTTCGCTGAAAGAAGCTCGTATTGTACTAGCAGAGGAGTAGAAGTTAGTAAGCAGGAACTATATGTCTAATGATCCTGCAAGTTTTCTTTGTTGGAATGAAACGACTTTGTAAAGCCAGGCTGATTTTTATAAGGTTCTTCAGAGAAAAGGGGAAAAAGGAAGCCTAGGTCTATGCTGTTTTTTGACTGAATGTTGTGGTATGAGAAAGAAAAGGTCGTCTTGGGCAACACAACACGCACGCAGGCTAAAAGTGTCTCATTGTCTGAACTCTGAATAACCTGGGCAACACAACACACACACGCACGCACGCAGGCTAACCTGAAGAAAAGAACAAGCCCACAGTCTGTTGTTCTCGAGTGAATATATTATTTTTAATACAATGTTTTATTGAGTGAATGTTAAGCAATCGTTTTCCTAGATGTCCAGACTCTTCTGATAGTGTTCTTCGACCAAGCAAAGAACAATACCTAGCATCTTTTTTCCCTTATGCTCTCATCTTTGTTATTAGGTTGGTGATGTATCCACCTCCCCGGTTGTTCAGCGAAAAACCGTGATGTCTCCGTTAAGGCACCGGAGCAAAAATCATTAAAAAAAAACTCACTTTTGATTAGTACACCCTTCCAATTTTCTGGGCAAGAAAGCAGGAACCCAATCAAGTGGGGGTTCACTGATTTTAGCACACTGTTCCCCAATCTCTGCAGTAATCAAGCTTGTTACTGTCTGAAGACTGAATCGGTGAAACTCTGAATATTCCAACTCAGTCAGCCAGTCTGCAAACAAAATACTACCTAATCAGAGCCCGACCACTGATTGCTACTACTAACATGCATTACTACTTTGTCAAATCTATATTTTTTTAGGCTCCAACACCAACATAATAATATGACAAAAATATTTCTTTCTTTTAAAAAAGATCATCAAGGGAAACAAAATAAAGAAAGGCTATATGTAAAGTTTTTCTTATGAAACTCTTATTATACACGCTCATATGGCATGCTGCGAGTAAATCATTATTGTCTGTAAGTTAAATCAAACGATTAAGACTTTAGTAAGATTTTTTTAAGGTGTGTAAATAAAAAATTGAAACAAACAGCTGGGCTAGCATGCGCCAGAAGAGGATGTTGGTGTCTTGGTGGACTCGGCCGAACATTTGGGAAGAACCAACCACACCACCATGGTCCATGGCACCATGAGGTCGGTGGCGATCGCAACAAAAAATTCCACGGAAAAACTAGTGGAAACGGCCCCGTTTTCTTTTTTTTTTTTTTTGCAAATACGGCGACGAAGGCTCCATAGTTTGGTCAAATACCGATAATACGCCGTATAATGTATAACATAATAAAAAATATGGATAAATCTTTTATACATATAATCCCTCCGTTTCTAAATATTTGACGCCATTGACTTTTTAGCAGATGTTTGACCGTTCGTCTTATTCAAAAACTTTTTTGAAATATATAAAACTATATGTATACATAAAAGTATATTTAACAATGAATCAAATGATAGGAAAAGAACTAATGATTACTTAATTTTTTTTAATAAGACGAATGGTTAAACATATTTTTAAAAAGTCAACAGCGTCAAATATTTAGAAACGCAGGGAGTACATTATTAGTGACTTGAATACTAATTTAAAAGAATAACTTCAATGAAAAAAACTTTAAAATTCCTCACAAAATAATTAACTTTAAAATTAAATTTTAGCAGCAGCTGATGAGAAAAAGATGGGGCCGAACTGCCCGCATATTTGCAAACAAGAAGTAATTTATGAATAAAACTTTTGTGACTTAAAATTATTGACTGAAAAATAAATTTTGATAAAAAAAAACCCCTCAAAATCAGCTTAAAAATTTAAAATTTGGCGATATGCAGCCGGAATTCTTTTCGTATTCGCAGCGCAGGCGACGCGCCGGTCGTCTCCCGGAAGTGCGCGACCCGTTAAAAACCGCGTCTTGACCTCGCCTCTCCTCCCGTGTCTCAGACTCCGCCTCCAAATAAAGAAAGCGAGCCGTGCAAGGACGCCGACGCCGCGGGGGATCCGAGCGGCGGCAGCGCGAATCTCGGCGATATGGTCGCGGCCGGCGCGGGCGCGGGCGCGATCCGGCGGGCGGCGTGCGCGGCGGCGGACAGGGCGTGCGCGGCGGCGAGGGGGGCGCGGCGGGCGCTGGCGCGGTTCGCGCCGCGGCCGTCGGCGTTCGGCGCCGCGGCCGACGCGGAGGCCGCGGCGGTGCGCGCCGTGCGCAACCTCCGCACGTTCCGGTTCCACTACGCCGCGCTGCAGTGGGCGCTCCTCCTGGCGTCGCTCGCGCCGCGGCACAGGGCGTCCATGCTCTTCCTCATGGCGGCCTCCAAGGGCCTCCTCCTCTACGGGGGGCTCCTCCGGGTGTTCCCCAACTCGGCGCTGCTCCGCCGCCTCCTCGACCGCCGCCTCGTCGCCCTCGTCTTCGTCGCGCTCGTCCTCGCCGACCTCGCCGCCGCCGGCGCCATCGCCAACCTCCTCGCCGCGCTCGCCGTCGGCGTCCCGGTCATCGTGCTCCACGCCTCCTTCCGCGTCCGCGACGACCTGGAGGGGCCCTCGCTGCCGTCCCCGGCGGCGGAGAACGGCGAGGAGGAGACGGCGGCCGTGGTGGAGAAGAAGGAGGACGGCGACGTCGAGGCAGGGCCGACGCGGCGGTCCATGGCGGCGGCGCCAAGATCGCCGAAGTGACAAACACTTCTACTTACTACGAGCTATAGCTAATTGATCATACGATTCAACAGGTAATTGGCCAGATCTGCCTGGCTGTTCTTGATAAAGTCAATCTTGGCATAGAATTTTTTGAAAAAAAAAGAGAGAGAAAAAAATCATCCGTAGAATGTATAGATAGTGAGAGAGACTCAACTCGATCTGAGAAAAGGAATTGAGAGGTTTCTTGGTAAGGCATTCATTCTTCTGTAGCAATAGAGGATTGACCAATATTGAGTTCTTGATCAAATACCTAATACATTTGCAAGAAATGACTAGAGAATACTCTGTGTTTTGGCCACTGAATCTGATGATCTCTGAAATTACTGAAGAATCAAGTCGTTGCTGCATTCATTCAAGTTCAGAAATTATTCATGGTCCTGCAATGCCGTACTACCTCCAAGAAGTTTGTTGGTTTTATACCCTTTTTTCTCTCCATTTCTTCGAGAAGAATGTGGAAGTGTAGTTGCCATTTGCCAATCGTACCATGCGACCGTGAGAGACGAGCGCACCTAACTGCTAACAACCAACGCAACGGCAACGCCAATGCTTCCTGGAAGTTGCACTTGCAAGGTCGCACCTCCTCCAGCTCCAGCCTCCACACGCCGTCGCCTTCGCTTCACCGATGCATTTGCTAATTGGCAAAATTTGCCATGTGCTGATGTGCCTACCTCTCTTTCTCTTTGTGCCGGTACACTTGCAAGTAAAGTCAGCTAATGCCAGCAAAACTATTCCCATTGACACAAACACTATTGCCTTTTTTTTAATTTATTTTACAGTGGATATTGTTGTTGCAGATTATGAACTTTATTATAAGAACAATATATATTTTATTTTTTTTTGAGAAATAAATTTAAGAACTAACTTAAACAAATTGTCCAAGTAAAAAAAAAACTTATTTTTTCAAGTATGAAGTAAACCATCCGTTTCAATAATCCGACTAATAAGCTGAAAAGATCCGAACCTAAAGCCTCCTTTGGTGTCAATGAACTATTTCTTGTGAAAATCCTACGAAACTCCCTCGTTCCAAATTCACTACTAGTTCGGAACGCAGAAATTTACCGCATTCAGCATATACACCTCATTATCCGGAAGAGAAAAAAAATCAAACAATGTACACCGGGAAGAATTTGTTAATTTTCTTTGAGATGAGTGGATGAAGTGATTAGTATAGTTCCTACTACTACTCTCTATAATGTCGAGTGAAATGGAGACAGGGGTGAAATGGCTCAGGCCATGAATGCCGTTTTGGAGGCCCACGAGATCTAATTTGGGCCCAAGTTTGCGAGTCTAGCTAGGGTTGGGTGGAGATCGACGCGGTGTCTCACGTGGTTGGGCCGGACAGTGCAGGAGGCCTATATATGGGAGGGGCACCCACGGCTAGGGTTTCCCTTCTCCCTCAACCTACGGCGCCGACCACCTCCAAAACCAGACCCCGAAATCTCGAGGAGCTTATCTTTTTTCGGTAGCAATGGCGTTGGAGCAGACCTTCATCATGATCAAGCCCGACGGCGTCCAGAGGGGCCTCGTAAGCTTACCTTTCACTTCCCCTCGCATCGATTTGGTGTTGGCTAGTGCTTAGCTTCAATGTGTTTGTCTTTTGCTTGTTTTGCTCAGATTGGCGAGGTCATCGGCCGCTTCGAGAAGAAGGGATTCTACCTCAAAGGTAACCATGCCCACCTTGCCAATGATCCTGATTTGTGCTTGCGCTGCACCGTGAGAAGATTAGATTGAATCTTTGTGCTACACAACACGATGTGCCATGCTATTTATGTGTTAAAAGGAATTTCTCTCTCTCCCTCTGAAACTAAGCATGTTTTGTTGTTGAGTAGCTTAATTTCTTCGATCTTTCCTCACTCCGTGGGTCTAATTAGTGGCTTGTTTGATGATTTATGCATCGATTGCTCTGTGGGGAGCGATGATTTTTTTTCTTTTTGCTGATATGCTATCTGAACATGCAGCCATGAAGCTCATCAACGTGGAGAAGTCGTTCGCCGAGAAGCACTACGCCGATCTGTCCTCCAAGCCCTTCTTCGGAGGGCTCGTGGAGTACATCGTCTCCGGCCCCGTCGTCGCCATGGTCTGGGAGGGCAAGCAGGTCGTCTCCACCGGCCGCAAGCTCGTCGGGGCCACCAACCCCCTGGCCGCTGAGCCGGGCACCATCCGTGGCGACTTCGCTGTCGACATTGGCAGGTCAGGTTTCGTTCATTCACTCTGTGGTTTACATTCATCAGTGGGTGATCAATTTTAATTCAGTTGCATCCTCCACTGCTTGCTCACTCTTAATTTTGATTTGCTCATATGTTGCTGTGCGCCAGATTCAAATGCAAATTCCACTGGAGTATAATTAGAGATGCCCATCACAGTTATTCTAAGATGCTTTATTTTCAGAAACAGATGCTAAAATGATTTTTTTCCTCCCAAGAGGCATGGTATTAAATGCTTTTGGAGAAACACCTAAACTTATGTAGCACATGAAGGCTTGTGTAGTTCAAAATTACTTATGTTTCTAAAGTACATTTTGGTGTGTTGTTTATTTTATTGTGCAATATATAGCATTGGTCTGTCCTGGGAGCTTAGTTGACTGACTCCCTGTTAAATAGTTCTGTCTAGCTTAAGCATGGTGAGAGCATCTGACAGGGCCATATGCAATGTTTTATGCACTTTGAAGTACCAAGTGATACACTGTCCAATCATACCAAATAATTGCAACCGTGCTGATTCATTCTACTACTAGTATCTTATTGATTGAATTTTGGTTTATATATCACTTTATGGGTCCACTGTGGGACAGCACCATGTGCTACATGGTTTACCATGATTAACCTTGCATCCAAATTTTCCAAGTCTAATTCGTGGTCCACAGAAAAAATATATACTTTCTTAATGAATAAGAGTGCATTTTACCATGTGAATGTTTCAATGGCCCAATAACACTTCATCATTTCGACCAGCAAAAACGAAAAACAATCATTGGGACTGGCATCTTACTATCACATGATTGCCTTGTACTCCCTCTATTCCACATTGATCTATATATTTCATAGGTACACCAAGACCAAGAAAAGCTAATAACTCTCTCATACTATATTTACTCTAGCAACAAACTCGATGCATGCACCATCCCCAATATTTCCTAGCCAATAGCAAATCAAGGTATTGCATGTGGGTTATAAATACTTGTGTGCATGGATACATGCATCAATGTCCATTTACTCCAATGCACAAATAACGAATAGACTTAATAAATGAACATAAATATGTAGATCATTTAGGAATAACCTCAGAAAAACTATATGTAGATCAATTTGGAATGGAGGGAGTATGTAAGGACAAGTATGGTCGACAGAACACCAAATGGTGCTCTAAAGTCCTACAAATTTACCTTTCTACTAGTACTCATGTTATCCCTTTGAGTTCTCATCTGTTCATAGACCTAAATATGTATCCAGAATCCAAGTTCTAAAGATGACCTCATACCTTGCAGGAATGTCATCCACGGAAGCGACTCGGTCGAGAACGCCAGGAAGGAGATTGCTCTGTGGTTCCCTGAGGGCATCGCCGAGTGGAGGAGCAACCAGCACCCATGGATCTATGAGGTCTAAAATGCCTTGTCACTATGAACCTGGAGAGTTGGCATCTGAAGATCTACCGTGCTGTTTAGCTGCTATTTTATAGTTGAGAATTGAGATCAGCATCTCAAGAACCTTTGTCTGTGCGAACTGAAGTTTTTCTTCATTATGTTGCATGTTATGCATGCATTTACCAGTTGCTCTTGATATATGGTATTGCTTTAATCCTTTGATGTGGAGTTGCATTGCATGGTGTTTGAAGCCTTATCATTTAAGTGCTGGCAACAAGTTGTGTTGAACATAACAAGTTCGTTTTCAGTTAGTTTGTTCTCTTTGGTGCAACTCTTCGTTAGGAAACCAAACCTGTCTAAGCAAACCTGTCTAAGAGGTCAGTAACGTGGGGCATCAACCAATCTAGTGGATCAAGATACAGGTTATACGTAAATTAGTGTAACTAGGTCGATATTGGTTATTGCCAATAAATTGTTAGCTAAGCCTTGCGTAACCTTCATTGTGTGAGCATAGGCACCAACCAAACATTGCCTGGCATGCTCTTGCTTATGTAGTGAAGTGCTAAATCATGATTTATGGTCTCACGAAATTAGTTGCTCTGTTTTAAAATATATAGCAAGAGTTATAGATGAGGCCACTCAATAAAATATAACAACAAAATATATGTTTTAAAATATAGCAACAGTTATAGATGAGACCACTCAATAAAATATAACAACAGTTAATTCATACTTATATCTTACCTGGTATAGACAGATTCGTACTACCACATGGTACCAATGTCCTGTATATTTTAGGATGGATGAGGATGGATGGAGTATTTGTAAAAAGATGATGGTAAAAATAACAGTTATCAGCAACCATAACAGTAGAACGTATCACAACTCAAAATGCTACTACAGTCCACTACCACCACTATACTCCGATATCTGTATACGCACACTGCAAATCATGTAACTCCGAACACAATTGCAAAAAAGATCGCTAGAGAAAACTCACCTTTTTTTTTTGGATGAGAAGATTAGAAAACTTACCTTTTTACAGGTGAATTTCAACATTTTTCGTCAATGACCTCACTGTAGTGTCTGAGTTCTCAGCGAGTGACTTTCATCTTGAATTGGAGAGCACACTGCATTTCCTGAAGTGCTACTGGCTATTGCCATTTGAATGAATTCAATCAGAAAAAGTGGTTTTCTTCCCGCATCGAAAAGGATAATACTATATCAAGTTTTCTAAGGTGGTTTGTACATAATCAGCGGCAAGTATCATGGTCCAGGTTCAGCTCATCTTTTACAATCGATGGATTGATACAAACAAAGCTAACAAAATAGTATTATGCTGCATAATTTTTGTCTGGCTATTATTTATCCTTATTCAAGCACTGTTCTTGTGTGGCGTTCTGGTTCAAACTTGCCCTTCACCCGTAACAACGGATGGGGTCGTTGCAACCCTTCTCCGCAGACTGCCTGAACCCGAAGCGACCGCCTTTCGCAAGGTATTGCTGGTGGTACTCCTCTGCCCTGTAGAACCTCTTTGCAGGAAGAATTTCAGTGACAATCGTCCGATTCAGAAGCTTCTGCTGCTTCTCCAGAGATTCTCTTGCCGCCTTCTCCTGCTCAGGGGTGTAGTAGTAGATACCTGACCTGTATTGGGTCCCAACATCATTACCCTGCATACAAAGAGTTCAGAGTATATGTGATCAGAAACTTCAGTTATGTCAAACAGTCAAACGGATGCTTGAAAGAAATAGAATCTAATTGTCTAGGAACAAGTTTATCTAATGCAAATCAGCATTGGTTTGTTCAGAAAACAGAACAAAATAACAGGCTAAGTTATTTTTTTTCAGTTAGTTTGTTATTTTTGGTGGCACTCCTTGGTAGCAGTCAATTGTCCACCAATCTAAAGAATCAAGATGCAAGTTATACATAAATTAGTGAACACTAAATGTACATACTATAGGCAATCGATCTTGCAAAATTACATAGCGCTGCCCAAGTGCAAGGTTATGCATTACAAACACTGCAAGACATGCTAGACTCAGCACCACTACAAAATTAGATGCTTGTCAAACCAACCGATAACACCAATATGATGGTATATACTTGCTAACAGTACCCACACTATAACATTGACTGCTCAAGATTAATATGCAGGTAGCCACTTGGTATTCGGCCCTTTGATGATGAAAGTGCAAACTGCAGCTGGGATGCTGCAAATTCTTGATCCAATATAACAGAACCTGATTCATTGGGCCCAATGGTCCCATGAACAGGACAATCAACGCTGAGTGCCCACAGCCTAACACAACCATGACGCTATGACAGTCTATTCTCTGCCAGTGCTCAGGATTATGGGATTGTGGTACTTGCTGTAAACCAAAACTGCGTAAAGAACATAAGGCCAAAGTAAGCTCCTTTGGTTGGTGAGGAACTCATCAATAATTCCGGTCAGCCGTGACCTGCAAGCTAATTAAGAAACCGCAGTACTGATAGTCAATTCTATGCCGCACTTGTCACAGGTTTGAGCTCTTACTGTGCACGACAGCACCCACGTTTCTTTCGTATATAGAGTGATTTACCTTACTCGCGAGGAATTCTTCTTCTCTGTAAAAATTTGCAGTAGAATATCTGTCTAGTGACTCCTACTAACTGAACTAGTAATATCAGTAGCCTAATTCTTCAATTCCACTAAACCCTCACGAAATTATCGTAAATGAAATCCCCAATTCTGAACCTCCCTGCCACCCACTCAATCAAAGAACCCGAAATTAAGCATAGAGCAAGGTACGGTAAACGAAATCATGCGATTAGGTTTGTGAATCGAGTTAATCTGTGGCTGGCTGACCTGGCGGTTGGGCGTGGTGGGATCGTGGCGCGCCCAGAAGACGTCGAGGAGGTCGTCGAACTTGCAGGCGGAGACGTCGTAGTGGACGCGGACGACCTCGTTGTGGTAGGTGGCGCCGGTGCAGACGTCCTCGTAGGTCGGGTCGTGGAGGTTCCCCTGGCTGTATCCCACCTCGGTGCGAGTCACGCCGGGGACGCGCTGGAACGCGAGCTCCACGCCCCAGAAGCACCCGGCGCCGAACTGCGCGAACTCGTTCCCGGCCGCCGGGCGGTCCTCATCGGGGCCCTGCGCCAGCGCCGCCGACGCCGCCGACGCCCGCGGGCTTCCCCCCAGCCCGCCCAGCCCCAGCTTCCCGAGCCAGCTCATCGCCGCGAAACTCGTCCTCGTCGTCTGGGTGGTGGTGGTGCTCGGCGCGAGGAAGCCGCGGCGCGTCCGGTAGAGGAGAGGGGCGCCGCCGCAGCCGCAGCCGCCGCCTCCGCGGAGGCGAGAGGCGAGGAGGAGAGGGGACGTGGAGGAGGTGGAGGCGAGGAGAGGAGGCATCGAGGGAGGCTTTTCCTTTCCGCTTCGGCTTTTGTGGCGGCGTGGCCCAGAAGCTTCGACGCGCGGTTGGTTGGTGCCTTGGTGCCTGGTGTGGTTGCTTCGCTTGCCTTCCCTTCTCGGCCTCTCTCCTTTTGCATCTGTTGCTGCTTCTCAACTCTCGCGGCGGCCTCGCGGTTTCAGCCACACACACACCACACAGTATCCATCCGAAATACAAACAAATTCTGAATTTTGGAGCAAATCCATTTTGAATTTTGAATCCTGTATATTGGATTAGTGTTTTGAATCCAACGGAATATTCTTGTTTGAAGGGAATTAAACGCTGTTAGATTATCAAGGAGGAGGTAAACAACGGGGTTAACGGCTTGTGGTGGTTACTTGTATCTGGTTGCCGTTCAGCCGGGGAAGTGGACAACATTTAGGCTGTGTTCGCATGCACCTTTTCCCATTCCCTCTCTCTCGTTTTCCACGCGCACGTTTTTTAAACTGTTAAATGGTATTTTTTAAAAAAAGTTTCTATACGAAAGTTGCTTAAAAAAATAAAATTAATCCATTTTTTAAAAAAATTAGCTAATACTTAATTAATCACGCGTTAATAGATTGCTCCGTTTTCCGTGCGCAGGAGTTGGGTTCCCATCTCCCCCATCCGAACTCAGCCTTAGGGGCTGTTTACTTTGATGTCATTTTAATCCATACAATTTTTTAATAAAGTTAAAAAAAATGTGCATCTGTTTCATTTCTTACCAAACTTTGGTAAATATACTAGAAATTTGGCAACTGCACAGTAATGACCAAAATTGGGTGCATGTACGTTAGCAATAAAGTGAACACATCTAAAATAGCTATCTTGTCAAAATTTGGCAATATTATCAACCTTACCAAAATTTTAGTATTATAAAAATTTAGTAAGATTTATTTTAGCATCAAAGTGAATAGCCCTTAGACGGTGGTTTTGTTTGGGTTTAGTATTGACAAAATCGTTTTGGATAAGAAATCAGGAGGGTTATGCGCGACGCGTGGTCAGCAAAGCGTTGCAATTGCTGCGAAATGGCATGGCAGATGGAGTACATACGAGTGAATGATGTTGACTGACGAAGCAGAATGCGGATGGTTCAATGGTAGACCACGTATACCGTGTGGTACGCACGAAATGTACACCGCATATATAAAAAAGTGAACAATAATGAACAAAAGTGGAGAAAATTTTTTTCCCCATTCGATTCCAGGAAGCAAAATGGTCTACTGGTCGATATTATCAGTCTGGATGAGTCTCCTCTGCCATAAAGTTAGAAGGACTTTGTCACTGACATATAGGACCCACACGTCAGTGACCCCACGTCTATCTAACTTTACGTCAGAGGAGCGCGTCAGTGACCTACGTCCCACAAAGGAGTGCGTCAGTGACCCACGTCCCACAAAGGTTGGGCCCACACGTGACCCACTATCAGTCTATCAACATTGACAGGTACATCAAGTAGCACATGATCATCGTGCATGAATTCAACACCAGTACATCACGCTGCCATCTGGAGCAAACATTGGTACATTTGACATCTTACATATTTTTGGGGGTTATATATAGTATTTACATGGTTACATCAACATCTGAGGGAGCAAAATAGTTAAGACTATTGGCACACTGGTTAATTTGCTGGTGGAGGCAATCAACTTACAGAGTTAACAGTAGTCGGCACGGTGGAAGAAGATCGCTTCGACTCGTTTGCCTTGACCGATTTGTCTTGAGGCAAACATGGCAGATTATTAGAAGGGGCTGGCCTTCTAGCAAGCCTGTGCTGCCGAATTAGATCATGGCACGGAGCAAAGAAGTCGTGCATCAGAGCATCCTCTGATGTGATCCTGCACCTGGGGTTGACTGATAAGCACTTGTCTACAAGATCAAACAATGAGTCAGGTATCGACTTGAAGAACTCCGGCCTGCGCGTATTGGCTGCACACCACTCCCTGAGATCCACTGAGCGCAACGATTTGGCATCGAATAGGTCCTGAAAGCAATGAGAAATGTTCTAAGAATCACCGCTGTTTCTGTTTCGGCAAAGCTGTTCAAAGGTTATCAACACTTTTGGTTAAGCTTCACAGTTCCTTGATGTTCAAAGGTTATCAACACTTACCGATGGGTAGGAAGATTCACAGTTGTGCAGTTTCGCCACCTCCCATAGTTCTTCGCTGCCTCTAAGCTTTGCTATTTCCTTGATGTTCCTGTATTTGAGAAGATATATCATCAGCAACAACCTTTAACATGTTGAGGAATCAGAGCTTTGCAAAATACATTAGTGAACTCACTGTTCAGGATCTCCACCAAAAGGCGATTTGCCAATTATGAAGTACAGGAGTGTCACCCCTGCTGACCAGACATCAACCTTACAACCTTGATGGAAAGACCTAAAAAGAACCTGCAGGTAAAGACACCACATAAATGCATGGCCCGCAAAGCTAAAAGACAAGCTCTCATGGTTTGAAAGAGACTAAAACCTCTGGAGCTCGAAATCCTTTAGTTCCAACACATGGACCTTCTCTTCGATGTTTTCCATTTCCTGCAAGATTGAGATATTTATATAGATGAAACATCTCAGAGGATGCTGGGTTCAGTGAGAAGGTATAAAGTTTGTAACACACCTTTGCTGTTAAGCATGCCAGAACCAGCAATAGCACTACCACCCGAACACAGGGGCATCGGGGTGAGTATAAAGAGCTTCTGATCCACATTTCCGAGAGGAGCAGCAACCATCTTCCTTTGGGAAACAGGTGCTGTCGAAGTATTTTTGTCAGGACTTTGCATTGCATCATGCAAGAAGTTCATTAATTCCTTCCGCCCTTTGTAGGGCATTGGCTGCTTCAACCTGTCTAATGATGTTTTCGTGCTTGTAGGATCCTTGGCAGAGGTTACACCAGACACATCAGCAGCTTGGATACCATGCCTACTTTTATTATCATTCTTAGGTGCACTACCCACTGGGCTTCTGTTGGATCTTTTCCTCTTGGATCCAAGGAGCTGCTTTGAATCGGCAACTGGTTCTTTGGCCTGAACCACTGGGGTAGACTTCAGTGCAGGCTGAGATATGGTATCCTTCCCACGTGAGATTGTCTCAGATTTACCTAACCAATTAAACCAAAATATCAGTCAGCAACAGTCTTAAAACATTCCAATTCTGAAGAGTTTGAAATGCATTTAATAAGAAGCAGAATGCATTTTCAAAAAATAAATTCGTTACCACCTCAAATAGCCTAATCATTCCAAACCTTGGACTAACTGTTGGAATAATTTAATAATGCTAACATGCCAACACTAAGATAAAATGCTCCAAAGTGGAATATTTCCCAGGATATTATTAGCGGCATGGAAATTTTCAAGAGCTATATTCAGTAGAGAGCCTAAAACTGGAAGAGGCAATAACACAGAACAGATAACAATCAATGCACTGCAATTAACCATCGAAATTCAAAACAAAATTCGAAACTTAGAAAGTGAACTTACTGTTTCGAAAGAACTTCTGGTGAAGGTCCTGCATGGATTTTCAGGGAAAACACAAAATGTTAAAATTAGCATAAAGAAAACAGAAGGCGAGCATCAGATTGGGAGATAAGTATATGCACTAACATTTGCCAAGTTGAAGTCAATAAGATACCCCTTTGCCAGTTTACGGGAGAACAGGAAATTTCCAGGTTTGACATCTCTATGCACTATCCCCTGGAAACAGAAATATCAGATATCCAAGATAAGCTGGTGACAAACGCAAGTTAGCAGTTGACTAAGGTAACATGCATTTAACCAGACCTGCTTATGTAAGCTTGCCAGCGCTTTGAACAGACAAAACCCATACCACCTTAAATCAAACAAACCTATTTCTTTTCTCAGATTCTGCAGAGATAAAAGAAATATTCAACAAAAGATGGACCAATATGAATAGCCAATAAAAGGAAAAATAAACATCAGAGACAACATGAGTGTTTCAACCTCTGGTCTATCGTGCTCAACATGTTCTAGAACAAAGCATTCTAGATCACCACTCCTAAGAGAGCACTCATATTTAATCACGAAATTCTTGCCTCTGCAGCAGAAAAACATGATACATATGTTTAAAGTTACTGCATGGAACAAGAAAAATATCATTATAAAATTTTCGGAGGACATGAACTTATTAGTACCCAAAGCGTTCCAACATCTTCTGTTCATTGTAAACATGATGTGAATGAGCATTTGCATGAGGACCTGTTAATAAAAAAAATACAGGTGCAGGGTTAACTCTTGTAAAGATCTTAGCCATATAATTATAGAAAGATGACTGAGACTGTCAAAAGACAAAACAACAGAAGATACATTTATAGATCAACAAATCCACATGAAAAAACATCAAATCGAGACTAGCAAAGAGATGTACACACATTTTATGGCAAACAGTCTTCCATCTGATTTTCTTCGAGCCCTATAAACAGTCCCGTAACCCCCTGAGTATGCGTAAACATTCACATTGGTCAGCAATCAATATAAACCAAGAAAGTTTTAACAGAAATATTTAGAAATTCTCACCTGAACCTTCCTCTTCTTCAATTTCAAAATTTTTGAAGTTAGGCAGTGGTTTTGGTTCTGTATGACCCTGCAAGCAGCAACATTCAATAAATCATTTTTTGAAGATCAGTATAAGCTATTTTTCAAAAGAAATACAAGGTTCATGATGGTTACAACACATCAGTAGTGCATGAAACTGTTCATAAATAGAAAGAACCTGAAATAGCAACAGTTGAGTCATCATCATGTGGACAAACTAACCTTTTGAACCTTTGCTGCAACTTGATCCTTATCTTCTTTGGGCAGTGCTTCTTTTTTCTTGCCCTTATCCCTTTGCTTCATAATCTTTCTATCTTGCTCTTTCTTAGATAATCTGACAGCCACTTCGTTCTGTGTTGATGGCTCCACATGATTTTGATGTGTGCTTGCTCTGTTTTCAGCAGCAATGTTCAAGTTCTCATTGCTAATACAACCATAAGTTGGGGCTTGTAGTGGCAACACTGCATGTTCAACCTTTGTGTTTGAAGAAGGTTGACACAAACTTCCCATAGTTTCATGGACCATTTCATGTACAATAGCTTCTGTTTTGGTGCCTTCAGGAGGCTGGAATGTAATGTCTTCTATCTTATTCTCATGAATTGCCACATGAGCATTAACTACTAGAGCATCACTGTCCTGACCACAAGTTAGGATCTTCTGTGGGTATTGAGCATTTGGGCTGCAATATTGTAGAGCTTCAGCTTCTTTCAAAATCACATCGAACGTTTCCATATCATCTGTTGCCTTTGTGCTACAATTTCTAGGACTGCTAGGTCTAAGATTCAGATCCTGCTCAATCCCATTTTTCTTTCCCACAGCTAAGCCAACTGCCATAGTAAGGAGGGTGGACTCCTTTTCTAGTTCCTCACAGTCCTCTACTCTAGAACAACAAAGTGAAGCTGATCCTTCAGGTTCACCAATCCTAGTACTCTCTCTGTCAACTGTAGCATGGAAGATATTGATACAGCCAGACATGTCTGTCACCTCCTTTGGCACTAGTGCAGAAGCCATGCTCACAAGAACACTGCCATCATTGCCTCCTATAAACTGGTCAATCTTGGACGGAAGAGAAGGCATGCTAATTTCAATGTCTGAAAATACATTAGAGCCAATTGAAACTTCAAAGGAGCGCTGAGCAGTAAATATGTTGAGACTAGGAAGCCTGTCTTGCAATTCTTGGGTAGCCTCCTGATGTACCTGAGGCAAGACACAGAAAGAAGAGAAAAATGAAGTAATAGGTGAATTCTACTAATAATGAAAGTTTTAACTATTTGGAGGGTCAAGATCAAGACTAACATACAAACTTGAGACATATTCAAGAGAATTATCTTTCATGGGGTCATCCATTTTGAGAGTACGATATGTCCATAAAAATGTGTATCAAAGCATTGGACTGCATAGCTTATTTCATAAAATCACTGAGAACATTGCAGGTCAATTCAATAGGTAGCATCAACCTAGTGACCAAAATAGTCAAATAGTCAACTAAAGAAATCTCTCTCGTCATTTGCAGTGAGAAATGTCCACAGAAGGAGCAGACCAAGCCCCAATTGTAATTAATTATCGAGCAAAAAGTAAATCAGAAATGTAGGACAGCAGATTCAGGCCTTGTTTGGCTAATCCCTCCACAAGGGGCTTCGGAGGGGATTAGGTATGGAATTAATCCTGTACTCGTGGGGATTAACTGAACAAGCCCTCAGTGTGATAACCTAATTTTCCCTGCATTATCTACAGCAAAGCTACTAGAAAAACTTGAAGGTTGAAAGAGATAGCACACCTCTCCAGTAGCAACTGGAGCACAGCTTTGCACCATCAGTTGCTGCGACTGCCGCAGCTCGTGTTCCGGCAAATCTGCACAAAATTTTCCCAAATGGAGTTCAAAACCACACTACTGATGGCTCCGCATAAACCAACATCAGTACAGAAAAACAAGCAAAGTAACCAGCATCGGTAGCCGCCAGGAGACGCTTCCTCGCGACGAAGCGCCCCGCATCTGACGCCTTCCGCTTGCGCTCGTACGTAACGGGCACCCGCCTCCGCAACCACCTCATCACATCATCGGGCGCCCTCGGGCTCACCCTCGGCGGCGGAACATCCAACCCCACGTACCTCAGGAACGCCACGAAGGCCGTCTCGGAAGCCGCCACGACGCCCCCGGAGAGCCGAAGCGGCGACCCGGGGATGCGGCACAGCCGCTCGACGTCGTCGGCGGTCGCGAAGTGCGCGACGTCGGAGGCGGCGGCGGGCCGGCCGAGGCGGATGACCACGGTGAGGAGGTGCCACGCCCGCTCGATCTCCGACGAGCCGGCAGCCTCGGAGTCCATCGGAGATAGGGTGGAGGGGGCTCGGATCGGATCTGCCGCGCTAGTGCTCGGAAGGCATGGGAGGAGGAGGCGCCGCCGCCGCGGAGGATTTGGGGAATGGGAGAGAGAATGGGGGGAACACTAGTACACTACTACTACCTTGTTCTTGAGGAGGGGGTGGTGTTTTTGCGATTTGGTCCTTGGAGTTGGTTTCTCACTTGAGGAGGGGTTGGTTTTTTGCGATTTGGACCTTGGAGTTGTGCGATTTTGTGGGTTGGTGGTGGGCGGAAGGCGGGAAAAATTTTGGTGCGGGGGGGTGGGAGTTTTGGGGAGCGGGTGGATCTGAGCACGTGGCGTTTCCCGCGCGGTTTTCCCTCTCTCGGGCTTGTAATTGCTACGGCCCAAACACCAGCGTACACAGAAAAGCAGCCTCCCCCGTTGCTGCAGTAGAACTCCACCTGGCACGTCTCAACTCTCAACTCCTATCACAAAAAAAAAAAAAGGAAAGAAAACTCTCTACTTCGGCAGAAAAGAAAAAGGTATTACCGCCTCCGGTACACATGTTTTGTCATTGATTTCTCAAACTATACGGTTATGCTATAAAAAGTTATATTTATAAAAAATATTTAAAATATAACTATATAAAAGAGTTTTTACGGTTATGCTATAAAAAGCTATACGGTTATGCTATAAAAAGTTATACGGTTATGCTATCAGTCTGCGCATGTTCAGCACAGAAGTAACGCATCAATTGGATCAAGTGTTCACGAATGTACAGGAGATAGGTAACATAACTGGCCTGAACAACAAGAGTGGATCTTCTGCTGAGGATATTATGTCGAAAGCTAATCCGATGAACTATTTAGCTACTGAAGAATCCAAGAAATTGCAAAGGATTGCGAAAATAGCCAAAATGCAATCCTGCAATTCCATTATCATCTTCTTGTTTTTCGACTTCGCCTCCGGCAATCAAAGCAGTCCGAGCATGGGTTGTAGGCCTTCACTCCATTTTTATGATCTAATTGTAACTTGGAAGGAGAAACCTTGAGTTCTTCTATGAGCATTTGACGGAGCTTGTCGTTCTCGTCCCGCAGTTCGTCAATAATTCTTTGGTGCTTCAGCAACTGGGTCAGAAATGAAAAGCTCAGTTAGCAGACAGCAGTGAAGGCATAAACATAGGTAGAAAGACAACCGTGGACCATTCTGTACACTATACAAAACTAAGTTTTAAAACAAATGCAAGACAAAATTCTGTTATAGAACTTTACTTGTGAAATCATGTTTTAATGCTACATTACTTGTTAAAAATATTAGACTATTAGAGGCGCTTCATGTTAAGGGGGCTGTATGGGATGGCGTGAGTAGAACATAGCAAATTCAAAGAATGAGGATGGAACAACCAAGCAAGAGTGGGATTATGGAGTATAGCATAAGAAACACTAGGTATAACTGGACTCACCAATTCCAGCACATTATCCATCCCATGTGAATTTCTAGCCTGCAAAAAGAACAAAGAAAAGAGTGTTCAAAGTCCATGAATAACATGTCTGACTAAGCAAATTTTAGCAGCGAGAGGCATAGGGGCAACCCATAATTGTGCAATATATATAGTGCAGGTTAGATATTTGAGGTAATGTTTTAGTGCATACCACATCTCTGATGTCCATCTTGGTTTCATCCTGGAACAGGGGAGACTGTAGAAAGTTGGCAACAACCTTTTCAGTCCGACTTCCAGTCATATCTGGTTGCATTCCATGCTGGCTTTGCAACCCAGGAGCTGGTTTTACTTGTGATGTTTCATTACTTGTATGGTGGAAATTACTTTTCGTGGTCTTAGCCTTTAGATCAATGGACACACCATTGGGAGCTTGTCCATTGCTAGGCACAGAACCAGCCATATTTGGTGCAGATGACAAAGTTGGGGTATCCTTCAGCCTAGAAGTGAACTTAGACATAAGTTCCTAGAGAAAAAGTTCCCTTAGAATTCATACACCAAAAAGGGAAACAAAGAAAAATTCAGGTGATCAAAGTTTAGGTTTGTACTCCAACGGTTGACTGAATTCCATGAATTACTTGTGGCTTCAATGCAATTCCTGAGTATTGAGATACTTAATGGTTCAGCTTCAGATCAAACAAGTTTGCATGCTTATGCAAGAAAAAATATTTAACAGATGTGTAGCATTTGATATAGAATATAAATAAGAGTAAAATAGCAGAGGCTTGGCAGCTGATGATTTCTACTAACAAAAACAATGACCTGGAAGCGTTGCAGATATTATAGATATTTCCATGGATCCTATTTAGGGAGTGTGCTAGTATGCTAGGTGCGAAAGTATGAAATGTGGTTCTATTAAATGAGTCCCCTCAATTATCACTTCATTTTTGGACTAGATTAGATGAACTGATAGATCTGCTGCAGCAGTCAATGAAAATAAAAAACATACAAAAGAATCAAAGTATCACCAATTCACCAGGTGCCTAAATTTAATCTGATTGCTGTATAAAAAAGAAACTATGAATAAAGCATGACATTGCCACCGCCTAGCAAGAACACATGTTTTGGTTTCTGATAATACAAATGTTAAAAAAAATGGCGTGATCACTGCAAAAGTAATAAACAGGAAAGATATGCTCAAGATATGAGGATATCAAGCACAAAAGATGACCTTGACTGACAATAGTTCCTACTAGGACAGCACCAAAAGAAAATTTAGAGGACTAACTACATGGAAAAGCTGCAATATGTACCTATTCCAAAACCGTGGCCTATACCAACTCCACAGCCAATGCCTGCTTCAATGTTCTTTAACCCTGACTTCCTTAGCTAGAGCACAAAAATAAGGAAGAAAAACAGCAGAATTAGATCGAGACAAGTCCAAAATACATAATTAGATTAACATAAGTCAAAAGTATCCTACTAACGTGATTGGCACCTAATTATTCGTGGTTACACAAGGATTATCTTTACTTACAGCGGAATTAACATGCCTTGTTACGCCTGAAAAGGCATCCGTTGCGCCCCTTGTTGCGGTCATAACTTGATTAAGCCCCGGTATGACACCTATCCATCAAGACAGAAGCCAACTACTTAAAGTCATTGAAATTAATCATCGAGCCCTAAATGCCCTATAGTATGGCAGTATGGGGCAGTAACTGTGGTCTGTAGTCTGTGAAGAGGGGAAGTGCACAATACCAGTGTCAGTTCGACAGACTAGTAGACTTAACTAAAAGTAAACTGTATTCCTATGCACCAGCAAACATCCCATTTTTATCATCTACTATCTTATCCACAGTTCAAGCAATGGAACTATGTGCGGTGACACACGACACGAACTGTTCGACGAAATGGCCACAAGCCAGGGGCGGGCAATAATCACAACCCTCAGCCGCTCGACGAAATGCGAAACCCACCGACTCATGGCCGACCGGATCGATGTCCATCCCAATCCCCAGACCCAAACTATCCAGGAAACGGCGGAATCACTTAGCTTCGGAAGCTTTGCTATACCTAGGTAGATGGGGCGGCCGACGCCGATGCCGACGCCGCAGCCGACGCCGAAGCCGGTGAAGACCTGGAGCACCTTCACGCTGAAGGGGTTCTCCATCCGGTACGCCGGCGGCGGAAGCCTCCGCTCCCGCGAGCTCGCCATCGAGGTCGAGTCGAGCACCGCCCGCGGTAGCCGCCGGCGGCAGGATGGGAATTGTGAGCCGTCAGCCCGCCGTTGGGTCTTGGGCTTATTGCCACTGGCTAAGAAGACTACAAGGGTGTTTTTGGACTTTTGAGATTAATAGTTGCGACTGTGTTCCTGGGCTGGAAGATGGATGCAGCCTTTCTATATCCTTGGCTGACATTGTCACGTTCTACATGGGTCCTCTATAGCCCCTCCTTTTTCATAATTTATTTTTCAAAAAACATGGTATGACTCATGGTTTTATATAAACGCGCGCACGCTAACTCCTATAAATACGCGCATATATTTATCTGATTTCCTTCAAATAATGGGTCGACGTACCTTGAGATCAATGAGTTATTATAGACACTTCGCTGTCGATGGTTATGTCACTTACCTAGGGATGAAAATGGTCACGGAAATTCCCGATCGACCAGACGTCGTTTCTGTTTAAGGGGTATTGTTTCTGTTTAAGGGGTATTGTTTCTGATCGTATCGTTTTTGTCTATTTTTAAATTTTTTTTTTCTAATTTTTTTTATCGTATTAATGTTGATACTGAGTAGTTTAAATGATAAATATGGTCAATTACCGGTTAGTTCTGAAGAGATGCTACTGATTCCGACCGTTTTCTTACCCATGGAAGAATAATTAGCTTTTCTTTAAGTATTTGGCTGTTTTGACTAATAATTGCTTTGATTAGATCATTGATATCTTTTAGTTGTTTGATTATTATGAATGGAATTTACATGGTGAACGTAATATGCTTAAGTAATATGTTGTCCTTTCTTTTTCTTTAATATTCATATAAGTTTGATATAAGACAGGACCGATGAAACTAAAACATTGCCGGTCTAAAATTATATGTACTTTTATGAAACAAAGGGGGTAATAAACTGTATACATTTAAAATCGTGGATAGAAGGCTAAAAAACATCGACAAACAAAGTATCGTATATACCTATAAAGTTCATATCTACTAAATATAGTTAATACTAATTATCTTTTTATTTCATGAAACCACATCACCTCAACTATTTTTTAACCTTCGAATGATTTATCAAGAATGTAAATTGCATTTTTTTCTCCAAAAATCACACCATACAACACAGTCATTTGAAACATTTGAATAATTGATCAAATTACAAAATATATAAATACATGAAAGAAAATTGTATAGTAAGTAATAATCTTTTTTTTACAACTCATGTAGGAGTATGGGGGTGTTTAGATTCATGGGTGTAAAATTTTGGCGTGTCACATCGAGTATTATATAGGGTGTCGTATGGAGTGTTCGGGCACTAATAAAAAAACTAATTACATAATCCCTTACGGCCTGTTTGGTTGGAGGGAGTTTTTAGCAGGGATTGGGAGTTTAGAGAGATGAGGCTATTAAGTGTTTTTGTTTGGTTGGGAGGCATGAGAATTTTGGTGGGATGGGGATGGAGAATTGAGGAAGGAACTCCCTCCTTTTCAATACCTGAGTAGGGGCAGGTAATTGGGAGGGAATTCCTCCTTTACTTTGTTTAAACAAATCTTAGCCATCCATTTTTATTAATGACCTAATCTCCTAAACACCCTATTAATTTCCATCACTTTTACCAAACAAGATATTGGGATTAAAAATCAAATTCCCATCTTAATCTCATCATCAATTCCCTCGTGTAAACTCCCAATCCCTTTCCCTCGAGTTACCAAACAAGCTGTTTAGTAAACTGCGAGAGAAATTTATTAAGCCTAATTAATCCGTCATTAGCAAACGTTTACTATAGCACAATATTGTCAAATCATGGAGCCATTAGTCTTAAAAATTCATCTCGCAAAAATTAGTCGCATTATGTGTAATTAGTTATTTTTTAGTGTTTATATTTAATACTACTTTATATAGATGTTCAAACATTCGATGTGACATGCTGAAAAATTTTAACATGGGATTACATGATTCTCACCGTATCAACGACAACGATCGGGTGCACTGGAGCGTGGAGGAGCCTACCGCTGCTCCGCTCTACGGGCACAGACAACGTTCCCACTCGTTAGGCGGTGGTGCGCGTACATACGTTCCCACTTATCATCTCTACCCTCCAAACAATTTCAAATTCCAACCACGGGGCGTCCAAAATAGCAAGGGAAAAAAAAATTTCAGGCGAGTAGATTTGCATTCTTCTCCCCCACCTCGACGCCGGCGAGAGCCCCCCCGTCTCGCTTCCGCCGCCCGATCCGGCGCCGGGCCCGCCCGCCCGCCGCCGCGTGACAAGGGGAAGGCGAAGGGATGGAGTTCACGGAGGCGTACAAGCAGACGGGGCCGTGCTGCTTCTCCCCCGACGGCCGCTACCTCGCCGTCGCCGTCGACTACCGCCTCGTCGTCCGGGACGTCGTCTCCCTCAAGGTATCCGCGCCATTCCCCCCCCCACCTCCTTCCTCCCCCGCTTGATCCTGTTTTAGTGGTCCGGAACTGGAATGCGGGTTTAGGGTTTGTGCCTTCTGGAGTAGTCGCTGAATCTGGGGTTGGGGGAAATGCCATCTACCGCTGGGCTCAATTTTGAGTGTTCTGGTTCAGGAATTGCGCCTAGTTTTGCCCGATCCGTAGCCTAGGGTTCAGGGTAGGTTTTGCTTTGCGTAATTTTCAGTATGTACTGGATGGACGAAATCAGTACCAAGCTAGCTAGATTACCTGCTCAATTGTGCGGACTAGATACCATGATATGCATGTTTATGTTTGAGGAGAGTGATAATGAGACTATATGTTGTACTGTGCCTTTAATACCTACGATTAAAATCATCAGCCTACTCATTGTTCAAATACTTATGTAGATATGATATCTATATTCGATAAGCCAGATATGTATAATTTAGGCTCACCAACTAAACAGTGAAAATATTTCTTTATTTGGTGTGATTGACATGGAAATTTCTAGTTTTAGGCAGCACCCTCCTACCATGATTTTGCCAAAATAGGTGCGCTAGGAGGTCAGCTTGCCTAGGGTGGCTGTAGGAAGTCTAAGGTAGAGCTTGACATCATAGACTTGCTATCCTTCTCGATGATCTAAGAAGGTATGGAGACATGCATGGTGGGCACGACGGGCCCTGTGATAGGGAGATGCTGAGTGGGAAGGGAAGGGGAATGATTTAGAGGAGAGGAAGTACCTATGAGAAAGTAGATAATGGGGCAAAGGTGGAGGCAATAGACAATTTGGGGTAGCTGGCATTGCCCTAGTACGTATACGGACTACGTACAAGGGAGTAGGCAGGCTTAAGGCCTAGGCCTAGCATTTAATGTTTTCTCAAAAGCGACAAAATAGGCTATCCCCCCCACCACCCCCACCCCCACCCCCGTCACAACATGCACACAGAGCAGCGGCATTACATTACATTCTGGCATAGGAGACTGAGACTGAGCGAGCAAGTAGGGGTGCAGCCATGGCATCGTCATCCTCCACCACCATGTCTGCATGCCACCTCTCAGGTTATGTTGTCTGTTGTTCTACTTTAAGTTGGCCAGATCTGAGGTGAGAAGTACATCTTTCAGGCACCAGATTTTGCCTCCACTCAGCCTGAATTTTTCAGCCCCATCACTGTAATTGGCTAATTGGCGCCGCTACTTGTACTGCGGATGCTCAACTCTCTGCTCCCTTGGTTTGGCCTTCTTGCTGGCCCCTCCCTCATTTCTAGCTTTGTATCTGGCTGGGCGGGCAAGGACTGTACTGATCCACTATCTGATAGTGCCTTGGTGAACACTGACCCTTTAACATACCTTTAATCATATCACAGCAATAAATGCCTGAATACATTGTACTATTATATAACCCCACAAATCTTTTGCATATTTGTGAACAGTATAACTCTAGGAATATATTGTATTAATAAGACAATCTGTCGGCCATATATTCTATGTAATAACTGTTGAAACTGTGTAGGAGAGAGATTACCAATTCACAATCATCTCCTAGTATGTACTGACATCCAATGGGCATCATATTGGGTGCACACACTTAGTGCTTGGGAATTGGAATGCAGGCTTAAAAGTTTTGGGCCTTCTGGAGTAGTTGCTGAATTTGTGATAGGGGGTATTGTCATCTGGCATAGCTAAAATTTGAGCCTTCTAATTCACAGAAAATATGAAATGTTCCTTGTTTTGCCTGATCTGTAGCCAGGGTTCATGAGTAATTGGCAGTATGGCTGGACCAAAGAAATGTTAATACCAAATGGTATCGTATAGTGGCTAATGAGTGCATGCTGTTTCTGGGGAGATTTATATAAGAACTGCTAGTCATATCTAGAGAATACAATTGACAACAATGTATGGTTTGCTTTAATTTATGCAGGTGGTGCAGTTGTTTTCATGTGTGGACAAGATAAGCTTTCTGGACTGGGCACCGGATTCAGAGTATATTCTATGTGGACTTTACAAGCGACCCATGGTGCAGGCTTGGTCACTGAGCCAGCCTGACTGGACCTGCAAGATTGATGAGGGCCCTGCTGGGATTGCATATGCTCGCTGGAGCCCTGACAGTCGTCATATACTAACAACATCAGAGTTTCAGCTCCGTCTGACTGTTTGGTCTCTTGTAAATACAGCATGCATACATGTACAGTGGCCAAAGCATGCCTCCAGAGGTGTTTCTTTTACTAAAGACGGGAAGTTCGCTGCAATCTGTACTAGGCGTGACTGCAAGGATTATGTAAATTTGCTGTCATGCCATTCCTGGGAGATAATGAGTGTCTTTGCTGTTGACACGGTAGACTTGGCAGGTGTTGAGTGGTCACCAGATGATAGTGCTATTGTGGTCTGGGATTCACTTCTGGAATACAAGGTGCATCTCTTCATTGTACTCCCATTGTTGTTTTATTTGCTTACTTTTGAAAATCATCATCATTTACTGTATGTCATTATATATGCATATAACTTGTTAATACTTTTTGTTGGTAGGGTCACTTATTTACTTCAGAATTTAGATGGGCACTGGTTGTGAATTACTTTATCTTGCATGTATGGCAAACCACACCACCTTTTCTTCAAATGGCACTTATAACAATTTTTTTTTTGCTTATTCTGGTTTACTCAAGTTTCTCGGTTGATATTTGATTACATTGACGGATCTGGTTATTAGTTGGACTTTAATGATCAATCAGTTGGTATATTGGGTCATGACTCCCCCAAAACATACAGGGTTATTTCTTAACCAATATCCTGTTCAAGAGCTCATTGAGTCATTTCTCTCTGCAGCGAAACTAATCTCTTATCTACTCTTAAGGGTTCTCTTTTCTGTGTAGCTGAACTTATTTTATATTCTACTATTAATAGTTCTCCTTTCTCTGTAGCTGAACTAATTTCTTATTGTACTCTTAAGGGTTCATCCCAGTCTGTTTTTATCGAGCTATGTTTTTTTTTCTGCTTTAGATAAAATATAGGGTTCATCTCAACGGATACTAATCTCTTGTTCTACTCTTATGTTGTTGTTAGCAGTTTTTGGATTTAAACTGATAATCCTAAGAACATGATTGTCACAGGTTCTGATATATTCACCGGATGGGAGGTGCCTGTTCAAGTACTTAGCATATGAAAGTGGATTAGGTGTGAAAACTGTTGCGTGGTCACCATGTGGACAGTTTTTAGCAGTTGGCAGCTATGATCAAGCAGTTCGGACCTTGAACCACCTGACATGGAAAACTTTTGCTGAGTTCTCACACGCAGCATCTATTCGAAATCCTACTAATGCTGCTATATTTAAGGTAAGCCTACTGATATCTATCACTAATTGACATCTTAGCAGATCTAGTGTTTTTCTGTTCATGGTATCTGATTGTAACTACAAAATGTCACAGGAAGTGGATGATCCATGGCAGCTTGACATGTCAGAGTTATGCCTAAGTGAAGGATTCTCCCGTAACATGCAAGGCAATGGTGCTGGTGAGATTACTAACGATACTTTTATATCGCATCGTGTTCCTCCTTTTTTGATAAATTATTTGGCATGTTTTATGATGCCTTGTGTTAGGGCCAGCGCTAACCTTATGTTTAGTTTTGGAGACTGATCTTTTTTTGTGGTCAGAAAATGGGACAGAGGGAGGTTCTCGAGTTAAGTATGCTGTGATGGATGCTCCAATCACTTTGCCTTCACAGAAACCCGTTACAGACAAGCCCAACCCCAAGCAGGGAATTGGTTAGTTGCTCCTATTTCTCATGCATATGGATCAGGATGTTGGTCTTTTTCCTAATGCCTAATACACTTGTGACCAGTGTCATGAACTTGTGAACTACTGTAGTTACTATTACACATTCTGTATCTGATGTGCAGTAGATCTCTAATTCATTTTGTGAACTGTGATAATGGTTCCTACTATAAACATTATCGATAACCCTTCTAAGTACTAAAATCCCCTTGCGTGATTTGTGTTGGCCATTCATGAATTTCTAGTAGAATATGGTTCAGTATAAACTGCATTGTTAACATTTCATATTCTACTATTAAGGGTTCTTTTTTCTCTGTAGCTGAACTAATCTCACCTTGCAATTCATGTGCAGGTATGCTGTCATGGAGCAGCGACAGTCACTATTTCTTCACTCGGAATGACAATATGCCAACTGCTCTTTGGATATGGGATATCTGCCGCCTTGATCTTGCTGCTGTTCTTGTTCAGAAAGATCCAATCCGTGCTGCCGCTTGGGACCCTAATTGCCCGCGCCTTGTTTTCTGCACGGAGAGTCCGCACCTGTACATGTGGACACCATCTGGTGCATGCTGCGTCAACGTTCCGTTGCCAAACTTTCGGGTTGTGGACTTGAAATGGAACTCAGATGGAACTTGCCTCCTCCTGAAGGACCGTGATTCTTTCTGCTGTGCTGCAATTGTCTCTCCTTTGCCAGAGGAAGAAGAGGCTGATCAATCTGATGTTACCTCAGAAGATGAATGAACTTGCAGGCCTTGCTCTAACAATGGGATGTGCAGCTTTTAATCAGTGGATCTACATTTGTATCATATCGATAGATGTACCTGGGTAACAGCTTGTTCTGAAGTTGCTGATCGATCTGATGATAGCTCAGAAGATGAATGTGAGCTTTGTATGCCTTGCTCTAACAATGGGAGGGAAGACACATGTTTCTTTCCGCTTTAAAACACATAGAGACGCTGTCGTTGTAGGCTGCATCTGATATTCTTAAACCATCTTTGCTACACACCCTACGCTCCTTGAAACTGGCTAGATTGTTTTTTTGTAGATGTCAGTAAACGTGGAATCTTTACTCCATTTAACGTGTAATATCCGTTTTCCAGCGTTGAATGCTAATATGGCCTGTGCATGAAGTCGTCAAAATCCTTTTGAACATCCCAAGTTCCCAACCCATTTTTTAGCTACAATGCAGTGAAGTTGCCTTTCCTACTCGGATTCCAATTCCAAAAGTTCGATTCTCTTCTGATCAAATTTATTTACATTCTTCTGAAACACAGTAAAAACTCCTCTCTCGAGCTGATCAAAAGCTGCAGGATGTACATAAACCAGCTTTACCTTGCCTTGACGTTACGTGCGTACTGCTACTACCGCTATATATATATACCGTATTACCGTATACTCCGTAGCCCAGGTCGCCGTATTTTGGAGCCCGGAATACGCATACGCGTACCCGCATACGCTATATATAAATTGCCCACCCCTTCCAGTTCTCCCCTTGCCGTCACCGCACCGCAGAGGAGGAGGAAAGGGCAGGGAAGCTAGCTCGCCTCGCGCGAGCGAGCGAGCCGATCCACCCACCCCCGCACGATCCGCCGCCGCGCGCGAATCGGAGCTACCACCACCGCCCTCCTCCTCCTGCATCCGCGTGCCCGCGAATCGGATCCCCCTCCCCCGAATTGGGGCTCGAGTGGCACCGAACCCTACTCGATCCCGGCGGCGTGAGGGGTGGGGATGACGCGCCGGGTGCGCCGCCGGCTGTGCAAGGACGGTGGGAAGGGTAAGGATGTGGCGGCGGATGAGGAGAGGGAGCTGGTGAGCTGCTCGTCGTCGAGTCGGCGGCGGGGGGGTTTGGGGGTGGCGGTGGCGGCGAGGGGGGGTGGCGGTGGCGGGAGCGGGAGCTGCGTGGTGGACTGGAGGACGCTGCCGGATGACACGGTGCTGCAGCTGTTCGGGCGACTGAACTACCGCGACCGGGCGAGCATGGCGGCCGCGTGCAGGACGTGGAGGGACCTGGGGGCGTCGCCGTGCCTGTGGAGCGCGCTCGACCTCCGCGCGCACCGGTGCGACGCCGAGGTGGCGTCGTCGCTCTCGTCGCGGTGCGGGAGCCTGCGGCGGCTGCGGCTGCGGGGGCACGAGGCGGCGGCGGCAGCCTCGGGCCTCCGCGCGCGGGGGCTCCGGGAGGTGGTGGCCGACGGCTGCCGCGGCCTCACGGACGCCACGCTCGCCGTCCTCGCGGCGCGGCACGAGGCCCTCGAGAGCCTCCAGATCGGGCCCGACCCACTCGAACGCATCTCCAGCGACGCCCTCCGCCAAGTAGCCTTCTGCTGCTCGCGCCTCCGCCGCCTGCGCCTCTCGGGTCTCCGCGATGCCGACGCGGACGCCATCGGAGCGCTCGCGCGCTACTGCCCCCTCCTAGAAGACGTCGCCTTCCTCGACTGCGGATCCGTAGATGAGGCCGCCATCGCCGGCATCCTATCCCTCCGGTTCCTCTCCGTCGCTGGATGTCACAACCTGAAATGGGCTACAGCATCCACCTCCTGGGCTCAGCTGCCCTCCCTTGTTGCCGTTGATGTGTCCCGCACCGATGTCTCACCAAGTGCCATCTCTAGGCTCATCTCCCACTCCAAAACCCTCAAGCTTATATGCACGCTTAACTGCAAATCTGTTGAGGAGGAACAGGCACACAATCCTGGAGCATTTAGCAACTCCAAGGGCAAGCTTGTACTCACCATTACAAGCCACATTTTCAAATCGGTCGTCTCACTTTTTCCTGATAAGGTTGTGAAGGAGAATGAGGTGTTCAATGAATGTAACTGGAAGGGCAAAGACAATGCACTTGGTGATATGATGAGCTGGCTCGAGTGGATCCTGTCGCAGACACTTCTACGGATAGCGGAGTCCAACCCGCAAGGAATGGATGACTTCTGGCTGCAGCAGGGCGCAGATATGCTGCTGAGTTTGGTGAAGAGCTCTCAGGAGGATGTGCAGGAGCGTGCAGCTACCACACTTGCTACGTTTGTGGTTATTGATGACGAGAGCGCGAATGTGGATGCTGCAAGATCAGAGGCAGTGATGCGTGTTGGGGGCATTCCAATGCTACTGGACCTTGCAAGGTGTTCAAGGGAGAGTGCACAGTCAGAAGCAGCAAAGGTAATAATGTCCATTTTAGCTGAATCCCTGGATCTAATTGCCGATATCTACTATGTTTGGTATTACCATTTTCTTACAGTTGTTAATGTGACTTCAGGCTATTGCCAACTTATCGGTGAATGCCAAGGTTGCAAAGGCAGTTGCAGACGAGGGAGGTATCACAATACTAACCAATTTGGCCAGGTCAATGAATCGGCTTGTTGCTGAAGAAGCTGCTGGTGGCCTTTGGAATCTCTCCGTGGGTGAGGAGCACAAGGTTGTCACTCCTTGGATGCTGAATACTCTGATTGCAATGTCTGATGTGTTGCTGGTACTAACAATATATTGATTATTCTTTTTCAGGCAGCCATTGCAGCAGCTGGTGGTATAAAGGCTTTGGTCGATCTCATACTCCGCTGGCCTGCTGGGACTGATGGAGTTCTTGTATGTATCTTTGATACTTCTCAATTTTCAGTAATTTCAATGCTTCTTGCTATCCTTTTCTGGATAATAAATTTTTTATAACGGTTGCTCTTTTTCTTTAGGAACGTGCTGCTGGGGCACTTGCAAACCTAGCTGCTGATGACAAGTGTAGCATGGAAGTTGCAAAGGCTGGTGGTGTCCATGCTTTGGTCATGCTTGCTCGATCATGTAAACTTGAGGGTGTCCTAGAACAGGTGAGCGGGTACATCATGTCGTCATGCTTGTACGCATTCGTTCTAGTCAGCTAGTTATACCATAGCTTTTTTTGCTAGCTCTGATAATACAACTAACGGTACAAGATCTACAAAATAGGAAGCACGATAAAGACAAAACGGGATGACCTGTGCACATGCTATCTTTATTTTATGCTTGCATATTGAACTTTATCCTGCCAAATGAGGATCTCTTGGTTCACGCCTACTTCATTGATTAAGCACTGGGTGCAGCTTTTCATGCATGGACTTGGATGATTTTTTATATTTATCAGATCTCTCAATCTCATGGCATGAGCCACGTGGATTCCCAATTTCCTATAAGAAAGGAAAGTCTGTACCTGCCATACTTATCTCAAATGATTTGTCGGGATGCTGACTGGACTCTTACCATGTACATGTAATTCCAAGATACAGTTTATTCTCAACTTGCACAATCTATATCTGCTTTAAAACAATTGGATTTGTCGTGGAGCCACTTAAAATTGCTATTTTCTTATAGTAGCAGTTTGCTGCGTTTTAAGCTCTACAAATAAATGCTCCATCTAACTTGCTACCTAGTGCTTTGTCTTTTCCATGCTCACAATCACTGTATATTTACTGCATTTACTTTCTAATACTATCACTGTTGTTCATGTAGGCTGCAAGGGCATTAGCTAACTTAGCCGCACATGGAGATAACAACAATAATAATGCCGCTGTGGGTCAGGAAGCAGGGGCTCTTGAGGCATTAGTGCAGCTAACAAGCTCTCAAAATGAGGGTGTAAGGTATACTTCTAGCTGATGTGCTGTTTTAAGTTGCAATGCCTGATTTTGCCATTAAATTATACTTTATATTATCCTAATTTAATATTGTGATTCCTGTGCATTTAATTAGACAAGAAGCTGCTGGTGCTCTGTGGAATCTGTCATTTGATGATAGAAACCGTGAAGGCATTGCTGCTGCGGGTGGCGTTGAAGCTTTGGTACGTGCCCCATTTGTGCTTTAACACAGCTTTGCATCCTTTGATCAACATTGTATTAAGCAGTACATCTAGTTCAGTAAATAGATGCAATCCCTCTATAAAGTTTTTCATATAGCAGTTCTGAATAAAAATATTGGTCTGTAGAAACCTCTAGTTATTTGATTAATTCTGATTGAACATATTCTCTTGAATATGTTTATTAGTACTGTGTTATACTGACTATCAACTAAATAATAATAAATCTTCTATGTTTACCCGTGGAACTGGTTCTAGGACACAATGTTTTAAAGATCATTTGTGTGTGCTCCTCCCATCTTTTCATAAATAGACTTAAATAAGCTGTTTATATTTTTCACATAGATGGCTTTCATATTTTAGGTTTCACTTGCACAAGAATGTTTGAATGCTTCGGAAGGCCTTCAGGAGAGAGCTGCTGGCGCATTATGGGGACTATCTGTTTCAGAAGCTAACAGGTAACTTCATATGCTTGCTCATGAACTGAACTTGCACCAACTACCAGATTGACCTATTTTCAAGATATTCTTTGTGACATGCCTAGCTGATGAAGTGTACAAGTTGATTGTCCATAAACACTTAAACTTAGTAATGCACTTTTTTTTTTGGAATTAGTGAAAGCTAGCTTAGTGTCAATCAAGAAAAGTGTATTAATAATTTAAAAAAACACTTACTCTCCTAAGTCAAATTTGAATCCGTTCACAGTTCACTTTTAGATGTCATGCACAGCAATTGTTAAAAATTGCACATTGTGGTATGCCTAGATTGGTCCTGAGTTTCTATATTCCCTAACATTCATATCAGATAGCTTCACACATGATGAAAATATGCTGATATCAAAGTTAGTTACACACTTACACTTAGGCTGAGTTCGGGAGGTGGAGTTGGGAACTCCACCTCCCCACATGTAAAACAGTGTTGCCCATTAATGCATGATTAATTAAGTATTAGCCTAAAAAACTTGAAAAATGGATTAATATGATTTTTTAAAGCAACTTTCCTATAGAAAACTTTTTGTGAAAAACACACCTTTTAGCAGTTTGAAAAGCGTGCGCGCGAAAAAAGGGGGAGGTGAGTTGGGAAAGAAGGGGAAAGAACACAGCCTTAATGACAGCTGTGCCTGCGCTAAATTCAGGACCACACTTGAACACTTCAATCTCGCACTCAACTTCAAAGCTCTTGATGGCTTGATGGATATAGATGGTGGATGGTTTGCACTGCATGCTTATTTTGAATTGCATTATCTTAGCACACGATCCACTTTAACCATTTTTTTTGTAGATTGCCTCCTATTTCCATAGACTTTTTTGGTGACCCTGGTGTTAGATGGTAGTAGCAGGGTGTGGTCTGTTTTGGGTTAATAATATAGCTACTGGAAAATTAGTGCTGATGAATTCCAGATCATATGTGCAAGCGATGGATGAAATTTTTGTCTGGAGGGTAAGTGTAGGCACAGTGTGAGGCGAGTGTCTGATAACTGCCTGTAAATGAATGAGGAGCGCCCCTTTTAGGTCGCAACTTGTAATCAATTCTCTCTCTCTCTCTCTCTCTCTCCCTAGTTGGCCTTTTTTACAGACTTGCTGCAATAAAGAGAACTGCATCTCTCTTGTCTTTCCGTACCAGATAATTTTCTCCATCTATCGCTTGTTATTCCTTTCTCCAACATTCTTGTTGACAACTTTTATTTGCCTTTTTCAGTATGGCAATTGGACAGGAGGGTGGTGTCGCACCTTTGCTCACACTGGCACAATCAGATGTTGAAGTAAGTTTCATTTACAATTGTATATTCTTTATGTCTGATACATCATATATTGATGTGCGAATACATTCTGTTACTTAGGGACTCCAAATCACTTTTTTTCTTTATGATAGACCTTCTGCCTGGCACCTGGAAATATTAGTTGCTCCATGCCGTAGTCTGTCATATCTTGAGATACGTTTGACTAGTATTGTCCATGAACAAACAGATGAGTTTGTTGAAGTAGCTACTTGATTATAAGTAATTTCATGGTTAGTGCGCCACCTTCAGCTTGTGCTTTTACCTAATGTTCTGGTTTTATGAAGCTACCACTCGTCGTGTTATTCTTTTTGTACATGCCTTTCAGGAGTTCAATGTAGTATATGTATTAAACTTTTTTGGTCAACTTTATATCCAGTGGCGATGATTCATGGGGATATATTTGTACCCTGATTTTATTTATTTATTTTGGGCACAAGATCAAGTATATGCTTTTACTAACATATACGCACATGTATGCAACTTATATGTCCAAGTGACTAAAAACATTCATTTATCTTATCAGATTTAAACATCCTTAATCCATTTCAACTTAATTTGTTGCTTCATGCCATTGTTTTCTAACCATGCCTAGGAAAATCCTGGCTGTGCCACTGTTTATATAATGTTATTCCAGTTTATATAATATTATTCCAATTGCTTGAGAGAACATATTCTGATGGGGAAAACATCATTTATTTGAGTATTAATATTGTCCTGCTGCCTGCTGCAGGCATGCAATTTATTTGTTCTCTAATGGTTTGATAGTACTTTGATCTCACGTCAATTTATTCTGTTTGTTTGTTAGAGTGCACAGCCCAGCCCATTGTTTGATAAAGAGGGTAGTTTTTCTCTCTCTTTTTAATATGGTAACGGGTGTAAGTTTTTTTTGAAAAAAAAATAAAATTATGGATAAAACAAGGAACGTTGGCATTGACAGTTACTGTAGATTGTTATATCTATCGTTGGGAATAAATGTTTTATCTGTCATTGGGAATGAATGCTATTCCTTACTCTAGATATGACGACTTTCTGTTTATTCAGGATGTTCACGAGACAGCTGCAGGGGCACTATGGAATCTTGCTTTCTATTCTGGTAATGCTCTCCGTATTGTTGAAGAAGGTGGGGTTCCTATTCTAGTGCGGCTTTGCTCATCATCAGGGTCAAAAATGGCACGTTTCATGTCTGCGCTAGCCCTTGCTTATATGTTCGATGGAAGGTATGTTGTTTTTCAAACCGATTATTTTATCTGTTTGCTTTTGAATTATGGTGTATTTCATTCAATTTTGATTTGTATAAGGACTTTAAACTCTACCAGCAGGCTAACAGCACACAGTTATTCTAGAATGCCGATTGATCCAGTAGTGTTATCTTCATAATTCTATCTATTCATGTTCTTTGTGATATACCTTTGTCTTGAATGCAATATACACAGTGCTTCGAGCCTTATTATGACGATTAGTTATTCTACACACACAGAAAAATATGCATTGGTTTATAAAAGAGTTTGGTGACTTCAATTAATCACCAAGTTGCTTATTTTTCAGCAGCAACTTAGATTGCAAGTTTAGGGCTCATTTGACATTCTAGTTTGTAGCTATGAGCCTACAAGCTCCGTTTAAGTTGGTTTGTATATATTGCTTCTGTTAATTGTTTTCTTAGTAATGTCTGACTATAGTTACCTTAACTCCTTACTCTCCTTATTGAAGAATAACATCCATGAGTGATACATTGATACTTTAAGGGCTCCACATATTCTCTCTGAGAGAGAGAGAGAGCGTCTGTATTCAATGATTGGTAAAAACCACTTCTGAGGAATTAAAAAGTTAACTTACCATTGTAGATCAGCCTATTGTTGGTGTGCATCCCCTGCTAACTTTCCTACTGTCGTATTAAATTGTGCAAGCACATGGCATTTTTTTGGCAAATAAGATTTATTTTTTTGCAGCAGTATTTGAATTGGTTTCTTTTGCATTGAAACTTGACAGCATTATTTTTATTGTTGTTGCTATTAAGAATTATATTCTTTCTGTATTTAATAGTTATATTTTTATATTAAATAGTTCCCATTTCCTTGTACTACTTACTTGAAAGCAGTTAACTGTAGATGCTAACACAGTATCACAATGTGATGTACTTGGCTTTATCTTTCGCAGCATACTAGCATGGCTAGCAGATTACTTGTATAATCGGACTGTGTTTTGCTTGACAAAAAACGTGTAGTGCATAGGCCATTGCTGATGTGCAATATTATCTTAATAAGAAATTTGCAAAGTCTAAAACTGAATTTTCTCAAATGACAGAATGGATGAGGTTGCATTGGTTGGGACGTCATCAGAGGGCAGTTCCAAGAGTGTTAATGTTGAGGGAGCTAGGAGAATGGCTTTGAAGCATATACAGACTTTTGTTCTGACATTTTCGGACCCACAAGTTTTCACTACGGCTTCCACCTCCTCAGCCTCAGCAGCACTATCTCAGATTGCTGATGCAGTGTTTATACAAGAAGCTGGACACCTGAGATGCAGGTTTGGCTTTATTCTTTCACTAAAGTTTTACTATTCCTGAAGTTTAGCTGGCTATTCTTTAGGCAGAGCATGTGGAACATTTTAAACCGGATTCATGCTTGTCCCGTTCATCTTATTTTGGACCTGTCTTGGTAGCAATGTAGCTAAGAGGAATGTAGTACTAATATAGTCCTTTACTTCCCTTCAGTGGTGCCGAGATCGCTAGATTTGTTGCCATGCTCCGGAATCCTGCATCAATTCTTCGCGCTTGTGCTGCCTTTGCCCTTCTTCAGGTTTGTTTCCTGCCGTACCATCTTAATATTCTGACGACCCCTATCTATTGAGAACCAACGTATTCCTTGGCTATTCCGCATGCACAAGACATTATGAAAGTTGAGCACCATTGATCTGTTCTAAGAAGAGGAACCATACCTCATGATTAATATCATGCTTGCATGTATTTGTGTTTTTATCTCTCAAACACACGTGCGCACACAAAATACTCAGACATTCACACAAGAGGACTTCCATCTGCTCTTCTATTTGATGCAAAATGATTTTACCATCCAGCAAAACATACTTATAGATCTAATGAGAATACTCCCAACATAATGCAGTTCACAATCCCTGGAGGTCGGCACGCAGTGCACCATGCGGGTCTCCTGCAGAAAGCAGGGGCAGCTCGAGTCTTGCGCGCAGCAGCAGCAGCCACGACCGCTTCTATCGAAGCCAAAGTCTTTGCAAGAATTGTCCTCAGAAATTTGGAACACCATCAGACAGGGACTTCAACATGAAAGCACAGCAGTGGAGCTTATGCTAATCTTCCAACAAGGCATTTCTTCAGCAGCCTTCTCAGCCTGTTCAAAACATCGCAAAATTGCGGCCCAAGGTAATGTTTTGGCTTTCAAAGCTTGTGTCACATTACCACTCGGCATGTGCAGGCTGTTTGTTTCGGGATGTAGGTAGAATCACCTAAAGAGAGCTGTGAGCTGAGTAAACATGAACGAGGCAATCGGGAGGGTTGGGGAGTCGCTTCATGCCTCTCCATGAGGGGAACCCATAGAGTAGTTTTTCTTGCCTTTTTTGTTTGCGACGTGGGGGGCGTGTGCAATTTTCTTTTATTCATTTGGTGTGTAAAAGTAACTTTGAAATGTCACCGGCGATGGGAATTCAGGACCTTCATGCGGTATACAGTAAGTTTATTTGTTGATTAATGAGGTGTGGTGGTGCCAGACTAGGCTGCTCCACCTGCGCTGTAACTTTGTAAATGTACTGATTACTATATAAAGTTTATGTTTCTGGAATTTGCAAGGTGTACAGTGAAAACTGGTGCTTAGTGGAGTACTTGGGTGAGGGATGGGAACCCTCACCTCCAGCAAGAAAAATGGAGCTGCACGATTAATTAAGTGTGATTTTTAAAGCAAGAAAAATGAGTTAGTATGATTTTTAAAGCAATTTTTCTACAGAAAATTGATGTAAAAGATATACCGTTTAACAGTTTGAGAAGCGCGGACGCACGGGAACATGCATGCCTCGTAGTTCTATTTACCAACAAAGGTAGTTGTACTACTCTCTACCGTACGTCAGCGGCGCCACACAAGATACTGTGCGAGGAGAGGGCGACGGTGGTGGGCGTCGCCGGAGATGGCAGGCACCATCGCTGCCGGCGTGTTTTTTCCCGCCGTGCAAACCTTCCATTGACATCACCTTGATCGGTCCCTTCGTCGACAGTCTGTGGTGCCATCAAACCCAACATCGTCTTCTTCTTCGGCATGGGGTTCTTCACTCGACACCTACGATCTCTTCTGCATTCCCCGGCCTCGGCATGGAGTACGTACGTGCGCCGACGATTGACAGGAACCCCCCACCCCCCCCTCTCCGGAAGGGGTAGGGGGGGGGGGGGTTCTCCATGCATCGTTCGTCGGGATCCTCTTCGGCTCCATCGTCGCCATCTCGGCCTGGCACGCGTACTCGGTTTGTCGTACTCTGAGAACCACACATGCATGCACATCAACGGGGCACACACCAAAGCTGGCGTTCTTCGCAATGGACGGTGACGGCAACAAGGACAACGGAGGAGGCAGAAACAGCAGTGCCGGCATGAGAGGAGGGCGTGGCTGGACGGTGGCACTGTACGAGCAGCAAGGGAGGAGGGAGAGAGGGGGAGGATGACATGGGAGCCTTACTTTATTTTATAAAAAAATTATGACTAGTTGCTACGTCGGCGTCACATACCATCCTGACTACTGAGTCATTCTGCACTTATTTTAGTAACTGGAGGAGTCATTATAGCTGTTTCTGTTGTTGAATTAAATCCGAACTATATACGAGATTGTCGAATTGGACTTTTTCCTAGTGAGGTCTGCTACATAAAAGCCCACAATTGCGTTTTGCTAATAGGCAGCACAATACTAGCATCGCCAGTTCTGCAGATCAGGTACGCTAACCACCTGCCCTACAGTACACGACGTATTCCATTACCCCATTACCTTTACCAAGGTATTTACATGGCATCAACAATTAAGTCCACAATTCAGAGCTTACATACAATCCATGTGACGTTAGAACTGGTCACTCGGAACGCCTTCTTCTCGTGAATCAATCCGACAAGATGCGACGAATGCCCAACCTGGATGATCCGTCCGGTTTCAAGTATGGCACTATGTACTTCTTCGTGTCACTTCTGGAGATGCTCAGGTGACCTCCTGGCACTGATACGAACTTAACACGCCCAGCCTCGTCCAAAGCCTTCAAGCCGATCCAGTCCTCCGTGTACAACTTTGTCTATCACACAAAAATGGCCTTACTTAAAACACACCCCTAAATAACAGTAGTTTAAAACAAAAAGCATGCTATGTCTTCTGTACAACAACTCAAGATATACGTATACCTTTTGAGGTGGCTGCACTGGACTGAAGGCGCCATCGGGATAGTACCCGAACCATGCCGTTTCCCGGGGTATTAACACTGCGTCGTCCTCAAACTGTTTAGCAGTTCAAAAGGGTATCAGCAGATGGATTGGTCCAGTATGGTTTCATGTTTCTTGTAATCCTTTATCTTAAAAGTCAGCTATTTGAGATATAAAAACTAAGCTGAATGTGTTGCAACTTAAATCCATTTGCTTTGGGCATGCATAAATGGCATTTGAGTTCAGTAAGATTATATAAATCAACAACATTTATACAAAACACGAGACAAAATGCATGTGTGACTTAATGAACCAAAAGGTTTATGTAGCTTACTAAAAGCATATTGTTTTACACATCGCGATCATAAATAGATGTATTGTGCCTTCAAAAAATAAATAGATGTATTCTATTTGTTTTCTTTTGTTTTTGTGTAGAACAACTTTTAATTGATTATCTTGTTCCCCCGCAAAAAAAAAATTGATTATCTTGTTCGATATGATCGTTTGAATGCATAATGCTATATATATAAAGTTAACAAGGACTGCACACAGCATATTCCATCTACACCACATACAAGTACCCAACCCAGAGTATGTCAAATAGCAACAATTACGTGTTCATCTTACCATAATCAATACTAGATTTTCCAGGCTGCTGAATCTTTGTTTATACGTAGCATTTCTTTCACTTGGTATCTCATTGTTAAGCTTTGGAAGAAACTTGCAACCCTTCAAATAATCTGTCATATCCTGGAGAATTAAGAAGATGGGTTACACTAACTAAAAGGTTTGTTCATGCATGTAAATCAAAATAGCTCAGTTTTATCCTGAAACAAGGTGGAAAGGTCAAAATGGGCTTCACAGTTAATGGTTACATATATTGAGTAGTTAATTAACTGGTACAGTGGTATTTTTACCGCTGTAAGTTGTATCTTGTTACAGACAGATTTGCAGTCCACAAGAACCTGTACTAATGAATAGCCCATGCAGGATAACCATGCACGTTAATGAATATATTGGGACTCAACCTTCTATTGCACATTAGATACCAATGTACAGCCATACAAGCCAATAAGAATTCTGAGTTAGTTAAAACACTAGGCTGTGTCCTTCCCCCATTTTCCCAACCTACCTCTCGTTTTCCGCGCGCACGTTTTTCAAACTGCTAAAAGGTGTGATTTATGCAAAAACTTTTTATATGAAAGTTGTTTTAAAAAATCATATTAATCTATTTTTCAAAAAAAAAGTTAATACTTAATTAATCATGCAATAATACGAGCTTCGTTTTGCGTGCCGGGGAGGAGGGGTTCCCAACCCCTCCTGATGGCTGGGTAATAGAAACAGGAGTGGGAAATGAAGAACAGAGGTTCTGGTACTATGGAATTAAAAGGAAAATATAGAATAGAAAACTCACAGTGGGTATCTTTAGGTAACCACTAGGAGCAAGGTGTGCCTGCAATACCACCAATTTCAAGTTACTTAAAGAGAAATGATGTGTGTAATGCCTAACAGTGATACTAACAATTAAGACATGGCAAAAAAAGACAAGTCATAAACACCTGTACATAGTTTGAATATATCTCCAATTTAATCAGAGCATCAATAAGAACACAAACGATGCCAGACTGCAAAAAAGAAGAAGAAAGGGTTAGTAGCGCAACAGTACTTGTTTAACTGTTAGATAGCAACGTCACTAGCCTGAGAATTGAAGTTCCTAGTGCAGCTATAAATGACAGAAGATGAGTTTACCAGAAACTACATTATTCAGATACTAGAGAAAACATTGCATGAAGTAAACCCCACGGAAAACTTGGAGGCATGCTCATTCATATGAATGCACAAAAGTAAGGGAGCAGTCTCAAGGCCTCATGCTAATTTACAAATTAACATACCACCTCAATCTGTTTGAAATTACAGTCAATTAGTGATCTAGGTTAACAAAGAAACGAACAAAAACATATTCATGCAGGACTCAAAGCATGCTTTCTCCCTCCCTTGAAATCTGGCAAATTGAAAGAAGTTATCACTATTCACTTGTAATGCATTGCTGTTTTTCTCCAGTGAGTCAAGATAGCTGTGCAAATGGATGGTTAGCAAGCATAAACTGCATCCAACATGTTTTGGCCAATGCTACAGATCATCCCCGAAAATTTTATGTTATATGACATATTCATGTTCTATCAATAAGTGTCTCCGGTCCATTTTTTATGCCATTCTAGCAAAGATTTCTTTGGGCAAAAACTTCTTTTTTATATAACTTTTTCCCCCTCATATTAGTGTTCCTTGCTCTATGTCAAGATCTATGACATTAGCTTTTCCTAGTTTTTTTTCAGTGTTGGATAGAGCTAAAATAACATATATCTTAAACCAGAGGGAGTAATGTTTTAACTATAGGTCATTCTACAAATAGCTACCTGTTGCTTATTAGTAACCATTGGCTACTAAACATTAAGAGTGTGTAAATTTATATGCATGAAAAACCTTCAGTCATTCATACCAAGCAGTCTACTCTTAAATACTGGTCTATACGCATATGCAAAAGAAGGAGACCAGGGGAGGATAGAGTGAGCTTACACCGCAAAGTGGTACTGATGCCGTACCAGCATGAGGACCACCAATCGAGATGAAATTCTTTACCTGTTACAGTCAGCAAATAAACTATAACTGTACATAAGAGAGGTCCAAGGCATCATTTGGATCAAGAAAGGTTGGGACGCATATGGTAAACCACAAGTACATCAAATTTCTCACCTTGGTGTTGTTATGTTAATAACAAACCATATAAAATATATTATGATTGTAACATCAGGAAGCGAACTAGATTCACCTACCGGTGGTCCACCATCGCAGTACTCAATTACTGCCCGACCAATTAAGTTCCCCTGTAAAAGGTAACAAAAAGGGTACATATGAGGGAAATTTTGACATGCAACAAGAAACAATAAGGTGATTCTCTAGTGAAAATACATGGCATTGAAAACAAAACTCCCACTAAGTCAATAACCCAAATAAAAATCTATCGCAGGGTCACATAGCACACTCCTACGTTTTATACTCAAGAGGTCCACATAGAACAAAAGCGAGACATGTCCGCACAGGCCTAAGGTTGCGTTCGGCAGCAGCACAAAGAGAGGAAAATCACTTTTTTTTTTTCCACACAGGCCTCGTTTGATTTATTTTTATTTTTATTTTATTATTTTTTTTTGGTTTTGGGTTAACCAAGACTGATCAAATAGGCTTAGGACTAAAAGAAGACATAACAAAAGAACAGCAATGCATAGAGGTACAAGAAGCAAAGAACAGACCTGCATGTTACAATAAAGCTATTGTCATGAACATAAAATAGCATAATAGCATGAACACACCTGAGAAAGGCCAACTATGCTGTAACCTTTACGGAGTTCTTTCATTTTCTTCACCTGGAAAATCAATTCCAGCAATGATATAGTACCTTGAGAATTCAGCATACAGTACATAAATAGAAGTGATGGAGGTTCTGAATCACCTTCTTGCAAACAGTGTCTGCCTGTATATGAATACATAATCTCAGAAACTTGTACAAGAACAGTCTATTTGATTTTTTTTTAAAAAAAAGGAAATTATCAAGGGCAAGAAATCAACCTGCTCTTGAAGTGGCATCAGCCAAGAGTCCCATGCTCCTCTTCCAATTTCACTGAGGAGGAATACATTTAATCTCCATAAGTAAACTAGCAAACAAATGCAGCATGTGCCAAACTTTTTAAAATTTGTACTGATATATGATGTAACACATCTCAAGAAACAAAGTTGTGGCATCAATTGGTTGTAAGGTCACCCACTAGGGTGTACATACCATAATACTAGATGAATTTTTCAACAATAGTTGTTTCTGCATATTTTGTTAAGGCCCATTCCACAGGAACAAATACAAAATTATGAAGCATATCAGAATCTTCATTATCCCCACTATGGACTGCAACAGGTTAAATTCACTTCCAACAGCCAGGAAGGCCATACTAAGTAATGTAAAAACAATTGGAACAGACAACATATTAGTTCCTCAACATGGCATAAAGTCAGGAGACTTCTAAGATGTATTGAATTGCCCAAACTTGGCTTCATACAACAGTTGACATTTAACTAAAAATAGAGAGCAGGATGGTAAGGTACGAAAAATAAGATACTGAAACAACAGATTACGTGAATACCCAAACGTGTAAGAAAGAGGTGAATGTCGCGATAAAATCTCCAGGCATCCAACAACAGAAACAGTTATTGTGGTTGACTGAAACAAATGCAGCATGGGCTAAACTCTCAAAAAAGAAGTTGGGACATCAATTGGTTTGGTTGTGAGATCACACATTGGGTGTACATACCATAACAGAAACTGTGGTTGACTTTGCAAATGTATAAAACTGTATATGTTACTCCCAGATCCTCCTCACAAAATTGCAGGGACGAGTTAACAAATGGAACTTGACAGTAATCGTCTCATCATACTTCATTATCCTTGTGATTTGCTAAATATGTGTGGAGTATTTCAGTCTATTCCTTTTTAAACCTCCCCAACCCCAAGGATATATAATTAAGGCTACCATATCTAATTTGGGCATCTATATTTATTCGCATTAACAATTTCACATGGAAAAACAAAGAAATAATTAATTAATAGCCTGTACATATATATTAATGGAAACCAGAGCACTAGAATTGCACTTGAAACAGCAACTAATTTCTCGTCATAACAAAAGGCAACATCACAATTCACAAATATCACAGCTCGAACAGTCTCCACTTCCAGAACACAAGGGAGAGAGAGATGGGGGGAGATAAGGCGCCATTACATGCAGTATCCCTTGGAGCCGGACCATTCCCCAAGCATTTCGGTGAAGGACGCCATCCCACCGTTCTCGCACTGGTCGCCGATCCCTGCGTGCGCCCGGACACAGACAAGTACACACGACCAGCAAAACCTCAGACAAAATCTAAGCACCAGCAGAGCACAAAACCTAGGGGGGCAAACAAGCGAGAGAAAAAAAAAACCCTAACCGTGCAGGACGATGAAGGGCACGGCGGAGGCCACCGGGACGAGCGCCGGGGAGGCCACGACGAGGAGGAGGACGCCGACGAGGGCGGCACCGCGCAGCGCGCAGGCCATCATCGCTGCTGGCGGCGGCGGCGGCGAGGGTAGCTAGGGTTTGGGAATCGCCTCCCCCTCGTCGCCCTCCTCTCCTCTCCGCGACGGCGCCGCGCTTTCGCCTCTTGTGCTTGTGACTTGTGACGACGAGGCGGAGGTAGAAGACGGAGGCGGCGTGACTTCGTGGGGGCCCACATGTCAGTGTGATGGGTGGCTTTCGGGTGGTGGTGAAGTGGGCCCAGGCCAACTGGCCCAACTGCCAGTCCGGTAGTCGCGGAGATAGTAGGCTTTGGGTGGGCCCCACATGTCAGTTTGATGGGGGGCTTTCGGTTGGGGTGAAGTGGGCCCAGGCCAACTGGCCCAACTGCCGCTCCGGCGACTTGGAAGTTGGAGGAGGAGCGCCGTCGAGAGCTGACGTGGCGCGGGACCTACAGTAGGGAAGGGGCCCACATATCAGTGAAGTCGCTTCTAAGCTTTGTGTTCCACTTTGCTTACAAGCTTCATTCAGCCTTCAGATCCTTTCAAAAAAAGGAAAATGAAAAGTTTCAAGTTTTGTTCTGAATTAGATGACGCTAATGCAGCTAAAGTTGTTGCCCACAAGCATCATTTTGTGCAAATTGTGCCCACATACCACATTGGCAACATTCATCAAGAAGAAGAAGAGTAGGCTTCTCGCCAATATCCTGATTGCTGACTTGTTGTGACCAGAACTCTCTCAAGTGGACAACAATTCAGCCGTAGTTGAACGTAGCTTAACAGTTTTCTTGTGGTGGAACTAGCTCATCCAAGTTTAAATCCTAGATTTAACACGAGTGCTCGTATTTACAGCTAATTATTCTTTTAGTGGTACGAGGTACTCATATATATATATATATGGTGTGTCTGCGTGCGGCGTTGTGAACGCCTATGTTTCTAAAAAAAAAGCATAATGCTTATTTGGTCAATCTTTTCGGCTCACACGGGATTCCTGCAATGTACATGGGCCGCACTGCTGCTAGTCTACCAGAGGTCCACGCATCCATCTGGGCCGTATCCTTGTTAGCCGGCCCAGGGTGACCATCCCTGGGCCGGAAGGTGGCACACTCCATGAGTTGGCCCGGGATGGAATTCCCGTTGAATAGTCTGAATGCTACTCCTACTAGTCATCCGTTTTTTATTAGAGGTAGATGAAATTTGACCATTATTTCTAAGCGTGTCAAACCAAACATATTCGAATGCAAGAGAGTATTAGTAAAGTTCTTAGTACAAATATAATGATACAATTTTGATGCTAGATTATTTGAAAAATATTGTTGATCAAAATATGCCAATCTAAAGTTAAAACTGACATTTACACTTGAACGAAGGGAATAAAATCATAGAGATTTAGTGTTCCGTTTTTACTATTTAGAATATAAATGAAATAATCCATCTTAGAAACTCAAATTATCTCTCTAATTTTTTAATTTTTTAGTGCAAGAAATATATAACTTCGAGAAAAATTACAGCTAATGTTTTTTTTTTCCAAAACGGGCCTAGATTAACAAGACTTAAAAGTTTAGTTCAATAAGTTTAAGCCTAAACAAAGAGGGTCTTAGCAGAGCTTGTTTCCAGTACTACTCCATGCGCCTAGCTAGTCTTCTCGGTGATATGATCTTGTTAGACGAATATTTCTTCTCTGTTTAATCATCAAATAGCATAGTCAAAAGCAAAATCACGTGTTCTAAAAAGGAAAAGAAGAAAGCAAACATCACGACTTCAACGGTCGATGTCTTACAAGTACTACTAGCCAATCATTCCAAAAGGAGACTGGAGTTAACGAGATGTGCGCTCAATTGCTCTGAGCCTCTGATGTTCTTCATTAGTACTCTTCAACTTGTAATTAATACATATTTATATCATTTCATTGACAAATCGCCATGAAGCTACTATGATCATCGATCACCTGAGCAGCAATAGAACGAAAGAATTCAATATTTGGCCGAAAGCCAAATCGATTACCTAATATTACGAAGTTTAGCGAATTAATCAAAGAACACCCTATCTAATTCAGGATTAAGGCCATATCCTTCGCACGTGACGTCACGGACACCACCACGCGGCAGCCATGCGTGTACCGCGCCGGGCGCGCGCCATGGCTGCACTCCAAGCTCGCCACGGCGCCGTCCATGGCCGGAGCTAGCGATCGATCAGCTGACGAACAGCTGCGGGAAGGCCATGTGCGGGTGCGGCGACAGCGGCGAAAGCGGCGGCAGGCTGCAGATCCCCTTCAGCTCGTCCCAGATGTCTCCGGCTGCCGCCGCCGCCGACGACGACGACGACGAGGAGTTCTCCGGCGGCGCCATGATCAGCCTCTCCTTCTTCACCTCCCTCAAGTAGTACTGCTCCTCCGACCTCACCCTCTTGCCTCTTCCGGCGGACATGGCGGCGGCGGGGATAGGGGCGACGGGAGGGGCCCACTTGACGGTGGCGTCGGCGGCGACCTCGTTGGGGAAGTTGAGGATGGCCTTGGACCCGCGGAGCTGGAACGCGGCGCGGTCGTAGGCGCGCGCGGCCTCGACGGCGGTGTCGTAGGTGCCGAGCCACACCCTCGCGCCCTTCCTCGCCGGGTCCCGGATCTCCGCCGCGTACTTGCCCCACGGCCGCTGCCGCACCCCGCGGTACCGCCGGAAGTCGTCCTCCTCCTCCCCCTCCCCCTCCCCTGCGTAGCCGCCGCCGAGCTCGAAGCACTCCTCCTGCTGCCGCGGCGCCGCCGACGCCGCCGCCCACAGGAGCGGCGGCCTCGGGGGCAGCGACACGGGCGCCGGCCTGACACGCCCAGTACCCGGTGGCGAGGGCGACGGCGATGGCGCGAGGACGTGGTGGTGGGCGTCGTCGAGGAGGTGGGCGCGGATGAGGTCGAGGTGCTGGTCCAAGCCGAAGCCGGCCATGGCGCGACGACGCGTAGGTGCTGGGGCTTGGAGGACGCGATCGAACACGTGGTGGTGGTGGTGGTGGTTCGAGGAGTGTGGCGCGCGAGCGAGCGATTTAAAGGGGGAGAGGGGTGGGGGTTGGCGGCTTCGCGGAGGGTTCGAGGCGCACGAAGGGAGGAGGAGGCCGCATCTATCATGTCGTAGTGTTTGTCTTCTCTGGTCCGAGTACTAGTCCCGGTCTCACTTGTGACGACGAGATCAACATCAACGTCGTCTCAACTTGTAGTAGCTGTAGCTAAGGGTGGAGAGTGACTGTTCTAATAGCCACATTGCCCCTTGCGTGCGATGCTTCTGAAAACCATCTCTTTTTTTTAGAACATTATGAAAAGCATCTTCTTTTCTTATTTGTCCCTTAAACCCACAACACATCACACCACGCTCACATATGTGCAAATTTGTCTTGTAAGACATGCACTCCCTCGGTTGAAAAAAAAAAAGCCAACTTAGCATTAGGATATGGCACATCCTAGTCTATAGTGGTGTTTGAATCTATTAGGTTGGCTTTTTTAGACAGATGGAGTATATGAGATGGAGATGATCAGCGAACACCCGTGTACGCGTGGATACGTCTATGAGACAAGCTTATGGTGACAAACGGAATCAGCGTGTCCCATTAAAATTATATGAGTAAATTTCACAAAACTACAGATACTATGACCAAATTATCACAAAACTACAGATTTAACTCGGTGTATCACAAAACTACAGATTTAACTCGGTGTATCACAAAGCTACACATTTAACACCAAATTTATCACAAAACTACACATTTAAGATGAAGTGCCACAAAACTACATATTAGTAACTAAATTATCACAAAACTACATGTTTAGAATCAATTTAATCACAAAGTAATGATGTTTATAGCTCCACCATAACAATGGTGCTAGCGATTTAAACTCCAAAAGTTGTATTTTTGTGATAAGTTCAATATTAAATATGCATTTTTATGATACTTAATCTAAAATCTATAGTTTTGTGATAAATTTAGTGCTAAATATGTAGTTTTGTGATACAACTCCTTAAATCTGTAGTTTTGTGATAATTTGGTCAAAATACCTGTAGTTTTGTGAAATTTACTCAAATTATATTGAAACCTTGTCACTACGATTTAAATTCTGATAGATAATGATCTTAAATTGAAAAATAAATATAAAGTTAATTGGTCCAAGGTAAAAAGATAATTTAAAAAAAGCTCTGATAACAAAACTTGATCCAAGCTGTAATCCATTTTTATGAAAATTAAAATTATAAAGTAAGTACAACTCAACATCCGCGTGTTTCTATTCAGATTTTGTTTATCAAAATGTTGAAATGGATTATTTATTTCACGCTTAGAAAAATGCATTTTCTAAAAAAAAAAATCTTATGCTGCATTCCTTATATCATTTGTTTAAAACTATTTGTTAAATTTGTTTATTAAAGCATTTGATATCCTCATAATCAAGTAAATAATTTCTAAAAAAGCTCTATAATACGTTTCAAGCTGAGCCTAACCCTTATACACAAATATTTAGACATGAATTTGGACTTTAATTGGGTAATCACTTGTATATGAATCAATGTTGATACATGCATGGCATAGTACCTCTCGTCACACGTTGCCGACCAAGATGCATATGTGCGGGCTGTAGCATGGTACTAGAATGATTTGTACTCCCTCCGTGTATTAGAAGTTACTCCCACTGTATTGACTTTTCTAAACTTAAATTTTTAAAATAGCTCGACTAAATTTATGAAAAAATATAGTAATATATATATTCGTAGCACCGAATTAGTTTTATTAAATATACATTGAATATATTATTATAATTATTTTGATTTATGTTGAAAATATTGTTATATTTTTTAAAAAAAAATTGATAAAGCTAAATAAATTCGACTTAAAAAAAATGGAACGAAGGTAGCAGTACCCAAAATAAAAATGAGAACGCATGTTAGTGCAACTTGGCAAGTAGCGGAGGCAGGAGATATCGATCGATCGGCTAATGAAAATGAAACCGCATCGTTCGTCTGTTCCTATTGACGACACGACAGTTAAGTTGGCCGTGTCCAGAAAGCATGCAGTGCACGTGCTACTACACGTCTATAGGCAGTACGCGTATCAGGTATGTGTAACCAGTAGAAGAATGCAATTTAATTTTATAACAGCAAAATGATATGGCCTACTTTTCCCCGTGTTTAGTTCCAGAATATTTCTTCAAACTTTCAACTTTTTCATCACATAAAAACTTTCATACACACATAAACTTTTAACTTTTCCATCATATCATTCCAATTTCAACCAAACTTCTAATTTCTCTTAATTTACCGGTAAATTGACTTGTTTGGAGTACTACGTTTTTCATCCAACCCCCTCTTTTTTTACTTCTTGTTTAGGTCATTATTGATACAATCTTGATGCACATATTTAAGTACTCCCTCCGTCCCATAATATAAGGAATTTTGAGTTTTTGCTTGCAACGTTTCACCACTTGTCTTATTCAAATTTTTTTTGAAATTATTATTTATTTTATTTATGACTTACTTTATTATCTACAGTACTTTAAGCACAACTTTTCGTTTTTTATATTTGTAAAAAAAATTGAATAAGACGAGTGGTCAAATGTTGCAATCAAAAATTCAAAATCTCATATATTATGGAACGGAGGGAGTACTTGACTACTGTTTTTTATTAGTATATCTGTAAAACATTAAAAGTATAACTATCGACAATCCTTTCATATAAACTTTGCCAACTATAGCCTACTTTTTGCGGATCAATTCCTCGGTAAATCCCTGTTGGACCCTTGAAAGAGGTTCAATTTATTCCACTTATATGGATATGTGAAATTAATCCCTCCGACTTCTTCCTTTTGGGCATTAATCGAACAAGATTTGGCTGAACTAATATTATATATTTATTTCACACTGTCTTGAAATAGACTTTTTTTTTTCTGATGAATTATTTAGATCACGAGTACGTATCTTTTTAAGCTTATCCATCAAAATATTTATTCGTCCCTATAATTAAATAGACAATCCAGTGAATAATAATCCATTTTAATTTGCACCCGTTCAGATGAGACAGCACGCTTCCCGCACGTGTTCTACGGGCCTAACGAACTCAGCAATAGTCACATAGGCATGCAGGGCTTTGTTCCAAACTTCCAATGGTCCAACGTAAACATCCCATTGCATTTACAGTTGGATACATGGACAGTCAAAACAAAAAGACGACTATATATGCGTCATCCATGGGTTTGTAACCTAGCTATATCTGACGATGTCTCTAATTAACCCGTGATTAGCTACTACCTTGGTTAATTAGAACGTTTCCAGGAATCTTCATCTTGCATATATATCAAAAATTTTTTGAATAAAACGAATGGTCAAACATGTGAGGAAAGTCAACGGTGTCATCTATTAAAAAATGGAGCGAGTACAACCGTGCACGGCGGTGAGTATAGACAATAGGAGTCCACGGTGCCGTTCAATCCGAGTCTATATAGAGTGTAGACTTGACTCCCTAGCTTCCACGCATAATCAAAGCTTAGTTTAATTTTTTAGTTTGATTTTAGGATAAAATTATGTTTTTCTTCATAACTTCCAACTCTCCTTTAGTGTACATGCATGTGTGTTTTTCCTAACAAGAGAGAAGAAGAATCTACCTAAACTTGTTCTTAAAAGTCAAACTTTAAAAATTCAAATATTATTTGGATTACAATTCAAAGTTGCTTTAAATTTTGTTCTTGCAAACATTCTTCACTAGTAATTAAGGGTGTGTTTGCAAACCCTTTTTCCCAACCCATCTCCCTCGTTTTCCGCATGCACTCTTTTCAAACTACTAAACGGTGCGTTTTTTTAAAAAAGTTTCTATACAAAAGTTGCTTAGAAAAATTAAATTAATCCATTTTTTTTTAAAAAAATAGCAAATACTTAATTAATCACGTGCTAATGGACCGCTTCGTTTTTCGTGTTTACTGTGCACTTGAGGAAACTGGAGTAGCGAACACACCCTAAGTACATATATACCAGCCAGCTAGAGTTATACGCAACTAGTCTTCAAATATTAACAAACAATTACTTTTAAAAGAGTCACTTAAATTTGTATCAGTAACACTACTAGCTAGCTATATTTAATTAATTAACTTGGTGATTTTTTACCGGTCAGCTAACGACATGTACAGTATCGAGTTAACGCTCAACAGCAATATACAAATTAGTCAGGCTAGCCGGTCCAAAGTCATACAGGCTAGCATCATGCATATGTAGTAGGAGTATGTGTTCTTTTGCAGTCTCTGGACAAGTCGGAGATGACACTGTGAGTGGCTGGCTGGAAATGGCAAGAATCAAATTGCTACGCCAGGGTGGTCAAAGAATCAATCAACCAAAGCTGCTGGTCTCATTTGCTCACCTGCCTGACGCTAGCTCAATTAATTAATTAACTAATTAATCTATATAGCTTGTCCTGTTGCGTTACGTTTATTGTGTTAAGCAATTTATGTGCTTAATATATTCTTGCATCTTTGAAGTCAAACTGACTAGTAACTAGTAAGTAAAAGTACTGACTAGCTAGCTAAGCTATCTTAGATTCTAGCTTAGAGTGGTGTTGAAAATTTCATAGCAAGATTACCCTGATCGAGTCGATTCTTTTGTTTTTGCCCCTGTATTTTGTGCAGTCGTTAAGTCTATCTATCTACTCCTATCTAAGAATATGAAGAGGTTTGCTTAATATATGAATAGAGCATCAATAAATTAAACGAGATAGGTCAAACACAAAAGTTGTCAGTCGTTAAATCCGATCGTAGTTTAATTGGTTCGACTGCGCCTACCGTCGCCGGGGAAGAATAGCACGCATGGCGGTGGAGGCTCGTCGTCGGCGATAGAAATCAAAGCATGAACGTTCATGGCCGTGGTGAGTTCTTGGTTGGAAAGCACCGTCAGGAGAGGTTGAAGAAACAAAGGTATATGGCATTGGATTGATCCAACGGATAAATATGTGACTGAGATTTTTGGAAGAAACCATGAGGTGATTGGTTGATTAACAGACAAGCTAAAAAATTCTTAACCCCGCAGTTACGAAAATCGCAAGCTAATCAAGTGCAATAGCATCAGGGATATTAAAATTTGAGTAAATTTATCTTGGGTCACATCTTATTATCGATGTTTCACTTTGAATTAGGTTTTTTTTTCTCATTTTAGATCACCCCGACTTTCTTTTCAAACATATAAACAATCACGAGTACGTTGATTCATACTCTACAATGAACTCTCATATTTATATATAAGATTATGTGTTTTGCATATGCAAGTTGTATGTAGAGTGAAAATAGTTGATGGTTGTCTAAAGTATCACAAAGGTAAAAATACCCGATCTAAAATGAAAATACTGATTAAAAGATAATCAAGACGAACCATCGGTAATAAAAGGTTATCTACAGACTACAGTGGAGTTTACTCTTAAATTTCTGTCAAACAACGCAACATTAATTAGTTTAGTTGCTCGTATAACCAGAGACTTTTACTACATCTTGTTAATTTTGCTATCTCTCGCATGTTTTTCTCCTATGAAAATGGTACAGTAAGTGTGCATTTCTTTCAAACTAGAAAATATTTATTTTTTTTTCTTTTTTACGTGGAGGCATCAACGAGGTAGGTGCGTATAGTTGGGAACAAGGATATGCAAGTGATACTTACAAGCATGTTTTTCTTTTTCTGTTTATCACAACTCCAGAGAAAATAAACTATATTAAAAGGGTTTTGACACTACTACATAGTAGCCCATCGGTTACCCATGATTTGTTATAAGAAGCAACGGCTTAAAAACATCAAAACCAACTTCAATATCAAAATTTAAATTTTAAATTTTAGCAGCATCTTAATAAGTCAATGTGTAAACGATGAGATTTACTCCGGTCCAACAAAAAGTAACTCAAGGTACCGGTATCTTTCTCGGATCGTTAGATCTAGCTGAACAGAATGTGCATTATTAAATCCAACAATCAAAAATAATTTGAAACAGTATCTCAAAGTATTTTTTATTGAATCGGAGCCAATCTCGTAAACGATGGATACCCATACATCCTGGAACGCAGAACAAAGACTGTACAGGTGCTTCATGGAAAGGTCGTGTACTGCTTGGCGATGCTGTGAAGCTTCCAATATTTTCAAGACGTACGCAACGAGAATCAAGGGTCCTCCATTCAAGGCACGTCAGGACCTCGACTACAAACAGTATATGTGTACTCCAATTTTAGACGCATGCTTTGCTTGTACGTGTCGGGCATATCATCCATGGTCCTTATTTTGTTTTGTTCGGAAGACTTTTACCCTCACAATCTCACTGCAAAAAACTTGTGATAATAATTGGCAAAAGATTCTGGCATTTGCTTCAGCATATTAATAAGCTTCCAAAGTTTGGCGAACAACACTTGTGCTGAATAGCCCGTAGATTTATAAATGATGCAAGATTCTAACAGTTACAGTGAATTTTCTTGCGGTGATATACAATTAAATCAGTAAAACAGAGGAAACGACTTTGCCTCCCTCCCAAGCACGCCAGCCCGCTGAGACATGGCTCAGGGTGAGAAGGTTCCCGTTCAGATGTTGGATGTGGAATCTCAATAAAAATAAGTATTCTGTTCTTAATTCCGATTGAATAGACATCCCTTTTATTTCAAGAAATCCCCAAGTAAGACACTATCCTGAACATGTTCATTTGAATTATGAACACACACGGGGGAAAACTTCGATTTTCAGGATGACAGATATCATCTGACGCACTGAACTGTTCTCCCTCTTTCCCTCCTCCTTAGGGTGGGCTGAAATGGGCAAGGCCGATAAAATGAACATGAAATGCATAAAGCCTTTTTCTCTTTTCTGAATAAAATTGCAGCAGTGCTAAAATATAGCAAGGGCCAGGCCAACCAAAAGAACTCAGTATTATTCAGCCCAAATAGATGACATGAAACTTCAGCATCACACTACCATGAATCAAACCAAGACGGCCCAAAATGCCAGCCTATATATACTCTTCCAATCCGGCCCAAAGAATCTCGCAAGAACATAAATCGCCAAATCAGATTTCTTATTTCTATTCTGAACTTTTGCAACCCAGAATCTCTCCAGCACAGAGCACTTTCTGGTGTTACAGTACAGGGGCAATGCAGGTAGGCTGAAAGCCTGAAACCACCGGCGCAGCTTCCGTGATTCCGTCTCTTCTGCCCACTACACATACAAAACTACAAATGCAAAGTGCATACTTTCATATATGGTTTCTTGGACTGCTTACTATATATCGTCACCACTTTATAACATGTCAAAGGCATAAAAGCAGAGATCTTGCTGGCTAGATAGATGGATCGACACACATAAGGTGACACGTACATGCAAGCTAAAAAGGTTGTGATCGATAACGAACTCATCTTGAAGGATAGATAAAGCTTGTGCTATAGAGTAGAGATGTGGGAGGCTTCTAAAAAAGATAAGAGTAGAGATGTGCATACAAGGCTCCAAGGATGCTATTGATAGAGTTTGCAATTTGCAAAAGACGGAAATGAGGTGGAAAGAGAATATCACATATACGTGGTCTTTCACATAGCACTAGCGTCGTTGGAATGTATCTTGAGATTTATGTGCACGTCACCAACTCAAATCGCAAAAGACGGAAGTGAGGTGGAAAGAGAATATCACATATACGTGATCTTCACATAGCATGAGCGTTTTTGGAATGTATCTTGAGATTTATGTGCACATCACCAACTCTACTATGTTTGGACCCATTCAGTATTAGCTGAGTTGTGACTATAGCTGGCTACGCAACTAAAGCTTTACAATTTATTTGCTCAATGTTGTAGCTGTGGTTGTTGCACAGCTGCAGCCCAATTGTATAAAAAACCTTTTTTATATTTGTATAAATCTTGAGGTATTTTTGAGGCACATATCCAAGAGAATGTAAACCAAACAACCAACTTGGAAAAAAAAAGAATGTGAAATAGCTATTGAGGAGCAGCAAGTGCAGGGGAGCACCATTTCTACGCCCACACGTGGGGTGTCCGGCGCACTCTCGGCGTTTGGAATTGGAAGTTTCACACGTTCGTCGATGGAACTTATATTTTAAGTGCAAATTGAAACATAACTAATTTGTGCCTTTTGTATTCATCCCATTCCCTGCTCTTTTCCACACTTCCATTATTTGTTCTTTAACAAATTACGGAGTGATTTAAAAAAAAGAATGCTATTTGTGCTCTGGCAAATGAAGATGCTCTATAGTGGTGGTCCACAGGGACAGGGATGCCGCATAGTCCTACATGGTCAGTTAACAATATACTTGGATCCCTAATTAAGTAATTAGGACTCACCTAAGCCAATGTTGACTTGAAACACACGGATTATACTGCACGGCCCATCGTAATTAGCAAAGGCTAGCTAAGCTACAGTTTTTCACTGGTGCTAACTAATACTCCCTCTCTTTTCATAATGTATTATGACACCGTTAACTTTTAACGTTATGTTTGATCATTTATTTTATTAAGAAGTAGATATTATTTATTTTGCTGTGATTTATTTTATCATCAAAGGAACTACAACATCAACATATTATTTTACACTTTTTTATTAAATTTTTAAATAAAATGAATGGTTGTGTTATGTGAAAAGTTAACGGCATCGTGCGTTAATAAACAGTGAAAGGCGCCGACACGGCGATTAAAGAAGGGAACCGACCAAGATCGTGCTTCGAAGTGTGGCCACTGCAGAGTACTGCACTGCACTTGCTCAGCCTTCTTCTTCAGAAGAAGCCACCGTCGTTAACACGTTAAGCACGGCGTTTTCCTGGAATAATCCTACCTGCAACTGCATAAAAGTAGGCGAGAAAAAACACCGGTTGTACTAATTGCAGTAATCAAATGGAGGAGATTAGCAATGGCAGGGGTATCATTAGATGCCGGTAATTAAGTAAGTTGATCACTTTGATCTCTCTGTTAATTTACTCATTTGATCTTTTCTTTACCGGTTAAATCACGTTTGTGATGGTGGTTAGAGCAGAGGGTGTCTTTTGGACTCATCTTTCTCCAAGTTGAGCCTTTTTCTCTGACGATGTTGTGTTCTGACAGTGTGCAACGTAGTAGTCCTTCATTATTGTTCACTGTATTGGGTTGGACCAATTCTGATGAGCAAATATGTACCGTTGGTTCCTCTCCGTTCGTCAGAGCCACTAGATCTGATAATAACTGTTGGGATTGCTTAGAGGACACTTGGTAGAAAACTTCAGAAAAAAATCACATGTTTGATTTAAATTATTAAGCAGATTATTATTGCAAACATCCACTTGATTATAAATGTAAATGCATATTTTATGAAATAAACTTAACAAATAACTTTTTTTAGATAATACTTAACAAATAACCAAAACAAGTTATCTAAACAGTAGAAAATGCTTTTTCTTAAGAAAACATGTTCCTTTTAATCACGAAGCAAAATAATCAGTTTTAATATTCCAGTAAATAAGTTGGAAAAAACAATGCCTAACATACATAACGGGTTAAACAGAAAGCCGCTTACAACGCAATGTTTGACAAGCTGAAAAGCACCAATAAAACCTTCCCTGTGATATGTCCATTATATAAGATATCCTTTTAAAAGCAAAAAGGGAAAACATGTTGTGTCATAAGTTTGACAGAGAAAAAAAACAGTTATGATCGCACATTTGTGGTGTTTCATGGTGAGCGAAGCAGCTAAAAAGGCTTCAAAAACCTTTTTTAGCTAAAAAAAAAAGCTTCAAGAACCTCCTAAAAAAACAAAAAGGCTTCAAAAACCAGTTTACCTCAAACTGTGTAGTCACAACCTTCAAAAAAAAAATAAAATCAAAATTACTCGCCATGGCCCCCACCCCCCACACGGCTACCGGGCCAGGAAACACGAAAGCGAAAGGGCGAGAAAAAAAAATAAAACCAAAAACCACACACAACTGAAGCGAGAATAGAGAGCAAAGCAAAGCGAAGCAGCAGCTGCAGCTCACTCCTCCCACTCGAGTAGAGCAGCCAACTCCTCTCTCTCTCTCTCGCCGCAGCGAGGAGGGAGACGACGGCGAATCGGAGAGGGCGTTAGATCGAATCGGAGAGGAGGGGAAGCGCGCGCGCGCGCTCGCGTCGCGGGTGGGGGGCGATGGGGTGCACGGCGTCGAAGGTGGAGCAGGAGGACACGGTGCGGCGGTGCAAGGAGCGGCGGCGGCACATGAAGGAGGCGGTGGCGTCGAGGCAGCAGCTGGCGTCGGCGCACGCCGACTACCTCCGCTCCCTCCGCCTCACCGCCGCCGCGCTCTCCCGCTTCGCGCAGGGCCACCCGTCGCTCGCCGTGTCGCACCACACCGCGCCGGTGCTCCTCACCACGGCCGCGCCCGCGCTGGCGCCGACGCCGACGCCGCCGCCGCCGTCATCCACGGCGTCGTCCTCGCTCCCGCCACCGACGCCGCTGCTCCCCAAGCACCAGCAGGCGCCGCCGCCGCCACCGCCCACGCAGTCGCATCAGCCGCCTCCTCCCGTGGCGGTGAGGGCTCCCCGCGGCGGGCCGCGTCGCCTCAAGGTGCCGCACATCCTGTCCGACTCCAGCGTCGCCAGCCCGGCGCGGTCGTCGTTCCGGAAGCCGGTGGTGGGGACGCCGTCGTCGTCGTCGGCGTGGGACTGGGAGAACTTCTACCCGCCGTCGCCGCCGGACTCCGAGTTCTTCGACCGCCGCAAGGCCGACCTCGAGGAGGCCAACCGCCTCCGCGAGCTCGAGGAGGAGGAGAAGGCCCGGGGCTACCTCCACCCCCACCACCTCAAGGAAGAGGACGAGGTCGACGACGACGACGACGAGAGGGAGGAGGAGATGCATTGCGGCGGATGGGAGGACGACGACGACCACTACGCGTCGACGACCACCTCGGAGACCAGATCGGAGGAGGGGGAAATGGGGAACAGATCGGAGTGCGGCTTCGCGCCCAGATCGGAGTACGGCGGCACGGCGCCGTCGGAGTACGCCGCCGCGCCGCTGCCGCTGCCGCTGAGGAGGAGGGACGAGAGGTCGGAGGCCGGGGACTCCTCCTCCACGGTCACGGCGGCCGCCGAGATGCGGATGGTGATCCGCCACCGCACGCTGGCGGAGATCGTGGCCGCCATCGAGGAGTACTTTGTCAAGGCGGCCGAGGCCGGCAATGGCGTCTCGGAGCTCCTGGAGGCTAGCCGCGCGCAGCTGGACCGCAACTTCCGGCAGCTCAAAAGTAATCAGAGATTCATAGCAGACATATTATGCTTGAACAAAAACTATAATGTGGTTTGAATTGGTGTAGCAATGTACATTTTTAGTGAAAAACGCAAGCGATCGCTTAACAATTTCACTTAATTCGATTTCTTCCTTTGCAGAGACGGTGTACCACTCGAACAGCTTGCTATCGTCGCTGTCGTCGACATGGACTTCAAAGCCACCATTGGCTGTGCGCTACAAGTTGGACACCAATGCGTTAGAGATGGAGTCGATGGAAGGGAAGAGCCATGGGTCGACGCTGGAGCGTCTTTTGGCCTGGGAGAAAAAGCTCTACCAGGAGGTCAAGGTAATTCTGCTCATCGGCACTTGATTACAATGCCATTCTTGACTGCTGGTTAGTGGTTATACTTGAGAGATGAGCACACCACTAGAATTGAGGTGTTTGTTTGCTGTGACATTTTTTGTTGCGCGCCTCAATCATTCGTTGTCGGTGAAGCATCTTCAAACTATTCACTTGGCTCCACTTGAAAATTATCCAGCTATATATATTTGCTAGAGCATAGTAGTGGACTAACCGATAATTTAGGTCACTGCACAACTTTAGCAGCAATGCAAGTTTAATGAGGTGTAATCTTCTAGTAGCCACCCTTGTTGGATGCTAGAATAGAATGCATGAACTGTTGCACTTGGCATTGCAGCATAGGCCTACCTAGCAGTCAAATGATCAAGGATGAATTGAGGCTAACTTTAACACTTCTGGTGTAGCTTCTAATCGATTAGGTGTAGCTTCACCTCATTTGAAATTGGTGTTTTGAGCAGCCCGCCTTTTGTTCAGCAAATGTGGTAGAAGAATCTGATTCTGTTGCATAAAGCGTCTTTACAGAGGTCCTGCACTTGCCTACTCTGGATTCTGAAACAGCTGTAGCATTTGGTTGATAATTTTCACTACTTTCATTAAAGGAAGCAGGCACAATACATGGCCATTGATCTCTCAACCACACCTTCATATCCTCTACCCTTGCTTTATTCTCTTTTTATATCTAAACTACTCCTGTCCTTTGAGATTCTTTGTGGGTGAAGGTTTAGATCCTCAAGAAATTGTCTTTACTGCACATAAATATACCTCATAATGCCAAAGGTAGATTTAGCGTATCTATGTCTAAAGCACCAGAGTCCAGAGATGTTTAGGCCTTTAGGGGCATTACCCTTGGTAGGCATGAGACTTATACCATATCTATTCGATAATTGAGTGAGACCAACCAATGTTCTTTTTATTTCTGCAATCTAGAACATAATGGATTCTTACTGTCAGGTGTCTACTAAATGCTTCTATTCTCTAAGCAGTTTATGAAACTATTCCCATATGTATTAACTTTTTACTGCTTCAGGCTAGAGAGAGCGTTAAGATTGAGCACGAGAAGAAGCTTTCTACTCTGCAGAGCCTGGAATACAGAGGGAGGGATAGTACCAAGCTGGATAAGACCAAGGCCTCCATAAACAAGCTGCAATCGTTGATCATTGTGACTTCACAGGCTGCAACTACCACATCCTCAGCCATTGTCAGGGTGCGTGACAATGAGCTTGCACCACAGCTTGTCGAGCTTTGCTTCGCGTAAGACTTGTTCCCTGTTCTGACATCTATGATACCAGATTTTGTGACATTGTGTGCAAGTATTTAAATTGTATCTGAATATTGATATGCAGGCTGTTGAGCATGTGGAGATCAATGAACCATTTCCATGAGATCCAGAATGAAATTGTTCAGCAAGTCCGTGGTCTGGTAGACAATTCCATGGCTGAGTCAACATCTGACCTCCACCGGCTTGCAACCCGTGATCTTGAGGCTGCTGTCTCAGCATGGCACTCAAACTTCAACCGTCTCATCAAGTATCAACGTGATTATATACGTGCCCTCTATGGCTGGTTGAAGCTCACACTCTTCCAAGTGGACAGTAATATCCCACAAGAGGCTTACACCTCGCTGATCTCTCGTGAACTCACCACCTTCTGTGATGAGTGGAAGCAAGCACTGGACCGGCTTCCAGATGCTTCGGCTTCAGAGGCTATCAAAAGCTTTGTGAATGTTGTCCATGTAATCTACACTAAGCAGGCAGAGGAGATGAAAATAAAAAAGCGGGCAGAGACATATTCAAAGGAGCTGGAAAAGAAGACCAACTCACTTCGAGCCATTGAGAAGAAGTACTACCAATCCTATTCAATGGTTGGCCTTGGCCTTCCTGGCAGTGGGCGCGATGGCATTGAAAGCCATTCGTTCGATGCCCGCGATCCTCTTGCAGAGAAGAAAACCGAGATTGCCCAATGTCGGCGGAAGGTGGAGGACGAAATGACAAGGCATGCTAAGGCAGTGGAGGTAACTAGATCAATGACACTGAACAACATCCAAACAGGCCTGCCAGGAATGTTCCAAGCCATAGCTGGTTTCTCAGGAACAGTTGTTGAAGCCCTTGACGTTGTCTGCAGGCGAGCTGGATCGGTGCGGTAGAAGCTTGTGCTGCCAGACTTTCCAAGAAACCGTTCGTTAAGTCTTTTTGGGTGGTTCAGTAATTTATATAGGGAAAATGCAATATATATAGCTAAAATTAGTGATGAGAATATGGGGAGAAGGCTCCCTTGATGTTTTGCCTTGTTGGGAGTTGGTCATTTTGGTTGTAGATAAATGATTTTACTCAGGATTGTTGATGTTCTTTTGCCTGTCCTGTGAAGTGCAAGGGAAGATTACAATGTACAGACGCTGTGGTCACAAATCTAACGGCGAGTTATGCTTGCACTTCTCCCATGGAAGATAGTAACTAACCATTTGTTCTTCTGGGAAAAAAATGTCAGAATTCTGAACTGAATTAGCTATGTTTCCAGTGGTTGGAGACTTGGAGCTGTCCCTGCATCTTTGTGCTGTCTGACTGTCTGGATGGAGGACATTCGTCTTGAATCTTTGATGTCCCATTTTGGTCCCCATGTAATTAATGTCGTGCTGCATTGTCCAAGATTAACTAAAACATGATCTAGCAACGTCATTTTAGACTTCTGGAGTTTTGGCCAATGCTCTGATGCTCACAACTCACCACAGCCTCTTTTTGTTGTTTGTCTGAAACGACACATAATCATATCTGCTTTTGCACATGCATTTCGTTCTAAAGTTTCGTCTGTTCTTCCTTTCCTACCTGCATCAAGCCAGCAAGTCTGCAACAACTGTAAAAAGGACCTGCCTTTTAAAGTTGCTGTGACTTAGCCGCGAAGGGATTAGTCAAATGCTGTGTCACTACTCATGCATGCCCCTCTTTGTCTGCCATAGCTTGCATTGCATGGCATATCTGAATATATCTGAATATCTGATCAGTGATAACCAGTTGCCCTCTTCTTCAACAACATAGTTGGCTTGGCTGGCTGGGAGATGAATACCAGCAAGGCTGGCAATTTGGACCTATGCTGGTTGTTGGACACAGCTGCATCATGCATGACAAGGCTGTTGGTTTGCAAAGGGCAACTACTCTACTCCTTCCTTTCTTTCTTGTGAAAGGGCATGAAAAAGTGGTTGTGGCATTCATCTCCATGGCATGCATGATACTAGTCCTACTAGTACCACATGTCCACATTGTTGGATTTGATGGCTGGAAGCATGGAGAGAATTCTTGGGGCATATGGTATCAACATTCCTTTTCTTTTTGGGAACAAAAACTGGTTTACGAAAACCGATAAAAAAAACTTGGTTTACGAAAACTGATAAAAAACTAATGACTTTCATTTAATGCTATAAAACACCAACTAAAACCGACCGGTTTCCACAAACTGACCACCGAAAACCGATCAATTTTGTGACTCTGGTTGGGTCCCCACTGCTGTTTCATGCCCAAGTTGTGAGATGATTTGTGGGCTAGGGCAAGGGTCCAAAAAACACTCTCATGCTGGATAGAGAATCTGGTGATAAAGAAGTGTGTCTGGTTTGGTATGTAGCTGACCCTTTTGCAAGTGTAGGTGTTAATTGGGTGTTTTGGACCAGACAATACCATGGCACCTATAAGTGGGTGCTTCTATTGTTACACGAGAGAGGATAAGAACTTGGAAGAGACATGATAGTGGCAGGCAAGATCACAGTATTTTTTTCCTTTTTTTTTTTTACTCTGGTCATGCATTGTATGATGATGTTCTATATGGAACAGTGCTAATGATGTGGTGTGGCTTGTGATGGGCTCTACGCCTATGGGCTATGGCCATGTGCATGACAAACGAATGATGATGCATGCTCACTCGATCATTTCTGTGAGCAAGAACTATAAGGTCTTCAAAATGAGGCTCTAATTGCTAATTCTGGTTGCAAAATATTTGAAAACAAGAGAGGAAAAATTCATAATATCATGATTTCGTAACAGTAGATTTTAGGCAAATCTATGCATATGATTTCCATACATCATCCGATCGAAATATATAAAAAAGATATCAATGTTCAGCATTGTTAAAAAAACCCGCCTGTCTCGACCAATTCTTTTCAAGAATCATAATCGGAGGTGTGGCATGCAGTGTAACAAACTGTATGCAATCTTAATTAATTGGTGGAACTTGTAGGATCCAAATAGAAGAAAGTGAATATTGTTGTGAAACAAATCTCTAGGAGATAGATTTCTCGTGGGCCAATATGAATCGGAGTAGAGATAAAATGTATCTCCTCCTAAGACCTCTCTCTATATATAGTGGGGCGGTTTGAAACATATATGTGGGTTTGTACTCGAGATTAGACCTATAATTAAGAAAGAACTTCATACTACATCTGTGTACATTTTCTACATCTGCGATGTTCTTAAGGACAAAGGAAAGGCTGGAAAGCGCGCAGGTGTTCTACATCTTCTAACATCTCTACTGCTGTAGAAGAGACGGGGAACGAATCCGGTGATCTGCTAATAAGCGCATTGGTTTACAACAAACACAATGCGGTGAAATTATAAATCTAGGATCCAACTATCCAAGTACCAGTATCTCTAGGTAGAGATAGAAAGCGACGCGCCATGCGTGCCATGGACCAGTATGCAAGTATGATCGAGAGAGCAAGCGGTGACGTACCAACGAGTGCGCGAGGCCGGTCGTCGCCGACGAGGGAAGCGGCGGCGGCCTCGCTGGCACCGGCGGCGCCATGAAAGCATTGGTTCGGCGGTCGCTGCCCTCTTTAATTTCAAGTTTTGGAACCACAACCAAATGCTATAAAAGGCCCAAAATACAACACGCTCCAACGGAAGTGGTAAAACGGCCCTATCCATAGGCCCGTGTATCAAAACGGCCCAAATCCGTAGCTGCATTATTATGGGCCTTTCCTCCGGCCCAGTTTGGTCTGTCAGAAAGTCCACCGGGCTTTGCATTTCACTGCACGGAAAAAGTACACCGAAGGTCCCTCAATTTGTTATCGAGTTACAAAATCGTCCCTCAACCGCAAAACCAGATACCGGACGTCCCTCAACTAACAAAAACCGTTCAGTTTAGATCCTCCGGTGGTTTTGACGCTGGTTTTGTCTGACATGGCGGCTGAGTCAGCGTGAGACCCACATGGCCCCCACATGTCAGAGTGCCATGTCATTTCTCTCCTCCCCCTTCCTCATCTCTATCTGACTTCTCTCCAATTTGTTGCGACGCAGGCAACACGGCTGCGGTGATGGCAACGACGAGCGACGCGGTAGCGGTGGAGGAAGGAGCAGGGCCGGCCCTGGCCCTATGCAGCCGAGGCGACCGCGGGGGCCCATGATGGTGGGGGGCCAACTCTAAAAATTTAAAATCCTTCGATGAAGTAGATCTTTGGTCGCACTGCAAGATTTTTGCGAAAACATTTAGGGCCCCTTTGAATCAAAGGATTCATGTAGGAATTTCATAGGATTCAAATCCTATAGGAAACTATCCTATTTGGCCCTTTGATTCAAAGGATTGAAGCTCTCCAAATCCTATGAAATTCCTATGGAATGGCACATTGCATGTGGATTTTGGAGGAAATTTAGCAAGAGCTCCAATCTCTTGGAAAATTTCCTTTGAGTCTATCTCTCTCATCCGATTCCTGTGTTTTTCCTGCGCTCCAATCAAACGACTATTTCTGTGTTTTTCATGTGTTTTGCAATCCTCTGTTTTACACTTCAATTCCTGCTAGAATCCTGTATTTTTCCTATTCCTCTGTTTTTTCTACCCTGCGATTCAAAGGGGCCCTTACTCATGAGAACTCATCCGATGTTTAGATCAATGATTTTTAGTCAGAATCTTCGATGTCCGCGCCTGAGATTCTGAAGTCTGTTATGGATATAGATTGCTATCCAAATGTTTCAGTTGCCTATCGAATTCTCTTAACTGTACCGATGACGGTAGCTTCAGCTGAAAGAAGTTTATCAAAATTGAGGTTGTTGAAGAACTATTTGAGATCAACTATGTCGCAAGAAAGGTTAAATGGCTTGGTTATGTGCTCTATCGAGAATGATATCTTGGACACTATTGATCTTAATACCGTTCTTGATGATTTTGCATCAAGAAATATCCAAAGAAGTATCTTTTCATAAGAAGCAATGAATATGATGGAGTTCTATTTTTCACTAAGGTAATGATATTAGTTCTAAGGTATTATTTTGGTCGACTTTATTTCTCAATAATTACCAGACATGTTAAATTTAATATATGGATGTATTTATTTTTGTTTTGCAAGTAAAATTAGCGTCTATATATATCACAAATTTTTTTATATAGTTTAGAGGGCCCATCACGATAAGTTCGCCTATGGCCCTCAAAATCATAGGACCGGCCCTGGGGAGGAGCTGCAGGCGAGCAGTGGGGGAGGGGCGGCGGGGGTAGGAGCGGCGCACGTGCTCCCCCGTCGGCCGTTACCCACGACCACGAGGCGGCGTGGGCAGCGTCAAGTTCGGTGGCTCCACCGCGACGGCCAGCTCGTTCCCGGCCGACGGGCTAGTCGGGCTCGGCGGCGGCGCGGTCTCCCTCGTGATGCAGCTCGGTGGCGCGGCGTCGCTCGGCCGGAGATTCTCCTACTGCCTCGTCTCGCACTCCGTCAACACTTCTTCGGCGCCCTCGCCAATGTCACCGAGCCCAGCGTGGCGAGCACGCCACTCGTCGCCGGGGATGTGGACACGTACTACACCGTGGTCCTCGACTCCGTCAAGGTCGGCAACAAGACCGTGGCGTCGGCGGCGAGCTCGCGCATCATCGCGGACTCCGGTACGCTGACATTCCTCGACCCAGCTCTGATGGAACCACTCGTCGACGAGCTCTCCCGCCGGATCACGCTGCCGCCGGTGTAGTCGCCGGACGGGCTGCTGCAGCTGTGCTACGAGGTGGCCGGGCGGGAGGTGGAAGCCAGAGAGAGAATCACAAATCACATCGATAAACATCTCCAGAAGTCCATCTTGTTCAGATAATCACAGTACTTATGTAGAAAGGATAGTAAGATACAGAAATGCAAAAATAAGCTGTGTTACTCCTGCAAACTGCAAGTGAACAGAACAATCTCAAGCTAAGCTGTTCTTTAATCAAAAGAACATGATATGAACAAGCAGAATTTCAAGATATTTTGTGGCGCCGGTTTCGCTTTCTTACCTCGCTATAGATTCTGTGAGAGATCAAATTACATGACCCATAAATTGTAGAGCAATACAGGAGTAACACTCCCAGCTGAGAAATTGATTGATGTATAACACTCCGATCTTCGATCTTCGTTAGGCGATGAAATGAGAATTCAGAATTCTCACCAACAGCCAGCTTGCTAGAATAGAGTATGAGTTACTGATCTTGAATGACCTCATGTGTACAGCCAGCAGGAAGCAAACCGAACAGGCAAGTCCGGACTTGACGCTGGAGTTCGGCGGTGGCGCTGAAGCAGGAGAACGCGTTCGTGACGGTGCAACAGGGGACGTTGTGCCTGGCGATCGTGGCGACGACGGAGCAGCAGCCGGTGTCCATCCTCGGGAACCTTTGCCGCCGCAGACTGCGCGGGGAGCGGCCGGCCGGCGGAGGAGACGAGCGGCGGGCAGGCGCGCTGCGGGAGCGGGACGGGGAGAGCGAGGACGCCGCCGCCATCGTCGTCCATGGCTGCAGATCTCCTCCCGCCACCGCCTGCTCCGCCCGCCGCTGCCCCGCGGTCACATACTCCCGCCGGCGACGCCGTTGACGTGGACGGCGTCGGCGCCGCCGGCCGCCTCTCCCTTCTCAAGCGTCGCAGCCGCCGCCGCCCTTATCCCGTATCGTCGCCGCCGCCTCCGCCGCCTCCCGGGCCTCTCCGATGGTCCAACCTCGACGTCGCACGCGCCGCCGCCGGACCTCCTCCCCACCGCCAGCCACCCTGCAGAGAGGAGAGAAATGAGAGAGATGAGGAAGGGAGAGAAGAGGGAAGGAGAGAGATGACCTGGCACTATGACATGTGGGGCCCACGTGGGTCCCACGCTGACTTAGTCACCACGTCAGACAAAACCAGCGTCAAAACCACCGAAGGATATAAAGTGAACGGTTTTGTTAGTTGAGGGACGTCCGGTATCTAGTTTTACGGTTGAGGGATGATTTTGTAACTCGATAACAAATTGAGGGACTTTCGGTGTACTTTTTCCTCACTGCACTGCAGCAAAGCCAGCAACACGTACAGGCAGCAGCATTGATTGGCATCAGATCACGGATGTTGCTGATTCATGGCGATTCATCCAGTGCCCGTTACGAAAGCGTCAGTGAAAGCCATTTACTACGACCTCGCGTACCATGCAATCCTTACAAATCACATCGATCCACGCACGAAAGAACAGATCGATCCATCCATCTAGCAGCAACACACAAAAATCAATTCATGGAGTAATTGCCTGCACAATTGCAGCAGAAAATCAATTCCGAATTAATTAAGGCTTTCTTTAGTTCTCTTCAAACTTTAAACTTTTTCATCATATTAAATATTTGGATATATATATATATATAGAGCATTAAATATGGTAAAAAAATCAATTGCACAGTTTGCATATAAATTGCGAGACGAATATTTTGAGCCTAATTACACCATGATTCGACAATATGATGCTACAATAAATATTTATTAATGACGGATTAATTAGACTTAATAGATTTGTTTCACAGTTTATAGACGGAATCTGTAATTGGTTTCGTTATTAATCTACATTTAATATTTTAAATGTTTTAAATGTGTGTCCTATGTAAAAAAAATTGGCCAAAACAACTGGACACGGCCTAATTAACGATCGTTCAATGCATTGCAATTTGGCAAAGCTTCAAGAATCATTCATGGCGGCGTTGCAATAGCAGGACAGGAGGAGAGATGGAGCATGAGCCCGCCATCATGGCGGCATCGGAATCGGGATCCGCGCATGTGATCGACGACGTGACCATCTCCCTCCTCGTCCGGCCGCCGCCGGGCTAGGGCTTAGGGCTAGCTAGCTCTCGTCGCTTTTACAGCTCACAAAGCCGGCGACCATGCCATGCCGGCCACGCGGTGGAGGCTGGAGCCACTCATGGCGACTAAAATATTCCATCCCGACCTCGCCAAAAAGCTCCATGGCGTAGGTGAAAAATCAAAGCGGTGGTGGTGGCCATGGCGGAGACAAGCCCCAGGAATCTTCCCCCTCCGCGCCCCAATCATGGCGCACTACCACTAGCCTTGTCGATCACGAGCCCTCCCTACTTGTTGCCGCGCCGCCACGCCTCCTCGAGCGCTTCGTCTCGGCATCCTATGATCGGCATGGAGGTGGAGGTGGAGGATGACATGGTGGAGTGGTATCGCTGCGGTGGCGGCGGGGCGGCGGCGGCGGTGGGGGTGGAGGTGAGCGAGCTGAGGGTGGAGCTGGAGGTGGAGCGGCAGATGCGGCGGAAGGCGGAGGCGGTGAGCGAGGTGCTCGCCGCGGAGCTGGAGGAGGAGAGGCGGCGGCGCGGGGCGGCGGAGGCGGAGTGCAGGAGGATGCGCGGGGAGGTGGGCGAGATGCGCGCGGAGGTGGAGCGCGCGCTGGAGGAGGTCGACGACGAGCGCCGGATGCTGCGCGTCGCCGAGCTCTGGCGGGAGGAGCGCGTCCAGATGAAGCTCGCCGACGCCAAGGCCGCCATGGAGGAGGCGCTGCGGGAGATCGCCGCCGCCTCCGCCGCCACTGCCATCGCCGACGACGACAACAGCAGCAGCAGCGGCGGCGGCGGCGGCGGCAGTCCGACGACCACCGGCAAGTCAAGCCCCACGAGCCAGCAGATCAGCCAGGCGACGACGAGCGGCGGCCAGCCTCAGCTGCTGCACCGGCGAGAGGTCGCCGGCGGCGGCGAGAACCCGCACATCGCGAGGGGGATCAAGGGGTTCGTGGAGTTCCCGAGGGCGGTGCGCGTGCGGCCGCCGCGGGAGGAGAGGGTGGATCTCGTCTCCAACCTCGAGTGCCAGCGCGCGCAGCTGCGCGCCCTCTCCCGCCACCGCAACCCTCCCGCCGGCGTCGGCCTCGCCGACGCCGCCTCACATAACCTCGTCCTGTAACCCACTAATCTAGTACTACTAATGCTTATTACTAACTAATGATGTACTACTAATGCTTATTACTAACTAATGATGTACTACTAATGCTGTGACTTGTGAAGTGTATCCTTAATTCCTTCTCTTGTTCTACACAATCTACCCTTCTGTGTCTCTGGGCATTCACATTTTGATACACAATGCTTCCCACATCTATGCATGCTCTTGTAAACGTTTTTGTATATAATCATGGCAAGAACTAATGTGTGATTATGCATGTCACTAACATGCTGTACATTGGAAACTTTTGGTACTCCATTAAGCCTACTATTGGAGTATTATAGGTGCTAACTAGTTCATCTGTGATAGAAATATAGAATTGCAACAACAGAGGGGAAAAACACAGCAGTTCAGCTGGTTGGTCAGATTCAGATAATGCCTTTGCCCAAATGCTGAAAGTATGGGACTCACTGATTAGTGACTACAGTTACAACTCAAACTACAACAAGTATATGGTTAAAAACTTCATATTTTCTCAGCTGCCTGATGCAATATTTGGCAGATTTTTGCATTCACCTTGCTAGAAGAACTCAAAGTCTAGGTACTTGCCTCCAGACTCCACCTCTGGAGGGCCTGCCATTCTCTTGCTGCTGTTGCAATTGCTGTGGACTGTCATCTCGACGGTGTCCACCGGCGGCGGCTTGGCCGTCGCCGGCACCGCCGAGGCGGCGACGACGACGGGCTCGACGGCCCTGGGCACGCCGGGCGGGGTGCTGCACCGGATGAGCGCCCAGTTGACGCCGTCGAAGAAGGGGTGCTGCTTGATCTCCGCCGCGCCGCGCTTCACGCCGAGCCGCCCCTGCGGCTCCTTGGCGAGCAGGCCCCTGATGAGGTCCCTGCCGGCGTTGCTCGTCGGCGGGTGGTCCGGGAACCGGAGCTGCTGGCCGACGACGTTGAACAGCGTGGCCCGGTTCGTCTGCCCCTTGAACGGCGTCCTGCCGTACATGAGCTCGTGCAGGAACACCCCGAACGTCCACCAGTCCACCGCGCTGCCGTGCCCTTCCCCCTTGATGATCTCCGGCGCCAGGTACTCGTGCGTCCCCACGAACGACATCGACCGCGCCCCCGTCGGCTCCACCACCACCTCCGGCAACGCCGCGGCGGCCAGCTGCTGCTGCTGCTGCTGATACCTCTGCCTCGGCTGGCTGCTCTTGGGTTTCTTGCCGAACAGCTTGGGCATGAAGCACGTCGGCTGGATGCAGGCGGCTGGCTGGGCGGCGCACGACTGCGCATTGTTGCCCCTCTTGGGATCGGAGCCCAGGGACGACGACATCACCAGCGTCGGCGAGACGGCGCAGCGGAGCGAGAGGTCGAAGTCGGAGAGCATGATGTGGCCGTCGTCCCTCACCAGGACGTTCTCCGGCTTGAGGTCTCGGTACACCACTCCGAGCATGTGGAGATACTCCAGCGCGAGGAGCACCTCCGCGGCGTAGAACCTGCAAAAGCCCCGGAAAAGAAAAGAATAAATCGTATGCTTCAGTTTAAGATGAGCTGATGAAGAGAAGAATATGGCGGATCAAACAAACGTCATGAAGAAGATTACATGATACATCAGAAATATTGGGAAAAACAAGTAGGATAATCATGTTTGTTAATTCAGGGACAGATCGGAAAAGATGTCTATGTTTGAGATACCTAATTCGAACACAAAATGGGTTAGTGGGCAAAATGCTACTATCAACCTTTAGCATGACAACTGACACATGCTTTGTGGTCTGCTAGATTTGTTAATTTTAGATATCCTGTTCCACAACATAGAAAAAGCAGCAGACAGGCAAAATGCCCCACTCGAGAAGTCGGAGCATAATCCATTGACTATACTATTAATACACTAATGTCAATTGAAATGCTGAAAAAAAAAACTAAGCCATTTTGTTAATGTGTCAATCATGCATCAGTTCCAGCTTCAGGCTTGGCAAGATTAATTTTTTAGAGAAGAAAATTTCTGCAATACTGAAAGATTTCTCCAGTGACAGCTCTGAACTGCCATACCTGATCTTGTCACTTTAAACAGAGTATGGTTTCTTGCTGAATGCTAATCCTATCAAGATTAGGAGCCTAGAGCAAGAGATGGAATTAAAGTGGAGTGAAAATTACCTCGCCGCGTGCTCGGGGAAGTGCTTGCGGGGCTGGCGCTGCCGGAGAGCATGGAGGTCGCCGCCGGGGCAGAACTCCATGACGAGGCAGGCGAACCTGTCGGTCTCGAAGTGCGCGTACAGGGTGGGCAGGAAGGGGTGGTCGAGCAGCTGGAGGATCTCCCGCTCCGTCTGCGCCCGGCTCAGCTTCCGCCGGCTCTCCAGCGACGCCTTGTCCATCACCTTCATGGCGAACCACGCCCTCGCCGCGCCGCCGCCGCCGCCGACGGCGACGTTGCTGAGCTCGGACAGGTACACCGTCCCGATGTCGCCGCACCCGAGGCGCCGGAGGAGGCGGAAGTTGCCCATGGCGAGCGGCCCGTCCCGGGCTCGCGCCGCGAGGATCGCCTTCCACCTCGGGTCGCCCCCCTTGTGCGGCTTCCCGCCGGAGCCTCCGCCGGCGGCGCTGCCGGCGCCGGCCGTGCTGTTGCTCCACCCGCTGCCGTCGCTGGCCGCGCTGCTGCTGACGCTGGTCTTGGCGCTGAGGCTGGTGACGGTGCAGCTGGGCGCGATGCTCGTCACCGTGGCCGCCGCGCCGGAGCTGTCGATGCTGCTGTGCGGGCTCGCCGCGCCGCTCAGCGGCGGCGACGCGTCCCACACGATCACCGGCTTGGCCGCCTTGTCCCGGCCATCCACGGCAACGAACACCGTATCCATCTCATCCACCGGCTCCGGCGGGTGGCTCGCCCCGGAGAAGGAGCTCCTGGGCGGCGCGTCCCCGTCCTCCTCGTCCTCGCTCGACGCAATGCTGAGCCTCACCTGCTCCAGCTGAGCAAGAACCTTCTTCTCCGACGACTTCCCTTCACCACCACCGCCGCCGCCGCCGCCGACGTCCATGTGGAACTGGAACACCTTGGGGAGAAGCTGGAACTGGAACTGGAAATCTTGGTTGGGCGCAGAAATGGCGGTGGGCAGCTGGGAGCGCGAGCGCGCGTGGTGACCGTGGCTTCTTGGCGGCTTGGCGTGCAGTGAGCGTGGCGGATGCATCTCCTCTCTCTGTGCTTGGATTAATGGAGGTGAAATGCAACGGACAAAAGAGGTTGGGGAGAAGGGACAGAAGCTGCAGGATGCAGATGGAGAGAGAAACCAAACTGCAGCAGCAGCAGCAGCAGGCGTTGCAGGCTTTGCAGAGGAGAGAGAGAGAGAGAGAATCCGAGTGAGCTGCAGAGGAACAGAGGAAGAACCGAAGAACTGCTGCTGCTGCTGTTGCTGCTGTCTTCTTCCTCTGCTTCGGCTGCTTAGATGTTGCTGTTTGATTGCAATGCTTATATTACCGTTAGTGAAGAACAGGTACAGTAGTACTAGAGGGTTTGGTTGATAAGCTGCGGCTGTCAGTGTCGTGGGCCTAAGGAATGGGTATGCTATACCGGTTTTGGAGCGGGTTTCGCTTGAAATGGTTCAGCTCTCATGTTCCAAACAGGTTTGGGAACCTTTAAAAAGCAGGATTTTTATGGGTTCTTGGTAGGAAACAGTTCAGTTCCTATGAAATTCCTTCGAAAATCATACGCTCCAAAGGAGACCTTAACTATATATAAGAGGCAGTGATTCACAAATTTGTTCTCTCTATGGACTGGCAACTCCAACTTCAAGTTTTTTTTAGCTAGATATATCTCTTGCTTCAAAAATTCCTGGAGTTGAATATGTGAGCGAACTAATATTATTGTTTATATTGTGGACCCAAATTAGATGACTAAACCACTTTACTTTAGTCTACAAACTCTATTTTCTACGAGTACTCGAAATTATATAGTCATGACAAAGTCTTTGAGCACTCAATGGGGACTAATCCTGAATTTTCAGGACATCTTCTAATTTGTTCAAACCAACTACTATTAATATTGTACAACACGAAGGTATTACTATATAATAGTACTACTCTAGTACTCATCTACTCATTGTTTGGATGGAGCGGTAACCTTATGTATTGGCACATTTTAATGGCATGATGCTGTGGCTTACTTACTCTGCACCTAACCTATAGAACTTTGCGTTGTGTTTCAGTTTCTATACAGTGAGCATTCTATCTTACTCAATGTCATTGCTATGAGTAGCATATTCTTTACCTCCTAAACTGTCCTTCCTAGGGATCATCTTGTTCAAAACCAACATTCCCTTTATTCTAGAAAAGGGTGAAAAAAAAAAAGGGAAAGGAGACCATCACCAGATTCCTTTCCCTTTCTTTCTTGAAAGAAGCGAGCATGTCTTTTGATGATTTGATCCAAGAGAGATTGAAGTTGCATTTTTTTTTGTAGATTTGATCCAAGCGAGCATGTCTTTTGTAGCTGAGGCAAGATCGGTCAAAGGGGGTATGTGGTGCTTACCTGTGTGTCTCGTTCTTTGATGCGCCGATTTCACTTTGTCAGTCATCAGAGTTTAGTTTAGTGGTGTGCTACAAGTTTGTTGCTGCTGCTTCGTGTACGGATCGATGGAGCTTCGGCTTGGATCATGGCACACAATCTGATGATGCATCCTTGCTTCTTTTTTCCCTAGTTTTGTTTGTAGTGGAGTAGCAGCAGCATTGCAGCAGTAGTTGGAAGAATGCTTTCTGTGAATAAGCCAGAGAAATGACAAATAGCTTTTGACCTGTAATCATCAAAGAAGAAGAGACATCAGCTGCAAGCCTGCAACGTACTACTCCTATGTAGAAGAAGAGCCAAAATAATCTTCTCTGGGAACAACGTCTGCAAGGAAGCTGGTTGTTGTTGTGGTTTTTGTTGACCATGAAATAGTGTGTGTAACAAAAAAGACGAGCACTGGATGAGCCTTACGGCAGTTGGCACACAGCACCATTTAGGTGTTGGTTTGCTGGGGAAAAAACAGATCTTCATTCTGACAAGAGACCTAAACAGAGAGATGTTCATCACATTCAACACTTCGATTACTCCATTACTTCATCAAACCAAAGGAACACATGTATGCGCATGGCTTTGCAGACTAACTCAGTTGCACTAGGTGTTTTGATTGATGATAACTCGTGTTTTTGTGCCACTACCGTGGAGTGGTGGCACAGTCGGGAAGATCCATGAGCATATAGTTTTTGACTTTTAACAGTACGATCATCACTTAAGACTTCACCAAGGACAAATTAATAATCAGGATGCAAGTTGCAAACAAGGACAAGAAGTGCAAGAGCAAATCATTAGCCAGCTAGATCAATGTAATCTACAGAAATCTACAGAAATATAAATATTTGAGCTAATGCTTGAAATCTATTGTCAAACCGGACAGTTCTATCAATTACAAAACATTAGATAGGTTTGAACCAATGTCCTTACCACTGAAGAGTCTGAGTCTGAAGGGCGTTATCCAAAGCACATTGGCCCATCTTATTCACGTAAAACCCCAAGCAAATGATCACCGGCTCCAATCGCCTTCTGAAATTCAAACAAGAAATGCATCAGCAATTCAGCATTGCCCTTAATCACCATCCACACGAATTGCGGCATCGTGGTAGAGAACATGTATTGGACCTGCAGCAAAACTGTTAACAGTACATTCATTGGCACACATGAACTTCCATGTATCGAAGGACTGAAGAAATGGCACACCCTGCACATAAACGAACACCAACAATCGCACTACCAAATCCCAATCCCAACCGATGACGGCAGATTCGTCAGACGAGAAGTGGGTGGCGCAGCGCAGCGTAGTGAGGGTGCTGACGACTCGCCTCGCCGCCATGGCGAGATCGATGGGGGCGGCTGATCCCGCCCAGCGATCCGCCCGTTGATGACCTAGTGTGCGCTGCCGTGGCGGCGCGGGGAGGCGAGAGGAAAGCCCATAGATATCTCCGCGGAATCGATCCGAGGCGGCGTGGACCAAGCAGGTTGGGGAGGAGGAGGATACCATCGCCGCCGAGCAGAGCACCACCACCAACCTCTTGATCTGTCCTCTCAGCGAGCGGTTCCACTCGGGTTGGACGAATTCGAGGGGGGGTTGGGAGATCCTGAGATCTACAGAATTTCCCTTGCTGGCCATGGAAGACCAGATCGTCGGCGAAGGAGGCGGCGGAGCTCGCCGGGAACGGTGGCGGAAACGGCGACGAGGGCGGAGGATGGCTGGTCGACTACGTGGAGCATCGCAGGCCATCCGTCTTGATCCAACGGCCCTAAGCGCGGCCGAACAATTTGGGCCGTATTCCCAGGAGCAATTCACCAGCAGTTTGGGCCGGAATGGGATAGCCTCGAACTCACCAAGATTAATTGGGCCGAGTATTTAATGGGCCGTTTTGCTGAACCGCGAGCAGGCCTGCCAGTAATGGCCTCCATGTTGGGCCGTATTCAATTGCAACGCAGCGAGACAAGGCAGGCCGACCTGTAAATGGGCCTTTTGGTCAGACTGGGTATCTGGGCCCAGTAGTTCACCAAGACAAGAAATAAGTTTACACTGGATCCCTCAATTTGTCGTCGAGTCTAAAATTTATACCTAACCGCAATACATATGGCGCATCCCTAGACTTTCAAAACCAATACAAATAAGATCCCAATATGGTGGTTTCGGCTGATGTGGCGCCTACATGACATTGGCATGGCACTTAAAGTCAAGAAAAACCATGGCGTCGACATGTTAGTGAGTGTCTGATTAAAAATAAAAAAATGCAGTGGGTATCACCTTCCTTTTATTTTCTTTCTCTTTTCTCCTTTCTTGCTTCTTCTCCTTCCCGGCATCCAACAGCCACCCATGGACCGCCATCCTTCTCTGTGCCGAGGAGCCACAAGGTTGGCGGAGAAGGGGACCCGGTTTAGCACTATGTCAGCCGAAACTACCGTTGAAACCGCATTAGAATCTTATTTGCATTGGTTTTGAAAGTTGATGAACACGTCATATCTGGTAGTACGGTTCAGGACGGATTTCAGATTCAATGATAAATTGAGGGATCTAAAGTAAACTTATTTCCGGAAGCAACGGCAAGTGGTTACGGTAATACAACATGATTTACACAGTATGACGACTTCATTTTAAAATTCTGAGCTTCTTTCAACTCCCATACATGCATACACTGACATCAAAATATATACATAGTCCGTACTACACAAGTACTGCTACATTATTTTTTAAGGGACTGCTAATAATTTAATTAATCAATCAACCATATAATAAACTATATTATTACAAATCTAACGCAAGCCACAGCAGGACAACAAGCAGGTGTGTCTGCTGAAGCAGTTAGATATATTTTTTTATTTTTATTAGAGCTAAAAGGTAAAATAAGCCATAGGCTAGCACGTCGTTAGCATTGAGCACGTTGCGGTTTGATAGTTGGCTGCTTATCTACTCCACTACCACTAAGGTGCATTTGCATGATAGTGTGCGACTAGGTTTGTTTGGGCTGATTGTATTGCGTAATAAATATTCTTTTCTTTTAATATATTGACGTGCAATCCAATTACACGTTTGAGAAAAACTAGATTTGTTTGGAGAGTTTTGGATTCGGAGAAATGGCTAGTGAGAATATAAAATAGATGTGGAAATGATCACTTGTAGTTTTTTTAATCTACAACTGTACAGCTTTTGTTATAACTTGAATAAAAGTTAAAATATTTAAACGAAAATTTTGATTTGAGAGAAGTTAACTGATGGAATCATATATATCGTCTCCGACAGTGCGAGGGGAGAAAGAATGTGTCATCCACTACACTGACCACTGTTGACACGCACGCCACCGAGGCATGCATCCACAGATCCACTTGCATTCTCGCTGTGAACGTGGTAGAGAGAGGCCGGTTTGTCCCTGCATGTTGCCACTCCTGTCACTGTCCTTGTTGCCCATATTACATTCAGCCACCCCCCACACACATATAAAAAGAAAGAAACATCCACTTATCATATCTTAAAATGTATTTATAGAGACTTTACATAAATCTAAAAAGTAGGTCAAATAAAATGATGAAAGATTGTTATTGGTTGATAAGAAAACGTAGCGGGACATTAAATAGGAGAAAATTATGATTAGTTGAGATGAAATAGGTGATGAAATATTTTAAATTTTGGAAAAAAAACTAAATTCCAAAAATAGTTATGTTTTTGGACGGATGGAATGTATTGTTTTCCTCAAAGAGTGATGCATATTATATATATGGAGTAGATTTTCTTTCTACCGATTTTCAGAAACAAGCCTCTGAACGAAGTTACGAAACTCATGTGAATATATGACCTATCTTGTACGAATGGGGGGTGAATCCAACATGGATTTCAGCGGCTCGAGCATTTGAACGAAAGCTTGCTTAACCTCTTTGGCACTCTCTTCATCGTAGTAAAAGAATAGCTCACGAATATAAATCTGGACACAGGGAATTCGTTTTTTATTTATAGAGAGAGTTGTTGGAATTAATGAATGGGACTTGGGAGGTGACAGAGCGACCCTATGGGTGTAAACCTGTGGGGTGCAAGTGGGTGTTCAAGAAGAAGCTTAGGCCTGACGGTACTATTGAAAAGTACAAGGCTCGGCTTGTTGCTAAGGGCTATACTCAGAAAGAAGGCGAAGATTTCTTTGACACTTACTCACCTGTTGCTAGATTGACCACAATTCGTGTGCTACTTTCCCTAGCAGCCTCACATGGTCTTCTCGTTCATCAAATGGACGTTAAGACAGCTTTTCTTAATGGAGAGCTGGATGAGGAGATCTATATGGATCAACCTGATGGGTTTGTAGTTGAAGGTCAAGAAGGCAAAGTGTGCAAATTGTTGAAGTCTTTGTATGGTCTGAAACAAGCTCCTAAGCAATGGCACGAGAAATTTGACAAAACATTGACATCTGCAGACTTTGCAGTCAATGAGGCAGATAAATGTGTGTACTATCGCCATGGTGGGGGTGAGGGAGTTATTTTGTGCTTGTATGTTGACGACATACTGATATTTGGGACAAACCTTGAGGTGATAAATGAGGTTAAATTATTCTTGTCTCAAAATTTTGATATGAAGGATTTGGGAGTAGCTGATGTTATCTTAAACATTAAGTTAATTAGAGGTGAGAATGGGATTACACTCTTGCAGTCTCATTATGTGGAGAAGATTTTGAATCGCTTTGGCTACATTCATAGTAAGCCTTCTCCAACACCTTATGATCCTAGCTTGTTGCTTCGCAAGAACAAGAGAATTGCTAGGAATCAACTGGAATACTCCCAAATCATTGGCTCGTTGATGTACCTGGCTAGTGCAACTAGGCCTGATATCTCCTTTGCTGTGAGCAAGTTGAGCCGATTTACCTCTAATCCAGGAGATGATCACTGGCGTGCGCTTGAGCGAGTAATGCGCTATCTGAAAGGTACTGTGGAATTGGGGCTTCATTATACTGGGTATCCTGCGGTACTGGAGGGTTATAGTGATTCTAACTGGATCTCTGATGTGGATGAGATCAAAGCCACTAGTGGATATATCTTCACACTGGGTGGTGGTGCTGTTTCATGGAGGTCTTGCAAACAGACCATTTTGATGAGGTCAACCATGGAAGCAGAGCTGACGGCACTGGATACTGCTACTGTTGAGGCAGAATGGCTGCGTGATCTATTAATGGATCTGCCTATTGTTGAAAAACCGGTGCCGGCTATCCTTATGAACTGTGACAATCAAACGGTAATTGTCAAAGTGAATAGTTCTAAGGATAATATGAAATCGTCTAGACATGTGAAAAGACGATTGAAGTCTGTCAGGAAATTAAGAAACTCCGGAGTTATAACGTTGGATTACATCCAAACAGCGAGAAACCTGGCAGATCCCTTCACGAAGGGACTATCACGAAATGTGATAGACAATGCATCGAAGGAGATGGGTTTGAGACCTATGTGAGTTATACTATGGTGGTAACCCAGTCTATGTGATCGGAGATCCCGTGAATTAGATCCTGGGAAGAACAAATCATTAGTAAACTAGAGGAGAGTACCAATATATACCCTCTCCAAGTGAAGATGCATGTACTCTCGTGAGCTGCAAGGCAGGTTGGCTATGCCTTAATGAGTTCTGTTGGCTTTAATTAGCGAAGATGTTGTCCTGCAGAGCATTCTTGAAAGAACTCACCTTTGTGAGCTTGACTGTTGGTCGCAGTCTATGAAGATTTTGGGTGAATCTTCTAGGAAGCTTACTAAAAACCTAGGAGTATGACTTATACGCTCCACCCGAGGGGTAGTCTACAGACGGTCTAGTACCAGATAAGACTTTGAGTGAAACTTGCTTGCACAAGACTTGCAATTCAAGGCGTAGTCCATTGTTCAAGTTGTGAGTAAGTGTAGCTTGGAGTTCTAGGTGGATGTTCAACCTTAATCGGTCTCCATCAAACCGCTAGTATATAAACAGTACATTGGAAAAGGCAAATCTCAGTGGGATTTTGAGATTTGGTGGGGGATTGTTGGAATTAATGAATGGGCCTTAGCCCACTCGAAGATTAATTCTTTGGAAAATCACAAAAGCCCACCTCATGGGATGGCATGCATGTGGAGTTTAGTACCACCTTGCTTATTCTAGGAGAGGGGGACCTCCTTAAAAGGTAGGATGCCCTCCTAGCCACTTGAAGCATGTGTGGTGGAGAGAAGAGGGGAAACACACGCGCGCGCTCGCTCGCCTCGCCTGGGCTGGGCAGGGCAGGGCAGGGCAGGGCGCGTGCACGACGTACGCGTTGAATGGTCCCAAAAATTGGCTTCTCACCCTTGCGCAGATGCAGCCTCCTTTTGCAGTTTTGTTTTGCTGCAAATTTGGATTCGTTTTTGTTTTGGAAACGTTCCGAAAAATTCGGTGCGTGCAAATGGCGTGGAGTCCGGATAAGTTACGCGCGACTTATCCGGTTCGGTTACGCGCAGTAGAGATCGTGCGGGCGCCCTGATCAAGCGACCCTTCTCTATATAAACCGACCTGCCGTCTTCACGGAACATACGCGAAATCAATCTAGGGTTTGCCTCCTACTCTGTACTGCACCGTCGCTCGTAGACTACTCCATCTCGCTCGCCGGCGTGCACCGGCGATCGGGAGAGCAGGTCTCCGGAACCTCTGCCTTCGACGTCCTGCACCGGGAGAAGGCGGCAATAAGGTTTTTGGGAAGCGCTTCGCGCGACTGCTCCCTGTTCGTTCGCGACGGCTCGCCTTCCTCTTCGCTCGCGTGTTTCGTGCCTTCGTAGACGCCTGCGAAAAGTTTCGACCAAGCAGCCGGTCTTTCCGTCACCTCGGTACGTGTTCAATATGTTGCGCATATTTGATCTGTTCATGTTATACTGTATAGTTTACATGTGTAGATCTAATGATGCGTTTATGCTAGTTTTCATCTGTAATGTCATGATTTATTTATGGAATAGATTAAATCATTATATGCCTATAATCTCAACAGGAGTAACAAATAGTCCTGGAGCTCTTGTCTAAATAATAATAATGGTATTTGAGGTACGAACTTCAGTAGTTCAAGCATCAAATCGGTACTGTATGTCACATATGCTTGTGCCTGATGATGCACACATGCAACCAATGATGCACGATCATGAGTGGTTGACAGGGGCGAAGCTAGCATCAAAATAAGAGGGTGCACTATTATTGAGAATATAGAAAATTTTAATACAACGCTGTATATTCTAGTCTTTTTAAGTGAGAAATTAGGAATTGGGGGGTTCATGTGTACCCCAAACACTATATAGCTTCACCACTGGTGGTTGACAGATTTCGTAATGTCCAGAAACCAGTCATTTGATAACGACCACCTAATTTGCCACCAAAAAGCATACGCATAACGTACGACTACACCAACAAGTTCATCGTTAGTTCTCAAAAGAAGTTCACCGTTAAGTTGACTCAACCGCATCACCTCTTGATCATATATGCACGCTGCAAATGGCCGCGAACAGTAACATAATCTACCAAAAAAGAGAAGAAAAAAAAAGTAGAATTAATGCACATCAAGAAACACGTGCAGATACATCTTAATTACGAGTTAAATACCATTACCAAGTAAATTGCATTGGTGGTATATAAACTTGTTAGGTGTGTGCAATTTAGTATATGAACTTGTAAAATGTTCTTTTTTTACACGAACTTATCTAATCCGTGTGATCTAGGTCTAAAATGGCTTAGCAAGGTTAATTTTACCTAGCTGATGTTGATTAGGATGTGGCGTCCATACGAATAGTGAGTATGTATAAAACATGTTATATTTATAAATTTGTTCTCTAATTTATCTTGAATTTCGTATGTTTCTAACCCATGAATCATTGCTCGGTATTTTATATCTTTCTCTACGATCACTATATATCATTCTATCTTTTTATTGAACAAGTGTATGTCTCTACGTAGTATCCTAATCAGCATCTAAATCAAAAATTTAGTTATGTAATGTCCTTTTGACTTTAATTCGTATGAGCAAGAAAAGTTCACGTATCAAAACAAGCATTTTACAAGTTTGCACACTAGATTGCACCCACATCACAAGTTCTTGTACTATCCATACAATTTACTCGTATAACAGTTAAGGTGGTACACGACAATGCATGCATGCTACAGTGGTAGTAGTACGCAACGATCATGTTGGGCTAGCCAAGTAGCCGTAATGCCCCTCGGCTCCGCCGCCCGCGCCGTTGGCGGTGGCGGTCCGCGGCGTCGCCGGCTCGAAGCCGAGCACCCTGGCGCGCTCGACGTAGGCGCGCCTCACGTTGGGACGCTGGTAGGTCAGCAGCCGCGCCACGCTGCGGCTCGCGTCGGCGCGGAACGGCCGGCCGGAGCCGGCGAAGCCGTCGAGCAGGTGGAGGTACGCCTCCAGGTCGTGGCAGCACGCCGGCCCGGCGTCCGGGCGGAGGCACGGCGAGTCGCGGCTGTCCAGCCTCAGCTCCGCGCCGGCGTGCACGTGCCCCTCCCCCTCCCGCGCCATCGCCGGCGCCGGCACCCGCGTCACCACGTCGCCGGCGTTCACCACGCGGAGCACGTTCACGCCGCGGCCGTTCTGGAGGCGGTCGGCGAACGCGCGGTTCCCGGTCTTCGGGCCGCCGAAGGACACCACGGCGATCGGCGGTGGCCGCCGGCGATGTTCAGCCGCGTCCGCGGACAGGCAAGCGCTGAGCTCGTCGGCGGCGAGGACGGCGAGCGACGCGCCGAGGCTGTGTCCCACCACCGTGATGCTCAGCTCCTCCCCCTCGTAGACCTCGACGAGGCGCCTCACCTCGTCGACTATGGCGTCGGAGAGGCTGGGGACGTGGTCGCCGGCCGTCTTGTACAGGCTCAAGAACCCCTTCGCCACCTTCGGCGCGTTCTGCGGCGAGCCGACGTCGTCGTCGTCGTCGTCGTCGACCGGCACGAGGCCGGCGCGGAGGTTCTCCGCCCACTCGGGGCACGTCGCTGTGCCGCGCAGGACGATGGCGATGTCCCGGCGGCCCATGCGCTGGACCTCGCCCTCGTTGTCGCAGACGGCGACGTAGCCGACGAAGCTGGAGCGCTGCGTGAGCCACCCGGGCGCCGACCGCCGCCGCGCCCACGCCGGGATGGACAGCGACGACGTGGCGAACAGGCTGCGCGTCGGCCGGTACGACCGGTCGGGGAGCACGAGCGTCCGGTGCTGGCTGTGCTGCGACGCCGCCGCCGACGACGACGACGGCATGGAGTGGAACGCCGTGTACGCGGCCTGCACGAAGTCGCCGTAGCGGAGGACCTCGCGGCGGAGGTTCTGGTCGAGCGGGTCGAGCAGCCCGTCCCAGCCGTCCTCGCCGTGATACCTCCGCCACTCGCCGGCGATGGAGCCTTTCGGCGAGGGCCGCGGCGAGAGCGTGAGGAGGCGCTGCAGGTGCGCGAGGCTGCGCGGCGACATCTCGTCGACGGCCGGCTTGCGGACGAAGGGCAGGAACGTGGACAGGTTGAGCGCGTTGAGCAGCCCGCAGCGGCCGCTCCGGTCGTCGGGGGTGGCGGCGCCGCCGCCGTCGCCGAGGTCATCGGCCGGCGGCGCCCCCTTGTTCTGGAGCGGCAGGGGGAGCGGCGGCGGCCGGACGAGGAGGCGGTCGAGGTTGGCGAGGTGCGTCCTGGTGGTGGACACGGCGTTCGGCGGCGCCGCGGCGGCCGCCGCCGCCGCAGCCCTGGCGTTCGGGTTGAGAGGAGACGGCCGGGCGTGGCGCGGCGTGGCGGTGACCGCGGCGGCGGACATGGCCGGGAACGCACAGACAGTGCACTGACAGTATCTCAGAGACAGCAGTAGAAGCTCGCGAGTGGCGAGTGCGCGCGCGCCGGTGTCTGGCTTATAGGCCGCGCGGCGCGGCGTGGCGTGGCGAGGCAGCGCGCGCGACATGTGCATCATGTGTGCATACGAGCGTGTACTGTGTATGTGTGTACTTTGTCAGGCTACGGAAATTTGTGTCATTAAGTCTGACTAATTTACCTCACTTATTGGAGCCCTTTTGAAAAGCCCACTTAAAAAATGATTAAGCAAAATCACAAAAGCAATGGAGATCACCGTCCAAGACTGGGAAATACAAGGTCGTAAACTAAGTAAGTCAAGTCGAAGTAAAGTTTAGTCACTGAGTCGCATCGCATCGCATGCCGACCTAAATCGTGAAACATTCGTGCTTCGGAAACATACTATTACACCATCATCCTACGTAAATATTTTCCCGAACATAGAAAAAAGTTACACGACAATATATTAGAAGAAAACAACGTTTTGATTACATAACACAAACAACTAAAGTGTTATTGTCGGGGGACGAGGAATAAAAAACCGGAAAGAAAAGACAACTTAAAAAAGATGAAAAACTCCTAGAGGGCGGAGTCCCACTAAACTCCTAGCAAAAGTCCTCAAAAGCAGCAGTTCCAGCAGATGACCACATACGGCCTTCCTGGAGGATAGACTCTAGCACCATTGAAAACCGAAGAGAGTGAGCGATCGAAGACTCTAAAGTTCTGCTCATTCCACAGTTGTTAGGAAACCAGGAGGACCAGAGAGTCGAAGCCCTTGCGAAGATACTCAGGTAAGCGAGCCCTAGCAAACGGTGACCAAACCTAGAGAGAACAACCACAGAAAAGAGCGGGGTCGGGCCAACCAGGAGGAGACAGAACATGGTACCATACTTGGCAAGAAAAAACATAGTTAAGATGGATGTGGTTCGCCGTCTTCTGTTCTTGGGTGCAAAGGAGGCAATGTCGAGTGACTGTCGATACCACACTTTAGCAGAAGGTCGACCGTCCAACAATGTTGCAGAAACGCAAGCCACTCAATAGATCCTCCATAAGTATCTATTGAGGCCTTGTTTAGTTCCCAAAATTTTTTTCCCAAAAACATCACATCGAATCTTCGGACACATGCATGGAGCATTAAATATAGATAAAATGAAAAATTAATTGCACAGTTTGTATGAAAATCGCGAGACGAATCTTTTGAGCCTAATTAGTCCATGATTACCCATAAATGCTACAGTAACCCACATATGCTAATAACAGATTAATTAGGTTTAATAAATTCGTCTCGTGGTTTCCAGGCGAGTTATGAAATTAGTTTTTTTCATTCGTGTCCGAAAACCCCTTCTGACTTCTGGTCAAACATCCGATGTAACAACCAAAAATTTTCTTTTTATGAACTAAACAAGGCCTGAGTCTTGAATTCACACTATTTCTGCCAAACACTGATTTTCCCTGTCTTTTTTTAAGCAACCTCGAATTTGTCCAAGTCATGACCACAGCACATACAATTTTGGAGTATCAATCACCATTCATTCAGCTAAAACATATCCCTAACTATTATCTAAAAAAACATACCCCCCAACTTCGAAACTTTCACTAGTTTTTTGTGTTTGGAGAATGTAAAGACCAGCCCAGTTCAAAGAAGGCATTGTGGGCTGTAACCTAGTTGAGGGACTAACCTAGACAAACCACAGTTGAGGGACGTCAAATGGACTTTCCCGTTCAGTCATTAGGACTAGCTGGGCCATTTCTTTATCTATTCAAGTGGCCCACTTTACCAGTGCAGTTTTGTTCTACGTAGGCGTGCGTTTTTTAACTCAGTTTTGTACTGCGGCGGCTGTATGATATTCCTAGTTTCAGACGAACAAGAGTAAACACTAGAGTTAAGTCAGTAAATCCACTTCAGTTACTAAGATCATCTATCTATCTACTACTGAGTAAAAAATTAAGGAGGTTTGGATAGGTGATACCATACGAGGTAGAAAAACCGGGAGGTTGACAAATACGAGGAGAAAATGAGAATTCCAGGGTTGCCGTTTTTCACTCTCTGTCAAAAGACCCTAGCTTCTCTCGTCTGCAATTTGCTCATAATTTGTCACCTCGAGGAGAGCCCGATGAAAATCCATCGATTTAAAATGTGAATTGAACTTATCCACGGTCATGACTCATAACGAAGATAAAAACAGTTAAAAGCACTACTAGTCCTAATTGGAGTACTACCTCGTAAATGGAGTAACTATACACAATTGCACATCGATGCATGATTTGATTAATTTGATGATTGGTTACAGAACTACGGATTTGACGATCGATGCATGTTGCTGTGCATTCCATTGACAAACAAGTCGATGAAGTTTCAAAAAAAAAGACAAACAAGTCGATGATGATATCTATTCTTCTTCAGAAAAAGAAAAGGATGCAAGAGGAAAAATACTACTGATATCTGTATGCTAGCTAGCTGCTCGATTGTCCTGCTATACCTATATATTCTCGACCATACGTTATGCCTATGCCATCATCGATCGATACATTCAAGGGCTATATCTTAGCTAGCTAGCAATGCAAGATATTTCCAATGTGATGAGAGATATTTATGCCCACATATATATGCAACCATGAGCTAATAATTCATTCATCGATCGACGAGATATATAGTAATGCTGAACAGAAACGAATGAACGTACCTGCGTACGTACGAATGTACGATCTGAATATCTGAATCTGTTGTTCATCGATCAACACGTGGAATATTCGAAGCTGCAGGCAAATTGCAACCCAATTGGCAAACAGTTATTTCTTTCTTTTTTGTCGCAATTGCAATGTTCTTTCTGTCCAGTGTGGCTACCCAGGCAATGACACAATGATGCCCTGAAAAAAAAAGAAAAGAAGAGAAGATTCTGAGTTACTGACACTATACATGTACACGTAGCCAGGTTCAGTCTCTCATCGTTGCCAAGAAATTGACGCGAAAACTCCTGCCAACAATTAGATTTAGTATTGTAATTTAGTTCGATCGGCTACCACAGGCACAACCAAGGAGATCTTTTTTTCTCTGAGCATTTCAAGAAGATTTTAGACGTAAGTACCGACGTCACTGGAAGACAGGGAAATGAGAGGGATGGCATCTCTTCCCTTTAGCCTTGGGCATGCCAGAGATGAGGTCAACGAGTCCTGTAGTTGCAGGGAAACCATCTGATTCGTCAATTAACAATTTAATACTCCCTCCGTTTTATAGTGCTAGTTATTTTGACTACTTTAAATTTAACTAATTTATATAAAAATTTAGTAATATTTTTCAACACAAAACAAACATAATAACAGGTAGAAGTGAAATGATTGTGTTCCTCTAACTTTGTGTATTTCTAAATGTTAGTGCTGTGAGAAAGGGAAAAATACACACACGTTTTTTTCATATTTCCAAAAGTGTTTTTTTTAATCATAGGTGACATACCATTTGTACAAGATGTGCTCACGTGGATAGTTTGATGATCAAATGATTTACTTAACTCATATTAGCAATCTAAATGTGTATTTTGAAAGTAGAATGGTATACACAGACACACATAAACAAGTTAAATGACCCTTCATATATTTTTACTGCATAATAAATGTTAGTTTTAATGAAACTAATTTTGTGCTATAGAAATTGCTAAACTTTTCTATAAAATTGATAAAATTAAAAGAAATTTGACTGGTAAAATAAGTCAAAAGTGAGGGAGTACCAACAAAAGGACTAAAATTTTCGTCCTTTTTTGCTGTTAAAATAAATTAACTTTATTATTATTATCCTTTTCAAATACATATACATTTTATAATAAAAACAAACCCCTCTATAAATAAACAGAGAAGAGGAGTGGGAGCAGTAGGCTCCTCCAAACCGTCGCGAGCCCAATAATAATCCCCCTTCGCAGCGACGATACCTCATACCCGCCATTTTCATCTCATTCTCACCACCAAAAGCGACCACGCAGCGACCGGCCACCGATCGAGATGGAGCAGCATGAGGAGGCAGCGGAGAGGAAGCCTTCGCCGCCGGTGATGTTCCGGCTGTTCGGCGTCGAGGTCCGCGGCGGCGGCGGCGGAGTTGACGAGGAGGAGTACGAGGAGGAGGAGGTGGAGGGTGGATTGTTCATCAAGAAGAGCTCCAGTATGCCCAACCTCACCTCCATCGACCCGCTGCCGGTGCCGGCCGACGGCGGCAAACGGCGCGCCTCCGACGACTCCGAGCTCGCCTCCGGCCAGCAGAAGCGCCGCCGCCGCAAGGTGCAGGAGAGGAAGAAAGGTGAGCAACCACCCTTTTTGTCTGTTCTTGTATCTACTGTTCATTACTTGTTCCATCACCTGATTCCTTTTTTTTTACTCTGAAACTTCCAACTCACTGTTAATTCTTGACGCAATTTGATGATCCGTGAAAGCAAAAAAAACAAAAAAAATATTATCTTTGATTGAGCAACCAACAAAATTGGTTGAAAGTCCCCTCTTCCAAAAGAGAGAGAAAAATGATTAACCTTTTGTGTGTCAGTCAATTGGTCAACAACACATCGATAACAATCCACAAGCAGGTTCTCAGACCTGAAAAACTTTTTACTAGTTAGGAGTAATTAATTATTCCCTGTTTGTTGCTTCCTGTGAAGATCATGTGACACTTAATTGCCTTTGATTGATTAATCTGTGAAGGGGTACCATGGACTGAGGAGGAGCACAAGAAATTCCTGGAAGGGCTGAGGCAGCTGGGGAAAGGGGACTGGAGAGGCATCTCCAAGAACTTTGTGACCAGCAGGACGGCGACTCAGGTGGCCAGCCACGCCCAGAAGTACTTCCTCCGGCAGACCAACCCTGGCAAGAAGAAGCGCCGGGCCAGCCTCTTTGATGTTGTTGCTGAGTGCAGTGATGATCAGGTCAGTGACAGTGCACTTCTTTGATCAGATCCACACATGTTGGGATCTTGCAGCTAATGCTCTTGTCTGAAACCTTCTGTTGCAGCTTCCAAGTCCTCAGAGTGTTGGAACTAAGCCTCCTACCCAGGATATAATTCATACAGATCGCGGCGATGTCCCGGTAATTTTCTACTTTGCTTCCATTTTTTCTTCTTTGTAGCCACAAGCTGAGTTGTAATTACCCTTAGATGATTACTGGTTGTAACTTGAGACAAACAATCCTATCTGAAGACTGAATCTTTAATATTGCTGCAGATACTAAGCTATCCAGTTGCTAGAGGCTTTAGAGGCGATAGCGTGCAGGTAAAATCAGCATCTGAGAACATCTTCATGGAACCCAGCAACAGTCTGACCAAAACTAACACAAACTGATCCTTCTGTCAGGTTGATGAACTAACTGAATATGTGAAGAGATTAAAGGCCGCCGAGGACATGTCGCTCTCCATGATCTCTGGACTGGAAATGGCATCATCATCCATCAGCAGTCTAGAGCTCAGTATCGCGCCTCCTCATTGCGCGATCGAGGCGGCCATCAAGGTGCTGTGATCCAGACGCAATTCTCCACCGAAGGAATCTGGATCGGCTTCAGCTACTGTTCTTCGTCGCCGCTGTTGTTGTTTGTTGTTGTTGTTGTTGTTGTAGTTGTCATGCTAACTTTGTATTTGGGTCATGTGGCGTCTCTTTCAGCAGTCTTATGTAATACAGTGAGAATGTCAGTACCTTCCGAGACATGTTTAATTAAGCCTTGGTTGGTTGGTATAAGTTGGTGAAAAGAAAACCAGATAGTAGCCTGTCTGTATTGTACGGTTGCAAAATTGGAGTATATTGATGCAGAGATCATGAAGGGTCTCCATCTTGTTCATAAGTCTAGTTTGTTTCCTGTTCCTATCACAGGAGGCAGCTGGGACATCTTCTTGTGTGGCTCTGAGCTTCTTCCAGTGCTTCAATAATTGGACCCTTCCCCTTCATGTCCTTGTGACCATTGGTCCCAGCCAATCCATTCATGCCACTCTCGTAAAAAACACAACAATCTCTCTTGTCATCATGCATTCATTCCAGACTTATGCTTGCTTCTAACAGCAGAGAATGAAAGCCAGTGAAGAATCATGCAGAATTCAGTTTCTTTCTTCTTTTTTTTTTTTTACTGTCAGGACATGCTGGTCACTTATGCTTGCTTTGCATGCTAAGAACTCAAACACAACAGTGAACTACAGCTACTCCACAAAGAAGCAAAGCACCAGCTTTCTTTGCATCAATAATGGCCCAACTGTTAAGATCTCTAGGCCTAGCAAGATAATGGATATGCAGAAATCATGCCATATGCTACGCAGAGTCTGTCTACTGCAGGTCTCTGGAGCTGCATAGGAAGGGAAAAGGGAGATGGATGGGATGTGGTCGAATCTAGGCCAGGATATGTGGATCTCGATAGGATAAGTGGTCCATGATGAGGAGAAAAACACAAGGAGATGTCAAGCACGCTGCACTGCTGCTGGGTCTCAACCTTTGCAAAGAAAGATGCATGGCATGCCTAGGTGGCTCCCAACTGAATCTCTCTGCTGCTGCTTGGTTTGCATGCTTGAAACTCACCAAAATCACTGCAAAACTTTGCCTCTTGGCCTCTTCGATCGCCGTCGTCGGTGCGGTGCCTGCATGCCCCCACCGTTGCTGGTGCAGAGTCGACGGCAACCTGTCGTCGACAAAAGGAAGGAAAGAGAGAGATGCAGGAATAAAGAAATGGATCATAGGATTGGGAAATATGATCTTCAGAGATAAGGTGGAGTGGAGATCCTTTTCTGCAGTTGTTTTCTTCTTTTCAGGGTTGTCACAACTTTTTGTTTCTCGAGGTGGCAAATCAATGGAATAATGTCACTAGCATAGGAGATGATATTGTTATTTTGTTGGTGCTAACCTCGTTGGAGATATTGCGGCTGCAAATTATTGACAAGATCTCGAGGTGGATCGTTTCTGATCAGGAAAAAAGAATTAGCCATAAATAAGTAGACAGACAGATAGATAGATCCTAGTTTGGCCTAATTTGCGCATCAGCAAGAAGAGCCAAGGAAATTGGCAAACAGCAACCGACCATCTGGTCAAAATCCAGCCACTTGCACGAGTTGAGTACCAAAGATTCTGATGATATCTTGAGTTAATGTATTGGAAGATTGGTACTTGAAGTAGGTTTAGTAGTAGTATTCCTTAAGTACGAGGTCAAGTCGTGTCTTTGTGATTACGCTAGCGAGCAGCTTCCTAGTACAAGAATCTAGTCAAGAAATTGCTACGGCCAACGAAAGCATGGCAGCATTTCCTCCTAATTCCCAAGCTCTTGCCTGCTCATCGACTGATTCTCTAGCATTTTTTTTTTGTTTTCAGTCAACAAGTTACTTACCGAGAAGCTTGGGAAGAGTGAAGAATTACGAACACTACAGAGTGAAATTTCATAGGAATGGAGTGTAGTACAGATAAACTACAAACACTAGTAGAATGGATGCAGAAAGGATGAGTCATGAGTAGTTTATCTGTACTACACTCCATTCTACTAGTGAAATTTCATAGGAAATTATCACAGCACAGGGTGCTTTACTTGTAGCTATTTCAATTGAATTCATGGGAAGGAACAAGACTTATCTTTGCTTGAAGTGCCCAGGTGTTGACTTTGTTTCATTTCACCCTAGTTTCAGTCAAAATGAGCCGTGAAAATTCAGTCTGCGGCGCTGCAGCACTGAATCTGAAATTTCTGAACATACATACGTGGTAGTCCGACAGTGAGAAAATTTTGAAGCAAACCAGATTCAGAAACATAAAGATGCAACTAATTGTAGGTCTTGCCCTCTCATCTTGGATGGACTGAATCACTGAAAAGTACCCTCTCCGTTTCAGGTTATAAGATATTTTTACTTTGGTCAAAGTCAAACTGCTTTAAATTTGACTAAGTTTATAGAAATTAATAATTAAATATATTTTTATAATAAATTTATCTTGGGTCAAAAATATTACTCCCTCCGTTCCATAATATAACAACCTAGTACCAATTGGATATTTCATAGTACAACGAATCTGGATATATAGGATGGTGTCTAGATTTCATATATAGGGTACTATGAAATGTCATATCCAGTAGACCGATACTAGGTTGCTATATTATGAGACGAAGGGAGTACTATTTTGTTCTATAAACTTGGTCAAACTTAAAATAGTTTGATTTTGACTAAAGTCAAAAATATTTTATAACCTGAAACGGATGGAGTAGGATGGCATGGCCTGGACTCTGAATTTTTCTGAAAGTTGCAAATGTGCAACGAGACATTATCAATTGATCATCTACACAGGTGTCATTATCAATTGATCTTCTCGTCTTAACAAATGGGATGATTGCAGCTAGCTTCTCCAGAAATCTTAGCATTTGATATCGCAGGACGCCAGTCAAAACCCGTTTGGTGCTCAGAAATTCCATCCATTATTCAGAAACGCTCTCAAGGACTTCTCTCAAAACCATCAATCGGTGAAGGCTCATCTCATCTCGTCTCATCTATGAGATGAACAAGCAGATCCGCGTCCCAACCCAGCGATGCAACGGAAGCCCGGTAAGGGGCAAGAGCCGGCGGCAGAGGTTTAGCCCATGGGCTGGCACCGACGGACCAGCAAGGCACGGCCCGCTACAGTTGCCGTGTCTTAGCGGGCCCGTGCCGTGTTGGGCTGGGACGCCCAATTGGCCTCCTATCCACGAGCTCGATCAATATGGCCATTTTATGGGCCAGATTTCATGTGGCCGTTGGATACTATGGACCTGAACGTGGGCCCAACAGCTGCCCACACTCGTATGTCACTGTTACGCGGGCCCATATAGTTTCTAGCACACATAGGGACTGAACGTGGGCCACAAAACCCATTCAGAAGCCCAACAAAACTCTTGGCCCATGCCTAATCCAGCACATATACCTCGCTGAAAAATATCAACAAGTCCTTGTTTGGTTTGGAGGGATTGAAGGAGATTGGAGAGGATTGAAGAGAAATAATTCCACATCATATTAGGTGTGGAATAAATTCGGGACCACCTATACATTTGTCGACAAATTTTCTTCTAAAAATTTGACAGATGTAATTATAGTACAATCGTAGTGTAATTACATTGTAACTTATATGTAATTACACTGTAACTTGCATGTAACTACAGTGTAACTTATATGTAAGTTTCACATAATTTTGAATCGTTAGATCTATTACAAGATTTGTTTTGGTGATGAAGAAAACAAATCATAGCACACACATATGTGAAAGAATTTATTCCCACAACCTCCATTTTATCGAAATAACATGTTACGGAGAGATTTTTGAAAGTTACATACAAGTTACACTATAGTTACAGTGTAATTACATGCAAGTTACAGTGTAATTACACTACGATTGTACTGTAATTACATCTGTCAAATTTTTGGGGTAAAATTTGTCGACAAATATATAGCAAAATTGATAAATTCCCTCCAATCCCTCCCTCATGGAGATTAACCGAACAAGGCCTAAAGGATCTTGAATAATTTCATCATTTGTATCTTGTGAACGTTCTATTTTCTATTACTAAAGAGCGTACAGAGAAATGCAAGTCTTTTGCATGTTCGCGGAAAAAATACTAAGGAGAAGAGCCACGAGGATGTACATTTTTTTCAGTTTGAGAGGTTTTCTGAAAGTTGCTAGAGCAGTTCGAGCACTGGAAGTCAAGACTGAACTTTAGTCACTGCCATGTGCCATGGCTGCTTGCCTGCTTCACAATACCAAGAGCAACAGATTCTGTCGATTCACGCATCAACTGAAGTGTGACACTCGCTTACAAAAATTTGACTGATGTAGTACGAAAAAAAAAAATCAAAGTTGGCGTGCGGTGATGAGTCAGTAAAGAGCAGCTGAATTCCCAAACCATTTGAAAAAGAAAAGGAGAAAAGATGCTCAAAGCCAAAAGGGAACCGAGATGAGTAGGAGCATCTCATGCTGCCCTCAAAAACAAGATCAACGCAACTAATCCCACCACATGCATGCATGAACGCCACACTACCATCAGCATTCAGAAACCCACCTAAGCTTGCAGAAAAGCTATCAGCAGCAGAAGCAGTAGTTGCGTACGCCACCCAAAAGAGTGAGGAATCTTTGGTTTTTAACCACGCAAATGTTCATGTTCTTTCTTCTTCTTTTTTTCAGGTCTCCAGATCACCTTGCATTGCATTGCTCTCTCTCTCTGTCTGCATATCCGATGTTCTAGTTGGTACAGAGTTTCAGTTGTGTGAAAAATCTTTGTTGTTCCAATCACCATCGAAGTATCGAACTCATCTAATCACCAATCCATACTGTGTGCTGGTTAATTGGCTCTACTTTATGATGTGTCTTTAAATTACTACTCCTAGCTTATGCAGGATTAGGTGTAGTTTACTGCAAAGTGTTGAACGAGCTTATATTCGTCTTAATCCACAAAGATGTATTTTTTTCATGAACCTTTAGTTTGGATATGTACAAGAGTAACTTTAGTGCTCAACTGACGATCAGGTACACTGTCCAGCTGGTGGATACGTACGTTCTGCAGCTGACTTCACTGATGACTAGTGTGCAGAGTAAGCAGCTGCTTGATGACTGAAGTATATGTTATGTTAATTCCCATTTCATGGAAACTAATATTGTAATCTCGCAGTAGTTATGATCTTTGCAGTTTTACCTAAACTGACTTCTCACTGAAATGAAATGAAGCTCTTCTGCATTTTTTATAAAAAAAAATATTTGCAGTTTTACCTGAATTTACTTCTTAATAAAATGAAATGCAGTTCGATTAAAAAAAAAACCTTTGCAGTTTTACCTGGATTTACTGTCCTGTCCTGAAAAGAGATTAACAGCTGCAGGGTGGGTAATGCATATGCATGCTCGATCAGCATTTCGTCAGAGACGCGTCAGTGAGAGAAGACAAAGAGCTCGATCACGTTGAAGCAGCACAATATTCGCGTAACATCCACGAGCGAATCAAAGGCGTACTTGTAGTGTAAATGCTATGTTTATCTGAGATAACATATTTTATGATTTTGAGTACTTGCTCACTTTTTTCCTATAAAAAAAAAGAAACAAGTCTCATATATATATGCAGGGCATGTGCATTTGGATATTATGGATTTTGTTATAAAATCTGATAATCATAATGCATGTGCTGCAAAAATAAAGGACCATAGTTTGTACAACATCTTTTTTTGTTTCAGTTCGTTTCTTTTGTCGTTCTCACAAAAATGCATATTCCTTCATATTTTTGCGTGTTCCAACTCGCGTGTTTAGAGCTCTTTTTTTTTTCTTTTATTCAAAAAGAACAACTCTCATATATGCAGCGCATGTGCATTTGGATAATAGGAATTTTGTTAGGAATCTGCCAATCATAATACATATGTATTGTAAAAATAAAATATCATAGTTAGGACAAACATCTTATTTCGCCGTTCTCGAAAAAAATGCATATTCTTTCATATTTTCTTTATGTTTTTGACTCACGCGTACTAAACGGTGTGTTACTTGCATCACATGATACAGAGGCCGAGACTGATAAACGTGAAAAACAAAAGAAGACCAGGAGAGAAGTGCATATATTCCTTTTTCTCACACAAAATTCCTCCCTTACTAGCTAAGTTATACCATTTTCCTCAAGCCTCCCTCACCATCTCAAACTACACACACTTGCCTAGGAGAGTAGAGGGGAAGAAAAACACAAAATAAAAAGAGAGAATAGATGAGATGAGATGAGATACCATCTCTAGTAATCTCGATGCATCTCCAACGCATGGTTGGCCATAAAGCCCAAGCCAAAGGGAGAGAGAATTTGATACAACTTTTATTTTGCGCGCGAAAAGCTATCAAAGAGAGAGAAGAAGAAGAGAAAAACTTAGCAAAAGCAGCTTAAAAACAGCGTCGTCACGCTGCCTCCCGCTTCCCCCTCTTCGTCTTCTTCTTCTTCCTCCAATGGCGGTGGCGCAGGCGTCGCTGCTGCAGAGCTTCCCGTTCAGGGCGGCGGTGTTCGCGGCGTGCGTGCTGCTGCTCCCCCTCGTGCCGTCGCCGCAGGCGCCGGCGGCGGGGGGAGATGGTGGCGGCGGCGGCGGCCGTGGGGAGGCGTTTCTTGCCAAGGTGTGGGAGCTGCTCCACCTGCTCGTCGTCGGGATCGCCGTGTCGTACGGGCTGTTCAGCCGCCGGAACGACGCCGGGAGGCGGGGCGACGAGAAGGATGCCGCGGCGCAGGCGAAGGCGGACGCCGCCGGGTACGTGTCGCAGATGATCCACGACTCGCTGGTGTTCGACGACGGTGGCGGCGACGTGGCGCTCGACAGCCCGGGTGGCAACAGGGTGAGGTCGTGGAGCGCGATGCACCACCCCGACGAGCCTGTGGTGGTGGTGGCGACCGGCGGCGCAGGAGGCGGCCGGAGCCACGCCGTGGAGGCGGCGCAGCAGGCGCCGCCGCTGTCGCTGCCCGTAAGAACACTGAAGCCGCAGGGCGAGTCGTCCTCCAGCGCGGGCTACGGCGACGGCGGCGAGCCGTGGGCGGCGCGGCCGCGCAGGATCTCACAGGACACGCCCGGCGGAGGCGGCGGCGGCCATGAAACCGTGCTCCCTTCGCCGATCCCGTGGCGGTCACGGTCGGGGAGGTTCGACGCGTCGGCGCCGAGCCCCCCTTCGCCGTCGCCGAAGAGGCTCTCCCCGGCGTCGTCCCTGTCCAAGGAGACATTAGCCAAGGCCAGTGAGGACTACTCCTCCAGGCGGAGGAGCCCGTACAAGTCATCCCCACCGGCGCCGCCTCCGCCGCCACCTCCGTTCCTCGTCCACGGCTACCATCCGCCGGCGGCCGAACGCCGCACGGCGGCGAAGAGCTTCAAGGAGGAGCTGCAGGAGCAAACCTCCCACAGCTTCACTACCTCCGAATTCAGCCGTAGCAGCAGCAACTCCTCGTCGGCGAAGCCAAGAATCTCCATAGATAGCTCCTCCTCCTCCTCGTCGTACTACCCAGTTGCCAAATCGGTGAGAACAATCAGAGGAGGAAGAGAATCACTCCAGAGCCAGAGCCAAGAACAACCCGACGTCGCCGTCGCCGGCGACGCGCCGGCTCTTCTTCACGGATCGGATTCAGACGATCCGTACGGTGGCTACAGGGCGTACCAATCCATTCCCAGGTTCCAGTACGAGAGAGGCAGCAGCGACCCCATCCTGGGCAACGTGACGGTGTCCTCGGAGAGCAGCGACGACGACGACAGCGACGTCGACGGCGACGGCGAGCTCTCGACGAGGGGGAACTCGCCGAGGAGGGAGTCGTCGCCGGAGGTGGACGAGAACGAGGTGGACAAGAAGGCGGAGGAGTTCATCGCCAGGTTCAGGGAGCAGATCAGGCTGCAGAGAATCGAGTCGATAAAGAAATCCGCGGGGCCGCGTGGTGTCAAGCACGGCAAGTAGCTCGCCCGCCGCCCGCCGCCGGCGATCACCGGCGCCACTTTTTTACTTTTTTTTTTGTTCTCGTTTTGAGCAGAGATAGATAGTACGGTACTATTTGTATTTGTGATAGCTAATTAGTAGTTATCAAGAACCACCTGTAAACAAATTACATTCATGTAGATGATGAATGAGAGTGAGTGCATGTTCATGCTCAATGTCTGGGCAAGGAGATCGACTGTTGCATCTGGCAATCAAACTGGATATCTGTTCCATTATCTAAAAATCTTGCCATGAGCTAATCTGCTAGTAAAACATAGCAGTAATCTGTTACTTCTACTGTATCTTCTTCTGAACTTAACTGAAACAACTTCAGGTTTCAGCCTGTAATTCATTCAGTTCAGTTCAGTTCCCTTTACAGCAGCAAGCAATCTAAGCATTCAGCATTCAGCTTCAGTTAGCTGGTGAAGAATCTGATCCTGATCAGAGGCTACCCTTTAGACTTTAGCTTGCTGGTTTGATTCCAATCCTTGGTTGGATGAGTGGTCCAAATTTACCCAGTTGCACCAGTAGCTGTAATTAAGCCTGTAATTAATTAACTTGAGAGTTTCTTTCCTGTGGTGACCAAGCTGCATTCAGTACTGCATTTCTCTGTACTTTTCTCTCTACTGTATACTATGTCAGCTTGTTGAGAACTAGATTAGATCGGTTGGTTGTTGGAAGCACGCTAGGCTAATCTTGGTGCGTTGCTGACGCATCGTTGTCGGTTGTTTTGTCAGTTATCATCCTGGCATCATGCTGAAATTGATTTGGGGATAAGTTTTGCTCTGAAAACAAACAAACAATACACCATATCAAGGCATCGAAAGGAATGCCCAATGTCCATGGGTTGTTGTGCTTCCAAGAATGTGTAGACATGAGTGAAGGAGTGAGGTGTTACGCTGGAAAGAACAGGTAGGCAAAAAGTTAGGAGGAATATCAACAGGTCATCATCATGTTAATTGTTTTCAACTTTACAAATGCTACTTTTGAAACTCACGAGTTATTTGGATTTCCAATTAGTAATAGATTGAAATAGGCTCAATTTGAAACAGATTGAAATAGGCATAACTTGACACAGATTATTAACCGAGCGTCTGTGATGCATTATCTACACGGTTGTAGATATAAAATGAATATTTTGGTAAATTAACAATTTTTTTGGAAAAAGAAACTTTACACCCTCTCACATCGAACGTTTGAACACATGTATGAAATATTAAATATAGATTAGAAAAATAACTAATTGCACAGATTGCGACTAATTTGTGAGACGAATCTTTTAAGCTTAATTGCTTCATGATTTGACAATATGGTGCTACAATAAACATTTGCTAATGACGGATTAATCAGGCTTAATAAATTCGTCTCGCGGTTTACTTACGGATTCTGTAATTAGTTTTTTATTAGTGTCCGAACACCCTATGCGACACCCTATATAATATATGATATGACGTGCCAACTTTACACCCTGAATCTTAACACCCCATAAGTAATACGGCACAAGAAAAAATTCTTAAGAAGAATGTTTCTTTTTTAGGCACGTAACAACTAATTCGCCTTATACTTTGAGTGACTACATCACACCATAACTCATGTCCATTACATTAGACATCTCTACTTTTATTTTCGTGAAGAAATCTATAGCTATACGTGCATTTGTTCCAAAACGAAACAAACAAAAAAGAAAGATAATGACATAAACACACAGAAGGCCCTGCGAGATGAAGCAATGGATTAAGCGATTAACGTCCTATACAAGCATGGAACTATCCACTTTACCGGATTAGCGGTTTAACCCCCCACACGATCTCCTTAACCCCACCTCTGCAAATCCACGTGGCGTCCGCGTCCTCGAGTCAGTGCTCGGATCCAAGCCCATCCACAAATCAACGGCCGCCATGTCACCTCTAGGGGACCCACGCCCCCGCCCCCGCCCCCGCCCCCGCCCCGTTACCCTGCCCCACCTGTCGGTGGAAGTGGGCCCCACATGTCAGACGGAGGGGTCGCGCGCGGCCGGGTGTACTACTAATCGGATGCGCGGGGGTTGCTGCTCGGTTTGGGCAGTTTCGACTTTTTGGAGAGGAGAGGGTGGGGAGGCGTGAGCGCGAGGGAAGGGGAGGGGATTTCTCGATTTCTTCCGCGCGGTTGCGGAATCGCGAATTCAATTCGATTCCGCTCCACCACCACCACCTCGCGCCGCCCAGCTGCTCCGATTCGCGCTGCGGAGCTTCCCTTTTTCCACCCGCTGATCGATTGATTCGTTGTTTTTTGGGGGGGATTTTTTCTGGTGTGTGTGTTTTTTTTCCCGATCGGATCGGTCCAGATCGGGTCGATTTGGGCGGGGTGGAGGAGGTGGAGGGAAGGGGGAGATGCGGATCGAGGAGCTTCCGGGTGATTCCGGCGGAGGAGGTGGGGATGGTGGTGGTGGTGGTGGCGGCGGGGCGCTGCTGCAGCTGCGTCGTGGGGCGGCGGCGGCGGCGGTGGAGGAGGAGGGTGGGGTGGTGATGCGTGTGGCTTTCGACGCGAAGCGCGCGGCGGTGGGCGTCGGCGCGCGGATGCTGTTCTACCCGACGCTGGTGTACAACGTCGTCAGGAACCGATTCGAGCCGCACTTCCACTGGTGGGATCAGGTCGACGAGGTGGGGAAAATTTCCTACCCCCTCTTTTGATTTCGGTTGTTTTTGGAGGTTTTCCCCCCTCTTCTGGTTGTTGATCGCCGTGGCTTTCGCGTTCATCTTGTGCCGCCGACGGATTTTGCCCTGTAATGTAGCTTCTTACGGTGGTTTGCTGACCATCATGGCAGTTTGCACTCCAAACGTTTAGGGTTAGGTCTTTCCTACTGCATATGCATAGTGGAGAAGAGATTTTCTTCGTTTATAGTTCTTGCCGTATTTGGATTTTTGTTTCAATTTCGATTCGTTTAGTGTTTTGGACCTGTATGTGGGTGATTGGCACTACCTTTTCTGCAGTATTGATTTCTCGATCTGTTTAGAGTTTTAGTTTACTCTGCTCTAATTGTGTACTTTTCTTTTGCTTCGATCAGCATGTTCTGCTCGGTGCTGTTCCTTTCCCCAGCGATGTTCTGCGGCTGAAGGAGCTTGGAGTTTGCGGTGTTGTGACACTGAATGAATCCTACGAGAGGCTGGTTCCCAGGTGCCTGTATGAGGTAGTCACACTGCCAAATCATTCCACTAAATGACTGATCAAATGTGCTGAATAATATGTAGTTCTGTAAGTTTTGCTGCTTCTGTTTGTTAATTCTTTCCTGCGAGTATGGCTCCTGCATATTATTTGTTGTTACTCTGATAACGAGGAGGTGCACGGCCTTGTTGTAAACCACACTGGCATATAGCATAATCAGGTTCCAGTGGTCTCAGTGGTGCAATACTGCAATGTGAAGAGAGCAATTACTGGAGATTTCTGTGTTTGCCATCTAGATGCCCACCCATCAGATCAAGGGTTTGAGAAAAATACTAGAAGCGCCCTTTTGTTTAGCTGATGGGACCACAAATCGCTGTTTGTTAGGTACTATATTGTTATTACCTGACTGTGGTAGTTAAGGTAGATTGAAGATCCTAGGTCAGTGATATGTAAACTACTCATGGTCAACCTAAATGACAAGGTTATAGCAAACATTGTGTTAGTTCAGAAAAAAGAAATCTAATTAGGCATTGAAATGTTCATGCAACATGCTCCTTTTTGAACATTCTGCTTTCTTCTACGTTAAACTGTACATTTGGTGCAATCTTTACATGTTATCTAATCACGCTGGCGCTGTTTTTTTGTAATTTACAACTGATGTGCCATGTCCATGCTAACTTCCCTAAATTTTACATATATCTGTTTCTGCCTGCTGGTCATGAGCGAATGTTCAAATAACTAGCAGTTCTAGGTCACACAACTGAAATGGTCTTTTTGTTTTTTAGGCTCATGGAATTGAAAACCTGGTGTTACCAACTAGAGATTATCTTTATGCACCATCATTTGAGAACCTTTGCCGGGCTGCTGACTTCATCCACAGTAAGAATCTACTCAAATTGCATATCCTATAATACGACGGAATCACTATGTATATTCTAGTTTGTTTTTGACTGTACTGTTCATTGCATGAGTAGATATCAGAACTTGTGATTTGATACCTTATGTTTGGTTTGGTTTGTTTGTAGTAAGAGATGTTTTTTATGTTTGTTGGTCCCAACACCCTGTAATAAATAATTTGTGCATTGTACTTAACTCTACCAATATAATGGCCGTCGCCATTTGGTTTTGCAGTATGCTACTGCAGTTTCCTCTTGAAGCTTGACTGAATATGCTGCTACGTTGTGGATACAAAAAATTTAAGACCTTTTATTTACTGCCTTTTTTGCTCTGCTTGCTCTTCTACATTTTTACTTTTCGTGCATGTTGTGATATTCACTTCCTCTAATGGGGAGGTGGACAAAAATTTAAGTTCATTAATTTCGTAGAGATCCTATTGTGCTGTTGCAATTGTGATTTTTAACTAGGTTTGTCTCGTGTATTTATTTATGTTGTTTTAATCTTGGAAGGAAATGCTTTGTGTGGGAAGTTGACATATGTTCACTGCAAAGCTGGACGTGGACGGAGCACAACAGTTGTTCTTTGCTACTTGGTATGTTAGGTTATTTGGCCATGCAGATACGACTTAATTATATAATCGAAATTTGATACTGACCATTAACTCTGTACTTAGGTGCAATACAAACAAATGACTCCGGCTGAAGCTTATGAACATGTTCGCTTGCGCAGGCCAAGGGTGCTATTAGCTTCTGCACAGCGGCAGGTAAGCTGCCACAAAAAAAATTCTGTGCTTGTGGGCAGAATGATTTCATGGTTGTGTTTCTCTTAAATTCAGAATGCTCTTATTGTGAAAAAAAATATTATGCATTCAGAATTAAATAGGACTGCTTTCAATATCAACCGGACCCATTTATATGACTTCCATCTTGAAAAAAAATTGTTAGACACTAATATATGCAACTTATTATTGGATATTTGAAATGATTTTTAGTGGTCAAGGAGCTCCTTACATTTTTGCTAGTTCCAGAAAAGAGATAAGGTTTTGTCCACTATTCATGATAGTAATAGACACTGTGGCTATCAAGCTGCCCCTACCTTTTGTTTTGTGAACCGGTTCAACTCAATCTTTTAGATTTAGATGTTTGGAGATACTTTACAGTATGCAAGGAACACCTTTATGTTTTTGTCTCCTTTGTTCATATTCAACAGTCAGACTTCATTAACGCTGATGTGTCGCATGCCATATTTTGTAGGCTGTTGAGCAATTCTACCAGCTTAGGGTGAAGAAATCTGGGAAATCCATTTGCCTGGACAGCCCAATAATGAAACCACCGCTGTTCCTTGCCACTCGCAACCTCATTGCATTTGACGAGAAGACATTCGTCATGGTTTCCAAATCGGACCTCGAAGGGTATGATGCGGATACCTTGGCCGTTAACGTGGGCAGTGGCTTGTGGGAGATAAGCCTAGTATACCGCGTGCAGTTTGCGAGCCAGGCGGCCTTTGCAGGGTTCTCATACCTGTGGGTACGATGCCGTGCCCCCCGTAAGAACAAGGAGGCACTCCCTGTCCCTGAGAGTAACAATAGCGTGGGGAGCGAGAGCTGCTCCCTTGAGGCAGAGCAACTCGCCAAACCTCACCCATGTTTGCTTCAAGGTGTCATGGTTAATCCATGATCGTTCGACTTGCATTCGCCGCGACCTTTCTTTTAACTTTTTGTCTGGCATGTCATCCGTATATATTAAAGCCAAGAACATGCAAATGCAATGTGAAGTCCTTAACTCCAGTCTCCTCAGCAAGCAAAGAGTGCAGTTGCTTGGGTATGTACATATCTGTAATAAGTTGACTTCTACATGTACAGAGGTAAATGACAAGGTATCTCAAATCGCTGACCATGTGTCCCAACTAGCCCACTTGATTATTCGGTGGAAACTATCATATATTTTTCCTCTTAACTTCCACGCAACTGCTGTGCATTGCTCGAAGAGAATATTGAATGTGATTAGTAGCTAAAAGTTTCTCCGATGAAGACATGGAAGTGTTGGCTCTCGTCTAATAGGAAGAAACTCCATGAATTCATGCCCACTGTATAATGAATGGATTAACAGCATCAAGGACATCTTTGTAGTTTCTACCGTATATAGTCATATAGGGCTGGTTTGGTTTGAGGTATAAATTAGGCTTACAATATTTGGCAATTTCAATAGTGTTCAGTGTCTTATTTGGTTTGAAGCCAAATTTTAGCATGCCTAAGAAAATGGGTTATTTCAATAGTGAATTTTGTCTATTTTGGCTTCAATTTAAACACAACTTTGCCTTACCAAAATTAGTCATATCAAAACTTGCCAAAATTTGGTATTGACAAAATTTGGTAAGCTCTATTTAGGCCACAAACCAAGCCAATCCATGTATCTTCGTTGTTACATACACGGGGAACGCACGGAACGTACAGTTCTTCATGGGCCGTCGCAAAAAAGGTCGGAGTTTTAGTCTCCGAAACCCCCTTGAATGGGATGATTGGATCCAAACGTGAGACAACGTTACAAACGGAGCTAACTGTGATTCTGTGAACATCTATGGATAGTATCAGAAACCGGCAATACATGATCTTTTTTTTTTTTTGAACTAGGGCATGAAGCCACCATTTCTGTTAGAAATGAGCAAATACCAGAGGAGTCTGGTACAGTGCAGTTTAGCGGCAATACATCGATCGTATCAACACCTCAAGCTGCTGCAAGACCACCGGCGAGCGACTCCGGCTGGCATCGTCGGACATGGACGCGATCCCGGCGGCCGTCGACCAGTGACAGACCCAGGATTTTTATCATGGGTGTGCCCATCTAGTTCAAAAGGGTAAAGACAATCCAAAAACCTCAAGCACATAACACAATTCAAGCCTAATTTATCAGAAGTGCAATACAGACAGTGAAATAATTCAAATAAAGTCTTATATAACAAAACGGTGAAATCTAAGTCGTGGCACTTTTTTCATTGCATAGCAACACCCAAGCTTAATTTTCCATGTTTTTTTTTTGTTTGAACGAGCTAATAGAATTGATTTGCCCATACTATTTCTTAGTTTCCTGTCTTGGAGTTTCCACATTCCATCCTATTTGTCTGGAGGATACCCTCTGCTGTCCAGTGTCCACCCCGATGGACGACAACTTCAGGACGGTGACGATGGAACAATGTATGAGGTATCCGCTCTACCGATCTGTAATTAATGAGAGGGAAACGACGGCGTCGGCGTCGTTGCAGAAGGAGCCACCGCGCCGCGCCTCGGAGGCGCTCGAGCTCGCGTTTGCGGTTGCTGCTCATCTCGGCGACGGCGACGAGTGAACGGAACGGACTCCTCAATCTGCTTGCATATCTGACGCGGACATGATGGGCCAAATGCGGCCCACATGTCACCCACGTCATCCTGGGCCGTGTCGGCCCACTTAGATCCGTCTCGCCACCGCACGTCCGTCTGATTCTCTCTGCGTTTCACCATGAGAACTGCAGTTAAAACTTCTTCGGAACAAAGACTGACAAATTCTTCAGAGCATAAATCAGAAAATTAGACTGAAGAAAATTCTCTGAAGTTGGGGGGGTGGGGTGGGTGGGCTATGACGGTGAGGTTGTCGGCGTGAGAGAGGAGGACGGAAATAGTGACGGGATTGGCATGGTTCCGATTTTAAAAATTCTCAGTGGCACCGAGCCGATAACACGAATTGTAATGTTATATTTTTCTAATATACCATATTTGTAATGGCATAGATTAAATTAACCCTTTCTTATTTGTGAATAAAGTGCCGACTGAACTGAGTTCTATTGTTGATAGCTGAATTCTTTTTTAAAAAAAATAATGACGTGCTTTTATCCATTTTGCTTTGCAGTGTGATTTCAGGAACCAGCAGTAGCTATGCAAAGTTGCAAACCCAACTGAAAAAAGAAGGGGAACTATCAACTACTAGTAAATATACTAACCACTAACTACTTTTTTATTGACTTTGACTGACAACGTCATTTTTCAGCATGATGCCTGTAGACAAATGTGCTGTCCAAGTTGCCATTTTATTTGTTTTTATATCAGAGGAATAATGTATTTTGTCATTATTTGTGCTTGCTTTCAAGTTAAGCTGGCAGTTTGGCATTTTCACTCCACATGTTTTACTGGATGCTTTTTCTGAATTTTCTCTGTCCAAGAATGAATTTATGCCTTCTTTATTCATTTTGAGCAGAGGCATACAATTGCACCAAATATTCTTCAGCCGATTTAGTTATCTGGATTTGCATTGTGCATGAAAGTAACTTGATCGACTTCTTCCTGTCCTGTTCTTCAGAATTTTTAATGTTGTTTCATCTAGAGTTTCAGAGCTTCAGACAAGCCATTCCATGTGTTGGAAAATAACAGAATATCTTGACTTATAATTCTAACTGGATTCATCATTTTTCCTGTCGATTTATGCGAACTCGAATCTTCACAAAACTTGAAGATATTCACCCAAGAAGATCCTGACAAATTTGTCTAGAAGTTTTGCCAAGAAACTACCAGTGGGTTCTGTTCTACCTGTATTTACTGCTCATGTAAGTTTGTACTGAGGTTGCTGAAATGTGATTGTATTTAGCTCCAGTCTCCATATGCTTTATTTGCATGTATTAAATACGGCAACATCACTGGTTATGGATTTGATGCACTAAACATGCTTCTTCTAATTGAAATTTAACTTAATCGACAGTTTCCTGTTCTGTTCTTCAGAAGTACAGTTTCTTCCAGATGTTCAGACAAGCCATTCCATGTGTTGGAAAAGAAAAACATAATATCTTGACCTGTTAATTCCTTCTAACTGGATCAATCATTTGTCCTGTTTATTCATGCGAACTCGATCCTCAACAAACGTGCAGAAATAACCACTAAAGATCCTAACAGATTTGTCTGACCAAGTAGCTATCGCTTCTGAGAAAGTTCAGTACATCACAACGCAAGTTTGGCCTGTGCTACTGCTTCAGATTTCTCAATGAAGGAGAGATCAGGCTGCAATGCAGGAAGAGAATTCAGATGCACACGTGCAATGGTTGATCGCTGCATTGATCAACCAACCGGTCATGCCTCCTGAAATGGCACATGGTGATGAGAATTCAGCAGCACACATCATCGTCAGTTGATTTCCGGGTCAAAATGGGCACCATGGATGAGTTTTCTTCGATCTGAACATCCTTTTTTTCTCCTCGTTTGACATTTCTGTAGTGTGTGTTGGTTTTCAGAAAGCACAAATAAGTCAGTGACATATAGCCATCATCTGTGTGAAGTTCAGTACAGAGACGAGACCAACCAAACCAACAAATTTTCGTCTTCTGAACTGCTTCTGCATGCATCGTGCTGTCAACCACACATGCATACGGATTACTGAACTGCATCTTGTTCAGGTCAATGGCCTCTATGCATATGATGTCCTCCCTCCGTATTAAATTAGATGTGTTGTAAATAAAAAAAATTCTTATCTTTGACCATTAATTCCTAAAAAATCACATAGTTTAACAGCGTGCGAATAATTATATATTATGAAAGTATTTCTAATGATTATTCTAAAAATATAGATGTTAAACTATATAATTATTCGCACGCTGTTAAACTATACAAGTTTTTAAAAATTAATGGTAAATTATCATGTTGAATTATACATGTTTTTAAAAATTAATGGTAAAAAGTAAAAGTGTTTGATTTCATATAAACTATGTGATTATAATATGAAACGGAGAGAGTAATAATCACATAGTTTAACATAGTGCGAATATTATGAAACGGAGAGAGTAATGCATCTTTGTTTGTTGAGTAAATTTCACAAAATCCAGTTTTTGAGGCACCCGTAATGCAAAACCCCTAGGTATTAAGATTTGTTTCGAATAACCCTAGGTTTTGGGGCAAAATGTTTCAAGAAACCCCATGTTTAAGCTAATATCATTGTTTTTGACTAATTATATATTATGAAAGTATTTCCCATGATATACGTGTTTGGACTTATTTTAACGAGCATCGGTTATTGGTAGTATGGCTGTTTATGTATATAAGTAACTGGTTAATGTGTCATTATTAAGGGGTTGTGTACTTGTGTTGCACTTTTTAAATGGTGTAATACAAAAGTGAGGAAGAAGATAAAGTACACGAGTGGTATATGTATTTTGAGTTTACTAATGTGAACATATACAATAATAAAACTATGAGTATTTGATGTAAACATATGGCTTTTTGAAACATTTTGCCTCAAAATCTAGTGTTACTCGAAACAAGTCATAATACCCGAGGTTTTATGTTGTATGTGTCTCAAAACCTGGGGTTTTGTGATTTACTCTTGTTTGTTTGTTTGTGTTAGGCCTGTTTTAGTTTCCAAATTTTTTTCCCCAAAAACATCACATCGAATTCTTGGACATATGTATGTAGCATTAAATATATATTAAAAAAACTAATTGCGCAGTTGGGGAGAAGTCGTGAGACGAATCTTTTGAGCCTAATTAGTCCATGATTAGTCATAAGTGGTACAGTAACCTACATATGTTAATGACGGATTAATTAGGCTCAAAAGATTCTTCTCGCGGTTTCCAGACGAGTTATGAAATTAGTTTTTTCATTCGTGTCCAAAACCCCCTTCCGACATCCGGTCAAACATCCAATGTGACACTCAAAAATTTTCTTTTCGCGAACTAAACATGCCCTTAGCGTCATCTATGAGGTCAGAAGTTCAACCCTTGGACCTGACCATGGCCGGAGCTCGATGTAGCTTAGTGTATTTCCATTGGCTTGATCACATATTCAGACAGAAGGATCTACATGCGAATTGCTGATGAATCAGTTGAGCTACGCGAGTTGGTCTTCTGAATTGCTTCCATTCTACGCCAAGGAAGGATCAGAATTCAGAGGCAGAAGCGAACAATGCTTCACCGTATCAGATCAGATGCTACGTGCACGCGCAGGAGCTGACCTGCTGGCTCAGGAACAGAAAAGAAATTCACAACTGGAATCTGGATGTCCTACCTAACCCTTCTGAATATGTATTGGACTGAACAGTCGCAGCAACAGTAAAAGTGCAGTTCCTGAGTACTAATCCTGCTAATAAACTCGTATTAACCTCGCTTTCTCTGCTCTGACTAACTACACTCTGCTCCAGGAAAGCATGTGAAAAAGAAAAGAGAGAGAAAAAAGAATTGAAAAGACAGTAGCATTGGCCCCAGTAATGAACACTACTTAGTAAGCACAACATTTCAGCCTTTCTAATCAGGGACTTTGTGCAGGCAATACTAGCACAATCATTGATCACCAAGCAACTTTGCATTTGCACACCACAAGTCCACAACTGCACAAAACACAATTAGTGTACAATTAAAGTATTGTAAACTGACAGGCATCATCATTGATTACCAGCTTTGAAAACTTCATCAAGCAAAGCAAGGTTCAGCAAAAGAGGGGTATAGTATACTGTACTAGGTGTTAGCAAAAGCAGGGAGCAAATGTGTCCCATGAATTAGCAAATTTTCTTCTCATCTCTGCAGCTTTTGCTCCCGGATTTAAGCTGAGGGGCTCCGCGTGGGACCTGTTTGCTTCGTGATCCCTCCACATCTAAGCCCTGCACACAAGAGTAGTACACCTAATGAGATAATTAATCACTTTGGTTAAACAATGATGCATCACCTCGCACGCATTATGCCTCTGTTGGATGATGATGATGCCAAATGATTTTTAGTAGTTTAGTGGCATCCTGCACATGGCATGCTGGCTGGGGAGGCTAATGATCCTGATTATGTTAGGCGCAAATCTAACCAAGATTGCATTGCATCACCAGACCAAATCATGCGTGCACACCTGCACCTACTACTAATTAAGCTATGGATTACTTAACTAATAGTAGCGACAACTCACACATAATCTACGAGTACTACTAATTAAGCCATTGCTTGCTTTTCTATGTTAATCCCAAGTATTAGGGCATGCTATTTTCAGCTTATCTTTTGTCTATACAATTTCTCATAAAAAAGATCTTCTACTGCATTATTTAGATCACTTGTTTTAAGCTATTTATAAATCACTGAAGTTTATTTCTCAAAATATTGATTTATCATCAAAGTAAACAAAATCCGTCTCAATAATCCGTGCAAAAACATGTTTAGAATATATAGGGCCTTATTCCAGTGATACTGGATTGGTATGATCTGTCTGACGCAAGTTCAGTAAGGTCCAGGAAACTTCGTCTTGTTCCAATGATCTCATCTTCAGTAGCTTTCATCCAGATTTGATGAGATATTTCCCCTGCAATCACCGTACTACTAGTAGTAGCTTCGCCAAGATGGCCAGAGAACATATGAGCCAAAAGTTGCTGCAGATTGTGTGTTGGAAGAGGTCAAATTCTGCTCATCTTTTCTTGCCCGGTTCAGACGGCAGCTACCACTAAACCTTCTGACTGATTAATTGACTGCCTGTTTAACAGCGACACACATGTTCAGAGACTGATTAATTGATTTGCAGAGACTGTTGTCACTGTTGCTTCAGATTCAGCTTCAGTTTCTTGATCTGATCCCCTTTTGTTTCTTGCAAGTTTTGCATCTCTGAAGTTAGCTATAGCTTAGCTAGATGTTCCTGTCAGGAAGCTTAGAATGCTTCAAAGATAAGATCACAGGGAATGGAAAGAAAAGGAGAAGATTTCCTCTTTGGAATTCATCCTCACTGATGCCTGCACTCGGAGATGTTAATAATTGCACCGTTGACAGTTCGACCCCTGTTAATTAATTAATTAATTACTCTGGTCTTATACATATGAGGAGATTAACAAAACAAAGCAAGGAAAATCAGCCATCGTTATCCTGAGATCTCAAGTGCCACAAGAGGGATAGTAAGCATCAATACAGTAGTAATCATATCATTCTTTTGGCAGTAATTAGTAGTCCAAGAACACTACAGATATGAAGGAATTAATATTGAAAACTTTTATGATCCATTTCATGCATCACTTTATACAAAGACACCATATTCTTTGCTGAGTAAACAACAAACAGGGTGAAGTGAGAGATAGGAAAAAAAAGGATTATGAAACTAACTAAAAAGTTCAAAACCAGAGCTAAATTATACACGTAGTATAAACAAGAAAACTACAGGGGTCCAACCCTAATTAAGTAATTAATTAGTACCCTGCTAATTAAGAAAAAGCCACTACTCATCTCTAATTAACTAATTAATCAGTAGTGGGGTCTCTACGCCGACGACCTCTGCGCCGCCGCCGGCGGCCACGGGCGGGTGGGCACCGGCCGCGCGGGGGCGGCGCCGGAGTTGTTGCGGGTGGTGGTGGCTGCGGAGGCGACGCGCTCGCAGGAGGGGCACATGGTGAGGGTGGTGGGCGGCGGGACGCGGGCGCCGTAGAGGTGGTGCGGCGCGGCGGCGGCGGTGGCGAGCTTGAGGGCGCGGAGCTCCTGGAGCTCGCGGTGGAGGCGGCGGTTCTCGTCGGTGAGCGTTTCGCAGCAGCGCTTGAGCAGCTCGCAGTCCACCTCCGTCTGCTTCAGCTTCGTCCTCGCCCTCCTGTTCTGGAACCACACCTCCACCTGCCGCGGCTTCAGATTCAGCTGCCTCGCCAGAGCCGCCTTCTGCTTCTGATCAATCCAGCAAGAACAAGTCAATCGGATTGTTCTTGATCGATTTCATGGTGGATTGGTAATTAGTTTGATTGATTGATTGTTTTGCTTACGGGATTGAGGGTGTTGTGCTCTTTGAAGGTGTCCTCGAGGACGGCGGCTTGGTCCTTGGAGAGGCGGAGCTTCTTGCGGGATCCGCCGCCGGAGTCCTCGTCGTCGCTGGCGGCGGCGGCGGCGGTGGCGGCAGATGGTGCGCCGCGCTTGCCGCTGAGGCTGGAGAGCGTGCTGTTGGGGGAGGACGCGCCGGGCTCCTCGTCCTCCTCGCTGCAGCTGGGCCCCCTCGCCGTCGTCGTCGTCGTCTCCGCCGCCGGCGCACGGTTCACGTCGATCCCCCGCAGGAACGGCATCTCGATGACGTCGTGGCACGCCATCATCGCCGACCTCCCCCGATGATCTGCACACAAACTAACCTTCGTAAGATCGATCCATGCATGCACGCACGACTTCGACGTAAGTCCGTCCATCTATACTCACCGGAGGAAGACGAGGAGAAGAGACCGCCGCCGTTCCAGCCGCACAGCTGCTGCTGCGGCGGCGGGGCGGCACCACGGCGCGGCGGCGGCTGCTCGTCGTCGGCTGCACCACCGGCGACGCCGAGGCTGAGCCCAAGCCCAAGCCCGAGCCCGAGCCCGCCATACTGCTCGTCTCTCCTCCCATGAACCATCATCTCCATTGATTCCTCTCAACTCTCTCCACTTCTCAACACTAGCGTGGTGAGTTCGTTCTTGGGCTTGATGGAAATGGAGGTGAGGGACTGAGGGTGGTGGTTGGCGAGGAGGAGGAGGAGGAAGCTTTTAAAGCGTGGGGGAGACAGGGGAGCTTGATTAGAGGGGGTAATTAAGGAGGAGATTAGATCAAAAGCGATATTTTGTGGGGTGCAGGAAAAGTCAAAGAAAATACTAGTAGTAGTAGTATTGTGCATGCATGGGCTGCTAGTATTCTTTTGCGTGGAATGGGCGCACGCGTCAGCGTCGCAGCGCAAATGATGAGCAGCTTCTCCTGTTCGGAGGGAGCGGGGGCACTCATTGACTTGTCCCCCGGGGTTGGGGCCGGGTGGGGCCCACCGGACATGACTTGTTGCTCCTTTGACCCTGGTTCCTGGCCATGCCTTCAGTTGAGCCTGCCCATAGCTCGCAACCTGAGGTTTTACGGCTTTACGCTAAAAAAATAAAAAAATATAGAGAGAGAAACGCCCCTTCGAATATTTTTTAAGAAGAAATTATAATCGTGGTGAGGATTCTTAAGGTTGAAACCACACGTCTTTTTATCACTGGACTATTAAGTATATCTCCTGAGGCTTATCCACTTTGTCTACTAATATAGTGAAACATTTTTCCTAGTGTGTGTTATGTTTATTCACAAATGTTAAGATTTTTTTATACTCCCCTAACCCTATTTTTCTATGTACTATTATATCTTAAATAGAGAGTAGTATTATTTGTCTATTTGATTATCTTTCTTTTTATCTTATCCAATCACCCTCAATTCCTCCGTAATTGAGAGATACCAGCAGAGTCTTTCCCAAACATTAATCTCTAATCTCCTTGTCCAAAAGAAAATCTAATTATAGTTTAAAATTTTAGCTCACAAAAAATATTTTTCTTCCTTAATACTATTTACTATTTCATCTTTTTATTTATTTTTTTAACCATCGAACTAATAATACTCTCTCATTCCCCTAGTTTTCTCCTCTCCTTGTTCTCTCCAAGTATTAATGAATAGTATATTATTTGCTTAACCTCATGTATAATCTCACTTTTGACCACTGAAAACTATGGACCAGTTTAGGGGAGTTTTTAACTGTTGCAGCTTCTCTTAGAAATCAGAAGCTCTCCAAACAGTCTAAGTTTTTTTCTAGATTCTAAAGCTGTAGTTGTAAACTACAAGTCAAAAACTGGAAAACATATCTTTTTCAGATTCTCAGAAGTTGGCTTCTCAGAATCAGGGTGTGTTTGGTTGTTTGCATTGTTTTAGCCTGGCCCATCTCTTCCATCAAGGCTGAGTTTGGCCTGGCTAGGTAGATACATATGCAACCGTTTGGTTGGCTGTATTGGTTTAGCCAGGTTAGCGTGAGATTCTGCTTGGTTGCTTGCACCAAAGATACGGTTTGAAAGAGATTTTGTTTGTTTGGTTGTATGGATAGTAGGTATGAGTATTTTCTTTCTTTGAAGGAGAGATTACCTCACTTAGAATTAATAGTGAAAATTCTTACCATCTACGAAATAAAAGCGTATTTATTTATGGTATATATATATATCAGATTTAATAGTACATGCAAAATATACAAAGCATTGATTTCGGAGCTCCTGACAACAATAATTGAAAACAGTATCGGATGAGCATATACAGTTGCACAGCAGTACATATACCATATTTATCAGTGGTTAATGACATTCGGTGGAAAAAAGAAAGAAAAAAAAAGGAGAACAGAGCTCGCAGAGGAACTTGCCGCCGCCGGTACCTAGCCGCTCGTGCCACCCAGCTAGGCATGTTCGCCGCCGTCGGTGCAGCGGGTCTAGCGGCCGGGAGGGTGTTGTGGTTACTCGGATCTGGCAGGCCCGAGCTTCTAACCTCTGAATCTGGCGAAAAAAAAAAGGTGAGTAGGAGATGGATTTGAGGTAGCTGTCTGTGGCGGCGAGGGTGTCCGCGCAGCGACGAGCTCAAGCCGGCGAGGAAAGTGGTGCCGCTGGCGACGACGACGAGCTTAAGCCAAGCTCATACTTCGACATCTCCGTGCAGGTAGATCTGGCAGTGGCGAGCTCATGCCCTCCGGATCCGCCGGTAGAGAGCTCTTGGCGAGCCCTTGCTGAAGAAGAGAGGGAGGAGCAGGACTTGCAGCTAGCCTGATCTGGCCGGCGGAGATGGAGATGGTCGCCGCTGGTGGCCATGACCGGCAATAGCGAAGAGAAGAGAAGATAGAAGAAATGAGGAAGAAGGTAGGGTGGTGTCGGGGACCCCATCGTCTCTCCGGCTCTCCCTGCACGCGCGGGTGCAGTGCTTGCATGCGCGGGTGCGGCGCCGCTGCATGCGTGGAGCCAGGATGAGCAGCGAAGCTCGATTCGGTCGTTCCTGCTCAGCCTGGCTGCGAGAGACTTTTTGCATCTATTCGGCCTGGCTGTGGGACACGTGCAGTCAACCAAACAGTCTACAAGTTGCATCCGAGATGCGAGCCAGGGACGAGCCAGGCAACCAAACACACCCTTAGCTCCCCAAGCAGGACCTATATCTCTTTAGGGACGGACGAAGCAACTAGACAGCTTAAAATGGGACTCCCTCCATCCCAAAATAAGTGTAGTTTTGCACTATTCATGTTCAACGTTTGAACGTTCGTCTTATTTGAAAATTTTTTATGATTAGTATTTTTATTGCTATTAGATAATAAATCATGAATAGTACTTTATGTGTGACTAAATATTTTCAAATTTTTCACAAATTTTTCAAATAAGACGGATGATCAAACGTTGGGCACGGATATCCACGACTGCACTTATTTTGGGACGGAGGTAGTATAAGCAGTAGTACATTGCTCCATTTTAAGCTGTTGACTTTTGGGGTGCCTATTTTCTTTTATGAAGATATAGCCCAAGATGTGACAGAGATGCCACAAAGAAAAAGAGAAAAAGAGAAAGATAACAGATGTACTCCTATCAGTGGAATAGTCTCCGTAGTCCGTACCGAAAGTATGGACAATTGGTTGCAACCTCAAAAAAAAAAAAGGCTTACAAATCTTCCGCATATTCCTAAGAAAAGATGAGAGTGAAATAAGTAAGCCACATTGAAGCAATCCATCACTAATAACACAACATGTGCACATCCTCGAATGCGATAACAAACCTGGTAATTAATAGTCGAGAGTGTCGGCAACAACCGTGTATTGCAGCAGCCAGCCATATATACGACAATAGAGCTAATTGTATCGATCAAGTCCATTATCGATTAAACCGATTCCTATCGCTTACTACTACGTCCCAAAAACTGGCTACGAACCTGACGTATATGTCCAGGTTTATAGCTAGGATTAAATTTTTTTGGATAGAGGGGTACGTACAAAAACATGTGTTCCAACGAAATTATGAGATCAGTTACATGGATGCTCGTATTTACAGCTAATTATCCTTTTAACAATGTCGGTATAAATCTGTTGTGACTTCATAACTCTTATAACATGCAGATTCTATCTTGAGAGGTACTCATATAGATAGATGTACACGCATGCATTTGTTTACAGGAGCGAGTATAAGTGTGTTTATACAAGCGTTTGCGTCTATACTTAGGCTGAGTTTGGAAGGTGGAGTTCCCCGTGGTTTCCGGTGTTACCCATTAATACGTGATTAATTAAGTAATAGCTTAAAGACTTGATAAATGGATTAATATAATTTTTTTAAAGTAACTTTTGTATATAAAAAACTTTTGCAAAAGTCATACTCCACTGTTTAGCCGTTTGAAAAGGTACGAACAGGAAAAAATGGGGAAATAACACGACCTTAGTATCAATAGTATGTGGTATGCCTAGATTCTACGAGCAAGGCGTGGCATAAATCCGCCACGGCAGTTACGGTGGACACCCAGATTGAACATGGTTTCCATTAAAAACATAAACCCGGATCAGAAACCATTCTCAGCAGCCACTTTTTATATTTCTTATAGTGAAATTTACGCATTTCAACAAAAGACATGAACTAGTCGCTGATGAACGAGAGCAAGATCGACGACGTGGCACAATCCGGCGCGGCGGCGATGCACTACAGTTGGGTCGTACGTGGCCCATGGACCATGGTGCGTGCTGCCGGACGCCGACGCGAGGCGTGCGGCCACGCTGTCCCCTTCCACCCAACCATCATCTCCTCTCCTCTCCCTGCCGCCGCCGCATCATCGCCCCAATCATGCCCATCACTGCATTGCCCCCACGCCAACCCGATTACGTCATCTGTCCCAAAAAGAATCAATGGTGTATTTAGTTCACGTTAAAATTAGAAGTTTGGTTGAAATTGAAACGATGTGACGGAAAAGTTAGAAGTTTGTGTGTCGAAAAGTTTTAGTGTGATGGAAAAGTTAGAAGTTTAAAGAAAAAACTTTGGATCTAAACTCGGCCTAGGAGGGAATGATGTGACCCCTCCTAGATCAATGAATATGGACACCTCATATATCCACATACATAAACTAGAGGTCACATTTCTTAGGTTGATTTTTTTTTTGGAACTCGACAAGCCAAGCTCGATTTTAAGCCGAGCCGAGCCGGGAGCAGCAGCCGGTAGTAGTGGGCTAGTGGGCCCAGGGGTCACGTGGGCCGAGGCGGGAAAGCAGGAGGGGAAACCGGGGTGGGAGGGCCCACCTACTCACGTGGGCGGGAGGGGCCACGTCGGACGCGGCAGGCTTCCACGTGGGCCTCCCCTGCCTCGCCTTCCCCCGACAACACACACCTGCTTTGCTTCCAATCATTGGAGCCACTCATCACCCATTTCTTTCTTTTCCTCTCCTTGTTTCTTTTTCTTTATTCACTTTTTTTTTCATCTCTCTCTCTGGTGGCATCGTCGTCGACGCTCGCGGTTTATTCATAGCTTTTTTTCAGTTTGACATTCTCTCCCGATCCATAAAGTAAATTCCAGTACATATTTGGTTTGTCTCCACACAAAAAGAAAGAAAAAAAAAGAAAGAAAGTTGGAAAAAAGAAAAAATATATTTGTCTGAATTTTCTAAAACATACATAACTTGATATTCCCTCCATATAAAAATATAAGAATATAGTACTAGATGAAACATGTCATACTACTGTGAATCTGGATGGAGAGTCCGTCCATAATGGTAGTATTAAGATATATATATCATTTAGTACCAGGTTGATATATTGCGGGAGTAGTATATAAATTTGTTTGATACAAATCTTTTATTTGGATATTTTGAGTCAACAGTCGATTAATCAAAGAGAAGAAAAAAAAGTATACTCTCTCCGTACTTGTAGGAAGTCGTTTTGGATAGCGACACGGTCTCCAAAACACAACTTTATTCTATAAAAATATTTATTAAAAAGTGATATATGTATACTTTTATGAAAGTATTTTTTAAGACAAATCTATTCATATAATTTTTATATTTTTAAACTCAATAACTTAAAAATTATTTATAATTTCTATTTTTAAGGTTTGAATAAACGACTTCCTTTACTATCACGTAGAGAGTATACTGACCAACTTGTAAGCAGCAGCAGCTGAGGACCAATCGACCATGAGTACAAACGTGTAGCATGAATGCATTCTTCGGTTTTTCTCCTGGTGATGTGATATATATCTGTACTCTTATCAATCACGTACCCAAACTAATCAACTGTGGATTAATTAATTACTATTTTCCATATATTTCAAGCTTTGACTAGTAGTTAATTAGTCTGTCCCGTCGATCGTACGTGTACCGGTATATACATACGAACGAGATGTTCTATCTATCTATCACACTCACGCGTAGTACTCCAGTAACATGTACACGTGTGTAACCATGGATGGGTCACTGGATTAGCAAGTCGTTGTGCATCTAGACGTGTACTTTACCATATACACTTGTACCTGCATGCATTCTTCCTGGTGGCCAAGCTCGCCACGTCCGCGCGTACGTGGCCCGCTGCACGAACGGATGCACGTAGTGTACGTGCAATTTCATGTCATCAATATTAGCAATTCCACCATCTTCTCCCATACTTAGCTTCCTCCACAAGATTTAGAGTCTCTATGCGTATAAGATTTAAATGAAAGGACAAATCAAATATTTGAGACCAGAACTCGATGAGTCATCTTGATATTCATTGATTATCTTGATATTCATTGATTGTATATACTCTTTAATTTTTGTCACGTATAAAATAAGTTAATTTCTCTTTAATCTTGACGATAAAAGCAATAGGTCTAGTTTTTTTTTTTTTAAGAAAGAAGTATACTAGTATGATCCATGGAGGCATCGACCAATCAATCTATCAATCAATGATTCATTATGTTTTGGAAGACTAATACTAGAATAGATAGATAGCTTGGCCCATGAGATCGATCGATCGATCGAGTTGACAAGAATCAATCGATTGGACCGTGTACGTGATACTAGTAATGACAAATTGGAGTAACTTGGACGCGAGGGCACTTGTGCTGGATGGTTCCATCGATCCATCCATTGACCATCCGTCGACCAATTAAGCTGCCTGCCTGTATGCGTTGCATGCATGCCGTGTTGCCGTCATGCTCATGCATGCATGTGGACACACTGCACGCGCACCACATATACAGCATGTGCTACTCTCTTTATCTATAAATATAAACGTTTTAAGTTTTAAAATTTTATGAATCATAAGCATTTCTATGATGTTATGATGTTGTTTGTTAATTTTAATAGTCACAAGTGACAGAGATCCACAAAGAAATAGCAGCCGGGCTGGGTGTAAACAAACTAGACAAAACTATAACCCTTTTCTATCTTATATATGGTAAAGAAAAATAGAGGCTTATATGGTTCTCGCGTCAATAATGAAAGCTCGAGCCTCCATTGGGCCCTAAGGCCCTAATCCCCATGGACCAAGGTAGAGCCGCCCCTGACAGTCACCTCTCGTTTTAATTTCCTCCAACCATAATTTAATCACAAACCATCAAGGACAACAAATTATTTTTTTCTTAAACATAACCTCTTATAAATAACTTAGAAATTATTATATTTGTGGTCGAAAGATGACCAGAGATTACGAGTGACGACCTGATGCATGCATGATCATTCATCTATCGCCAAGCATGCATGCATGGTTGTACACGTGTTAATCGATCAATCATCAGTTGATCTCGTATGTGTGAACTGGACAGCCAGCTACGACTGCTACTAGGTCTTTCTGCTACTTAGTAGTAGGTCAGAGTCATATACGCTGACGCCAGATCGATCGATCGCTAGCTGGCCTGATGCATCCATCCATGTATCGTCCGTCGATGGCTAGAGGACTGTCTTCCTAGGTCCTTGTTGAATGTTGATTATAGAAATGGTGCATGCGAGTGACCTAGCTCCCACATAAAACAAATATACGATTAGACGTGACACATTTTATTACATAAATCTAGAAAAAAAAATCAAAGATATATCTAGATTTGTAGTAGTAGAATATATCATATACTTCCTCTTCCCTAAATGTTTGACACCGTTGATTTTTTTAAACATATTTGACCATTCATTTTATTCAAAAACTTTGTGAAATATGTAAAACTATATATATACATAAAAATATATTTAACTATAAATCAAATGAAGGGAAAAGAATTAATAATTACTTAATTTTTTTAATAAGACGAACGGTCAAACATTTTTAAAAAGGTCAACGGCGTCAAATATTTTGGGATGGAGGGAGTACATTACTATATTATTTTTTTATGGGTTAGTAGGAGTAGCTTGCTTCCGTGAGCGTCAGATTAAACGATGGATCGATCATTAGCGATAGATCCATGCCAATTATTCCTTCCGACTTTTAATATGCATGCATATTAGCGTTGCTACGAACGACTTGCTTCAGATTTATAGTGCTAGCCGTTTGAACCTTCAATTTGGAGAAGCATATTACTCCTAATTAGCAGCATGTAAAACGGGATAGCTTCGATGCGTGGTGCATGTTTAACTACCGACAACCTCCAGCGCCGGGGTTGGCAAATGGCCTCGATCTGTCACCTTTGTGCAAACGACGGCGAGTCCTGCTCCCACATCTTCCATGATTGTCCCTTCACAAAGCAGGTTTGGACAAGGATTCGAGATCGGCTTAGCCTTTCCTGTTCGGTGCCCAGTGGCGGACACAGTTTTAAAATATAGATGAGACGAAGAATGAAGATATTTACTCGATAAGCAATCGAACACAACACATATCATATTTATATATCAATCGTATAATTGTCTTGATCATTGTTTATGGCGTGCATGCATTGTGAAGAGACAGACGTCTAAACCTTGTTATAGATAATTTTGATGGCCTATAACTATTATAAGGGGGTGGAGAGGGTCTTGGGGGTGTGGGGCGACACGAGTCGTAGCTGGGATGGTCGATCCACCATGCCTAATGGGTAGATCCGCCCATGTCGGTGCCGGTAGAAGATCTTTCCTCTTGGTGGTGTTCGGTCCGAAAATCAGTGCGCAAGCAAGACAGAAGGACATTTGACGCCGGGGTGATCCTTGTGACATGCCTCATATGGAAGGAACGTAATGCTAGAGTGTTTGATGGAAGAGCAACCTCAGCGGACCATCTTTGTGCCACAATTGTGGAAGAATGGGAAGCTTGGAAAGCGGCCGGTCTGCTGTGCGAAATTGAAGCAAGAAGCCCCATATCCATGAATTCGGATCCTCTGCATTAGAGGTACTAATGCAGAGGATAAACAGTGCTGCGCATTAAGATCACTGTGGACCGTCCGATCGAGAGTGAAAGGACCAGATTTTGCGCTACAGTAAATTTAGCACAGTACCAAACAGTACTCAACAGTGTTTTAGGTCCTGTAGCTATAGTAAAGCGACACTGTTCATGGCATTAATTCATTGTTCCTCTCACATAAACAGTACCCCTCTGCGGTACTGCAGACGATCCGGATCCCATATCCATAGGGATCAGCTAATTAGCAGCACAAGGGTGTGTGTGAGCTTCTGCTCTGTTAGTAAGAGCTGTGTCACCTCTGATTTTTTCGGGATGTGTGTTTGCTCTCTTTTGTTTTTTTTTATCTGTACAGTTCTGAATTTTCTCCTTCTTAATTCAATGTTTGGTCAGCAAAGCCGACCCGACTAAAAAAGGGATAGCTTATTAACATATGATTAGTTAAATATTAATTATTATAATTTAAAATATATTTATTTTATTTTTTTAAAACTTTTATACATGCTAGATCCCGTACTAGCGGAGATTATTTAAAAAAAACAAAAATCTCCGGAAACGAACGAGGGAGAGACTTGCAATTCAAGTTCCAATAATAGGTGCGTGTTGATTATAATTATTTAACTCTTGTCAACAGCATTAATTACTTCTTTAATTCCAATAATAGGAGTACTAAGTATACTACTCTACTTTGTTGTTTAGTCGTGCGTGGTTAAATCCCAGCTTCCATGGCGTTCGAGCATGCCACGTCGTGCGCACGTGGCGCGACCCCGGCTTCCATGCATGCAGGTAGGTGTGTCGATCATGCCGGAGGTAGCCGCGAATTCATGGTTGATCCAATAAATAATAATAATGTAATCATGCACCTAATGGAAATGGATAACCAACTGATTGTTTGTTAAGTTAACTACATGCACGTTGACGTGACGACGTAGCAGCTATGAGTAACATGATCAAATGCGTATATGCTACGTACTCAGTCAATGGCCAGCCATTAGTATTAGTTAAAGTATGTTACTATACTATGTCAGGAGATACCAAGAAAGAACAATTAATTAAGAGGCCAAGAACATCCTACCTCCGTCCATATTACTTGTCTTTTTAAGTTTTTTTTTTGTCAATGTTTAATCATTTGTCATATTCAAAAAAAATTGAATTATTATTTATTTTGTTTGTCAATTGCTTTATTATCAAAAGTACTTTATATATGACTTATCCTTTTTTATATTTGTATTAATTTTTTAAATAAAACGAATGGTCAAACGTTGCAAATAAAAAGTCAAAAACGTCATCTATTATAGGACGGAGGGAGTAGCAAGGTTTGATTTTCATACTACGCCATATTTATGATGATCACTAGATTTGGAATCAATCAAATCTTGATACAAGAGGGGAACAATATGTGATCAATCATGCGTGCGTGCGTGCATGCATTGGTACTACTCATGGACTAATTTTGTCATTTTGTCATACAGTACTAAATTTATCTGTTAGTGCAACAGAATGTGAGCAATCATGCGTGCGTGCAATGCATTGGCCCTAATAAATGTTACTCATGGACTCGTGGCGGTGGTGACACCAAACCGGCATGCTGTCGGGGGACTCTACCTTGCCTGATGATGACACCATGATGATTATAATTAGTACTCCTCCTCCTACTCTTAACCTTCACACTATCACAAGTGTGCCACACTTATACTTATCTAGTAGTGCTAAGCTAGCTAGCTGCATATACACGTGAAAGTGTCCACGTCATCTGTGCTTGGGGCCCACATGTCACAAGCACGTAACCCCAAAGCCCCGACAATCCGGCCTCCTAGCTCGTCATGCCACTGCTGCTAACTCATCTCTCCTTAATCATTTTTCTTTTCTTACTGGAGTAGTACTTGGAGTAGTTTGAACAGCTGCTGGCATCATCCACTTACACGCAGCTCAAGCTATGTTTTTTTTTCCTAAGTGGTTTAGTTAAACCTGATGTGTCCAAATTGTTGGTCAGATATGATCATCTCATCACCTGGAGCTGATCGAGTTGAACAAGGCTACATGGATGTACAGCTGAAGACCACATGTCCAAGTTTGCTAATACTAACAGAACATGCTAAGTACAGCAAATACCTTACTCTATAAATATGGTTCGTAACAATAATAATAGTACTAGCAAAACACTATGGGATACGACGACCACCTGCTAACCCTTTACTCTCAGAGGTAGTTTAAATATTATCACCTCCATCCCAAAATATACATTAACAGCTTTTAATTATAAATCTGAATAAGTGTTTATCTAAATTCATAATTAAAACTTGCTATATTTTGGAACGGAAGAAATACTAAGTTTATAGCCATCATAGTCACAACAGTAACATGGAGTCTATGCCGGAAATTTGTCTCAACTCTTAAATTTATAGAGTAGTCATCACAATACTAAGATAAGAAAGTAAGAGGAATTTCCTATCCTTTCGATGTATATGTATAAACTATCACAAAGCAATACTGCAGAAGTGTACTACTGTACTTTCTGCTGGTCCAACCTACAAAATGACCTTCTTGATACTCCTACTCTAAACCCTTCAAAATTTATCTCAGAGATGGTCTATGAAAATGCTGCAAAACTGCTGCTTTACAAGAACATTACCGCAGTATCTACAGTATTAGAGATTAAGGAGGCCATCACCAAGGCAAAAACATGTACATCATCAGCCTTCGAGTGCCGTATCCATGTGAAGTTAGAGAAGTTACCTAGCACAATCACTCAATCAGTCCCTTGCTTCTGCCTTCCAACTTGTAATTGCACATAACAGAGCATGGTTGGGAACCAAATCCTTGTTAGGAAGCCGCGATTTTGTAATCGGTGACATGTCATTCTCGCACAACCACATCTCGATAGCGACCCGGTCGTACGAGTACCCGTCAGATGCAATGCATGGGTCCTGCATTATCCTCTACAGGGAGGAAAAAAAGCAAAATGAAGTTTCACCTCAGACCCTTCGAAAAAAATGGATACAACAAGGTAAGAGTAAAAAGTTGAATTACAGACCACCTTGAAGTGTAATATAGTTCAAATTCTGAAACAGAAACATTCTTACAAGACAATGAGCTACAGGTAGTTGTGATGTAATTCACTTAAAGCTGATGTATTGCAATAAGCCAAAAAATACCTTGAGTATTGGGCAGATAAAATGGCTTGGTGGTCCAGATATCACTGGCCGTACAGGGTCAGAGACAGCACTGGCAATTTTTTTCAGCCGTTCCAGCTCCACAAGAACCTTACACTTCAGATCTGGTCTATGCTTGCTTCGCATTTCCAAACAGCTTAGGCCAAGCTGCGCTAGCTCATGTGCTTCTTGTGCAGGCCACTTCCCAGCACTCTTGTCCAAGATGTCAACAAGGTGACCATTTTCTACTGCTTGCTCCACAAGGTCTGCTAGCCCCACAGGTGGCTTTCCAGTGAGCAGCTGCAATAAAACCATGCCCAAGGCGTATGTGTCAGATTTTGTTGACACTTGGCCTGTCCTTTGGTACTCTGGGTCCATGTAAAACAGTGTGCCAACTAGATCTGTGTCCTTGAAAATTGTGCGCGTTGTCGACAAGGCATCCCCCAGCGGAAGCAATGTTGAAAGGCCCACATCGCCAATCTTGCTGGTGAAATTGCTATCAAGGAGTATGTTTGCAGGCTTGAGGTCACGATGGATGATTGGCTTCGGCTTCGAGCTGTGGAGGTAGACAAGGGCCAGGGCTATTTCCCAAGCAATGCGAAGACGTTGGTACCATGGGAGTGGGGCTGTGCCTCCTTTGAGTTGCAAGCGATCCTCAAGGCTGCCATTCTCCATGTACTCGTACACCAAGCATGGTCTGTCCAGACAGGCACCTATGAGCAGCAGCAGATGTGGGTGACGGATCTTACCCAAAACCTCAAGCTGCAGAACAGGGGCATCTTATAAGAATTTCCTAGAGATAACAATGATGGCATCTTGCATTATATATGCAAGAAGAGTAGCACTGCATATTTGAACATAGCAAAGTTATCGCAATTTACTTCTTAGCCTATGAATATATCTGAAGATCCGGAGATCATGATGATATTAGGACTTGACTGCTCAACCTTTAATGGTTCAAGGAATACCTCTTGTTTGAAATGTTTGATCCTGTGGCTGTCGTCAGAAGTGAGGACTTTTATGGCAACAGATGTCTGACGTAGATTGCCCTTGTACACTGTTCCGTTAGATCCTGATCCAATTTTAAGTGCCTCTGAAAACGATGATGTAGCAGATTCAATGTCTTCCCATGTAAATGTTGAGTATGACATCCCATCTAATTCAAGAAGTTTTTCCAGCCTTTGCATCTTATCAGCCTCCTTCGAAGTCCTCAGCTGCAAAATCTGCTTCTGCAAAGCTTCTTTTCTTGCAAGATCCCTCACATGCCTGCACTGAGCCTCCAAAGCGTTCCGTTGTTCCTTCTCTTGATGTGCTTGCTCATTGACTCTGTTGATCCTGGAGTAGACCTCGCTGAGCCGGGCTTCCTCTTCAGCACGTTTTGCAGCTAAGTCAGTCACCTAACATATGATTGTCAAGATGACAATTAAGTTGCTGACTATTGGAGATAAAGTAACCAACTAATTATGTTGAAACACAGTACTCCCAAACTTACATGCTGAGAAGCATTGATGGACTCATCCTGAACAAGTTTGCACACTCCTTTAATATGCCTAAGTTCAAGCCTCAGCTTTTCAAGCTCGCTATTTACATCATCCTGCATTGAGAAAATTAAGTTACTGTATATTCAGAAAAAAAAGGAACTATTCTTATCTAAGAAGTTTAAACAGTGAAGGCTCATCCTCAATTCATTAAAGATGTATCATTTGCAAAATTATACTACTGTGAAAAAATTTATTACAGTTTTACTGTGAAAAAATCAAATGACTCACCATGTCCTCTGAAAGCATCAATTCCTGCAGGGGACTGCTTGTCATTGGAGCTTTATCTGAGATAAGCACGTTACTTGGTCGAGGGGTTTGACCGCTAGCACATGGAGAATTACTGTTATTATCACCAACAGATGCTGAAGTGCTTTCAGTAAGATACTCATGTAAGGAGCGCGGTCTATCATGGTCTGCGGATGATAAACTTTCCAGATTCTCCCATGTCAAGTTTGATCTAAAGCTTCTCGAAGGTGTGGCATCTGCATTGGACAAAAGGGATAAATTTCTTGCACTGTTTTTTTTTCTTTTCTTTTTTGCTGAATTTCAAAACCAAACGACCTCGATTCCAAATTCTTATTGAATGCAAAGAGCCAAGCAAACATTTGAAAAGGAAGCTAGGTGCTACAAACTTCTCAAAGACTAGCAAAGATCCATTCTATATCAGCTTCAAAGAGTACCAAGGACGAAAAGGTTCAAAGTTGGAAGCAGTCATTATGTTATCTTGTCTATACAGTACACAGTGAAAATTTCCAGTGCCAGTTTTACGGACAGATAACTTCACCTGATAATGAGGGCTTATCATCTGAATGGATTTCAGTTTTGGAGCTATCACTGGACAGGAATAGCTCAGAACTCTTGTGACCTTCAAATCCAGGAGAATAAACTGCGGATAAACCACCTTTTGAGACAACATAAACTGCACAAAAGCTTGGAACACTTCTGCAAATTTGAGAAGATGTCCTAGTACCCTTGGATTTCCTAAGACATTTCCACCAAATTAATCAGCATTTTGATGCATGCAGTTCACCATTATTTATTACAGAACATGTTAAGTACCTAATAAAGTTGCCCTGAGAAGAGTCACCGACAACAAGCTTGTGGATTTCGTACATTGAAACAACATTGGAAATGGTTTCTGCCACATCTTCACCTTTGACAACCAGTACTTCAGCTTTAGCCTGAACAAGATCAGAAAATGTATACACATGTTCAGCAGGATGTTTAAAACTATGAGTATCATTGCTGAGTTCTAACCTGTTCTCATAATTTCTGACTCTATACGAAAGTACAATTCTGAACAAAATTAACATTATGAAATGTCCTGAATAAATACTGTTGTGAATTGTGCTTATTCAGTTGTATTTCATTATATTTGGCTCCAGTGTGCCCTTAGGAATGTTCATTTTGGAACGGAAAAGAAAAAAAGGATGGCCTGAAGTGGCAACGTCATACCTTCTCATCACACATGTTCTTGTAGAAAAGGAGCATCGTTCGGGCCTTACATTCGACTTCTTTCTCATATGCGCTGGCAATGTCAGCCCGTACTTTATCAATCGGGATATAGTTGCCCACTACAAAAGAAGCAAGAAAAAGAGATATATTTAAGTGACAACATGATTTACAAACGAAAGTATACATCTACACAGTAGGAAACACATCAAATATGCACTCACTCGGTGTCGGAACCGTGGTGATCCTCTGCAGTACATGGATAAGCACGAACCTAACCATCCCATTGGTGCAGAAGTTTTTCACAGCCCACTGCACGGCGTACTTACTGGATTTGGAACTACTCACGGCCAACCCAACAGTCACAGTTGGGTCGTTGTTCTCAACTTTATCTTGGATGGCCATGGCTTTGCAGCTTGCAGTTTTGCATTGCCTATATCCCTAATACAAAATACCCTGCATAAGGGAAATATGGTGTGATCAACAGCACAACAATGGTATATTAATCCTGCCATGTTACAAATCAGCGCTAAAAATATCCTGCATTGTATCAGCTCCAGTAATCACGAGGAAATACGCTACTCCTAATCATTTCCTATCATCTAAGGTAACCCTTGGTCATCACCGATTCACCATCTACAACACGGGACAAATTATCGGAACCAATCGGGGGGCAAAAACCCCCACGGCCGGCAGGAGGATCGAGCAAGCAACGGGACAAAGCGCCATTTACTGGATCTCCCTCCCTCCCTCGCGCGCGCGCGCGCGCAACAAAACGCGCAGATGAACGGCAGCCAGAAATCGATTTCTCTACTCGCAAGCATTCGCACCGCATTCCTTCGTCTGTTGCTGCTGACTGCGCGGGGCGGAAGACGGGAAGGGGAAAGGGATTCGGTCGAGAGGCCTGACCTTTCTGTGCCGCCGCCGCCGCCGCCGCCTTCGTCTCCAACTCCGGCGACGGCGAGGCAGGGGAATCGCCGCCGAGGAGGGGGAAAAAAACAGCAGCGCGAGACAAGTGCGGCGCGTAGGGCCTACTTGTCAGGTGACTGTACTGGATGGATAATTTTCGGCCCAAATCGACAATATTACAGTATAGTTCGCATTTGATTAAGGCCCATTAAGGCCCACCTATCTCGGCCCATTTGAAACACCGAAATAGAGCAAGAGACGCGCGGGCTCAAAAAAGAAAAAAAAAAGAGGCGCGCGTCGCCGTCGGGCGGCGGCGAAGCCGGAGATGGCAGGGACGCCGGGGAGGCGCCCTCCGGCAGCCGGCTAGGCATGTAGATAAGTATCCTGCTCCTCTTCCCTCGCGTTCCAGCTCGCGAAGTCCCCGTTTAATTTGATTTTGTATGCGTTTTTGCTGGGTAGGGTTATGGTATGTACTAGGGTGTGTTCGTTCGGGGATGGCGACTAGTTCTTCGAGCTTTCGCCGGAGGGGAAGATGGCGGTGCGGCCCTCGGGGAAAGAGGGGTAAGGATTTTTCAGTGCTTGCCTCTTGGGCTCGTGGTGAACTGGTGATAGCATGGAGTGCGAGGGGATCGTCGACAACCGTGGCGTGTGCTTCGATTATTGCTTAATTTGTTCAGGTTCAGGTTCAGATCCGTTGATTGCTCGTGTTCTTGAAAATATAATACTCCTGTTTTTACATCCTTGCTATAGTTATCATGATCACCTTGCCGTACGTTCGTTGGCTTTGATTAATCTGGTGATTTGGTTCAAGATGATGTGGTGTATACATTTTCCATGCATTTTTCTTTGGCTTCTTTCGGCATGGACTGACTTGTGTTTGTGTTGGTTGTTGCAGTCCGTAGGATAGGATGAGCTGATGATGAGCAGCTGCAGCTCGCAGGATTATTTATTTGTCGTGGAAGCTGGTGTGCAACGTCTACGAATTCGTGTACCAGACTACCCTTATATATATAAGTACTCCGTATACATACAGGTACGAAAAAAACGCAAATAGTAGAGAAGAATTTAATATCAAATAAATAGAATAGATGAGTCTTTGAATCCAGATCAATTAGCTAACCACTCGTGAAGCTAGCCAGAAAATAAATCCATGTACGTTTCTCTACTACAGGTACGCGCACGGTCGGCCACACCTTGAGCTGCACGACTGTTATTCGCGTTGGATGAGGCAGGTGCGTTACATGCTTGTGTGTGCAAGTTGCGGCCTCATCGCGTTTGTGTGGCTGTCTCGTTGTCGTCCGGATTTTTGGATTTTTGGTCCGCACGCGCGCGCCACGGGTCCGATCGATGATATCGTCATCCCTGCCGTGCTCGTACGGGTCACGCTCAAGTGATACCATGCTCGCCCTGGTTCCCAAACCTCCAATGTCACCATGTGTTTCACCAGTTGTGTGCCTGCAGCCCACATGGATAATATATACGGAGTATGAATCTAGGGCCTGCTCACTTTGCTACCATTTTCAACATTATCTAGTTTTGGCATTACCAAATTTTAGTAAAGTTGTAAAAATTTTAGCAAGGTTGTTAAATTTTGGCAAGATTTTATATGTACTTACTAAAATTTGGCAACAAACTAAATGTAGCCACTTTTTTTTGGTAACTTTACCAAAACTTGATAAAGTTGAAAATGATAGCAAACTGAACAAGCCTCAATTTATGCTTGCAGAAAGAGTGAGTGCACTTTTTAGGTCACATGAAATACATACACGTACATAACTATCAGTGTGTCCTCGTAATACACATTCAAATAGCATCAATAATTCCTTTCCCTTACTCTATAGGAAGCATAATTCCTTATATAGATTATAGGTTGATGCATATATAAACGAATCATAGCATACCACATGACACTAACTTGATAAAGGTTGTATAATTTTTAGACTTAACATCTACTATAAAGACGCATATTTATGGACCTCGTGGATGGACTCCACCATCATATTAATATTGTCTCTCCAATAGGATTGATAGGTAAAAATGGCATTAGCATTATTGTCTTCTAATGTGAAACAAAGTGAGCGTTCTAGAAAAATATTTGACATCCTCGTGTTGGAGTTCAAATTCAAGTCAAAAGGGATCCACCGCGAGAGGTGGATTATTGTCGGTCTACCACTCGTAAAACCGGGGGACAATGTTGTCGGTCTACTACTGCATTCTGTATTATCATATTGCTACAAGCAGGAAACAGTGACAGCTTATCTAAGCCAACAATATGCTTTCTGCTCGCAACTAATTAAAATTGCATCCATGGGGTTGAACCGACCAAAGAGGATAAGTTAAGAAAAAGCGTGGCTAAACACTCAAAAAGTCGGCAATCGATCAGCATGCACCTTTATCCCTTATGCACGGTAATCCTAAGCCATGACTATCACGGAACGCGTCAAAGAAAAATGACAGTCACGGATCAATCAAGGGCGCAGTTAATAAAAATAGCAAAAACTTGAAGGTGTTAGGATAATTTTGACAGTGACTTGCTTGTTACAGAGATATTACCTTCTTTTTATATTCTGTACTAAAGAGTATTTACCTATTTGAAGTAGAAAGGCATCATAATCTAAAGTAAAACAGAGTATGTAAGCAACTGAGTGAGCAATGGCCTATATTATTTTCGTGTGGAGATATTCTCATCTAATGTCATCAAGATTCAAGACGGAGGTTGCACTTGCACCGATCTAGAGAGAGGATGTGCTTACCAACATCCAAATCTTGATGCCTAATTTTGTTGATGCAGTTGGACGAAATATCCCTTGCAAGATACTAGCATATATCTTCAAATTATCGAATAAAATATAAGTTAGGATCCATCAGCAGTGACTGGACCATATCTTTTTTTATATATAAAAAAACTGACACTGGAGTACAGGACCATATCAACAGGTGGATATATATTGTTTACGTGAGTGATAATCTAAAGAAAGAACAGAACTTGATGAATTAAAAGTTGTGAAAAAGATAGCATACCTGCAGGCAAGGGTAGCCATTCCATATTGGCATATTCCGAATGTGCCGTTGCAACAGTTTCCATCATCAGATTCATATGCTTCACTGGTATTGAATTGATAAACAAATCCATTTCAATAAAACAAAGAGATAAGATGTATGGAAATAAAAGATAAACTTAAAAAAGTTGCTCGGCTGGATCAACAATGATAAAGAAACACAGTCAGTTCATTAAAAAGAATAAGAAGATTCATGATTTGTTTTCTGTTTATATCTCATTCTCTAGTTTAAAAACAACTCAGTTGAACATTGCACAAAACAACGGTACTCCAGAGCCCAGAAGCCTACACGCCTTATATTTATGTTACCTAATAGATTTAATTTTCTCAATCATACGCACCCAGTATATGGCAGCAATATAATTAATCTGAAACATTAGTAAGAAGATTTTGCCGAGCTGCTAGTCTGAACACTGAACCAACCATTTTGGACCTTATGGTTTCTTACTAAACTAAAAATGTTCTGGCATGAAGAGTTTTAGTATCATATAAACACTGTAATGCACAGATATTTAGTACCAACTAACAAATACACTTGAAATGGTGCACTTATGACTGCACTGCATTATTGACCGAATAGTGCTGATCAGCAGTAACGTGCACCATTGTTCTGAAAGAATTCAGAATCAGGTCCCAAACTTGAAGGGAAATATAAGCAACAACAGTGGAGTAAACAGTTCTCTGAAACAAGATATGAATGTGCAATGAGCAAGAGTGATAGAAAGTGGGTTGTGAACTTGTGATACAGTTCTTGAATGCTGTAGTTGTTTGCACAATACCAAATCAAAAATGCCTATGGCAGATTTGCACAGTACAGTTTCATTGACGCCTTTCAAGATGGAAAGTGTTCTAAAGATAATTTGGCCGGACAAATATAGAAATATTCTTTTGTCCTTTTAAGAAGCAAAGCTTGGAAAGTACATCAAATCAACTGAATGATGAACGTCCAAGTAAAAATGAACGGATACATTTGACAAATTTATCAGTTGTTGAGAAATGGCGAAGCAGACAAGTACCTTCAGAAAGCAATTGGTACACATCATCACTCAAATCCATCTTCCAGAGGCCCAAATCAGAAATACCGCTTGATGCATCCTACACAGACAATCACCAATCACAACTGAACCACTCAACTGCATCGTAGCAACCATCCCAAAAAAGTAAAATATTCGAAAAATATGATTTTTGTCTCGAACTACAGGCAGTATGACGATATGACAAAAGGCTCACCAACTACATCTGGCTGACAGAGTAATGCTTTAGCCTATACAAAATCACCTATGTAGAATTGTAATCTCACCGACCTGCTTGAGATGCCATCGGTGTTAATTTTCTCCTTTTGTTTCTTCCTTCTCTTCTTCTTCGGTTTCTTTTCTTCTCTTCTTTTTTCACCATCGAGGGCTTCTCGAGATCACCTCACGAATCCTTTCTAGTGCAAGTTTTAGGGTTTAGGCAAAGAGTACGACATCCCTTCTCCTTTGCCTTTCATCTCTTTATATAGGCGCTGGTGGGGCTCGAGGGTTATCTCCAATTTGGTTAGGAATTAGTTCTACTGTTCACAAAACTAACTCTCCGTCTTTAGGAATCGGATATGTGTGATTTATCTTCCTTATCTAGCTGGCATTTAGCTGATAAAATCAACCAAAACCTGGTATTGATAGTTATAGTAAGACAAACCTCTAATCCTCAACTATTCAGGATTTACATTCGCCCATGGCACATTAGGGTTACATGGTACACCAAGAAGCAACACATCTAGAATCCATAAGCTTTTTGGCGTAGAATAATCCGTGCATTTTTCATCTTTAGTTAACGTCTGTTTAGTTACGAGTAGAAGAGTTAAACCAGACCATGACATCGCTCAAAAGAAAAAAAAAGAAAAGAAAGAAAGACCACGACAGTTTGACGAGCTAGCAGCGAGAGAGAGTTTGTTGGGGGCCGTGTGCTGTGGATCGTTCACCAGTCACCACACGAAACGATCGAAGCAGAGGCTGAGGCTGAGGAGAGCAGCCGAAGGAAGGAAGCCCAACCGCGTGGACGGATAGAAAGAAGGCGTGACCCACAAGCCGCCGCTACTTGCCTCCCTCGTCTCACGTATATCCCCTTCCCCCGAATATCCGCCACGTGGACGGCCCTCGCCTCTCTCCGACCACCTTAACCAATCACCACACAGCAGTTAACCCCTCTCCTCCCCTTCCTCTTCTCCCCCCTCCCTCTCCTCGTCGTCTCCACCACCACCATCTCCGTCTCCACTCGATCGATCGATCGATCTCCATAGGTGGGGGAAGGGAAGCTTTGGAAGGTGGAGGGACGGAGGGGGGGATGACGAGGCGGTGCTCGCACTGCAGCCACAACGGGCACAACTCGCGGACGTGCCCCAACCGCGGGGTCAAGATCTTCGGGGTGCGCCTCACCGATGGCTCCATCCGCAAGAGCGCCAGCATGGGGAACCTCTCCCTCCTCTCCTCCGCCGCCGGATCCACCAGCGGCGGCGCCTCCCCCGCCGACGGCCCCGACGCCGCCCCCACCGCCGCCGACGGCTACGCCTCCGACGACTTCGTCCAGGGCTCCTCCTCCGCCACCCGCGACCGCAAGAAGGGTCAGCCCCCCCCCCCCCCCCCTTCTTCTTCTTTCCCAACCCCTTAATTTCAATGATTTAATCATCCCAAAAACCATTCTGGCCTGATGCGACTTACTAGATCCTCTCCAACCTCAGGTTTTTCTTCTTCTTGTGCTTCTTTCTTTTTTTTTTATTATTCCTACTAGTATGTTCTTCTTCCTTTGCTGCTTCGGCGTGTAGATTTGGGAGATTTGATGGAGTACTGCTACTAGCAGTCACTGCTAGTTGTTTCTTCCAAGTAGGACAGACGCTAGAGAAAGCATTTAATGGGCAGATTGTACTGATGGTCATGGATGAGTGATTTGGTACTACTTAGCTCATGCATACGCCACTCCACTTCAATTAATTACTCTCGGTACAAGGCACTCCACTTCAATTAATTACTCTCGGTACAAGGACGGCGTATAGATGCCTCCAACTGTTTGATGAGATCACAAGGACGTTTTGTCAAACTCATGCTCAGCTCCATATTTGTCTAGGATAAGTAAGAATTTAGAATCAGACCAGATCGTTCCAACGAGTAATGATGGCTGATCCTGTGGAACTTTTTAATTTGATCCTTTGCCTCTGCAAGAATGATTTCTAGTTTACTGCGTAGTTATATTCGCGGTGTTGGTCCAAGAAAAGTCTTCCAAGCTGTCAGCTTTCAAAACCCAAGAACCTTCCTAATGGCATGCCTATGTTAATGTGTGAAAGCTTCAAAGCAACACGTGATTGTTTGATCTTTACTGTGGCAGTAGTTCCTACTGTAACGGCCTTACTAGAGGTCATGCCATTGGTAGACTGCGTTGTCATTGCCTCATTAACTTGTACTTCCATCCAAATTTGATGCTTGGAGTGCAGTTTTAGACTTATATGCCTACTGACTTAAATGTATTGGAAAAGTCAAAAGTATATGTTTGTCCTTTATCAATTTGTAATGAAAGGCACTAAATTGGATAAAAGAAATCGCCTTGAAATGTACAATTTGCTATTCTTTTGACATTTATTCTGTTAAGAGGATTATGCCAGATTGACAATGTTTTAATCTTGTTAACCTTCTGCATAACTTGTTAAGGTGGCAAAAGACATAAAATTTGTCTCTTTCCCTTTTATGTTCTGGCATTTCTCTTGGAATCTCATAGAATCCTTTTACTTTTAAGATTGGAGTCCTCTCTCTGTGCGCCCTGTTTCTTAGGAACGGGCTCTTTTTTGGGCTGGATAATTTTCCTTTGGTGATAGGCAGTACTGTTATTTTGTGTAGTAGTCCCAAGTTTGTTGGTATTTTTGTCAGTATATGATGGGAGCTTAACTATTACAGTTCTCCAGCTTCTTGTACTCCAGTCATTACTCGCTACTTGCGTGCCTGCAGGCCACATTCTGTGTGCCATGTTTCTGATTAAGATGACTTTGACAGGTGTTCCTTGGACTGAAGAAGAACACCGGAGGTTTTTGCTTGGATTGCAAAAGCTTGGCAAAGGTGATTGGCGAGGAATCTCTCGTAATTTCGTGGTCTCAAGAACACCTACTCAAGTAGCCAGTCATGCTCAGAAATATTTTATACGCCAATCCAATATGACCAGAAGGAAAAGAAGGTCTAGCCTTTTTGACATGGTGCCAGATGAGGTAGCTTGCTTGATCTTATTTCGATTATTGTGCTGATATTGGCATGTAGCATAATAAGCCTGCCTGGGTCTATTCTTATATTGAGACGAGGAGATTGCTCATTTGTGTGGTGATAGATATCATATTGCTAAAACTTATCTTTTTGAACAAATTGTGTAGTTTATTTATGTATTGCATGAAGACTTGAGAACACTTTCATCCTTGTTCGAATTAGAAAGGTTGTACTGTTTTCTCTGTACTCTAATGGGGGAACTGAACTGTGTTTTGGTGGTTTTACAGTCTATGGACCTTCCACCACTTCCTGGAGGTCAAGAACCAGAGACCCAAGTATTAAATCAACCAGCACTACCTCCACCGAGGGGGGAGGAGGAGGTAGATTCTATGGAGTCAGATACTTCTGCCATTGCAGAGAGCTCTTCCGCTTCTGCTATCATGCCAGATAATTTGCAGTCGACCTATCCAGTGATTGTTCCAGCTTATTTCTCGCCCTTTTTGCAATTCTCGGTTCCTTTCTGGCAAAATCGGAAAGATGAAGATGGTCCTGTGCAAGAAACACATGAGATTGTCAAGCCTGTTCCAGTTCATTCAAAGAGCCCAATCAACGTTGATGAGCTTGTTGGCATGTCGAAGCTCAGCATAGGAGAGTCCAATCAAGAGACAGTGTCTACTTCTCTTTCATTAAATCTGGTAGGAGGTCAAAATAGACAATCAGCTTTCCATGCAAATCCACCAACAAGGGCACAGGCATGATCTCCTTCTGCACACAACTGCATTTAGATGAATCCCAGGCAAAATAAGCTTTGCCTCCTTGTTTTTTTGTTTTTATTTTAAGATTAACCGTTCTCCGTAGTCTGTATCATGTGCTGTAAGTTATGCTATGTATGAATGTATCTGTTGTTTGTCTGGCACACATGATAAATCACTCTATGTTAACAAAATCAGTAATGGTAGTGCTGATCTTCGTGGTTGTACTGTTGTAAACTCTTTTATAAGAAAAAAAAATATTAGTCAGTCATTTTGAAGGGATCTCAGTTCATTATGCATCTATGCTCTTACCTGATCTAGATTGCTCAATGGAGTGCTGATGAATCCAGCTTTTCAATTCTGTTAGGGTCTGAGCTGGCCATTCAGTTATATTCTGTACTATTTTGTTGGAGATGGATTGTTATTCCAGCAACCCGCGTCTAGCTTTATCGTTTGCAAATTGCAAGCATTGCTATAATTTCAGCATGATTATTTATTCCTAATTCGTTCATGTGGTTTCTTACCCAGCACAACACTGATATATTCTTATGCTGCACATGCTATATTCCGAGGATTTACTATGAGGTTGTACCTTTCAATCCTGATTCTGGAGGAGATGCTCCCTCTTGAATTATGCACCAAGTGTTACATATGTGGTTGGTGACATTAGTGGCTGCTGGCCGGTCTCTTTCAGATATTGGGCTCTTTTAATCCATTTGTCATGAATTATTTGGTCATCCAGGACATCATGCCACTTTTACATCTTTAGCAAAAGTCTTCATTTTTGTTTCTGGTGCAGGCTACAAAAGTTGGCATATACCAAGAACCCCAAAAAAAAGGGTTATCTAAAGTCTGTGTAAAAGAAATGATTTTGCTGTCTTTCCCTGAAGTGGAGTGACTTTACCTGTTGTGAACAGCAGAAACGTTTAATCCTGCAGAATATGGAATAGTTTTTCCTTTTCATCTGGAATCAGAAACAAAATGGCACCCTTGTTACAACATTAATGTTACATTTCTTTGTAATTACCATCTGAAAGAGCCAGTCACGGCAACTGACCACCTCAACACACTACATTTAGACAGAAGAATTACAAACTTACATTTGCTAATTAGAACCCTACACTTTGTATGGTTTTTGTATGGTCAAATACATTCCAATTCATAGGGCTTTACATGCTAGGGAGAGCTGTTTTCTCTGCTTGTTTTTCCTCCTCCTCCCCTACAATCTTCTTCCAGAACCAATGCTTCCTCCAGACCTGCTCCATCTGCTCCATGGGCAGCTTCTTTGTCTCCGGCAGGAAGAAATAAACAAACACTGTCATCAAGCAGATCCATCCTGCAAAGAAGAAGAATGTCCCTGACTTGATGCGGCATAGAACTGCAAGGAATGTCTGTCCAATCACAAATGTCATCAGGAAGACCACTGCAACAACAATACTCTGCCCTGCTGATCTGATCTCAAGTGGACATATTTCAGTTGGGACCAAGAATGTCAATGGCCCCCATGACCATGCAAAGCCAGCAACAAACACACACATGGTGATCAACACAAGGTAAGCATACTCTCTGTCCATGGATCCATAGTCCTTGAACTCTGCAGCCAGGATTGCACCCACAGCAAGCTGGGAAAGGATCATCTGAATACCACCTACAAGGAAGAGCTTTCTACGCCCAAACCTGTCGACAACGATCATCGCCATGATATTGGCGAAAGTTGCGCAGAGTCGATTGACCACTGAGGATAGGAGAGACGCGCTCTCCTTCAGACCAATCGTCCTGAACATAACCGGTGCATAGAAGTTCATCACATTGATTCCAGTAAGCTGGTTGAAGAAAGGGACCAGGAGTGCTATGACAAGCTGTGGCCTGTATTTCCTCTTGAATATATTCCTGAACGGATACTGAACTGTCCTGGAGAGGTTGCTAGCAGCAACTAAGTCATCAAGCTCTTTCTGGACTGAAGTGGTGCCACGAAGTCTCTGGAGTAGGATCCTTGCCTTGTCAGTGTCGCCATCGCGTTCGATTATGAAGCTCGGTGTCTCTGGGAGGAAGACCGCACCGATGGTTAGGAATGCAGCAGGAACTGCAGCCATGGATAGGGATATCCTCCAGCCCCATCCAGCTGTGATTTTCACAACGCAATAGTTAAGAACATTTGCGAAGAGAATGCCGAGGCTGATGCAGAGCTCGAAGCCGTTATTGATCGCCCCACGGTATCGTGGAGGCGCCATTTCTGACAGGTACAGTGGGATTGACTGCAAAATATAGTTTCATAGCAAAGGCGTCAGTACAGTTACCACTGTCCTTTGGGAAGGAGGAAACTATTGTTAAGAAAGAACAAATGCAAAAATTAGAGTCTAGGATTAGGAGTATGCATCAGAAGGAAAATTATGTGCATAACGAAGTTTAGTTACAAAGTGGAATCCCTTTTCTATGTTATCTGAAAATCTTGATTGCAAGATTGGGCTTTATCTCCGGATCTCCCTTGTCTTGCACAGTGTGAGATTGGATCAGTGAACAGTCACTGTTTTTCTCATAAGCCATTCTAATTCCTATCTAGGCAGTAAATCGCCAAGTTTTTAGACCACGACATAGTTTGTTGCTTTCCCTCTGCGTTGTATCTCCACACAATATGTCAACACTGTCCCTCTCCAAAACAGAGATTCAACAGGCTGTAAAAACTTCTTAACTTTTTAATGACCCACTCACTCGTTATGGCCACAAAAACGAAAATATGACTTGTCAAGTCAATGCAATGATCTATACACAAACAAGACCTTAATATTATAAAGACAACCATGTAGTTTGTCAGTGCTCCACTTCTTGTCGAGTGTTATCAACTTGGAACAAAGTACATCCACATAAACCCGCTGTCTATACCCTCTAAACCCAAGTCAATGAAGACTTGACTTTTGTGCACACGACACGCATGGCCTGCATTTCGTTTTCAAGTGTGTGGTGTTAGGTTCAGCATGCAAGATTTATGATTTTGATACATGTGTCTAGAACTCTAGATAGCATCACGATGTGCATGATGGCATGAACTTGATGTACTAGTGACTTCTAAAACAACATAAGGAGTACCATGCCACATACGGAGTACAAGTTTTTTTTTATCTGAATTGTGCAATAGTTTAACAGAGTTCCTTATTTTCTTTAATATAACAGGCACTCTAAACATGTGTGACAGATATCTCTGCACTATCTCTTGAACTAGATTCACATTCATTCAGAGATTACTGACCTGAAATCAAATGTGCAGAGAATTATACCTGATTAGTGAACCCGAGACCTATTCCCAGTAGGATCCGGTTGATGAGCAGCATGAACACATTGACGGCGGCGCCGCCGAACACCGAGCCGGCGATGAAGACGGTGCCGCCGATCAGCATGGACGTCCGGCGGCCATACCTCCTTGTGACGGACGACGCGAAGAGGGTCGCGACGAGGCCGGCGATGTAGAGTGACGAGGTGAACACGGTGAGGAGCTCGCTGTCGAACGCGCAGTAGTGGCTCACTCTGGTGTCCTGCTTCTTCTGGTACACATCCGGGAAGAATCTCTTCAGAAACGAGTCCATTGAGGTCACACCACCTGCCACAATTCATACACGATCGAGTACATGAGCTTTCAGCATGATCTTTCCTCCGTACTAGTGGTAGTTAAGTCACAACATCAGTGGACAGATTAAGCAGGAGAACTTGAACAATGTTTGCGTGATCATCCAAACTACATTACTTATCTTTATCTATACTCTCCACACAAAACAAGAAGCCTCGTCTTCCATCTCACACACACACACAAAAAAAAAAAAGGAATACAAAGAGTAAAGTGTTGGCAACATTGATGAGAAGCTGCATTACTGCTGGAAGATGAGATCTTTTGAGCTGGAAATGCAGCTTCTTAATTCCTCATGACAAAAAAGCTTGCAAACCTTTTCTTGTACGTAGACTGGGCCCGAGCCAGCCATTAACACCGGCCCATGCAGATGCAGACAGGCCCAACCACGAGCCAGCACACGACACAGTCACAACTCACAAGCAGTAGACGAGATGAACAGATGAGATAGATTTACTACAGCGAGGAAGTAATCAACCGCGCGAGGCGGCGGCGGCGGCGGAAGCGGCACGAACCGGAGATGCCGAGGTCGTAGCCGAAGAGGATCCCGCCGCTGCCGGCGACGACGCAGGTCAGCACCACGTACGCCGTCACCCGCCCGCCGTACCCTCCTCCCCCTCCCCCGCCGCCGCCGCCGCCGCCGCCGCTCTCCACGAACGCCCCAATCGCCATCGACCAACTCCACTCACCTACCCACCCACTCCTTCCTTCCCGGAGTGGAGCACGACTCCACAAGAACGCGAGAGTGGAGTGGAGAGAGCTGGGTGGTGGTGCGCGGCGAGGCTTTTGCGTGGATTTATTACTGGAGAAGAAGAAGGCGAGGAGGGGTTGGCGGATGCCGACATGGGCAAGCCGCCGCACGCGTCACGAGCTTCTGGATCCTGACGCCTTCGGCAGTTTCTCCGGGCCCCACCTGTCAGTGACCCACCCCCCCCCCCCTCCCCGGGGGGGGGTACGTTCTGGGCTGCACATGCCTAACAAGCCCAACTTAGAGTACGTAAGTCTAGATGGGCGGGGTGGCCCATGCTGACTGACAAGGTTAGGCCCACATGAGAGCGCGATAATATCTTGTTTTAAGTGGGCCCCACATGTCGGTGGCTCCGTAGGTTATGGGCTTCTTCTTTTTTTGTCCTTTGTGTTGCTGCTGCACGTGATAAAGCCCAAGTTAACATGGCCCATGCTGTTGACTCTGGACAGACAGGTGGGTGCCAGCTTAATGTGGCCCATCCTGAACTAGCGGGCTGACATATTGGGCCCACGTGGGAGTGTGCGTGATATCTGGCAGGTGGGCCATGGGGAGGAGCGGCTTTGCTTACCGATCCGATCCGATTCGCCGGCGTCGGCGGCGGCGGCGGCGAGATGGATTTGCCGGCGAGCCGCGGGCGGTGGCGGAAGCGGAGCGCCCGGTCGCACGCGCCCCTCCTCGTGGCCGTCCTCGTGCTCCTCATCCCGGCCTCCCTCCTCCTCTCCTCGGCCTACTCCTCGCTGCTCCGCTCCATCCTCCCCTTCTCCGGCTTCGGAGGCGGTGGCGGAGGAGGGGGCAGAAGATGTGGGCGGTCGCCGGAGCTGGAAGGGGAGAGGTTTCTTTGGTACGCGCCGCACAGCGGGTTCAGCAACCAGGTGGGCGAGCTCCGGAATGCCGTCGTCGCCGCCGCGCTGCTCAACCGCACCCTCGTCGTGCCCCCGGTGCTCGACCACCACGCCGTCGTCCTCGGGAGCTGCCCCAAGTTCAGGGTCGCCGACGCCTCCGACCTCCGCGCCGCCGTCTGGGACCACTCCATGCAGCTCCTCCGGGAGCGGAGGTAAAAATCTCACTCCCCCAAAGTGGGGTTGGTTAATCCTAGATTACTCTCTTTGCATGCAATTTCCAAATTTCACGGTTTCCACCATAGATTACCATGTTCATTTGGTAAATTCGACACAAAGCCAAATATTTATTGCTATTTTCATCTGTTTAACTTGCAGGTATGTATCCATGGGTGACATAATTGATCTATCGCCGATAAAGGCTACGGTTAGAACGATTGATTTCAGGATGTTTGTCTCATTGTGGTGCGGCGTAGACATGCGCAAGACTTGCTTCTCTGGCTTGTGCTGTGCTGTCTCTGGTGGTGGATCGCTGCCAGGTGATTACGATAGATGCCGATCGATGCTGTCCGGTTTAGGGGGCAGCGAAAATGGCTGTGTGTATCCTGTCCAGGACGATTGCCGAACAACAGTCTGGACATATCAAGAGAATAATGATGGGGCGCTTGATTCATTTCAACCAGATGAAGACTTGAAAAAGAGGAAAAAGATATCATACGTTAGGAGGCGCAAAGATATGTACAAGGCTTTGGGGCCTGGTTCTGAAGCTGAGGATGCTTCCTTGTTGGCATTTGGGACACTTTTCTCAGGACCATACAAGGGATCAGAGTCATATTTTGATATCCACGAATCGCCAAAGGATCGTCGGCTACAGACTATACTTGAGAAGGTTGAGTTCCTCCCTTTTGCCCCTGAGATCATTGCTGCAGGGAAGGAGTTCGCTAGGAAAAAGATCAAGGAGCCATTTCTTTGTGCACAGCTAAGGCTGTTAGATGGGCAATTCAAAAATCACTGGAAAGCTACATTTTCTGCACTCAAGGAGAAGTTAAAGGCTGTTGCGTTGGAAATGAAGAAAACCCAGGGTAGTGGTCCTATTCACATGTTCATGATGACTGATCTTCCACCAGCAAACTGGTCAAAGACCTATCTTGCAGATATTGCAAAAGATGGGAGATATAAATTGCACACCCTGAAGGAAAGTGATGAACTGGTGGCACAGACCGCAGAGCGGCTTATGGCTGCTGAACATGGTGTGAGATCTGGATTTATTCCCAAAAACATAGCAAACACGAGGAAGGATTGTGATCCAGTTCAACTACCAGAAATTTTGTTATATGTTGAAGAATCTGTCTGTAGCTGTGCATCACTAGGATTTGTGGGGACTGCTGGATCAACCATAGCAGGAAGCATAGAAACAATGAGGAAGAACAATGTCTGCCAATTGTAGGAGAACTGCACACATCCTTCGAGCAAACTGCCTGAAAAAACTAACCACCGTTACTTGACTCGTCGACTGTAGATAGCAATATGAGAGCCGTTACACAACAGAAGCTGAATCCTTGAGATCTTCCATCCCCAGTGCAGCATGACTGCATGAGTATATAATGCTGAAAGCCCACGTTTTTTTTGTTTTTTTTAATTTGAGTAGAAAGGTATAACGTGTGCCTTAATCATTCAGTTTTGTAAGTTTGGATACATTTATTTATTTTTTGGTATGTAATGTATCCTTCATCCTCACAGTTTTTGCCCTGATGACAGTGATAGCCTGTAGAAGAATTGCTCGAATCAAATAGCTCACTTTGATCTATTCGCCAAACTTCCTGTTTGTGGTTTGCAAATCCATGTCTTTGTTTGGGAGAAATTGAGATCATGTCCAATCACTTCACTGAGCAGTGAAGCAGATGCAGACGCAAATTGTGGATCATGTTTAAACAAAGGCAGCGAAGCTATATATTGCTCTTGTTGTCGGACTGACAGTACCATCAGCGTTGGCTAAACTGTTAAATCTTTCAAGTTCACCGCTTGAAATGACATGCCAGCATGAGGTTTATCAGAATGATGATCACCTCCATCTGGTTTGCCTGTACTTATTAGTCGCAACTAACATTTAGATTTTAAAAACTTAATTTTAAAGTTGATTTTGATGTTCTATCACAGTATTTTATTTTCTAGCATTGACTTTTAACTCACTAAAACACAAATATATAAGTTTTTATTTATAAATTATATTTCATTTCTCCGTTCATTTTTCTACAGCTTATGAAGCTTCAGCCATCCACCAAACGATGAGGCTGGATGATCCATGAATTTTTTACTCTAGATCACATTTAGCATCACTGAACAAAAGTGTTCTCTTTTTTCTTTTGACAAAGTTTACACAAGAACATATGTTAGAGTGCGCAGCCCGGCCCACCAACCATGGGCCACCCAGATCACATTGGGCCTGCTCCACCACAGGCCCAACCAGAGCCACAACTTTTAGGTCCTAGGCCTACACAACCCAAAAGACTAGTCTGATGGGTGAGGACCGCCCCCACCTTTTAAGTCACAATCTCCCCTGTCACATCAACCCATGTGACCCCGAATACTTGTTACCTGGCCTCTCCACCATGTGACCCATGGAAATTGTTCCGGGTTCCAAACCTTGGGCTCTGATACCACTTTGTTACAATGTGACCCATGGAAATTGTTCTCACCACTTGTTATAAAGGTTAGTCTACCACTTGTTGGAGTGCGCAGCCCGGCCCACCAACCGTAGGCCACCCAGGTCACATTGGGCCTGCTCCACCACAGGTCCAACCGGAGCCACAACTTTTAGGTCCTGGGCCTACACAACCCAAAAGACTAGTCTAATGGGTGAGGACCGCCCCCACCTTTTAAGTCGTGCTCCCCACCATCAATTACCGATGTGGGACTAAACCCAACAATCTCCCCCATCACACATCGGGCCCAACAATCTCCCCCGTCACATCAACCCATGTGACCCCGAAGACTTGTTACCTGGCCTCAGGCCCAACAATCTCTCCTGTCACACCAACCCATGTGACCCCGAAGACTTGTTACCTGGCCTCTCCACCATGTGACCCATGGAAATTGTTCCGGGTTCCAAACCTTGGGCTCTGATACCACTTGTTATAAAAGTTAGCCGATATAGCGGAACGACGACTAACCTTCCCGATCGCTTCAATCATTGATCACCCAAGACATGCCAGATGACGACACAGGAACACACGATATTTGTTAACGAGGTTTAGCCGAAGCCTACATCCCCGGGGCTCTGATTATGGGCGCTCCTCCCCAACCAATATAGCTCCTAGTCGCTACGAGTCCATGGCCACGCCGCCATCATCTCCCTGCGTGTCTACGCTACATTGTAGTCGCCATGGTTACATTGTGGTGCCCCCCTCTCTATTTAAGAGAGATGCCGGGTTACAGAGTTTGACTCTAACTTCACCCCCTAACACCTATTACAACTCCAAGTCCAACTGTAACCAAATAGGACTAGTATATTCGACACATATTCTAACAACATCAATGCCACAGGATACTCTCATCAGCTGTCAGCTGCTGGCATGGCAGGCAACAACACCACAGATCCAGAGGTTCTCCGTGCCTCGAGATCCGCGTGCGCGCGAGCCGCCTCATGCAGCGGGTAGACATGGTTGACGCGGACGCGCAGAACGCCGGCCGCCACGCCGGCGAAGACCTCGCCGGCGGCGTGCAGCAGCTCGTCGCGGGTGGCGGTGTAGTGCCTCATCCCTGGCCTGCCCAAGATCAGGGACTTGGACGCCAGATCACTCACTGGTACAGGGTCAGGCCTCCCTGAACATTGCCCATAAGAGATCATGCATCCACGCGGCATCAGACACTCCATTGATCCCTTCACATTCAGAGTTTCAGACAAAAAAATATTCAGTTTCAGGCAGCTGATTTACCTCATGTCAAGCCTATGATTCAACATTTAATCTCAACTAGGAAAATAGCCCGCGCATTTGCGCGGGCATGCGCATTAGTTTGTTTCGAAAATAGTTCGAACAAAACAAATTAAAATTAAAGTAATATATTTTCTATTTTGAATTAAGTGTCTTTATATCTCTCTTTCGTGAAGAAATCTCAACAAACTTTCATTGGTTTTTTACTATCCTGCTAGCCCTCTCTTTAATTACTTCTCATATATGTGCAATTAGTTATGCATGTGAATCAATATAAATAGAAAAATTCTTTTAAAAAGTATTTATTATAATAGTTATAATTATTAGGTTCACCTATTTAAAGGAAAATCAATGGTTTATTTTTTTATCATAATTTTTAGGATTTTTAATTTATTTGAGAGCCATATGGCATCTTAGGAGTGTTTGTAGTACACCACGCATGTGACAGGTTCACTACAAGAAAAATATTTTATAGAGACATTTTTCTAATACTGTAGACGCACCTTTCAAATGTCTTTACAATATGGTAGAAGGCATTTTAAAAATATCTCATAAGTGTCTTATGGTGAGTTGTCTCTACAAACGAAGAGACATTTTATAAAATATCTATAAGATGGTAGAGGTATTTTCAAGAGACATTAAATTATATCACAAACATATAAAACCAGTCCAAAAAAGGAGAATAAAATAGTTTTTATTGCTTTTATCAAGTCTTGAACTAATGATCTCTTGGACTAATCATTTTTATCTTCAATGCACTAACCAACTCAACTCCATGTCACTACTTGAACATTTATGCCTTTATTTACTTATATTTAGTCCTTTAGTACACATTATCATTCCAAAAAGTGTCTCTACATAGTTTAATGTCTCAAGAAAATGCCTTTACCTCTACAAGATAAACTATAATAAACTGAGCTAAAAATGTCTCTAGACTAAAAGTTTCCTAGGCAATTTTTAAAGTGCCTTTATAAAGTGTCTCTACACTATGAAACTTATAATCTTATAAGCAATTCGCAAAACGCCTCTACAAAAGTGCCTCTAGATGAGATTTTTGTTGTAGTGGTTGAGAGCGTTTGTAGGAAGTTTATTTGATTTTTACTATATAATAGATAGTTAATATAGCATTTCTTATTGTTTATGTAGTGTGTTCGTTTGGAGATGAAAGGGAGTTTGTTTGATTCTTTTTCCACGCGCACGATTCCCAAACTACTAAACGGTACGTTTTTTGCAAAAATTTTCTATAGTAAAGTTGCTTTAAAAAATCATATTAATCCATTTTTGAAGTTTAAAATAGTTAATACTCAATTAATCATGCGTTAATGGCTTATGCTAGCTAGAAAATTTGGATAAAAAAGTGAGGAGGTGAGATAATAGGAGATAAAATGATGGGTCCACCATATTAAGTGAAAATCAATGATATGATGTTTTCCTTTTTTTTCCCGGAATTTTTTTAGATTTTTCTAATTTATTAGAGCGCCACGTGACGGCTAAGTAGCGTTTGTAGGAGTCACGTGGCGGCTTAAGAGCGTTTTCTAGAAAGTTCAGAGGATTTTTATGTATAATCTAGTTTTTTCAGCTTTATCCTTTTTAATTTCCGATCATACGATCGTACGTTACGTTACATGTAATTTTTTTTGTGTTTTTGTTAGTACATATGTACATTCCTCTCCATCCATATGCATCGGATAGGAAAGATCTTTTTTGTTTTTTTTTCTGTTTACGAATACTACATCGTACCTTCCTCTCCATCATATGGATCAGATCCATATTAGAAGGAATGATTTTAATAGATTTAATCTAATGGCTTGAAATATCGGGTCCACCAATTTAAGTAAAATTAAGGGCTAGATGTTTTGCTTTTTTTCTCAGAATTTGTAGGATTTTCTCCAATTTATTAGAGTGCCACGTGGCGGCTTGAGAGTGTTTTTAGGAAGCCACGTGGTTACTTGAGAGCGTTTGTAGGAAGATTAATGGACTTTTAGTATATAATAGATTTTCATGGCAATGCTTTTTGTCAAGATCAAAGAAGGTGAAAGTGATTGTAAGGTGTTGCAAAATGAGAGTAGGATGGTTTTGCTACCTTGAAGGTGTCTTTACCGACAGCGTCATAAACAACATGAACACCCTTCCTCGATGTGATTTCAGCAACTTGGGCTACGAAATCCTCCTCGGTGTAGATGATCACATGATGGCACCCGTCTTCGGCTGCTTGGATTGCTTTCTCTTGTGTCGAAACGGTCCCGAAAACGGTGGCACCAAGGGCATTCGCCCACTGACAAAGGAGAGAGCCAACTCCTCCTGCAGCAGCATGGACTAGGACAGTATGGCCTGCCTGAATCTGCACAAGAGACCAACATGGAGGTGTTTCTAAGTTGCATTCTGAAATCAAAATCAGTTTCTGTTTTGTTTTCTTTTGTTTTGTGTCTCTGAAATCATGGAAGTTGGAACTGAACTACTGAATCAGCTTAGCACAAAACAATCACCTTAAAGGCTTGTTTCACAAGGACATATGTAGTCATTCCCTTGAGTAAAACAGATGCTGCAGTAATGTGGTCCACTGAAGGTGGAATAGGAATGGCCAGTGTTGCCGGTATAATCTGTTCTTCAGTGTAAGTGCCCATTGGAGTATCAGCATAGCCGACTACATCGCCAACTTCGATACCTGTTACCCCAGGTCCAACAGCAGACACTACTCCTACTGCTTCCTTGCCTGGATGAACACAAAGTCAATGCTCCAAGAATAAGATCATTCACATTTTCGACAAATTTGACTGTTCATTTGCAAATGGATAGTGCGATCTTGCCTTTTCGGCATACCATTAAATAATTTCTGATAAATTCGATTGAATACTCATTAGTTAAACAGTTTCTTTTGTGTGTTTTCAATTTTTCTAGAAGTCACAAACTGCACTTCTTGTGATAATTCGGTGCTTGGCTAGTACAAAAAACACCAAAGAACTTTATTCAGGGGAAGACTCTTCAAGCATAACACCGAGTCTGATTCTTCGTATGCAAATGGTGATTGGCTGTAGTGATTTGAGAAATCCTACATAGAAATTACAAGGTTCAAAAGTCCTATATCACTGCTCACTTGCCTAGTTAGTGAACAGTGATAGAAGACTGAAAAGTGCTAGAGTAAGGGCTTGTTCAGATTGATGCCATTTTAAACCATACTATTTTTTTTTGGTAAAATTGTCAAATATACGCATCCATGTAGTTTCTTACCAAACTCTGGTAAATAAATAAGAAATCTTGCCAAAACTTGACAATATTGCCAAATTGCCAAAATTTTGGTTTGGTAAGGTTTATTTTGGCTACAATATGAACATGTCCTAAAATTTTTCCTTAGCCTACCAGTATACTCTATAAGCTCAGATGGCAACCAAGAATTTTCTCCGGGCCATGAACTGACATTAGATTTAACAAAGTAAGTTGGAATTTTGTTATCAGAATCCCCATACACCAGATCTGAAAACATTCAGCACATCACTATCATTGATGATGGTAAAATACTAAAATCCGTACCAGGAACAAACGGGAGAGGTTCTTGATGCAACCCAGTACGGTAATAAATATCGACATAGTTGACACCGATAGCCTTGTTCTTGATCCGGATCTCCCCCTCGCTGGGCTCCCCAATCTCCACCTCTTCCCAAGTTAGCACCTTTGGACATCAGAACAAGAACTGCTTACTCCCAAATGGATTAGATTTGCAGGAGATGAATTATAAGGAAAAGGAAATTAGATGGAGTTTTCTTCTTGGTATAGAACACACACCTCTGGACCACCAATCTTGTGGACTCTAATTGCCTTCACCTTCATCCCTGGAAGCACTCAGAGGCAAAGCTGGATGTGCAATGTGCTGATAAGTTTATCGAGTAGAACTCCTGAAAATTTGTGAGTTCCTAGCAGCAATATGTGGCAGTTCAGCAATAAGCAGCAGTCTCTGGTGGATTCAACAGGACTACAAAAGTACAAATACATGAGGACAAAAAAACAATCCTATTCGTACCAACCTCCGCAAATTTGGGGCTGGCACCAATTATAAATTTATAATACTTGAATGATGCGCATGTTTCATCAAAACAGGAAATGACAAAAAGAGAAAAAAACAATTTTGAGCTAGGATCATAAATTCAGAATACATGGGTACATGGGAGTCATGGAAACGAGATCTGACCCAAGTTGGAGTCTGAACTCTGAACTCACCAGTAGAAGCAGAAGCAGCCCAAGGAGAAGAACTTGGGCAGCTTCGCCGCTTATCCGGCGGCCGGCCGCGTCACCTTGTAGGTGCAGGTGCAGTGCGACGCCGGCCGCCATTGTTGCCATCTTCGGAGCTCGAGCTCTCCCACCCACGTCGGCCATGGCTCGTGCTCGCGCAACAAAGCCCAGGGAGACAGGTCAGTAAAATGGGCTCAAACCGGATGGTCACAGCCCAATGGGCAGATGGCAGCCCAAAAGGCATATTCAATTACTCCCTCCATTTCATATTATTAGCAATTCATTTTTTTTAACTAAAATAGTCACTCTCATGTCCCAAGGCTTTAAATGTGATCTTCCCTCCCTACCCTATATATGCAGCCACAATTAGTAATCAGAGTTAATGACTACTTTGAAAAATGATTGGAATGTACTCTGATAAATAAGGGGAATAATGTAATTTGCCATAGCTCTTTATTTGCTATAAAATTTACTAGAATGATAAACAATTTGAAATAAAATGAGTATGGACCATGCATACCTTTAGACGCTCTTTGTTGTAGAGACTTTACTATCTGTCTGTTGTAGCCTACGGCTCAAGTGGATACAACTTTTTGTTTAATTATGTGTTTCCACACGCGCTTTGCTGTGGGAATTACGAAGCAATCTTCAATATATTTTTTCAATAATCGAGTTAGGAGTAAAAAGGATATTAGTTATTAACAACAAATTAAACTGGTTTACTAATATATATTTGGAGAGAAATAAATTCAATAGATAAAATATTAGATTGTTGATCAAGATTTGTATTGCAAGAAGCAGAATGCAAAAAATAATGAAACGTCAGAGTTTACGATACTAATCATGAAACAAACAAATGATATTGCGCTTTGATGCTGAATATATTGATAGATATATGTTTTAAGTATTATAAAAATGATAAATAGATACTTTGAAATATTGTGGAAATGATATGAGTGGTGATGATAAGATATGCTTGCTTGTTAATTTGTAGAATTCAGTAGATTGTAGATGATGTTCATGCTTACATGAGCTTTGATATGTAATAATTGATTGTGGCATGATTGCATATCGAGTTTTAGATTTAGTGGGTTGTAACTTTATATTTGGTATAGATTTCATCAGAATAAATAGAAAACGAAATACTTTTGAAAATTCATAAAGAACATTTTTAAAGGAAAGGTGGCTACAATATGAGTAAACCCAAGTTTTTTCTATTGTGTTGTGTACAGGATGACAAATTCAATAAAACTTCAGCCCATAAATGTGGTCCATAGAAATGTCGACCTATCCAAATAAAGCCTTAATGTGATAGACGGGAGCGACTGTTTTAGACCCAAATATATGTTTAGGCCCATTTAGAAATACGATTAGGTCGGTACAAACCGTCATTGCTTATAAAAGGGCAAAAGGCTGGCTGCCTTTCCTGCTTTCGTCCATTGCTCTTATCCTCATTTGTGAATTTTAGGCAGCCTCTCCGCCATATATACACCACGGAACCCAAATTATCATGGCTTTCTCGCTATACGGTGGTGGAGGTGGCGAAGTTGGCTAGAGTAAGGCTCTACAAGATGAGGTTGTGGGTGAGTGAGGGGAGAAACAGGGAGGAGGCGGAGGAAGTCTTTGTGATTAAGAGGTGATTGATGCTACGACAGCGGTTGATCCAAAGGCAATACAACAAGAGAAAAGGTAAAACAACGTTGTTGGAGAGGATGTTCAGAGAGAAGTAGAAGGTGTTCGATAGTAAGAGAGGGAGGTGCCCGGGGAAGAACGGACTTGTTGCTGCTGGCGGCGGCGAGGTAGGGGATCGATGGTGGTGGCAACAAAAAACAATTGAGGTGGACTAGTAATTAGGGTTGTTACAAGATTAAATGTATCTGGATCATCGGATCTCCATCCAACGGCCTATTTTTTTTCTATCATTTGGGGGCGAAGGCAATTATTAGATCTTTTAAAGTTTATTTTCTTTCAATTCTTTATTTGGTAATGTTGTAGCAATTCCCAATATGGGATTATTCTCATCACTGTTTTTTCCCCTTCCCTTGTCAGAAACATGTTCCTCACTCTCAAATGCATTGGAGACAACTGGTCACCAACAATCCATCCATGCTGGCCTGGTTGACTAGTTCAGTACTTCTGTCAGGAGATTCGCCATCATCATTTGAGTGAGTTCACCTTTACTCTATCTAATCACCACAATCAAGTTAATTTCGAGGCAGAGCCAGATCATATATTATCGACAAAAGGATCTGTTAACTCCCTGGTGTAAATGTGTAATCAAAGTGTCTTTCTAGCTAGGATCCTTTTTCAAAGGTTTCTCGTGCTAGCTGCTGATAAGTCATAACTTCAGAACTGAAACTATTATGAACCATGGTCTTGTTAAGTCATGTTTGGATTGATATAATCTACCTTTACACATCCCCAAAGGTGGTAGCAGACAGCATTAACGAACTGAATCACTTGGATTGAAAGCCATGGAGCAAGCACACATGATCCATCTCGTTGCCACGCCAGATATACAAGTAGATATAGCTTAATGATCACCACAATAATCAACTTAATGATATGGAGATAGAATATTCCCAACTCCTAGCATTTTTGACAAGGATCTGTTAGCTTCCTGGTGTAATCAAATTGTCTCTTTAGATAGCGTGTGTTAGGGGACGCACTTACGGGTGGTGATTGTAGTGTGCGTGTGTGTCTTTCGTGTAATCGTAAAAAAAAAAGTCTTTCTAAGATCTTTTTAAAGGTTTGTTATGCTAGCTGCCCATAACTTTTGAACTTAAATTCATATAACCATGTCCTTATTATGTCATGTTTGGATTGATCCACATAGCTTTACACATCCCCAAGGGTAGTAGCAAACAACATTTACTAACTGATGAATCACTTGGATAAAAAGTTTTGGAGCAGAGCTACACATGATCAACAATCCGTAATCCCGTTGCCACGCCAGATATATCTCGAGCCAACGAAGCTCCTCTGATGTACACCATAGGGACATATATCTCTCTGACGTGTGGGTCTATCGGGGTGAGCCTCACGTGTCAGAGACGACTTATGTCCCTCTGACTTTACGTTAGAGGAGCCTCTTCTATCTCGAGCCAGCTCATATTGATTATCCAAGTTCGTAAGTTTTTCTAAAACTTTTTCTACCTAACTCATGTATCTCCAAATCATGCTGTTGAAAAGATAGCTTAAGCTAAGCTCGAACGATCACGCATGATGATCGATGTTCAGAGCTTTGTGTGCAGAGGTGGAAGAACTAGCTTTTGTGTGCTTTGGCGGTTTGGCCATGCATGCATGCATGCGTGCTTCCCACGTGAGCTCGCCGGAGCGGGAGCACGGCTAGGTGCAGTGACGTGTGTCCACTCCCCGTTGATTTGATTTGTCTCGTAGCTGCAGCAACAACCGCCTTGGCCTCATGCTTCCCCGGCGAGCCACCAGCTGCCAATCCGGCCAGCTATTTAACAGCGCCATCGATCGATCGATCGCCAGCTGCAGCGAGCGTTTCGATCGAGATCGAGGTGGGCGGCGGCAATGGCGAGCAGCGGGGCGGTTGCGCTGATGATGTTCCACACGATGGAGCGGGAGCTGTTCCGGCGGCTGGTCGGCGAGCACGGGCAGCAGCCGGGGCCGATGAGGTGGGTGATCGCGCTGTGGCTGTGGCTCGAGTCCGTCGGCCACCACGACTTCGTCCGCCGCGTCGCCGTGCTGCCGGCCCCCGTCGTGCTGCGCTTCGTCGACGAGGCGCTGGCGTGCCTGGCGCGGCTGCCGCGGCGGCGAGGGGGCGCGGGCGGGGCGGAGCGGCGGCTCGCGGCGCTCGCCGCCGCCGGGGACGCCGACCCGGCGCTCCGCTTCCTCCCCTGCACCAACGCGCTCCTCGCCGAGCCCGTCGAGGGCCTCGCCTACTTCGACGCGCACCGCGACGAGGTCATGGAGGGCGTCAGCGACGTGTACAGGAACGTCTGCCGCGTCATCTTCGACGACGGCGTCGCCGCCGCCGACGACGACGACGACGCCGAAGCCGCCGCGTTCCTCCCCCGCGACGTGCTCGACGCGCTCGACGGCACACCACCACCGCCGCCGCCGCCGCCGATGTACCACCAGTACCACCACCACGCCGTCCACATGGCCCCGATGCTGCCGCCGCCGCCGCCGGTGGCCGCGCTGAACCCGATGGCCTCGCCATGGTTCCCGGTGCAGCAGCAGGAGCAGCCGCCGCCGCCGCCGCCGCCGCAGCCGCACCAGCAGCACGGCTACATCCCATTGCCGGAGGACTACCGCTCGCTGTTCATCACCTTCTCCCGCGGCTACCCGATCAGACAGGACGACATCATCAACTTCTTCAACTCGTAAACCAAACCAAACCCAGATCAAACACCTTCTTCTCGATCGATCTCTCGCCATGAATGATCATACCAACAACACCTTCTTCTTCAACATAGGTTGTACGGGCCGTGCGTGGAGTCGGTGATGGTGGAGAAGGCGGCGGCGGGGCAGCTGCCGGTGTACGGACGGGTGGTGCTCCGGTGCCCGTCGATGATCCCGGTGGTGCTCGACGGACAGCAGACGGCGAAGTACATGATCAAGGGGAGGCACCTCTGGGCCAGGATCTACGTGCCAAGCTCCAAGCCCAACTGAACTGAACTGAACTGAACTGAATACTACTACTACATATGCATGAATGCTATACACTTACGCTGATATAGTATCATCAAGCTGCAGCCAGAGCTATATTATCATATATAATCACATGATTAATTAAGTATGTGTTTAGCTATACTAGCTGAGAGAGAGACAAGTGTTGATCCATGTATGATCTGTTGATGTTTGTGTGTTAGGCATGCATGTCCAAGCATACTACCCTATCTAGAGCTTTGGACAGAGCTTAATTGCATGTTTTGCTAGCTTGTCACTCATGGAATAAATGTGTGTCTTTCATCATCAGTCTATCGATGTTTGTAGCTTGTGCATACGTTTTTGGTAATTTTGCAATGAACAGTGGATGCTATATACATGCATGTTGTTACCTAGTTAATTATGTGCTGCACTGCTACTTTATGTTTGTTCTGGTTGGCAATCAGGAAAGTCAAATTACAGAGTTGAGTTAGAGTGAAGAAGCCAAGGCTTATATCCCAGTTAAGTTTGTTTGTGCAGTGGAGCTGAAGTCACGCTAGGATTGACCTTCCGTTACTGTGTTATTCTATGTGGTGCCTCTTCTGTAAGTATTTACGTTTTATTTTTGTTTGAATTTACATATTAATTAATTGTCATTCTATGTACACTGGTTTGATTCTTGGACGGAGATTTAATATACAAAATAGTCTGAAAATTGACTAAATTTTTAGGGTTGACATCTATTCCTCTCCAAAGATTCTGATAATAATGTTTGGTTTTTGTTTCACGAAGAGTAGAATAATTGTGCATTCTGTTCAGAAAAGAAGGGAGCCTCTTCCAGCCCTATATTCAGGCTAAGATAGAGCATATGAAATATTATCTACTTGCTATCTTTGATTTCTGGTTAGACAGAAGCATCTTTAAATCATCTTCTGTAGGTTGCTGTAGCATTGCCAAACAATTTGCTTCTCTAACTAGAAATCCAGACATACATTAATTAATATTCCTTCACATAAACGAAACAGACAAGTCTAGGATACCATTGGAGGACTCCATGGATCCTGATAACTCCAATGCTAACAAATTGTCTGAAGGTAAGGATTTTCTTCAATATTATTTCAATCTCCTTAGCTCTCCGTGGGAGGTGTTGGGTGCAAATATGGTTACCACTATTTTTTTTAGGGTGAATAGCTAAAGTGGTCCTCCAAGTTTTATCTAAGCCTCAGTTTAGTTTTTGATGTTTCAATCTATCCATATTAGTCCTTCAAGTTTTCATTTTAGTTCAAACTTATCCTTGAACCAACAACTCTCTTGATAAATGACACTAATACCCCCATCATTCACATATATAAGAGAAAAATTGTATGCTTGATTTTTTTTAAGATAATGTATAGTAAATTATGTAAAACGAAAATAAATTATGTACTAGCAAGCTGTATACAATAGTAATTGCTTAAGTTTCATGTGCACATGTTGAAATAATGGGAAGTATATCTGCAATGTTATTTATTCATCTTGGTTTTCTCCCTTTTAGTATATAGTTGTATATAAATTAAGGGCAAAAGGGACATTTTCTAATAGAAATATTGACTAAAAATAACCATATGGCATATTAAGTAGGCCCAAGGATGATGTCAAGCCAAAACAAATATTTAGAGGAGCTATGTGGACAAAATGAAACGTGAAGGACCAAAATGAGCCTTCAGTGAAACTTGAGGGACTTAATTAGCTATTCACCCTTTTTTTTATATATCCAGTAAGTTTTCAGGTGCCTTCTTTCGCAAGGATAGGTTCTACTAGTTTTTACCACCAATATATCAGCTTCAACTTCATATGTTGAACCTTTTAGATTATATTTTGAATAAGGATAGGTTTTATCAATTGTCATACTAAATGACTAATCCAAATCATGTAAAATGTGGATATTAGTTATATTTTTAGGGTCAATCTAAAAATATGACGACATAGGTAAAAATATGTCAAATGCAATTATATTACAAATCTAATGTAATTATATATGTAATTTAGGGACTTACATATGTAATTTAGGGACTTACAATGTAAATACATGCTAACTATTTTTTCATGAAAAACATGACGGCACGTTTATAGCAAATCCTTATTTTTATTGCAGGACACTTCGGTCGAGCTGGAAATGTATGTTTAATTTTCATGTTATATATTTGTGAAGAATGTATATTGCACGCGCACGATATTACTAGTGTAGAACTAATTAGTCATATCCCTCTAGTCAATTAAGCATACATCAGGTTGTATATTGATCGGTTTTTCTCTCTTCACACATAAATACACATCTATTTCGTGATTATTTATTTCTTCAATTCTGTTGAGATCATGAACTCTCAACTTCTTAAGTATTACTGTATACCCTTCCTAAACGCTGTTGTTTTCCTTTGTATATATGCTATTTCAAATCGCCTTTTGCCCATTAGTAAATCATCTACTATGCTATTTTGAGTGTTCTGTAGAATATGAACCTGTGCAGATTGTAGCCAAAATAAAACTTACCAAGTTTTGTCAATACTAAAATTTTGACAAAATGGCAATATTGCCAAAATTTTGGCAGGATTTTTTATGTATTGACTAAATTTGGCAACAAACTAAATGTAAATATTTTTTTGATAACTTTATCAAAAAATGATATGGTTAAAAATAGCATTAAAGTGAACAGGACCTATATGCTGTAGTTGCCTGTATACTGTATTGATATTAGTGAAAAGTTGTAGTCTCTAATTCTCCGAACTTACTCCTTGGCTTTCACTATATATATTTCTGAAGATTCATATTGCATCAGAAAGAAATGCAAGGATGAGTGTTTCATTATCTTATTCTTACCTCTGCTTTCTGCATAGCTTGCACTTCTTTGGTTAATAGAAATTTTAGTGTCTTTGAGAGGTACCAACAGATAAGTATCAACTTAAAAAATATGGTACATCCCGTTATCTTCTTAATGACTGTAAAAATACTTGTACAGTAAGCTGCATGTGGAATGATGGAGAATCAGATTAAGCTGCATTTGTTGCAAAGACATTTCATACACGAGTTGATCCATCAACTAGTTAAGCCGAATATTCAATAACACAGGGGAGCAGATGCTGCCATTTTTACTGCACCTCTAATTGTGTTTACATCATATTAAGAGAGAGTTATATATATAGTATAACATATTATTTTTAGCACGCTTGTTCCAATACACCATAATAATTTAGCTTTATTTGTTTGCTCTTAATCTGCTGATCACTTAGAGTTTGTATAAATGTTGTTCCTTGCATAAAGCGTGGCCCCTCTCTCTCAATTTGTCGATATTTGTAGTTTGTGCATACGTTTCTGTATTTGCAGTAAAGAGTGGATGCTATACATTCATGTTGTTACCTAGCTAATTATGTGATGCTTTATGTTTAAGTAAAGTCAAATTAGAGAGGGCAAAAGATGTAGCACTGTTTCATCAGTTATGTTTCATATTCATATTGATTGTGCTGTAATACAAAGATATCACAGTATTAATCGCGTCAACCAGCACTAACTTATCCCCTTTTCTCCCATATCATCCGGTGGGATCTCAGCTAATGTTACTTCTTGAAGCTTGATGAGCTGAACACTCGGATGAATCATTGTTTAGAGCTTTGATGCCACAACATATATCTGAATATCATGTTTGTGAGGGAGCCACGGCGTCAGCGCATCCACCAGCCTTTTGATGTCATCCGAAGAATGAGAAGCACTGAGAGTTATTCGCAACCTGCAAAGAATTCATGGAAAGAAATAAAACAGTTAATCTTGGTTGAAACAGGCCCGACCTTATGTCGATGAACACTAGGACCATCTAATATCTGGACAACAAATTATAGCAAGCAGTTCAAAAAAAAAAGTCTAGCAGGGATTCCATCTTTGGAGAGCAGTAGCAAAGACCAAGAAAACACATTAATAAAAATGCATATATACCCTGGTTCCTAATCCAATTACAGTCTATGGTCCCTAGGAACACTGATGCTTTAGGTTGCTGAAGTCTATGAATAGAGATTAGGATGGAAAATGCTAGGAACAGAAAATTTTCAACCTGCATGAGTTGGGCGGTACTGTGGGTGGTCGGATTGGCGTGACATGAAATCCAGATCTTAGCATATCCCTGCAGTTTCAAAATGAAAAGATTAGAACACACAACTACTGATATTATCAAGAAACAAAAATGGGAGGAAGTGAGAACCTTCCAGCTCTAAGTGCTGCTTTTTCACTTCCAACTACAATGGAAATTATGGGACTTGTTATGTTGAGTTTTGTCAAAGAGGCAAAATACTGCACATGCCTCCAGATCACTGATCTCCGCCATCTCTCCTCCCTTGATACATAGAGGGCAGCTGAAATTAATTGATTCTGTTTAGAAGAATTCCTGATATTTACTTTGACAATGAGATAATTTTTACGTTAGTTAATGTTTTATTTAAATTCGTCCTTCTATGGATTAATGTGATAGAGAAGGTTTTCTATGCCCTTCCTCGTGAAAACAGTGTAACACAAACAGGTATATGTAGCAATCAATACCAGATTCCCATATCAATATTTTAAATTATTAGAACACAATGTGTAGAGTATTACCATACACAGAAGCAACTATTGGCACTGGTAAAGCAGTTGAAAATATGAAGGAACGACCTCGCGATTGAATCAGCCTCTTCCATCGGGTACTGCAAACAAATTTCAAATTATTATTCGTCATAAGATTGGAAATTGTAAAGACAGATTATGGCATGCATCCAAAATGCAGAGATTATGGCATGAAGTATTATCAAGAGAGGCTAATTCAAGAGAACTTCTATTTATTGAGTTTATAAGCATGAGGCTCTGAAATGCAAATTTCATAACCAAGACCCTGATAAATAATATTATGTGGTGTCCAGAGCATCTATTAACATCAAAAGTTAAGCACTTAGCGTAATTCCTAAACTATAATCGCCGATGCCCATAAGTTACTCAGGACAGCAACAGATATGGAAAATGTTTGAAGTCATCCAAGCATTTGTTCTAACATTTCCTGTTGGCCGTGATGAGCATGTCGCTACTGTTTACATATTATCAAGTAGGTTTTGTCTCAGGTATTTTATGAAGTCCTTTATTTCAAGGCATCTATGATTCATTTCCACAGTTTAATATGCACTGTGAGCAGTTCTTCCTTGCCAGATAACATGAACATGCCTTATAATAGAATACCTGCATGCTATAAAACCACCCTGGCAGCCAACAGCCTTGCTTAAGGTGCCAACACTTATGTCAATCTCATTCTCACATTCAAACAGTTCAGGTGCACCACCACCATTCTCACCACAAACAAGTGTTCCATGTGCCTTGAAAAGGAAATTTGCAACATAACTTGATTAATATTAGGCCAGAAAAATACTGTATTTCAGGGAAGATAATATACTAACATCGTCGATCACCAACAAAAACCCATACTTTCTGCGCAACTTGACAAGCTCAGGCAATGGAGCAAAATCACCATCCATGCTGAACAGGCTGCATTTTACCAATCAAAAGAGCTTCTGAGTTCGGTACCCTACTCACTAATACAAAGAATAAATGCTTCTTAAATGATGAAATTTACTTGGATATATAACTTGCCTATCTGTGACAACAACTTTCTTTTCCATTGAGCAACTGGATCTGCATGTGTAATCACAAACATGGTTTATAACTAAGTAAATTAGTGCTTAGCATTTTGTATGTTATGAGTTATGACTGGAAAGTGAAAAACATACAGCAAAAGTTCAAGATGGGACATGTCACAGTGCTTGTACACAAATGATACCACTTCTTGCTGTCGCTCAACAAGGCGAATCCCATCAATGATCGAAGCATGGTTCAGAGCATCTGAGAAAATTGCTATTCTTTCGTCCTCCGCAGGTTTTCTCCCAGCAGCCAACAGAGAGCTGATGTTTCCCAGAGCCGTCATTACAGCCATATTGGCAGAAAATCCAGTGGGACAAAGAAGGCAATCCTGTAGAAGGACTCTAGTAAGGCTGCAAGTTTTTTATTTTATTTTGTATACCGGGCACATGTGGTTGCTTAAATTTTGAACACAACAGTACCTCCTTTTTCTTCAGCTCTGCCAAAGATTCCTCCACCATTTTGTGATAAGTAGTATATCCACAAATTAACGCAGATCCTCTAGGGCCCATGCCGTACTCTTCAGCTGCCTAGTAGATACACCAGAATGTTGGCAAAGTTAACCACCGAAGCATTGATTCAGTCCACTCCATAGATCAAACAAGGAAAAATCGATCATGCGCCAGTCTAGGATTTGCCCCTCAATGAAACATGGTGCAAATCCTAGAGTGTCAAAAAAATTCTGCACCAAACAATAGCCATGGGTGCAAGAAAGGAGCACCTTCACTGCGGCATGGCGAATTGCAGGATGCGAGCTGAGGCCCATGTAATCATTCCCGGAGAAAAGAATCAGTTTCTCGTCCACTTTCTCTTCTTGGCCACTCCCCTCACCACCTAATCAAGTAAAACGATACATGAGAAGTTGGTAGAGTTTCTGCAAAACGAAACTATATTGATAACAACTAGAATTGTTGATAACACCTTTCCCATTAAAAATGATATTGAAAGAAACTAGAACATGTTGTTTAGGCTTATCTCAAAGGCAGTTATTACATGGAAGAAATAATAATAAAAAAATGAAAATTTGATATGCATGGAAGCAAAGCAGATGATAAAAAAAGGTTGGACCTTCAGCCAGCCATTGGTGGAGCGTTGCGCGGTCGAGCCGGATCTCGACGGCTGCGCGGTCCCACGGGCCTGGGCCGGGGAAGGTCTCCGGCGGCGCGGGCGGCGGCGCGAGGGCGATGGGGCGCGTGGCGCGCAGGAGGCTCCTGGACGCCAGCCTCGCCAGCGCGGCGTCCACGAGCGCGTCCCACTGCGCCATTCCGTCGAACAGCTTGAGGGGGCGGAGAAGACGAGGCAGATAGATGATAAGGGCGCGGGAGTGGCGGCGGCCGGGTGGTTGGGCCCACCCGTCAGCGACCGCGTGGTGGGTCTCACGACGTTGCTCCCTCCCGCCGCCTTCTCAGCGGCAAGACGTGGATTCGCCTCTCACATTCGACCACCCCTCCTCCTCGTATCCTCCATCGCCGCTCGCGCTCGCTCGCTCACCGCGACGGAGGCGAGTGGAAGAGAAGCAGCAAGAGGGACGTGGGATATAGACGCGCGGAATCCCATCAGGCGGCGGCGCGGCGCGGGCCAGCGATGAGGTGGCGGCGGCGGCGTGCGGCGGCGGAGGCAGCCGGCGACGAGGGCGAGAGGGCTGGTCGAGGCACAGAAGCCGTCCATCTTGATCCGACGGCTGCCGGCTGGCCCTAGGCTTCCGTTCCGTAGTGGGCCCAACCTTTTCTTCGTGGGCCCGCCCATTGAATAGTAGAGGGCTCTTTTGGAGGCCCATTTAGCGTTCGCAGATATCCGGCCCAAATAGGATTCCGCCTCTTGGAAGCCCAGTATTCAGCCCAAAATTTGCAAGTTAGTTATGTGGCCCGTATTTCTAGAGTTGCAGTGGGCTTGCTCGGCCGGACCAACTTTGAGATAGGCCTCAGCGTGCTCGTCTTGACCCTATTTTTCACTCGGTTAGCTGATGCTTTCGTCTTGGTTGCCTCAAAAGAAATTGACTCGACAGGCCACTGCAAACGATGTACTAGTACCAGTAACAATAACATTGTTTCTCACCATTTTTCAGTCCTTTATTAATTATGCGTTTAATAGGTTCGAAAACATGCTAACGAAAAACAAAGAAGTTATCGTTTGAAGTTGATGAAAAGAACTCAGTCTTAAGCCTAACTGCCAAGTGCCAACGATGTACCAGCAATACATGTGCCATTTTTCTCACCATTTTTCATTCCTTGATTAATTATGCGTTATTCTCCAGCACCTAATTAATTGCCTCACGGAAGACTACAGTGTAGAGATTCAAATGTGTTTTATGCAGCCAGATCATGGTGCTTTGGTACAGCTTCATCCCCACTGTTCACCTCAGATATGGCCAAAGATGCATCATATGCAGCTAGCTACCGCGATGATGAGTAAAAACGCCGCAAACCTAGCTAACGCGTATGCATGGTACAGATTGGTACGCACCGAAATCTGATGAGCGAATCAAACCTGCCGTGTGCCGATATTGCCTGATGCCATCGTCGCCGGACGATGTCAGGTTTTTCTCATGTCAACTCTGAAGTCAGTTCTAAAAAAAAAATAAAATAAAATAAAAACTCTGAAGTCACAGTGATAGTACTAACTCCATAATGCTTATATTTAAGACATACAATATACTATGATCTGTTATTCCTTTAAGTATTTGTAATTCCTTTTGTAAAAAAAAGACTGAGTTGTCAGTTTTAAAATTTGTGCCCAGTGTTAGCTATTTGAAAACAAATGAAGTATATATTTTGATAGTGTATATCTACTTGTAGATATGAAGATCGATTTTTTATCCGTTGAAGCACGGATCTATTGAGCCTTTCATTTCAGTGGAGAAAAACGTGGTAACACTAATATAAGCATGCATCCCCGAATGATTTTTGCAACCAAAACAAGGTTGTGGTCGCCATCTCGAATTCGAATGTAGAGTAGTATGGGGGGTGCATACTCCTACTGTACTCCTTTGTACTGTCCTAGCTCTTGAAAGAAAATAATGGGAAGCAGAGCACCGTTCTCTGTCGTAGCTAGTCTGTACTCCAATCGATTGGCTACATACACAATTGAGTAGTAGCATGTAGTATGGCCACAGTGATGAGGAGTGGAAGAAGACACACCAGGAGATAACGAGGAGAGTGCACTACGTGTCCCGGCAGCTGGAACCGAACGCTTGGATCCAATAGTTGAAATGGATTATTGCCGCCCTCCCAGCAAGCCGGGGGTCGCGCTCGCGCCATGGCTGTCGCCCGGGCATTGGACCGTGCAAACCATCGTCGCCGCGACGCGGCCACGCTCTGTGCAGCGGACACGAAGCATGCGCGCGCACATGGCGGCAGGCACATGCGCGGTGGATGACGCATCAGAACACGGAGGGCGCGTCGCGCGCCGATGTCCGGAGCGCGTGCGCGTTCACCGCATCAGGGCCAGGCAATGGGACGACGCGCGCCGCGCGGCGGCGCTTCGATCGATCGATCGACAATATGCATGCATTGATCGATCTCCCCCGTGGAAAACGAAGGCCGTTGACGGGTTGAGTGTACGTATAGGTATCCACTCTTACGATACGAAGACACATGCTTTCTACCTACACAAGTTCGTGTGGGCCGGCGCGTGAGGGCGGGAACGCTGATTCGTGGATATCAGAATTTGAACTCTTTTGGATGTACGCACAACTCTGACATGGAAACACCGTTAGCTTTTTCATTTGCTCTTCAGCTTACTAGTCGTGACTAAAATTTAAATTCTAAAACTTAATTTTAAAGTTATTTTTGATATTTTTTATCATAGCTTTTTTTCATTGTTTCTAAGTCGCTAAGAATATATATAAAAGATCTATTCACATATTATTTTTTATTTTTTAGTCAGTATTAAGTGTTACAGTTTATAATCAGTGGCAGGTGAAGCGATGGAGCTCGTAGTTAGTGTGGCAGTAATTACTCCATCCATTCTAAAATATAATAATTTTTTTTACAGATGAAATATATTTTAATACTACGAATTTAGGATATAGTCCTTCCGTCTAAAAATTCTTATATATTTTAGGATGGACGGAGTAGTTGTCATCTCTAGTCATTATACATACTATACATTTTGGACAACCAAATTAACCATACATTTTACCTACAATTTTTTTATCCTAACGACAAACTTTGGAGGGAGTAATAAACTAGTAGTGGTAAGTACACTCTAGAAGGAGAAAAGGAACTAAAAGCGAAACAGTGAATGGTTGCTCACAAAAGAGAATACCAACAAAAACAATAACAACATGCATCTGGAATCCAATGAAGGGAAAATCCAATGCAATTATGCGTAGATGGGGTTCACTTGCCACATACATCCAAGGGAGCAAGCCCAGCATGGCTGCATGCAAGGCAAGCACAAATTTTTTTTGCTTCCAAGAGACAGCAGGGCCTTCCAAAAGCCAGACCTCGGGTGCAGCCACACATCCCCTGGCCAAATCCATGTGCTCCAATCCCAATGCCATAATACTACTGCCCACTGGCCACTACCACTGCCATATGCTGATATGCCCCTTGCCTTGATTTCCACTTGCATGGGCTGCCATTTTCACATCCTAACCTGTTCCAGAACCTGCAATGGTCAGCTGTTCGCATTGCATTTTTCACATCCTCTACAGTACTACTGGTGCAGTAGTGATCACTGACAGATAGGTCCGGTCTCACATGTCAGTGGCTCATATCACACCAACAGCTGTTGATATAGAGAATCTCTTTGGTTGTGTGATCCCTTGCAGGATGAGATAAGATAAAGAGCCAAGCCAACAGGAGCTAATGTGGGCAGCAGCATGGAAAAGCCAGATGAGTTGTAAAATGGGGGGTGCTGCAGCACACATGAGGGGGAGGGGGTTTGTGGGCTGGTGTGACATGCCTTTAATTGGGGGGTGTGTCACCAGCAAGACACCAGGGTTTCTTGAGCACTTGAAAGGAACAATACATTGAGGAGCCCCTCATGGTGTCCTTGGCTGCCTTCCATGAATATTAGTCATCCCTTGAGGGCCAAGCTGTCAGTGACTGAACAGTCCTCCTCTTCCTCCTTTTGCATGGGCCCGTCCCATCACCTTCTACATTGATATGAGGTGAAATGGATGTGGATGCTGATATATGTCCCATGTTACTTGTAGATCAAAGTGGAACACAGGTGTTACACGCGTTTTTTCCCCTTTCCTAAAAAACCCCTCGGAATTTTCTCCTTAATTACAACATGTGGTGTGTTCTGGTTCATAACAACTTATTACATACCGAGAATTAGACCCTGTTTAGTTTCCAAAACAAAATTTTCACGCTCACATCGAATATTCGGACACATGCATGGAGTATTAAATACAGGAAAAAAACCAATTATACAGATTGCGTGTAAATTGCGAGATAAATCTTTTAAGCCTAATTGCGCCATGATTTGACAATGTGGTGCTACAGTAAACATTTGCTAATGATGGATTAATTAGGCTTAATAAATTCGCCACGCAGTTTTTTGGCGGAATCTGTAATTATTTTGTTATTAGACTATGTTTAATACTTCAAATGTATGTTCTTATATCCGATGTGATAACCAAACCCAAAAATTTTTCGCAACTAAACAAGGCCTTAAACAAGAAACTCGCTATAGATTAAGATGATGTAGATCACACGATGTTACTAATTAACCTACCACGTACTACCTCCGTCCAATATAATTGCAGTTATGGGTTTCCGTGACCAACGTTTGACTGTTCGTCATATTTAAAAAAAATATGAATTTTTTTTTAAAAAATAGTCACACATAAAGTACTATTCATGCTTTATTATCTAATAACAATAAAAATATTAATCATTTTTTAAAAATAAGACGGATGATCAAACGTTGGTCACGGAAACCAATAGCTACACGATGGAGGTTGCATGATTTAAGAAAGTTTCGTCCACCCCGTTTCATAGGACAAATAAACAAATTTTGGAGAAACTAGTACCAATTTGATGTCCTAGCCTCAACTACTAAAACTGGACCAACTAAAGCTCATCATACATACAACAAATAAAACTGCTTTTTATCTCACACAGTTTTTTTTTCTAACTTGTACCAGCAACCAAGGAATTTTTTTTTAAAAAATCATATGATGAACGAGCGAGCCTGAAATAAACACGGCGACACCGTGGGGACAACAACGGGGGGACACCAAGCATATATAGGACGGGTTTGAGGCCCCATCATCAGTTGTTTAATCTCCAAGTTAAAACTCTCGTTTGCATTTGGAACTCGCAATAAAAACCCCCCTCTCTCCTCACTACGCATTCAGACGCAGGCGCCACTCCGCCCGCACGCAACCTGTTCGACCTCGTGCTCACACTCTGCAGCTGCTAAGCTTGGTAGCTCGCCATGGCAATGGCGAAGGAGCTCCAAGAAACCTCCTCGTCTTCGTCCTCCTCGGCTGCCTCCACGTCCTCCTGCTCCTCCGCCGTCACGGACGCGTGGTCGTCGCCGGCCAGACCCAATGCTGTGGCCGGGGGGAAGAGGAAGAAGGAGGTGGTAGGAGAGGCTGATGAGGCTGCAGGCGGCGGCGCAGGAGAGGAGGAAGAGGAGGAGGCGGAGGCGGCGGCGGCGGGGAAGTCGTCGGCGGCGACGAAGAAGAGGAAGCGGAGCAGCGACGGGAAGCACCCGGTGTACCGCGGCGTGCGGATGCGGGCGTGGGGGAAGTGGGTGTCGGAGATCCGCGAGCCGCGGAAGAAGTCGCGCATCTGGCTCGGCACGTTCCCCACCGCCGACATGGCCGCGCGCGCCCACGACGTCGCCGCGCTCGCCATCAAGGGCCGCGCCGCGCACCTCAACTTCCCGGACCTCGCCGGCGTCCTCCCGCGCGCCGCCTCCGCCTCGCCCAAGGACGTCCAGGCCGCCGCCGCATTGGCCGCCGCGTTCACCACGTCCCCGTCCTCGTCGCCCTCCTCCTCCTCGTCGGCCGACGACGTCGCGCCATGCGTCGTCCACGCCGACGCCGACGAGCAGCCTGCCGCTGCCGCCAAGAACGACGACGACGACGGCTCAACCACCGCGCCGGTGGCGGCGGCGGCGGCGGCGGCGGTGGCGGATGAGCAGCAGCTGTTCGACCTGCCGGACTTGCTGTTCGACATCCAGGACGGGCCGTTCGGGTTCCCGGCGATGTGGGCGCCGCTCGCCGACGTCGACGAGGTCAATGCGGAGCTCCGGCTTGAGGAGCCATTGCTTTGGGACTTGGGAGTAACAGATGCTTAATCCCAAGGACTAAATTGCAATACACCACTAGGATTAATTACCACTTTTTATTTCTTCTTTTTTTCTCTCTCTTCTCTTTTTTTTCCTTTTCTTCTGTAGTTTATTACCTTTGGAAAAGCAGTATTTCTTTCCTCCTTTTCCCTTTTCTATTTACTTAATAAGGGGTAATATAATATCTAATATATATATTATACAAATACTACTGAGGAAAAAAAAGGCTATATATGTAGTACTATCTGCAGTAACTTAATTATAGTTATTGCTACATAGTTATGTGTGAATTCTGCTACTAGTTGACCTTGCTAGAATTTAGGTGATGTATACTGTGTACTCCATGTTCTGTACTGAGTTCCCAATGAAAAAAAAAAAGGTTAATCAGTGTGTAATGCAATGAGAAATCGAGAATTGAGCTGAAATAAAAATTCCCAGGAAGCTGGTCCAGCTAGGATGTTACTGGCTCGCTCCTGCTGACTTTGGTAATATTAAAACCCCATTCCTCTTTTGCATACTGATTTGTTTACTGGTGGCTACCGTTTAACCAAACCTTTGTTTAGCACTAGCAATTAGTAGCAAATGCAGTTAACTAATTGGTGATTTGGTTGGCTGGTCTTGGTCTCCTCCATGATCAAGTGGAGACAAAAGGTAGCATTCCTCATGTGGCTGCAGCATCTCAGCTCATCTCATCTTCTTCTCTTCTCCCCTGCTTTCTCCTTTGGCTACCCTTCTTTTCTTTTCTTTTCTTTTTTTTTATAAATCCTTTTTTTGCTGGCTGCTTTGGAAAGATCTTTTCCTCTTCTTGTTCATCATCTTCTTGTTCATCATCATCTTCGTCTTCATTAGGCTGGTACAGTAAGCATTTTTCCGATAAACACGGGTTCCATTATCAAAGATAGCAGGAACAAGATTTTGTTACACTACAGTGAGCACAGTTGTTTCAAGCAATGGCATCATATTCCAGTGAGAAAGCTAATGTTCCCACTTACCATGAGGCAGCATTTCTGGTCTGACCCTGCCCTGCCCTTTGCTGGATTAGGACACTGCCTCTCCAAACTAAGCAGCTACTCAAACAGTTAACATGTGAAAGACAAGACTAGTGAAATAACCCCTCTTGCTTGCAGTTGTTAACATCAAAGTCATCAGGCTGCCTCTTGCATGATCATGCCTAGCTAGCTAGTAGTAGAAGCTTTGCATTGCCATGATCCCAAACCAATTGTTGCTCGCTAATTAAGCTAATGCATTAAGTATGCGTGTATGTCATGTCAGGGTCAAGTATTTAATCAGACACGTGGATGGCCCAGATCATGAGTACATCCCTGGCATAGCGGATCCAGTGGTCCTCCTAATTTCACTCTGTTTTACGGAGACAAAATCGTCCATCTAATTTTTCAGTGAGTTGGTTGGCAGTTACAAACTGACAGGTGGGGCCATGCCACGGTGGAGGGTGACTCACCGCGCTAGGCTTCCCAATGCAACGCCACGTAGGCTACTGGATACTACTATGATGTCTCCATAGACATCTCGTTGTCTAATACTGAAAAAACAATTAGTAGTAAATATGAATATTTGTATCAATTTTAGAACTTAAATCTGTATAGACTGATTTCACCATAGGAAATTTAATTAAGCTATGTTCTTCTGGAGCGGTTGGGGAACCGCTCCCCTTCACACATAAAACAGGGATTAATGCATACTTAACTATTAGTTATAAAAAATTGAAAAATAGATTAATACATTTTCCTAAAACAACTTTCTTATATTTTTTTTAAAAAATTATTGTTTAGCAGTTTGTTAAGCGTGCGCGAGAAAACAGAAACATGTAGTCCTGAATTTAGGGTAAAGTCTGGCGACGCTCATTTCCTGTACTACACTCTGATCGGTGATCAGCTCTGCGTTAGAGCAAGTTTAATAGTATAGCCAACTGTTAGCTCCAAATCATCTATAGCCAATATAATAGCCAATTTATATAATAGTTGCTTACAATACTATTAATGCCTGATCTCACCTGTCATACACATATTACATCTTAGAGTCCGTGTTACAGCTGGCTACAGATTTGTAGCCCGCTGCTTTTCTCTCTTTCTTTTATCTCTTTAAAATATGTTTATAGTTGGTTTATAACCTGCTATTGTAAGCTCTTAGAGACCGAGTAGCGGAGGTTGCCTACGTGGACGACAAGCATATACACGTATACGTAAACGTGTACGTAGTGTACAGATGTCGCGCGCGCGTACACTGTGCAGGAGTACCAACTGCTACTGCACACAAAGTACGTACGCGAGCGACGTGTACGCGCCTGGACAGTGCACGGCTGTCACCCTCGTGTGCCATATTTAATTTCGCTTTTCTTTCGATTTTTGATCTTATCGACGTTGATTGGTACGGAATACCTCTCAAAACCGAAAATTATACAGGGAGAATTTTTTTTCTTGATCCTCACTGCAATTAAAGTTTTGTTAATCCTAGTTTCCAGGACCTAATCGTTCTGGGCAAAGATTAATTAAGACCATGGGAGCAAGATTAAGCAAAGAAGGTTGTTAGCCGTCCAATATTTTAGACCATTCGAACGATCAAAACAGGTGACACGACTCTGCTGAAGATCCGGCTATGCATGATTTTGATTTCCGATAGCTTGTCGCTTAGGGCGCACTTCTATAATAGAACATTTATAAATTTCAAGCATGCGTAAATATCTTCTTAAATATATTCTTACACTATCATATGAACACATCCAAAAACCGTTGTCAATGGGTGTCATGTACCAATAAAAAAGTGATTAATCATAAACGCAAGCACCCATGCCAAGCCCAGAAATTAAATCCGGGTAAACAGATTCAAACATAAGGAGCCTAACTAGTTAAGCTACGGTCATTTCACATCTTCTTAAAATATTTTAATTGGATACATGAAAATCACATTGTTAAAACTGTCTTGAAATTAGCATACTCTAGTAGTAAGTTTTATTTGGTTTAACAAATATGCTATATCATAAATTATTGACTATATATCAAAGACCATACTATACCTTAAGACAATTTGTTTGCATGACCGGAGAGAGCATCTCCTTTGAATTGATACGCACATCACGTCCATTTTTCCAGCTGAAAACAGGTGAAACACTCGCTAGCTAGCTAGTCGTTGGCCGGCCGGTAGGTCCGATCTCTGTGTGCCAATAGTAAGACAGCTCTACATGGAAAAACAATTCATGCAAATTCCCCCACGTTCTAAATAAGTTGAAGAACTGCATGCAATTAGAGTCACTTACATGCCTACTTGTCTATTGTCTCGAGAAATCGGAGTAAGGAATGAGCTTCAAAAATGGGTTGTCTTAATCAGGACGCGATCAGTGTTTGTTAGTTTGTCTCCTGTCTCAGCTAACGACAATTAATTAGTTGGTTACTGAGACTAAATTAATCATATCTTTCATTGGGTGAGCCCCCTAATTAATCTGCCAACTAGGGCTTGATTATGGCAAGATTAACAGATTTCATGGTACAAAATTATCTTGTAAATTAGCCCATATGGTGCAAGTAGTGCATTTTGTGGCTTGTCATCTAGTTAGACGCTGACCTGCTTTGGCACTTTGCGATCCTTTTCTGTGAGATATCGCACGGAAGCGACGGCAATCTGCATACATGAATTATTAATTAGGAAAATACATGTACAGTAGAGGTCCTAGCTAGAAAGCACTACTCATGAATGCAAAGGGAAAAAAAAAGGCAAAGAAAAGAAAAGGAAAATCTTTGAATGTGTGTGTTGGTTGCAAAGTTGTGATCACAAGCTCATCATGGCCTACTTATTACTAGTAGTAGGGTGCAATGCAATGCAATGACCGGGATGCAATATGATGCATATTTAACATGGGGGAAAAAAGATAACAAATGCATAAGTGACACTTCAATTTGACAAAGCAAATATACTGAAGTTGATGAAAAATATGCATGACATGTCTTGTTTATAAGGAAAGAAATATTATTTGTGGTATATGTACAAGTCATATATATTAGCAGCTAGCTAGTGACTACAATATATTCAACTACTAACTATTAATTCTCATCTAGAAATGTAGCCAATTAGCTTGACTCAATTCCGTCAAGGTAATTTAGAAACGTATGAATCTCAATCGATCTGACGATGCTGAAATTTTTCTATAAGAAAAAAGGCGAACTATTTAGCAAAAAAATGTAGGCCTCTAGAAAAAAATTAAAAAGAAGCAACCGTGCTCAACTCAAAGTGTGTTAACAATGACTAGGCAACAAACAAAAGGGTGCATATTTTTCTTTTTGGTAATTGACTAGCTAGCTTGGTTGCTTTCATCAAGGGGAAAAAAAAAAGAAAAGGAAAAAGTCTAGAGCAAGGACTGCTGCCTAGCTAGCACTGTGCTGTGGCAACAAGCAAGGAATAAAGCAGCCAACATGGCCTCAATTAATTAGTGCAATTGTGTCTTAAACTTGATGCATAAATCTCTGCAACAAGGTAAGTAATAGAGTAGATCAGGCATGCATATGCCTCTGAATCTGATACAGCCTTAACAGTTGTGTGGAGTGTTGGAAAGAAAGAAAGCTCATCATATGAATGCAACAGATGCTGATGCAATGGCTTTTACTTGCCATCATTAGATGCTTCACCATATGACAGTGCTCAACACTCATGTGACACTTTAGGGAAAATCAGGACCTCTTGTTGCCTCTTAGCTTGGACCCCAACAAAAATTAGGACTCCTTAAAAAAAGGTCGGCCAATGAAGTCCATGCATGGAAAAATCAGAGTAAAGTATCTTGTAATAAATTAATTAATTGTGAGCTGAATATATGTATGGCCATTTGACATGTTAGCCTGACTCCTTTTTCCTTCCTAATTGCCAGGCACATTGATCAAAGAAATCACTATTCAGTACCTGTTCATATCTTCTCCATTTTTCTATATGTACAATCTCCAAGAATATTCCTAACTTGGTATCGAGATTTTGATCTTTTGACTTAGCGATCAGTGATGCATGACTAGGTCCATGCATGGAAAGCAAAATCAAGCACAAGTTGCCAGTTTAAGTATGAGGATTTCAAACAGATCAACAGTTTGATCGACTACTTGATCACTGGTCTAACAATCTAGGAGTAGTAGCTAGATAGATAAGCAGATTGCACTTGGAAGTAAATTAAATTGAAGTGAACGATGAACACACTTTCAGCTCGGCCAAGTCAGGTTTACAAGCTTACAGCAAAGGAGATGTACTGAAGATGAGTTTCAGAAACGAACACATGGCCATCATTGAAATGCAGGACAAGATAACATGCAATGGCCACTTGATACATTATATGCGCAATAGGCATATAGGTCGATTTCTCTTGACGCTACGATAGATTGGTCCAATAAACTGGTTAGCACGAACGGGTTGTAAATGCGTAGTGGTACACTGGTACTTCTGTACTGCTCTTATCAATACTTGTACTGGTGACTTTGACCGGTAGTTGTGGGTTATAATTTATTTATCTGAATAGCCAAATTCTCTTGTGCTATCATTTCTTAATTAATTAGAGACCATACTTTGGTTGCGGTGGTATGTCGTTACTTGGAGCATATGGTCAGGGAGTGTTTTGCGTAGGAGTATAGGTGACAATTTAGTCTTCAGATTGATAGTCACGAACACTTCTTTTGTAATTATTTTTTTTTTACTTTTTAGGTGTGTTCTTTTGTGGGTTCAATGCATCGTAGTTATGCAGTGGCTAGGAGTGATTTTAAGAAGGTTATATCACCTCAACATAATTGGTCTTTATATCAATAAAAAGCTTCATTCATCATTTTTTAAAAGAAAGAAATCATACTTTTATTAATGCATTCTTAACTTATTAAAAAATGTTTGTTTAATTTGTGTTACGCTAGCCTATAAGCTTTTTGGAAGGAAACGAAAAACTCCAGAATCAAAACTTAATTTGTACCCCCTCCGTTTCATAATGTAAGTCATTTTAGCATTTTTCACATATGTATATAGATTCACTAACATCTATATGAATGTGAAAAATGCTAGAATGACTTACATCGTGAAACGGAGGGAGTAGACAAGAGTGAAGATGACAGCCCAATCTAGACGATAAAATAATCTAGGGGCTGCATTTCATTAATTACCAAACTCGTCTGCACTTGCAAGTACGTCGTAGCATAATGCAGGAGGAGCTAGCAGTCAAGTCACCGTTAGAAAAGAACGTGGCACCCAACTATACTGATGATAACACGAAAAGCGATGGAGCGTTGAATCCTTTGTTGCTGTCTATGCATATGATCCTTCACAGTTTATAATTGCTTTCTCCCAACCAAACGCTACATTAGCCCCTAGATTAGTAGGATACATGCATCAGGTGATTCACGCAAGCAAATAACCGACCATAAAAAGGGTGCATTAGGTGATGAATTTAGCATGCTTTTTTTTTTATCTGATTGATCATGTAGTGTAAGACAGTTTCCATTTAAATCAAGACATGGTGAGATGATCGTCACCGTAACTACACTGTCCCAATCTGCTGTACGTTTTTATCCAAGAAGACAAGCCACGCGATTAACTCCATCTTAGGAGTTTCTTTCAAGGATATCTGAATATTTACGCAAAGATCAAGCAGAGTTTATGTTACTGGCTGGCACTAATGATTTTCCGGGGGAAAAAAAATGCTTTACTGACACTAATTAGGATGGGTTGATAGCGCACCTGATCGATCTGATCCCGTGTAAGAAATCACATCAATCATCATACTTTGCCTTTCATCTGCTAACCCCCATGCTATCGTTTCAAAAAGAAAAGAGAGATTAGCCATGAAAGATGACGAGTTTAATCGTTCCGTTTCTGGTAGGCATCTCCTAGCCCTTTAATTGGTCTATCGTACATGCCAAATCTGTCTTAGACTCGACATAAAAAATTATACATTTGATATTTGAGATGTCAGTGAGAGATCATAAATTGAGATGATTAAAAATGATGAATCACAGGATTTTCATATAATCTAGTTTTAGTTCATCCAAAATTTCTCATTCCAAAGGAGATTGGTGTGCACGATCGATAGGCGATAGCTATATAGAATACGAGTAGCAAAGCAAAGCTTAGGTACTCACAGTGACAGTTTGTTTGGTTTCCCTTGGCATTGGGGCACCTACCTACCATCAGAGCCAGCCGTACGTGATACACGCATGTAGCAGCAGCAGACGACGATGGCCATACAATCACACGATTGATTGCGAATTGCGATGATGAACAGCGGCAGCTGCTGCTGGTCCAGCCAAGAAAATTATGAGCAAAACAACAAGCTAACCAGCAGTAGCACCACCAAAATAAAATAATGTTGAATTAATGAAGCCAGGTACTGCACAAAGATATTGCTAGGAACACTTGCTATGTGCATATGTAGGCAGGTACATAAGCATCCATCCCTTCCACAAAATTAAGCTAATCAAACAAGTTTTCAGAATCCAGATTATCCTTGTCAAAAATTATATAGGAGACAAGGACATGACATATTCTATATTAATGTTTTGAAGCATGTATATTGAGTAAGCTGAAACTCGGTGGAAATACCTAAGGGCAATCAATATAGATATGAGTTCTAGTACTGCTATTTTCACCCTCTGTTCCTGTTGTAATGGTAGGCCATTATTAATTCCTATCTGATTATCCATCACTAACAAAGTGAATCCATAATACTTAATGAATGGTATATCTGTCATATATTAATATACTTAATGTTATGTTAGTTGGTACTTTCTATTTACAGATGGGCAGTCAGTTGATAACATGATATAGATACATATATATACATACTACAGCTGCAATAGCTCGAGGACCATTCTGTGTATCAAGATTAGCCAAATTATTGTAATCTGCTTGCCAAAAAGAGATTTCGGAATTGAAAAGTGTACAGATCAAGCACACAAGCAACTGCTGCAGACCCAATTATTGAATTTAGTTGCAGATAAATATTTATATAATTGGGAGTATCTAGATTTCAGGCAACTATAATGATAGCAGTGCCAGCAACACAGGATATCCCTGTTGGCTTCAAAAATATTAACTCAAAAACTATGTTGTCTACATACTCTGCAGGTGAGCAAGCGTCATGCTATTCTGCCGATGAGTGGGCGCTAGCTGAATATTCGAGGACCAGCTTAATTTGTCTCGACCGATCTATCGCCGATGCAGAAATTAATTTGCATGGACCAAAGCATGCACCTTGCATTGCCATATTATGATCAAATCTCACATGCCATAGGAAGTGCTAATTATCACTAATACTACTAATGGCTGGAAGTTCAAAGGATAAACCAAATCTCACATTGCGTGCATATATTTACAATTTACTCCAGTACCAAAAGATCAACTTCCTTGACGTTGACCACTGATATATTGTGAATGTTCACATTATTATAGATGCGAATACGGACGGACATTTATCATTTGGTACCGCATTGGACATCTCTGCATTCTAGGCTGTACTAGCTAACAAGACACACAAGGTACTCTGTCAGTGTCCCTTGTTCTTTGTTCCCTTGCAGTTACATTTCACATCATGCATATGAGAAAATGGTGGGCAAACAGCCCACCTAGTGTCTAGCAAGCTGTTGGCGCTTGGCACCAAGGGATTGTTCAACCTAGCCAACCATCGTGTTGCATGTGTTCTTTTTATAATCCTAAAAATGCGTAACCTCAATCATCCAAGCTTTATCTTGTTACCCCACCTTAATTCTCTTTCATGTACTTTCGATAAAGGGAAGGAGACAAAAAGAGAAACAAACAATCGACATACCTAAGCATCGGATCCTTAATCGCCCTTTAAATGCAACAAAATTAGCCCTCTAATCATGCTGGGACGCAACATGAAGATACACCTAGCATGCATTACACTAGTAGTGCTCTTCTTCTAGGCCAAGATAGAAAGAAAAAGATTATAACTCGGGTTAATTAGCACAACCCGACATACATGTTCCACACTTATATATATATATATATTTGTTTTGAGCAACAAAGGTATACATTGCCATTAAAGCCAAAACAATCATACAGCTCTGTAATAGAATGAAAAGGAGAATAAAAAAACAAACAAACAGAGCACACAGGCAGCAGACTTTAGATACTGTTTCCCAATGTGCACGAAACTGGTGATGCAAAAATGTGACAGGGGAACTAACAGATCTACAGTGAAGACAGCAGAATTTCTCCAACCAGATTGCTGGAGAGAACAGATCACAGAAGTACGGCACATAGTAGAGCAGTAGAGGCTTTTACCTCCTTCACTGAACTGAAGAACTGATGTGTTCCTGGAGAGAACACTCTTGCCATGGTTATTCTCGAACAGTCTCTTAATAAAAAAGTAGTTCTACAAGGAGATGGTTCCTGTGACATGAACTGCACCCTAACGTGGTCACTGACAGGTGGGCCCACGAGCGGTGGGGCCCACATGTCAGTCACCACATTCGTCTGTCTTCACGTCAGAGGATCCCAATCCGTTCTACAACACCGCATACAAAGGAACAGGTGCCCCAACTTTGTACCGCTTAAGTGTTACAACGTTAGGGTGACAGCACAAAACTACTTACCGCTTTTTACAACATTACTCAAATGATTTTAAGGTTTGATAGTATTATATGCTGTTTGGGGTCAGAAAGTACACTACAGGCATCTGGTAGACTACCATATATACGTGTGTTCAGGGACGATACGATGCAATATGGTACTGCAGGGGACAGAGACAGAACGGCCCGGCCCAGCCGTAGTCCGTATGCACAGGTCCATCTGCATGAGACTCTCGATTCGTCTTCAATTTGCCTCTCATGAATTAATGCATGACACATACTGTTGCTCCTATGTTCACATGCATGCAAGTCTTAAATGTTGGCAACATAACCTCTGGCCAAGCGTGTACAGTGTGTACTGCTTGCGTGCCAAAAAGGCTGGGCTTCAATGATCAAGAAACCAAGAGAATCCCCAGCAGCAGGTTGGTGAGTATAGTGAGTGCATGGTGCTTCTACAATTTGTCTCCTCCTCTGTGGACTGTGGGTGTGTCAATCAGCTGATCAGCCTAGTATAGCAGCTATAGTAGTAGATGCTTAAGAGAGGGAGATAGATAGAATCAGTCGCTTTTGCATTGCATTATTGGCTATTTGGCTTTGCAAAAGAATCATTTCTGAATTGGCAGTGCCATTAGAGTAGGCATTAGGGAGGGTAAAAGAAGAAGGGGCATCTTAAGAGAAGCCTTTTGAGGGTGCAGTAACAAGAATGTGTAAAAAAACATTGGAAAGCAAGAAGGCTCCAAGGTTGAACAGTAGCCTAAGAGAAGCAAAAGTCATGGGAAGAATATTTATTTGTTTGTATTTGTTTACTGAGGTCATTACAGGCAGGACAAATACTTTAGTGACATCAATGAAGCAATTCCTAGGACAGGTCTATCTATTATTTTTATTAATTATTGCATGTCACTTTGCAGGAAGTAGCTAGGGAAAGGTATTAAGTCCAGGACGTGTTGAATGAAAGGAATGCAGCACCAAACCAAACAAAATGGAATAGTTAACTGTATGATGAATATATCAACATCATGGGCTCATGGCACGTTTAGCTCTCAAGTAGGTGTGCCTTTCCCATTGACCATTACAATATCTCCTCGTTTTTTTTTGTCAGTTCTTTTAAGCCATTCAAACATGTCATCATAACACAGACATTTGCTGCCCATAAAAAAAAATTGAAATATCGAACAAATGAAAAACATTCATCACCAAAATAGAGAATTATTCTGCGCACATCAACCAGAAACAAGTAACCATATTATAATCAGACGCACATTCTAAATGCGACTCAGATGGAACAGAAAGCTCATGCCCACAGGCCGCTGTTGGCTCAATTATTGCTCTTTTTCATGTTGAAAATGTATCCAGCAAAATTGATGTTATTAATAACTGCTAGTGCTATGTTGAATTATTCTCCTGTATGCATCTAATTATGCAGAAAGCAGCATTCAAACTATTTAATCACACAATCATCCCTTGCACACAAATCAAACCAAAAACGACTGATCTCAAGATGATGGTTTGGTAAAAGAAAAGTTATAGCAGTAGAAGCTAAAGAACCATACCTAAGATTGATTCCAGCCATGTAGGATATGAAGACACCATCCCTAAGATTGTCTTTGGCAGGGGCAAAACACCGCACACAGCCACACACTGTAAATAGTCATGCAGATGCAAAAAAGAAACCAGATAATTTGCTTCTGCATCAACTTCTCTGGTAGTAGAATGACTGATTGAAGATCAGCCATCAAAAACAACTCTAAGAAACATGGCATTGCAGAGCCTGTAGCAAAGGGGTGGTTAGTTACATTAAGCAATTGAGGTCCCCCAGAACATTTTTTTCTTGTACCCAAGTCCTGTCTATGACTATGAAATAGTGCTCCAAGAGCACATGGAGAACCAGGCATGCTTTTCACTGAACCGTCAACATGCACAAAACAAGTTTGAAAGGGTTGCTGAAGTTTCACTCAGTGTAAGTTCATTTCTCCTAAGAGTTCCTGTACAGCATATGTATCAGTCTACTGAGGGCAAAACTTGGAGGTTGGACAATTACTGACCAAGCAGCAGCACCACCACCAGGAACGAGATGAGGACATGCAAAGCACAACAGTTTAGGACAGCGCATTTCTTGCCACAGTGAACAAGGCATACAACATAACAGCAGTGAGAAGCTTTTTGGATGCAAGAATTCTCAGATTGATCCTAATACTGTGTGTCCTCATGAAGTGCAGGATTGACTGCCCCACCAGCACAAGCAATGAACAAGCACCAATAAACACCATTCTGGCAGCATCCTTTGGGCCCCCAACCCCATTAAGTTCATTTCCATCAAACTTGATGTTGGTTGGGCCTGTGTGGATAGCATCTGAATCGTCACGGTCGAGTCGAAGGATCTCATTCAGCCAAGCAGAAAAACGGATCAGCAACCTTGCTAGCCAGGCCACTTCAGAGTCTGAGATGGGCCTTGTCATCCAGTTCACATTAGCTAGTGAGTGTTTCCATGGCCTTGGATGCTTAGGTGCGAATACCTCACCACGCCCATGGTGCTGACTGCATTCTCTCTCTACCAAGTTCATAGGCTGGGAACTTTCAATGTGTTCACGGAAAATTTTCTTCATCTGGGATTTAATTAAATCCAGAGTCTGAAGACTTTGCATAGCATCACCTGGCAAACGTTGAATCTCTGACTCTGCCCGTAGCAACAGCAACTAGAGATAAAGGAAAGCAAGAACGAGTAAGTATTCTTCAATATTGGTAATACGTGGAGAACAATAAATAGTCAAAAGGGCAAAATTACGTTGGTTCATGTAACAGATCAATGGATAGTACTGTAATAGCTACCAGAAAAACAGCATCCATCACAAAAGAGTAGCCCAAGGATGTAAAGTTGAATCTTTAGAGATATCTACCTAATAAACTGGAAATCTCCAGCAATCTATTATACTCTGAATAAAGACAAGAATAAAAAATTGGCTAACAATGATAATTGCATAATAATATACACCTGAAGCAAGTTGTAAGCCCCTTCCTCATCAAAGCTGAAAAGCCTCAGATTAAAGTTCCTACGCTCATGCAAGAAAGACCCATCAGCATCACTTTCTGATAAACCATATTCCCAGTCCTGAAATAGACCACAGGGGACGATAAAAGGTTAGAACAGAAAGTCATCCACTCCTCCACATTATTGATGAACTAGCAAAATTCCAGTGCTGCAAGCCTGCAATGCACTGGAAGTTCAAGGCACTAACTAGGTCAGCCATTTCTTACCTGTAGCTGTTCTCGGATTGATGGCACATACTTAAGCACATGATCCAAATAACAAGATGCTGAACCAAAAAATCTATGATGATATGTAGCATCAACGCTGTAGATGAGCCCCAATAATTCTGTAGAAGATGCCAAAACCTCCAAAACCTGAAAAATCCAAACGAACGATACATTCAGTAAGAGAGAAACAGTCAGCAGATTAATAGATATTAGGTACTGAAAGGCCAAGCTATATATAGATGAATAGGATTCTAGATTACAAATGTTAGTTCATGAATAAACAAAACGCTTTGTGGGGCTTTTTTGTTGGGTAGAACAATTAACCTGCCTAGCACAATTTCAGCCAGCAGAAAAGCTGCCTCATCAATTTTAGAAAATACATAACATGGAATAGAAGATAAAGCACTGGCCATATGGCCACATTAAGCAAAACATGATCCTCTTAAGCATATTACCAATAACTTCAGAACAATGAGATAAAGGAAACAGTAATATATAGTATTTCAAAAATGATCATGCTTTATTTCCCAAATATCCACCAAGGTAACAAGCAATAGGAATAGATATTCAGAGAGAAAATGTGCAAGATAGACTAAGTTCAAATTACTTGTAACTTGTAAGGTATATGTTCCGGTAGGCCTATTGTTCCAGGTGCACATCTAATATGTTTTCTTTTATTGCTAATCTCTCCAGGTGGTATAATAGAAGTTAGTTAAGATTACAATAACTCAAATCCTCAATCATAGAGTTTGAAATATGAAGAAACATCACATGCAGCTGTCCATAAACCCTCTACAGAAAATGCCTCCCACTACAATTCACTTAGATTACAGGTACATTACTTTTTCAGATTACAAATATGGCTATCCATTACCCATTATTTTCAGCTTATTCACCGGATTATTTGCTCCACGCTCCTAAAAATACAATTTCTTAAAAAAAAAACTTTCTTCTACTGCATTGCTTAGACCACTAGTGGTGGTACTGCCCTGGTAGCGGAGTATTGTAAAATTATATGACAGTGTGACACCACTTACCTACCCTTAGTATTAGATATTTCTACATTTTCCATCAAGGGGAAACCCCCCTGATGCTAAATAAACTATGGAGTGCAAGATAATTCAAAACACAAATACAGCGATTCTCAAACACATATGTGCAAGTACGTGGAATCTAATTTAGTAAATGACTGCATGAGTGCATGTTCAGCTACTTCATACCTAAGACAACAATATGTACCAAGGATAACATGACAGTTAAGGACGAAAACAAAGACCATAGTGGCATATGCTGTAGTAAGGACGGAGCAAATATTCACTTACCTTTGATACCATCTGCAACACTGAGGAAACATCAGAGTGGATAAATTTATGTGCAAACCCCAGGAAATGAACGACCAAAGAACTGTAGAACAAGTAGTTGGACAGCACAAAGTTCTCCCATTCTGGAGAGTACACTGCTTCAGACACCTGCCTCTTTCCCTCAGTAACTCGATGCACATTGCGGCAACCTGGAGGAGGCAGATCATACGCATCCAAATCATCCTTCTGAGCCTTCCATGGCTCCATATAGACTATCCATGCAGAGAAAACCTGTGCAACATTCTTTATTTCTACACCCATGGGGCAGAACAAGAATGTCCTGAGCAAAAATCGATACAGAGGCCTCTGTATCAATGGATTCCAGTATCCAACAGGGCTGTTGCATGCCTCCCTCCATGAAGATATTCCCTCGAAGACATTTGGCGCATCTATATCCACAGAAGCATTGATCCTGTTCATATACATCACAAAAAGCTTCACTGCATCGCCGAGTCCTGGTGCTGGCGGCCGCTCAACCAATGTGGCATTTGCATGAGACTGAAGAGACAGTAAAGGGAGCCCATATGCACGGCAAGTCTGCACAGGCAGTGGCGAGAAGTCATCTCCAACAAGCCAGAACTGGATGAGTGTGTGCACGAAGAACTCAGCTCGCCTGAAGGATTCAGCAGCATCAATACCATCACTGACAGTTCGATGCAGCAGAGTTCCACCCATATTACGCGGCGGTACACATCCGCTGGGCACGAACTCCTTAAGGTAGGAGTACAGAAGCTTCAGATATAGCGAGCTCTCTAGCTTCTGACCCAGATTGCGTCCGGCTGATGAACCTAGGGTGGACATCCAGCTCTCAATGCGGCCGAGCGACTTAAGTGATTGTTCTGAAATGGAGGGCGGAATTTTTGGGGCCCGAGCCGCAGCCATTCCTGTGGCCTTGGCCGTGGCAGCTGAGATGGGGTAGTACGCGAACCAGAAGAGGTAGTATTCGAATACCGACAGGTGAAGCTCGGAGTCGACGCGGCCAGCGAGGAGAGGGGAGATCACCTCATCAGAGGAGGAGGAGGAGGAGGAGGAGGCGGCGGTGGCGGACGACAGCGCGAGGCGGAGCCAATCGGGTAGCCGCTCGGGTGGGAACACGAATCGGAGGAGCGCGTGGCGATCCGCGGCGGAGACGGCGGCGAGAAGCGGCCCTGACGGGGCGAGCAGCGACGCGAGGAGCTCGGCGAGCGCGGGGTCCCCGGCGGCGAGATCGATGAAGGACGGCGAGTCCGGGGACGCGACGAACACCCGGAAGAGCAGCGAGGGCAGCGCGTCGGCGAAGAAGGCCCGCGGGTGGTCGCCCGCGTGGCGGCGGAGGTAGTCCGCCACCGACGAGACCGCCCTCGCCGCCGCCACCGCCGTGGACGCGGCGAGGATGGCCCCCCTCAGGGCGGCCGCCTCGGTCGTCTCCGGCGGCATCTCCTCCTCCTCCTCCGCGGCGGCGGCGCAGTAGGGTTTTGGGTGGGAGAGAGGGGAATCGTGTCGAGGAAGACGCCTTTCCCTTCCCCTTGGGCAACGCGACGCTCACTCTCTCTCTCTCTCTCTCTCTCTCGAGAAGAGGAAGAAATTTTGAAAACGAAAAAGCAAAATGGCAAGGAGCCAAAGCTCTCGTGGATTTCGGAAATGGCGCTCCGCGTCCTCTCCTCTGCTTACGGATGACGCCGAGGGGTGTCCCACTGACTACTCGGCCCCACCATTCCACGCGTCAAGCTGGCGGTCGGAATGGTGCGTCAAAGCCGAGTCACTGACGGTGGGGCCCCCTGGTGCAGACGGTTCGGGAAAGCGCGTGGGTGGGGGGTGTGGGCGTGTGGAAATTTCAGGTGGGCCTCGATTGTAATTGGGCCGTGGGCTTTCGTGGGCCGAAGCTTTGGTGGGCCGGGACGACGCGACAAGGAGTCCGATTCCGTGCGCCTTTCGACTTGGGAGGCGTATTTCAACGAAGCCGCAGGCGGGTTTGCGTCTTCGCCTCGCTTTCCCCACCGTCTCCGGCGAGCGGAAGCCGGAAGCAACCTTCTCCGGCGAGCGGAGGCAACCCTGGGGCTAGGGGCGAGGCGAGCAGCAGGATGCAGGTGAAGCAGAAGGTGTACGAGCTCTACAAGGGGACGGTGGAGCGGGTCACGGAGCCGCGCACCGTGTCGGCGTTCCTCGAGAAGGGCGTCCTCTCCGTCCCCGAGTTCATCCTCGCCGGCGACAACCTCGTCTCCAAGTGCCCCACCTGGTCCTGGTAGGCATCTCCTCCGTTGCCCCCCGCCCCCCTCCTCTGTAGGGTTTGGTACCCGATTGCTGTGGGTTTGGGTGGGGCGTCTGATCGATCTCGGTGGGTGTTTCCTGTGCAGGGAGGCGGGCGATCCGAGCAAGAGGAAGCCTTATCTCCCTCCCGACAAGCAATTCCTCGTCACCAGGAACGGTATGCTGATTCTGAATTGGTTCTATTTCATCTTGTGCTAGGATTCGATGGAATGCTGCATTGGGTGACATGATTGTTATGCTAGTTTCCACTGGTCTTGATTAGGCTAAGTTTGGTTCTAGGCCACCATGTTTTGGAATGCTACATTGGAGGATAAGAACTAGTGAAGTTTGGTTTCCCTCGTGTAGTTGAAACAGTTTGAATTTGATATTCCTCATTGTAATTGAAATTTTGGTTCTGCTGGCAGTGCCTTGCCTAAGACGCGCTGTCTCGCTTGAAGAAGAGTATGATGCAGCAGGAGCTGAGGTAGTTCTCGGTGATGATGAGGACGGTGAAGGCTGGCTTGCCACACATGGAGTGCAAGGTTGACATCTCACAATGCTTGTTTCAGTGTTTCACGCACTCTCTTTTGTATAAGCTAAACTCCCTTTTGTTCTGTTGGTAATGTATAGCATCAAAGCCAGAAGAGGAGGAAGACATACCCTCGATGGATACATTGGATATAGGGAAAACTGAAGGGATAAAGTCTATTCCCTCATACTTCAGTGCTGGTAAGAACACTGAAGAAGAGGAGGAGGATATACCAGACATGGACACTTATGAAGACACAGGGAATGATTCAGTGGTAAGAAAGACTGTGATCCTATCTTCGATGTGGTTAAGAAAGGCTCATAATGTTCATAGTCATTACCGATTCCAGCTTTGCCTTCGTCATCTTATTTTAGGCTACCGCTCAACCTTCATATTTTGTCGCAGAAGAGCCTGAAGATGACAACATCCTTCGCACTAGGACATATGACGTTAGCATCACGTAAGCTCTTTTATTTGATATGCATGCTTTTTAAGTCTTTTGTTAGTTGGTTAGTATTAGGGTGTGTTCGGATGCCCCTTTTCCCAATCCCTCTCCCTTGTTTTCCGCGCGTACGCTTTTCAAACTGCTAAACGGTGCGTTTTTTGCAAAAAGTTTCTATACGAAAGTTGCTTAAAAAAATCAAATTAATCCATTTTTGAAAAAAAAATAGCTAATACTTAATTAATCACGTGCTAATGGACCGCTCTGTTTCCGTGCGGATGGTTCTGGTTGAGAACCAGGTATAGCGAACACACCCTTAGTTGCCTTATTATGTGTTATTGGTTTCCATATTGTCTTCCTCCTCTTTTGGAGTCTGTATATGTTTACACAGAACTTCTATAGACATTTACCAGGATTTATCTTAAATCACTTATTCTTTCGACTATCCAAGTTTTATATTTTGCATATCTGCTCCTCGGCACTTGAATATAGCACATAACACACTAGTGATCTGTAAACAATGAATTGTAGTTAGCATTATATGCCTTGATTTCAAAGTATTTGTATGTACAACATTCTGCAAGTGATATTGCTGTTGTCTTGAACTTCTCCCTGTTGCTTCTGAGCAATGATGTGGTCCTCTTGGTTATTTTTTATTTGCCATAGCATTGTGTGCCTCAGTCTTCTAGTTTAAGAAAGTAACAGGTAGTTCTCTTGTTCCAGATATGACAAATATTACCAAACCCCACGTGTCTGGCTTACCGGATATGATGAGGTAAGTCATTTTGCCCTTAGAAGTGTCTTGTTGCAGTCTTGAAGATGAAGTTGATTCATTTAATTTGATTGTTGTTGCAGTCAAGAATGCCACTAAAGCCTGAACTTGTGTTTGAAGATATCAGCCAAGACCATGCGCGGAAGACGGTACTTTCATTCGTTTTAGTATTTGCTATTGACATGTTAAATGAAACATGAATCAACTTGTGCTGGATTGGTTCACCAATATCCTTAATTTTGTTAGTACTGCTTATATTTTGCACCGAGCTTATTATATGTTTCTAAAACCTCAATGTCATATAGTACACCAACCAATGAAAAGGATTTGAAGTATTCATTTTTGAAAAAAAAAATGATACCAGTAATGTCTCCAGAAATTAGATTTTGCAATGGTAGCATACCGGAATTATTGGCATTTCTATCCTTTTACTGTCATTTTCCGTCATTCTCACAACTTAGAAATGTATGTATGTAATGATGGTTCGTGTATTTTAAGCCACATCATGCCACACAGTTCGATAAATTTCAAGGTTTAGTGTTAGCTTCTTTGTGGATTGCAACAAACTAGTGTACTACTACCTCCGTTTCAGGTTATAAGACTTTCTAGCATTGCCCACATTCATATAGATGTTGATGAATCTAGGCACACATATATGTCTAGATTCATTAAAATATATATGAATGTGGGCAATGCTAGAAAGTCTTATAATATGAAATAGATGAAGTAGTTAAGTCATCTACTACGCATTGCATGTTGATGACACTGAAGTGGATTGTGTTGCCACAGGTGACTATTGAAGACCATCCTCACTTGTCAGCAGGCAAGCATGCTTCAGTGCATCCATGCAAACACGCTGCTGTGATGAAAAAGATCATTGATGTCCTAATGTCTCGAGGAGTTGAACCAGAAGTTGACAAGTAATATTATCTACAGAGATACCTTTTGCTGACTGCTTGGATGATCAAAAGCAGTACATCTCTTTGTTGGCTGGCCTGTAACTTGTGTTTCTCTTTTGGACAGGTACCTTTTCATATTTTTGAAGTTTATGGCCTCAGTCATACCCACTATTGAATATGACTACACTATGGACTTCGATCTGGGCAGTACAAGCAGATGATTTGTTAATTGAAGGTATGCTCAATCATCTTATAATCTGGCGTGCATTCTGCATATATGGAACAACTACATATATGTCTATTCTACATATAAGGGACTACATGTCACTCTTGAGTCTTGACCATGCTATCAGTTGTTTGTACACTGACATAGATAGCAATTTGATGTTGCGACAGGAAAGTGAAAGATCCTGTAGAAGGTGTACCAAGGCTTATCATGGTGCCCCAAATAATCATTGCTTGGTGGAAAGATTTGTATATGCAAGATGTGCGTGCATGTGTGCTCATTCGTTTGGAAAGTAACTGTAAACTCTGCAGAAACATCAGGGCTGATTTGCCATGTACATGCAAACATGACATACCCGTTTCACTTGAATTCGTTTGCCTTCAGATTGAATCCATCTGTTCTTAGATGCACATTGAGTATGCTAGCCCTGCCCCTCTCTTGCACAATTTGGCTTCATATGAGCTGCACATTTGTAGGCTTCATATGAGCTGCACATTTGTATCTCTGATGCCAATGGTTGGGCTCCATTGTGCCACGTCTCCTGGTACTTGGAGGGTGTGTTACACTGTTACTTCGATCGATCAGTCGGTCGGTCGCACATGCCCGGTCGCATGCCTGTATTTGGTTGCACATGGGACCGATATAGCATGCAGATTTGTGGCCTAAATCATCTTCTAGCTTCGAAGATATTATATTTCCTGATTAAATTATGGTTCAAGCAAGCATCTGATTATTAACTTGCTATTTTTGTGATCAATCTCGATCGACTGCCTTCTTCTTCTTGATGAGTTAGCCAGTGTACCTGTTATCAAGACAGGAGAGTGATGTGGTCACGTCGTCGATGATCACTCACACGTGCATGATGTAAGTATCGACGCCGACCACACAGACTTGAAGTATTGACGCTAATAATCCAGTTATTACCAATTAAGTTCACCTGTAGGGGGGGTGATCGATAGATATGAATGACGCTACTAGTTAAGTAGTTACTCCTATGAATTATGGTTGGTTTAAGATGAAATTAGTTAAATTATTGGCTTATGATCCATTTCATTATTTAATACAATATGAGATTGCCAAGGAACAATATGGCCCTTCAATTCCATTAGAGTACATGCCCTACTACTTAATGGAAATAAATAATAATAGGGAGAAACTATCAACACTCGATCTGGATCTAAGTGGTTCACTGGCACTAGCACCACCTTGTTTGGTACAATTTCAAATATTAGAACAAGCTAGATTTAAAGTTTGTAGCTAAAAAATTGAGGGTCTGTTCACTTTGATGTCATTTTCAACCTTACCAAATTTTGATAAAGTTGCCAAAAAAGTGGCTACATTTAGTTTGCTGCCAAATTTTGGTAACTATATAAAAAATCCTGCCAAAATTTTTGGCAATGCCAAAATTTGGTAAGTTTTTTTTTTCATCAAAGTGAACAGGCCCTGAATTAGTTTTAAAATTTATTTATAATCTAAAACATAAATAAAACGGTTTATCTATATGTCATCAATAGAGCTAGACCTACGGATCTCCAAAGAATATTCAGCTTCAGAAAATCTTAGAACTAAAGTTGTGCCAAACAATATGATAGAAAGTTTGCGTGTGGATAAGTAGCATTTGCTGGAGTAAAAACAATGGCATTGGTAGCATTTGAGTTGATCATTGAAAAAAAAGGGTTAATTTGATACATGCCATTATAAATATGGCATATTAGAAAAATGCTATTACAATTTACGTATTTGATTGTATGCCACTGAAAATTTTTAAAATTGGAATCATGCCACTCCCGTCACTATTTTCGTCCTCCTCCTTCACGTTGTCACCCTCACTACACGTGCGCGCGCGGGGAGAAGGCAAACCGGCGCCGGCGAGCGGAAAGAGGATGGGGAGAAGGCGAGGCAGCGCTGACGAGCGGCGAGAGGATAGAGAGAAGGTGAGCCAGCGCCAGCAAGCGGTGAGAGGACGAGGAGGCGCCGGCGAGCGGCAAGAGGACGGGGAGAAGGCGAGGCAACGCCAGCGAGCGGCAAGGACGAGGAGGCGCGGGCGAGAGGACGAGGCGGCGCCGGCAAGCGGTGAGAGGACGGGGAGAAGGCGAGGCGACGCCGGCGAGCGGTGAGAGGAAGGGGAGAAGGCGAGGACAAGGCGGTGCCAGATCCATAACCCGAACGCCTCCCCCTCCACGACCGTCCTCACCGGTGGCGGCTGCGCCCCTCCGTGACCGTCCTCACCGGTGGTGGCCGCGCCGCTCCCGCTCGCGTCATGCCGCCGCCGCCGCTGCTCCTCCTGCTACCCGCGCGCACCGTGCCGCCGCCACCGCTGCTCCTCCTGCTCCCCGCATGTGTCGTGTTGCCGCCGCCGCCGCCACTCCTCCCGCGTGAGGATGACGATGTGAGGGAAGAGGACGGAAATAGTGACGGGAGTGGCATGGTTCCAATTTTAAAAATAATTGAGTGGCATCCAACCAAATACGTGAATTGTAATTTCTTTTTTCTAATATGCCATATTTGTAATGGCATGGATCAAATTAACCCAAACTTTAAAAAAACTAAAGATAGAGCCACCCACAAGATAAAGGAAGAGAATCGAGAGGGATGTCAGGTGGGAGAGAAATGAAGGGAGACCGTGGGTTAGCGCGTACGGTCGTATAAGTTAATCAACTCACAAATTTAAACAAATTCACATACAAATTACACCATATTCTCTTGTTTTGATGGATGAGCTGATTAACTTATACGACCGTATACGCTACCAGTACCAGCCCATCCATCAAAACAAGAGAATATGATGTAACTTGAATGTGAATTTGTTTAAATTTGTAAGTTGATTAACTTATACGACCGTACGCGCTAACCCACAGTCTCCCTTCATTGAAATATCCCAACTTGGTAGGGGATTGTGTTTTAAACATTTACTTATCTGTTCCTTTTTTATATATAAAAATGGATATTTCATTGAGTATATATATGTTTATGGTAATAAAAATAAGGAGAGTCTATTTCAAAAAAAAAGTATCAATGGAGCAAAAAGTCATCAATCATGGTGTGGTAAATAAAGTTGGATGGATCAACCATCCCTTTCCATTGCTCTCTCCTTTACTTCCATCCATATGGTTCACACAATGATGCGAAAATGACTCTCCTACATATGCAGCCATAGACAGCTCTACCTCGATCGATCGACTCCTTCAAGATTTGTGGATGCAGTATTGCGGCCGGTCAGTCAGTCAGACACAACTACCCATCGCTCCAACCAGGACAGATTAACTCATTGACTGATGAATAAATTCACCTTGTTAACTGGATTTCTCTACTAATTACTTAATAACCAGGTCATTAGCTAGTCACAGATTAAAGGCACTAGAATTAAGCATGGAACAAACAATTTTAATTATATTAATTACTCGATCGTAAGATGGCGGGAAACGATCGAAACTGTGGTAGCTGTGAGTTGTGATTGCTAGTTCCTCAGTCTGAGTTCCGACCACAGGATGATCGGTGAGGCATTGGCTGACTGGCCGACGTTAACATTTGGGAATTCACAGCCACTGATGTCGCACTTACATTGGCATCTGTCATTCTGTCCAGATTCGTACTGATCGTTATATTTTGAAACGATGGAAGTAGTTACTATCTTACTCTTTCCGTCTCAAAATATAAATATTTTTGACTTTAAATTAGTTTTCGAGATGCTACTTTGATTAATAATATCAATAAAAATAAGATGATTTAAATAAAAAGAGTTACGTATTATGATAGTTTGTCTGATGATAAATTTAGTAACATCAATTTTATATGATTGAATTTTTTATTTGTTTCTATTAATAGTCAAAGTTAAAAATATTTGACTTTGCACTATTTTAAAAATGCTTATATTTTAGGATGGAGGGGAGTACTAATCACGATGCTTAAGGCTCTACAAGATTGTTTTATTCCATCTTTTGTATATTAAAATTAAAGATGAAGCAAATCATTCTTTTCATTGTTTTCTCCAGCTTAAAACCCATATTCGTATGGACAGAATTATTACACGTGCGTGTTTCCCTGGTGCCTATATATATGCATGCAACGGAAAGTGTATAAGCATCAAAACCACGCTATGCGTGTGCCTGCCTGTATATGTATAGTGACACCAAAGAGTATATGTGCCATGTGTTTTCAGCAGATTCATGTAGCATATCCTTCTTATTTGGCATGATCTAACTTTTAAAGAAAGCTAAAAGATAAAAGAATGGCTGGATTTTACTTTGTAACTATATATGTGGCGGGGAAGCATCATTGTTATGGTGATAGAGTCGTGGGTTCGTAACTTTACCTATAATCATCTAAATCTTGATGCCTATAAATATTATATACATGTGGTTGCGCTATCAATAGAAATTTAATTTGTGTGGTTAAGGATTTGTCACTGACATCCGTCTCTTTGATATATAGTATATTAGGAGAGTGTATCCACGAGAATGTAAGTGTGGTATACATATGTCTTTCTGAATAATTGGAAAAAAAAAACTATGTTTGTGGCTATACACACAAATATATATTGTATACTCTTTTGCGTTTATTTTGAAAACAAATTAAACCAATAGTTATCTAATATGATTACATAGCAAGTCTCTAGCCGGCACAAATGATTTTGCACTCACGGAAAACGTTGAAAATGTGTGTTATCTGCCTTCTTAATCGTTGGATGGCTGGTTCTGCTGTTGCTAGATTTTATTTTTCACAAAATAAAAGGACAATATTTAATTTTTCTGACCGACATATATTGTTATAATCTACACCGGCCACAATCAATTGTGCATCCTTTATCGTTTTCTCCTCTAACTCGTATACAGTTTCAGCCTAGGCCATTTGACATGTATATCTTTTTAATATTGTCTTAATAATATTGTGCGCAGATAAATTAAATCAGGGGAACTACCTAAAAATCTGCCACAAGTTTTTTGAATTCAACTATAGTATTATTGTAATATAATTTCACTATAACTATAATATAACTTGTATATAAGTATTAAAATAATATATGCAACTTTATATTTAACTTATATAAAGATTACAATATAATTAAAGTGCAGTAATAGTAACTATAGTGTAATCATAGTATATCATTGATGAATAATTCGGTTTTACTGAAAACAAGGCATCATTTTTTTTACTTGATTTCAGTCAATTTTTTCCCATGTGGTTGCTCTAGCTATCTCCTATATATAGTTATGTTATTATATCTTCTATCTCATCTTCCAAGTAGATACAATAAATTACTTTTAATCCTATTATTTGATGTATTGTGTATTAGAAAAAAAATACAATTTAATATCAAAACTTACAATGTAAATTACAGTTTAAGTTTTGAAACTTTTAATATAATTACAATGTAGGTGATTATATATAATTTATAATGTAAAATTGTTTGCCTTTTTTTAAAAAAAATGTGACATCATAAAATGTATATAGCTACTCCCTTTTATGCATCACGTATAAACCAACTTTTTTAAAAAACCGACGTATAAAACGTTCTTCTTTACAATGTCTATACATGCAAGCAAGCAGGATCTACACTCATTGACCAATTTACAGCCACTGAATATTACGTGTTCATCTTTGCGTGCTATGTCGTCTATCCACACTGGCATTCCAGCAGTCACTGTACCTTGTGTACATTGTACACAACATAGTATACTGCACATATTAGCTAATTAAGTAATAAATGTGCTTAACACTGGCAAGCTAAGCAAAGCTAACAAAACATGATTAACTGATCAGTGACTAAAACATCTTAATTAATTTGTTTAAAAGCATACTACTCTGTCCCATAAAAAAATAAACTCTAGCTACGAATCTGACGTATAGATTAGATTTTTTTTTAAGGACGGATGGTGTATGCCACCATGTATATAAGCTGGCTAGCATCTCTGTAACTGTATATATATGTCAGAATTCAAAATAGTCAGGTTCAGTTTGATGCTTAATTGCTGGAGTAGTAGATAATTAAGAAGCATCTTTGTCGCGAGCTTAATTATGGACTGTCACATGTAGGCTAATTATGCTGTTAGCGATCGACCCTAATGCGATGGATGCTGCTTAGAGCAAGTGTAATAACAACTGAAACACCGGCGATAGAACTGCCACGTTGGATAGGATGACGAGCTGGCACCGAGAAGGAATGAGAGAGAAGGTAAGCTGGCGATTAAACTGTCGCCGGACTGCACACACAATTCAAGAAAAAGTGATCTTGCAGCACGCTGAGAGCAGTCATGGTTGAGAAAGAAAGAGTAGAATAGTATTTATATAAAAAGGTCGTAAAGTTTAGAGACTATTTACTGTACGTGTTGGCTTTTAGGTTGACGGTAACCAAGGTAGAAATAAATTGGAGCCAACTATGGGCGCTATTAAACTAGTACAGTTGTTGATGAGGAATGGCGATATGATCCACACATCAAGCCCCCATATCCCGGTGGTCAAAACGTGGATCATCTGCGGCCAAGCCTTTCCCGCCATGAGTGGATGATATCTATGGACTCGAATTTCCATTCACGCCTTTTAGGAACATTCAAGACAGCGACCCAAATTAAAAGTAGTAGCGCAATTTCACCTACATATCGATAATTCTTAAAGACTTATACATACTTCCTATATTTCAAAATATAGTTATATATATAAGATTAAATTTTATCTTAAAATATAACCATCTATCCAGCTGCTTCTTAGAGACTTATGCATACTTATTCTATTTCAAAATATAGTTATATATATAGGATTAAATTTTATCTTAAAATATAACCATCTATCCAGCTGCTTACTTAAAAAAAAAGAGTAGATTGGAGGGGAAAACATCCCTCCAAACATTCTTAAAGAAGAATTTGTGAGAATATTAGGGATTGAACATGAGATTTTAGGGTTGAAACTATACATCACTTGCCACTGTACTATCAAATGCATCTTCTCCATCTACCTACTTAATCTCAACCAATCATAATTTTCTTCTAACATATTCAATTTCTTCATATTTTTTTCTTTATCTCAACCGATCATAAATCATTTCTATTCCAAACCTTAACTTCTTTAAAAAAAAAACATAAATAGTTGTGTATGTTGAGATGAATGGATTGATTTTCTTCATTTATCCGGCTTTCCTTAAAAAATATATCAAATATTGTTTGATGTGAACTCTTTTACCGAATCGATCGTCCAAATCATTAGCCGGGCGATGTCCCAGCCAATAATCGTCTGGTCACATGCACCTATTTAATTGACATTGCAGAGCAGACCTGCAATCGAAATCACTGCGATTCGCGCGCAAAATCGGTATGCTAGCTAATAACCACCACACAAGCTTACTTTACACTTTCAACAGTGTCAAGCACCACCATCCGTTCAAATAAATAAAGGTACAAGTGTAAATGCTACGAAGAAACGAAGAAAAAAAACATGAAAGAATAGTTCTTCCATCGTTTGATCTTCAATTTATCAGCTTCAACCATAAAAAAATCAATAGTTTATTTAATGTTTTTCATCGCAGTTTATTTTCGAGCATCAACTTTTATATCACTAAAAGCACACATATATAAAAGTTTAACACACAAATTATTATTTAGTCGCTTGTAAACACAATGGCTTATATAATTAGCTATAGATGAAAGAACATAGGAGCAGGACAACGGCCATAGGGTTCACAAACTAAGTATAAAAGTTTAGTCACTAATAAACTTATGGCTTATAATCAGCGGCAAACGAAAGAACCCACCTGAATTCAAGACATATATAGAATTGACACATGTGCTTGCATTAACGGCTAATTATCTTTTTTAGTGCTAGATAACACGCGTATCCGTCGATAGCGAGATACCCGTTATGACTTTATCAATCTTAAGATATATCGGTCTAGTCTTCGCTTATAGGGGTAGGGGTTCATGCAGATGAGAGCAAGTATAATAGTAGGTTATAAGACGGCTAAATGCTGAGATGGAGGAGAGAAGAGAGGAGAGAGAGGAGAAACAGACTGTAAACTTAGAGCAAGTTTAATAGTGTAGCCCACTAGCTCCAATTCGTCTATAGCCAATCTAATAGCCAATTCATACGATAGATGCTTACTATACTATTAATATATGGTCACACCTGTCATACACACACTGTGTTTTAAAGTTCGTGCTGCAGCTGGCTATAAATCTGTAGCCCGCTGCTCTTCTTTCTCATCTTTTATCTCATTAAAATATGTTTGTAGCTGGCTTATAGCCTGCTATTGTACCTGCTCTTATAGCCGGCTTGGGCATAAGAACCAAGAAACTCTGTGAGAGAGAAAAGTAGGCCTTGTATTAATTGTGAAGAGCTAATTATTATATGGATAGGCTGAGAGAAGGCTACAAAGAACCTTATAGCCAACCGGTCGGCTGTATTATTAGCCTTGTTTTGAGTGTACTCGTGTTGTGGACGCCTACAATGGTACTGTGTTTTTTTTATTGATAGCGGTGGCAGCAGGGGTTCATCGTGTGTGTTGCATCGTTTGGGCGCAGAGGATCCGGGCGGATCTTGCGCCGGAGCGGGGCGAGCTAGCTAGCCAATGAGGAATCGCCAAATGATCCCGGCGGAAAGGTGGCTCCGGATCCTCCACGTCGGAAATCCCCCCGTCGCCTCACATCTCTTCCTCCCCTCCCATTGGCGTACTTATTCCCCCTCCCTTGCCCTAGCTGGCTAGCCTCTTCTCCTCCACACACGCGCCGCGACGCCAGCGACACCGCGCCGCTACATGATCGATCGACCTCGAGCTCGTGCCTCCCTACTTGCACAAACCAACAAGCCGCGCGCCACCACACAGCCCAGGACTCCAGGAGTGGTGGTGGTGGTAGGTAGCTAGCTAGTAGTAGTTTTTCTTTAGCTAGCTAGCTTGGGCGCGCGCGCGCGCGGCGGCATGTCGGCGGCGTCGGGCGCCGCGTGCGGGGTGTGTGGGGGAGGGGTGGGGGAGTGCGGGTGCCTGCTGCATCAGCGGCGTGGGGGAGGCGGTGGTGGTGGAGGTGGAGGGGTGAGGTGCGGGATCGCGGCGGACCTGAACCGGGGGTTTCCGGCGATCTTTCAGGGGGTGGGGGTGGAGGAGACGGCGGTGGAAGGGGATGGAGGAGCCCAGCCGGCGGCCGGGCTGCAGGAGTTCCAGTTCTTCGGCCACGACGACCACGACAGCGTCGCGTGGCTCTTCAACGACCCGGCGCCGCCCGGCGGGACGGACCACCAGCTTCACCGCCAAACCGCGCCCATGGCGGTCGGCAACGGCGCGGCGGCGGCGCAGCAGCGGCAGGCGTTCGACGCGTACGCGCAGTACCAGCCGGGGCACGGGCTCACGTTCGACGTGCCGCTCACCCGAGGCGAGGCCGCCGCCGCGGTGCTCGAGGCCAGCCTCGGCCTCGGCGGCGCCGGCGCCGGCGGCGGGAACCCGGCGACGTCGAGCAGCACAATCGTGAGTGGTTCGAATTCGTCTCCCTCTCTCTCTCTCTTGATCATCCCTCAAATTTCCCATTAATTTAAACACTTCTTTTAAATTTTGCGTCCAAATTGTAGCTGCGCACATGCAAATTAATAATTAGTTGGCAGAAATGTCAAACGGTGTCAATTTATCGGTCCAACACTCTCCAACCTATTAGGAGAGCTAGCTGATCCATAACAGTGCACCATTTGTACCCTTGCTTTAACTTGTCCTTTTCAGAGATAATTAACATGTCGCTGAGAGCTAGTGGCGATATAAATTAATTTCACTTGAAAGCTTATATTCTGAATTGATTTGACAGTTGTAAGCTTATATTTCTCTTCATTTGGGGAAATGTTGAAAAGAAAAACCATTCCCTGAAAATAAATAAATGTAGAAAACAAATGTGTCTGAAAGCTGAGAGAAGTTCCCCTGATTTTGTAGTGTCCAAAAATTACGTACAGTGGGGCCTGATGGAGTTCGTCATTTGGGTGACGCATGGCATGGCTACAATTATTCTAGAGTAAAACGGTCATTTTTCAAAAGAAAAAAAAAACATGTTCTGTGATGACATACTGTATCTGCAGATTAATTGCATCTGTTTAATTAATTTGAAGGGTCAATCTTGTGAGCTTTTTCCATACTTAACACTGCTAGTTACCTCTGCAACCGAATTTGTGTGCATGGATGATCGATGATAAGTTACCTACATTGTAATTTCGAAAACAAGAATGCCTCCATAATATAAGTAAATTGATACCAGCGCCGGTTCTCATTTCATGCATGCTAGAGTATCTTGCTGCTAATTTCTGTCCTTAGAGAGTTCATAAAGCTGTTGGACATAAGAGCTCATAATCTTCGACAATCGACAATCGGTCTGCAGTCTGCCAGTCTGCTTGATGTGCGGTCAAAAATCAAAGTAAAACACAAGGGGGCATGCATGCATGCTTATATATATTAGTCAATTTTGGGCTGCAAGATTCAGTTATATATAATTCTGATCAAACGGTTCAAGTTAGTTCATCCTGGCGATTTGGGGTTTGTTGCATGTATCTGGCCTAGCTCCAGTACTATAATGGTACAAGTGCACCTCATGTATCTGTATTCTGTAATACTGCAATCAGATCGATCAGGAAAACGTTGCATAATGGCCATATACTTGTGTGTGTATATAAGCACGTATACCTACGTGTATACACGTACACGCATACCAATTGTGTAGCAGTACGAACGTTAGCCAGTTACTAAATCCAGTGACAAATGATGCATGTCTATAAGCAACTTCATCTACTTGTACTGTTCATTATATTTTTCAAGTCAAGTATTCAACGGTGTGTCAACTGTCAACTACCTGCAGGTAATTAACTGTAACTAATTAGCTGAGATTTTCTTTTCAGATGTCCTTCTGTGGGAGCACGTTCACTGACGCCGCGAGCTCCATCCCGAAAGATCACGCGGCGGCGGCGGCGGTCGTTGCCAACGGCGGCCTGAGCGGCGGCGGCGGCGACCCGGCGATGGACCGGGAGGCGAAGGTGATGCGGTACAAGGAGAAGAGGAAGCGGAGGCGATACGAGAAGCAGATCCGGTACGCCTCGCGCAAGGCCTACGCCGAGATGCGGCCGCGCGTGAAGGGCCGCTTCGCCAAGGTGCCCGACGGCGAGCTGGACGGCGCGACACCGCCGCCGCCGTCCTCCGCCGCCGCCGGCGGCTACGAGCCCGGCCGGCTCGACCTCGGATGGTTCCGTTCGTAGCTAGCAGCCTAGCACTATAATAGCAGATCATTATTTCTCTCTTTGTATACGTACTCTACGTACATAGGCCAAGCATGCATTGACTAGCTAGGCTATTGGTTGAAAAGTTTAAGGTTTAATTAAGGTAGATATATATGGCAACAAGTATATATATGTGATTTACTTGTCTTACTGAAGAATTCATTTCAAGTTCATCTTATTGATACTAGTGGTATATACTGTATAAGTGTATTTTGCTAATGTGATCGCTGATGAAAAACACGGCTCATTTTTTTTCACTATATGATCTCACAAGAGAGATCAATGCGTGCAAGATGTACTTTTGTCTAAATGCATGTGTGCGTGCATGTATAAGTTGTGTGAGAGGGAAATATCATGTAGAATCTTAAAAGCAATTAATGTGCCATACTCATACATACGAGGTTGGATATATTATATATGCAGAGGTTATCAATACAGAGATTTAAAATGTACTACTATATTATAAATCTAGAACAAAACTTTGATGGTTTTCAATTTAAAAACAGAAGAGTTTATGAGTGACGCCTTTTAACTACAACTTATAATTAATACCACCATTACTCTGTTTTCAATCTCTTTTACCCATCTCCAGTTCATTGCATAGAGAAAACCCTCAAAGGGTGCAATGGTAAACCGAGCCCTCCCTTCCTGTGTTTGAGAGGAAGTGAAAAGAGAAGATTAAGATGCAAAACGTGATAAGCCATTAGCGTATAATGTATTAAGTATTAATTATTTTCAATTTTTAAAATAAGTTAGCATGATTTTTTGAAGTAAACAGATTTTTTTTAAAAAAAATTACCATTTAGCATTTTTAGAAACGTGCGTATGAAAAAACGAATTGGTTTTTCTCCCAATTGGCTTCCATTGAAAGCGAACCAAATCCGATGGGCCTAAATTGAGAACAAGAAGCCTCTTGCGGCCCAAACGTTAGTGGGCCTACGGTGCAATCCTTTCTCTATATTTGGATGGGCCTAAATGGGCCAAATCCGTCTATGAGCAAGGCTTTCGAAGGCCCAATTGTTCTGTTAGCCTGTTGGAATAAGTTCACTTCGTGACCCTCAAAAGTGATCGAAATCTAATCCGTGACCCTAAACCACAAAACTGGATATCTTGACCCCCCCAACTCTTAAAACCGGTGCAATTTGACTCCCTCGATGGTTTTGGAGGGCGGTTTCACTGACGTGTCGCCTACGTGGCAGTATTGACTCGGTCTTCTGTCCAGGTGGCAATGACGTGGCACTTAGGTGTCATTAAAAATAAAAAATATGGGTCGGATCCATTTGTCATTCACTAAAAGTGCGGGTGGGACCCACTGATATGTGGGGCCCACATAAATCATATCCTCCCCCCTCTCTTTCTCTCCGCGAGTGTTGGACGGGAGACAGCGGCGGTGGCCGGTGCCTCCTCCAACCCCATCCACAGCCTCCTCCGCCCCTCCCCACGGTGTTGTTGCCGGTGGCGGCGGTGCGGCGGCCTGCAAGCGGCAGAGACCCGGGAGTGGCACTGGAGCGGCGACAGCGGCGTGCGCGCCAGGGCCAGAGCGGCGACGGCGGCGTGCGTTCAAGGGCCGGAGCGGCGGTGGCGGCAGAGATCGAGGCCGCCGTGGAAGGTTGGCCGTCGGGAGGAAGAAAACGGGCCACGAGAACTGCTGCGTCCTCGCCATCCTCGGCCTCGCCACCCTCGGCCCCGCCACCGCACTATCCACCGCTGCGCTCCACGCCTTCTCTGCCGGCCACGACGTACCCACCTCCGCCGTTCTCCCGCCGCGCCCACGAACGCATAAGGGCTGTGCGTCTCGCCACCGAACTCACGTCGACATCCTCTCGAAGATGGCAGCATCCGACGGTGGCTTCTTCTGCACCTGCGGCGACGGCGTTGAAAGTGGGAGGAGCAGCGCGGGCGGGGGAGGCGGCGGTACCGCTGATGGACGCGGTCAGCGTGCCGAGCTGGCCGACAACGACGCGACCACATGGGAGTTGGGAGGCATCTGTGTCGAGCATTCTCATGCTGGTTGCCGAGGCAATCGGCAAGGGTCGACAGATGAGGGTTGCGGTTAGCAAGCGGTAGCAACAGGCAGTGCATGTACTTCCTCCGTTTCGAAATGTTTGACACCGTTGACTTTTTAACACATGTTTGACCGTTCGTCTTATTCAAAAACTTTTGTGAAATATGTAAAATTATATGCCTACATAAAAATATATTTAACAATGAATCGAATGATAGGAAAAGATGTAATAATTACTTAAATTTTTTAATAAGACGAACGGTCAAACATGTTAAAAAAAGTCAACGGCGTCAAATATTTCGAAACGGAGGGAATATGTACTAACATCAAGCGACAAGCCAACAAGCAAAGGGCTGACCGACGGAGCAAAGCTGCAGATAGGCAAGCAGAGCAACAAATTCGCATGGACGATGGCGCGACCGCGGAGGAGGGGGACGCGAGGGACGGGAGCCTTGCGGGCCTCTAGCGCTCCCCGCCGCCGGCGCTCCAGCTCCCGTCCCTGCAAACGTGCGAAGGGGAGAGAAGAGAGAGAGAGGGGGAGGAGGATGAAGAGGAGAGAGGATAATATGTGGGCCCCACATGTCAGTGGGTCCACAAATTTGCTTTGAATGACAAATGGGTCCCGCACATATTTTTTAATTCTAATGACACCTAAGTGCCACGTCAACGCCACGTGGACAGAAGACTGAGTCAATACTGCCACGTAGGCGCCACGTTAGCGAAACCGCCCTCCAAAACCGTCGAGGGAGTCAAATTGCACCGGTTTTAAGAGTTGGGAGCCGAGATATCCGGTTTTGTAGTTTAGGGTCACATATTAGATTTCGATCACTTTTGAGGGTCACAAAGTGAACTTATTCCTAGCCTGTTTGGATCAGGCCCAGGAAGCAGGAGACGAGTCGGTCGGTCGAACTCGCATTCGGTCGCATCGCACCCACACCCCGCGCAGTCGTCGCGCTCGTCGGCGTCGCGCCACCTCGCCGCCGCCCAAACAAAATCCTCGGCGAGGAGGAGAGGCGAGATCGCGATTCCGCGAGCGCTCTGCTCTCCGGGAGGCGATGGCGGCGGCGGCGGAGGAGGCCGGCCTCGGCCACCCGTCGAGGTACGTGCAGCTGACGAGGGACCAGGACGCGCCCGCCGACGAGGACATCCGCCCCGGCGAGCTCAACCTGCCGGCCCACTTCCCGCAGGTCTCGCGCCATTTCCCTCGCGCGCGATCTCGCGTCGCACTCCCTTCCTTTCCGTGGTGCCCTCGTGTTGTTGTTGGTCCGATCTGACTTGTTCGAGGTGGGGGGCTGTGTGGTTTGCGTGCGTGCGTGTAGCTGGAGCAGAGGAGGTGCTGCGAGTGCGGGCAGCAGCTGCCGGAGAGCTACGAGGCGCCGGCGGACGAGCCGTGGACCACCGGCATCTGCGGATGCGCCGAGGACACCGAGAGCTGTACGTCTCGCTGCCATTTCTCCCTCGCACTTTCCATTTCCTGTGATTCTATAATCCTGGTAGTTTACTTATCCCCATTCCCTGATCATCGGTCATGCGGGTTTTAATTTTTAAGGAATCGTTGAGAGACAATTCGTGTGTCACCATTTGCTATGTGAATATCGGTGTAGGTATAAGATTTGATTGCAATTTATGATATCTGGATTCAGAGTTCATATCGTTCATACTTTTATAGGAGGGTTGGTGACTTTCAGATTTAATCAACTCCTGGAAACTGGAATGGGATTGCTTATGAAGCCTATTTTTCATAGGTTAGTTGCTTCAGATTTATCAGAGGTTAGGTCCAAAACCCCCAAATGAACCGCTAATTTCTCAGAAGACTATGCTGAGACCTCAAGAGTCGGGTGGGCATTCAACTTGGTTATGCTAATTGATGGCCATGCATAATCACTTAATCAGGGATCACTACTTCTCTCTAGTTGATTGTCATCTGAAGTGATGGCAAATATGTTCCAGAATGAACCTCAATTCTTATGTGAACTTTGCATGGGTGTTCATGATCAGTTGGTCTGCATTGGGCACTTCTGTTGGCGGCTTGCCTAATTCGCCCCTTCCCTGTTGTTTTAACAAGTAGGTGGTTAAGAACCTCTAATACCTTACATTCCTCTAGTTTGTTGGTTTCTATGATCCGTGCAAAATCAGTGCATTTTGCATAGTTGGTGTGGAAAGAAATTGACCACAAGTTTGCCATGAAAGAAAAATGCAAAACTTGCCTGTAGGCTGTACCATTGAAAGGATGCGAGTTCAGAGATTACCAATCAAAGTTTGCGGTACGATTTGAATACCATCATTTTTTTACGCCATGTTTGATGTAATGTAGGTTTGTGATTGATGTTGATGTAATGTAGGTTTGTGATTGATGTTACTTTCATGTTCTCAATATGGAAGATTTTTTCTTAAATATGCATCTGAAATATCTACACTTTCCCTGCATAACAATACATTTGAAATAAATCATTGAGCAGACAGATGACAAAAATGTACAAGGCCAAAAGTATGATTCATATATAATTGTAACCCGTGGTCTTTGGCCCAGTTATTTTCTTTTCGCTGGGCCGGATGTATATTAAGAAGGAGAGAAATCTTTACAAAACATCATGAGCCGAGATTGGCTTAGGATACAATCAACCGCCGCAGCGGGAGCCTATAAACACACTAGAGCCACAAAGGGAATTCTCGGCAATCTAACCGCCATCGATCACGCGCAGCAGTCCAGCGGCCTTCCATGTTTCCCAATCGTCAGTGATGGTGGCACAGAGATGCACCGCCGATGTGGTTTTTCCATCGAACACCTGAGCATTATGTTCCTTCCAAACTAACCACGTTACCAGGATAACTCCATCATCTCTTCCGATCCGTCTTATGAACCGCCCAGTTATTTTCTTGCACGACTTTCACGGGGTAGTGTTGTGTGCTCTTGATTTTGTCAGTCATATATCTTTCAATGTACTCCCTTTTTTATTGCTCATATTGGCACGATGAATCATGAGAGGGATCACCGCCAAATTTATTTGTTTTGTGCAGTCCATACCCAATAACAGCCATTTAATTAATTCTAATAGGTATATATTCTGTTTATACCAAAATATGTCATCACTCCATTGTCTTCATTTTGTATGATCACTTTTTTGGAGGTTAATAGTTTATTTGTTGGAGAAGAGTCGATTCTTCTCTTTATCATTTCAGGATTGATCTTATATCCCAATATACTTTTTTTTTCACTGGGAATATACTTATTCCTTTTTTCTGCCTGAACTGCTTACCTTCTCTGTTTTTAGGCTGGACTGGATCATTCTTCCCTTGTGTGCTGTTTGGACATAATGTTGAGGCCCTAAGAGAAGATATCCCATGGACTACACCTTGCACTTGCCATGCTGTTTGTGTTGAAGGTGGCATTGCATTAGCAATCCTAACAGTGATATTTCCTGGTATTGATCCAAGCACATCAATCTTGATTGGTGAAGGACTGGTGTTTAGTTGGTGGTTATTTGCTACCTATACTGGAATTTTTCGTCAACAACTCCAGAGAAAATATCATCTCAAGGTTTTTTTTAACCCTCCATGACTTTCCATGGTTACGTCATACCATTCAATATTACGGTTAATATTATGTTCAGGATAACATCAATCAGCAACTTTTGTTTTCTAGAAAATAGAAAAGAAAATCTGGATATGAAAGGAGGGGCTTTCATATCGATATGTATTAAGAAGAGGATGAATGCGTTCGCTGGGATTCGAACGCAGGCCTTCGGGCGCACCACTGCAGACCCGACCCACTGCGCGATGGCTCAGTTATCATCCTCTTCTATTAACATATCAATATGAAAGCCTCTCCTTTCATATCCAGCGTTTTCTAGAAAATAGCTCTAGCAGTTATATTTATCTTTTGAGATAGTCATTTTACTAATTAATAAGCTGATTTTTCACGTCATATGTCATATTGTTTCCTTTTCCACCAGGATTCACCGTGTGATCCTTGCCTGGTCCATTGCTGCCTGCACTGGTGCGCGAACTGTCAGGAGCATCGAGAAAGGAAGGGCCGTCTGGCAGATAACAACGCTAATCGGAACACCATCGTCAACCCCCCACCGATGCAAGAAATGAGCGTGGTCGGGAATCATCCCAGCATTACACCAGAGAATGGAGCAGCATGAACGGTTGTCAGTGAGCATGAAGCTGTGCAGGACATACCATCATAATAAAACAGTAAAGATACAAGATAAGCATAGGAATATATGAATAACATAAGAAATGAAACTGACCTTTGTAACCCGTGTGCCTTTTACCGGAGTAGGAGTTAAGAGAACGTCTCTCAAGGTATCGGCATAAGTAGTTCCATAACTGGTTGAACACTTGGAACATTATTAGACCCATCGTTTACTAAAAGAATGCTCTTTTCATATTGGGAATGATTAATGATGCGTGTGCGGTGTGCGAATAAAAGGTTTTGCCACTGCAGGAGAGTTGCCTAAGTATTTTGCCACTACAATTTTTATAGAGAGACTAACTATTGTATCCCATTATGAGTCTTTTTATCCCTGGAAAAATTGTAAAAACCATCCCATGAAACACTTAAAGTTTGATATTCCATCCTTAAAGTTATTTTATCACAAATACCCACCTACCAACTTAATTTTGTTGCAAAGACCCTTCAAGTGACTTATGGAGTGGTTCTTGCAAAATTAAAAAAATAAGAGTAAATTATATTGGTGGTATACAAACTTGTTAGGTGGGTGCAATTTAGTACATAAACTTGTAAAATGCTCGTTTCAGTACATGAACGTGCCTAGTTCGTGTGAACGAGGACCAAAATAACTTGGCAATGTTAATTTTCTAAAGTTGATGTTGATTAGGATGTAACGTGCATACGTGCAGTGATTATGTATAAGTCATGCAATATTTATAAATTTAATTTCTACTTTATCCTTCATCATTGAAATGATGAATTTCATATATTTTTAACCCTTATATCAGTGCTTGATTTTTTTAATCTTTTTCTACATTCACTAAATCCTATTCTATATTTTATTGAATAGGTGTATGTCTAATGGCAACCTCCTCATATATATATATATATATATATATATATATATATATATATATATATATATATATATATATATATATATATATATATATATATATATATATATATATATATATATGTTAACATAGTATCCTAATCAGCCCCTAAATCAATAACATTAGTCTGTAGAATTTTTGCAAAAACACACCATTTAGAATTTGAAATTTTTTTGAAAAAACATGCACACAGAATGTGAAGATGGGAAAGAAAGGGGAAGAACACCACTTCCTCCATTTCACAATGTAAGTCATTCTAGCATTTCCCACATTCATATTGATGCTAATCAATTATTGATTATTGATGCAATAATTAATTAGCATCAATATGAATGTGGGAAATGCTAGAAGGACTTACACTGTGAAACGGAATGAGTACCTAGGAATCTGTCGATAGTAGACGGTGAAGAACTGAAGAAATTGCATGACTAAAATTACACACATAATGTAGCCACTGTTTCAAATACAGTATACAGTGCTTGAATTGCACTACAAATTATCGTGCCCCCCAAACAACAAATCAAAAGGAATTACTCCCACACAATGTTCTTGAACACTAGAACAGATATATATTCCCATGATTAGTTGTTCACTTGTTGTTGCTTCTGTTGGTTGCCACGCCACCTTCGTTGCCGGCAAGCAGCAAGTACTTGGCCTTCCTCGTCAGTGTCGTCGCCTCGTACCCGAGCGCGCCGGCGATCACCCGCTGCACCCGGTTCGCCACCTCGATGCTGCTGCCGGCGCCGGCGCCGGCCGTGGCCACCGGCTCCAAGAAGTGCACGCCGTACTCCGGCGACGGGTTCATCAGGAAGAACACCGAGTCGAAGCACTTGGCGGACGGCGACGTCGACGTGCCGTAGAACATCCCCGCGGCGGCGCGCACGGCCACGGGGTTCACCTCGTCGGCGAGCTCGGCGAACAGCGGGCTGAACCGGAGCAGGTACGGCTCCCGGCACGTCGTCCCCTCGGGGCACACCACGACGTCGCCGCGCGACAGCAGCGACGCCATGCGGCGCCGGTCCTCCTCGCGCTCGCGCGTCAGCGGCAGCAGCGGGATCGGCGAGAGCAGCTCCGACAGGCGACCCAGGCTGTAGGTCACGGAGGACACGGGCCTCCCGAGCGCGCCCGACACGGCGACCGCGTCGAGCAGCGTGCGGTGGTTGCAGGCGTAGAGCCGGCCGCCGGCGGCGTCGCCCGCCGCTGGAGGCCTAGGCGCGCCGGCGACGCGCAGCCTCACGCCGGCGAGCGCGGCGGCGGCGCCCGACACGCCCCGTGGGAGCAGGGTGAAGATGGCGATGCGGAGGACGGAGAGGGCGACGGCCAACGGGAGGTACACGTACATGGCGAGCGCCGCCGCGGGCGTCGGCGTGAACGCGAGCCGGCCATCGTGGAAGATCAATGGCCGCGGCCCTGCTCCATTCCTCGGTATCTTGTTCACCACATCCCTAAACCTCTCCATGTTGTCGCCGTCGTCGTCGTCCATGACGCCGGCGAAGCTGACCTCCCTCCCGACCACCGCGTCGAACCCCACGTACTCCTTCAAGAACGTCTCCACCATCACCGTCGGGAACAACCTGCTCGCCGCCGCCACCACCGTGATCACCTCCTTGCGCGCAGAAGCCGCCGCCTCCATCAGCGCCTCGACGTCCGCCGCCTCCCGGAAGAAATACCTGGGGAGCACAGCCCTGCCGGCCCTGGCCGCCTCGCCGCGGCGCAGCCCAAGGAAGCAGACCATGGCCATGGCCTTCAACCGGGCCCCCTCCGCCGTCAGGAGGCGCAGCGCCGGGTAGAGCGCGAGCAGCACGAGGCCCCTGACGAACCCGCCGGCCTCGACGGCGAGGAGGAAGAATGGCGGGAACAGCGCGGTGGCGGAGGACGGCGAGGACGGCTTGAGCAGCAGCCGGTCGACGTCGACCACCGTAGCCTCGTTGCCATCGATGAGCACGCGTATCCGCGGCGGCGGCGCGTCAAGCGGGCGGTGGCCGCGGCGGCGGAGGAGGCCGGCGACGAGATTGGACTTGACGAGTCGGTGGAGGTTGAGCATTCGAGTGGCGAACCGATTCCTCATCGTCGCCATGGACGTCGTCGTCGCGACACCCGATTTAGCGAATTCGAGGTCACGTTTAATTGTAACCATGTCTCGCGGCCACGCCGAATCCGAGACGAGTAGCAGAGCGCGCGAGCATGAAGGGAAAACGGAGTCGGAGTTGGGCTTGTTGGGCCGGGACTAGTTGATCCGTTTACGGACGCAACGTTGGGCTTATTGGGCCGTAACGGCCCGGTTGAGGTGAGCCCCATATATTATCGGAATAAGATCACTTTGACTCCCTCAACTGACCACCGAATCTAAATCGTATCCCTTAACCGCAATACCAGAAATCTCGACCACCCGAACTTATAAAACCGGTGCAATTTGACTCCCTCGGCGGTTTCGCTGACATGGCGCCTACATGGTGATATTGACCGAGTCTTCGGTCCACGTGGAGTTGACGTGGCACTGACCTGACAGTAGAATTAAAAAATATACGTGGGACCCATTAGTCATTCAAGAAAAATGTGGGGCCCACTAACATGTAGCGCCCACATGTTAGCCCTTCCTTCTTCCTCCTACCGCCTCCCCACTGAGGCCGAGCCGGGCCAGCCGCTCGCTTTCGCTGCCTTCTCGCCCGCCGGCCGAATGGGAAGAAGGGGAGAGATTGAGAGAAAGAGAGAGATGGGAGAGAGAGGGAGGAGGAAGTAGGAAGGACTGCCCCCACATGTCAGTGGGCCCACATTTCTTTTTGTGTGAATGACTAATGGGTCCCACGTATATTTTTTAATTCTATTGTCACGTAAGTGTCACGTCAACGCCACGTGGACCGAAGACTCGGTCAATATCGCCACATAGACGCCACGTCAGTGAAACCACCCCAAAACCGCCGAGGGAGTCAAATTGCACCGGTTTTGCAAGTTCGGGGGGGTTGAGATTTCTGGTATTACGGTTGAGGGATACTACGATTTATATTCAGTGGTCAGTTGAGGGAGTCAAAGTGATCTTATTCCTATATTATCTCCTCTGCTCCGCCGGTTTCCGACTCCGACGAACTGGGCGCAGCGGAGATCGGAGATCGCCAGATCGGGGAGGGAACCAGAGCGCCGCCGCCTTTCGTCCGGTGGGGATTCTCGTCTCGCAGGTGAGGAAGCATCTTTGTTGATTCCACGGTGGGTGGGGGTTGGGTGATCGGGCACGGCGCGTTGGCACGGTAGGTGCTCGATGTTTTACCTCAAAGGCTCAATTGCAGAACACGCAGGCAGGCGCTGTACAACCCCAACGCCGAGACAGAGGAAAAGGCTTGAGGGAGACCTTTTCTAATCCTGCTCCTCTCGGCCAGGTCCGCTCCCTCTTTGTTTGCTGCTAGCAATTTAAATTCCACCGAGGGGTTCTGTGCAAAGTGAAGTAATTGTGATGAACTGAAATTTTCATGCTCCTTGTGCAGTTTTAGATATTGATGAGTAATTTACATTGGATAAGTTATAAGCTATAGGGTAAACCCTCTTCATTTAGGCAAGCTGTTGGAATGCCTTTTTGTTTTAGTTAGGATGTTGGAGGATTGCTTGGGAACGTCGGTACCAACTACAATTCCTTAATTTGGAAATCTTGGGCCCCTGCGAAATGCAAATTTTATGCGTGGCTTGTGATACAAAATAGAGTTTGGACCTCCGACCGACTAGCTGCAAGAGGATGGCCAAATAGTGGAACGTGCCCCCTATGTCGTGCGACGAATGAGACGGCATTTCACCTAATCGCTTCTTGTAGATACACCAAGAGGATCTGGCGCCTAACGGCCAGCTGGGTGGCCTATCATTAATTGGACCCAACTCATTGGGAGCCATGCCAAAGTGTCCAAGAATGATGGGAAATGCTGACTAACATAAATGAAGTGCCCAAGAAAGGATTGAGATCCTTAATCCTACTCATCGTGTGGGAAATCTGGAAGGAAAGGAACCAGCGGATCTTTGAGCATAAGGAAACAGCGGCCCCCAATCTTATGGCGAAGATAAAGGAAGAGGTAAGAACCTGGATCATGGCAGGCGCAAGGCGTCTCGGAGAATTCCTCCCATCTTAGTCATAGTCTCTGTTTTCATGTACAATTTTCTTTTCTTGCCTCTAGGGGCTGTATTTTTTTTACCTCTATATCCAATGAAATAGCACAATCTCGTGCTGATTCTTTTCAAAAAAAAAATGGTGTATGGTACAATTAACAGAGCATTAATTAATGGTCCAATACCCTATTTGAGTCTTCTGTTACTGTGTTTGGTCCTTAGAGTATAATGTATCTGTATGACTGTATCATAGCAACAGACTAGAGTGGACTAACATATGATCTATTATGTATCTTATCATTTTGTGTGTACAGTACAAAACTACCTGACAATTTAAGAGTACAACAATATATACGCCTGGCATCAATAAGGCACCTTCTATGGTATACCACCTGCCAACATGAAAATAGTGTACACATGTATGAACTACATCAACTGAGCTTCACTGATCCCAACTTATTTTCCACTTGCTCTTCTGCAGCGACCTGCCGAAGCAGATTCTTCACATCATCGACCCACCTCTGTTTACTTGTGCTGTTCTCACACTCAAACTCTACTAGACCTTGTGCCGTGCTCAGGCCAAAGCAGCATCTCTCCTCTGTGAAATGTTTCCCTGCCTCAACCCATGTGGGAAGCTCGTTGTACACACCAAAAACCACACCTGCACCCAATTACAGGCAGAATGTTCAGTTCTGAAATTTCATGGACTGACACTCTGTTAGAGTCAGAAAGATATACTACTTTGCAGGTACTGAAACTTACTCTTGTTCTTCTTTGATAGTGCTCCTCCTATGTGTTTACTCTTCAACTTCAATATGACCTGTTATTATTTGGCCATGTTGTTAGTAATTGCTCAGTTCTGTCTGCTAGGTTTTCAGCATTTGCTAGTGTGCAATGAAATATTCCTACCTGTGACCTCTTGTTGATGTATATAGATACTCGTGTCTTGTGTAAATCTCCTGCATCAAGAATGAAATTCTGAACCTTAATTATTTTGATCATGCTTAAGTCCACATGTTGATGGTTTTTTATTCCTAAATGGGTGTTCTAAATGGTGCCCTTTTTTCTTACCTTTTCTTGTGCGTTTCAGTAACTCCCCCTCCTTGCACCAGATGTCAGGACTCCATGAGTGACCCTTCTCATACGGAAGAACACTCGCATTGCTTCTCATCTCTCGCTGCACTCTCTGCTTCATTGTTGCGGCTCCTCGAAGAGCTGTGAAACCAAATGTTCATGTGAACTTAAATTTATATATGAAACATCATATATAGATTTCATCAAGATATCAAATATTCCATACCAGTAGCTGCTGCTGCTGTGAGTGTCATCAGATCACCAGAGCTTCTAACACCAACTGCAGACTGGATGGCACAGGCCACCTGCTCATGGCGTGCCCCCGCGTGCTGCGCGATCTCCACGCAGTGCGAAGCCAATAGCTCGGTGGCCGACACCATGGCCGCGGCCATCTTGGAGGTCTGGATATCTGAGCTCGTGGTGGCCGCGGTAACCGCAGCAACGGCAGCTGCGACCCGGGCCACCGACACCATGGCGTGTACATGGGCCTTCTCGGCTCGCAGCTTCTCTTTGCTGCTCTGCTTGACCCGGCTTGCCTCCTTGTGTTGGAACCACCTCCCAATTGGCAGGTGGTGGCTGCTGATTGAATTCCTTCTTGTGTCTATCTGCAGAAACGTTTGTATAAACGAGATTCAAAATGATTAGACCATGCTGTTCAAACTTATCTAAATTATGTTCTTCCATTGCTTCTTTTCTGACTCTGATTATCTTGCAGATGAGGAGAACAGGAGGAAAAACAAGGGATGGAGAGAGCTGTTGATTGATTACATGTTGCAGATGGCTGGGAACAATGGACGCAGCTACCACAGAGTTTTCCGGTATGGTCATCTCCGGCAGACGCTTGGCGGCAAAGCTCTTCTTGCTCCCGTTGAAAAGGATCTTGGATATCTCTGACGCTGACACGCTCCATGACCTCGACAGGTACTCCATGGGCTCCAATGGCGTCTGCGGAGGCGGTATCGCCGCAGCCGCAGCCTCCTCTTCATCCATCTCAATGCCAAAAGTGTCAGCAATTTCCCTTGGCTTCCAAGCTCTCTCCACGGCCATCCTGGCTACTAGAAGGCTAGAAGGTATTCCTCTCGACTGAACAAGTTGTTGCACTACTGGTACCAAGTGATGGTTCTTTGGTTGCCTGTGACTGGAGTACTACATTTGTACTTATAGTGAAGGAGGGAGGCACACACAAAGCACAAGGAGAGGGGTGTGGAGCCGCCATGCTGAGGAAGGCAGAAAGAACAAAGGGGACACAAGGCTGACAGGTCCCTGGCTTTCCTTTGTACCCTGTCTCCAAGTTTTTCCACTACCTGTGGGGTGGCATATTAGTACTACTCCCTCCTCCCAAAATATAAGGGATTTTGAGTTTTTGCTTATAATGTTTGACTACTTGTCTTATTTAATTTTCTTTTGCAAATATAAAAAACGAAAAGTTGTGCTTAAAATACTATAGATAATAAAGTAAGTCACAAATAAAATAAATAATAATTTTAAATTTTTTTGAATAAGACGAGTGGTCAAACGTTGCAACCAAAAACTTAAAATCTTTTATATTATTGGACGGAGGGAGTAGCAAATTAGCAGCATAGTATACTGCTTGTGTTGCTGTTCTCTAGCTAATTGTTCCCGGCAGTTGAGCTATCTGAGACCTTGGGGGTTTGGCATGCATGTCGATGGTTGTTGGATGAACGGGTCCCAGCCTCACGGGAAGGTACACTACCTGTATGTTTGTATTGTATATGTATTCCTCCTGCATTCAAGCAACCTCGTCATCTGAATTGTTTGCACTTGCAGCAATGTTGCAATACTTCTATTGAGGAACTCCTGTTTTCGCGGGTGCATTGATGGATGCCCTCCATGTCCACGAACATGTTCAGTTCCGAAATTTGGACATTATATATATACATTTATCACGCAGTTCTCTCTGAAATTAAATTTGAGGTGATGATTCGGAAATTTGTGTTATGGTTGCATTTCAGTATCAATCAATTTGAGAGGAGACCCTTGTGAGCTGGACAGTGGTCGTCCGTTGATGCACGATTCTCCAGGACACACATCTGTTTTTCTTATGATCAATATTCAACAGGACAAGGAGTTGAACGCTACTTCTCGGTCTTGGTCCCCTTGTCTGCACCCATCCATTTTGTATTCCATTTTATGCCTCATTTTTTTTATTTCTTTTTCAGGTGTGGGGCTTGATGCTTCTTCATGTCTTTGTTTTATGTAGACCTGTAGGGTATGAGAAGGCGCCATCGCTTTTGTTTGGATCCAAGGGGAGGGTTCTTCCGATCGAGCCTCACAAAATCACCTTGTGTCAAGTGCTTAGGATGCTGACAAATGACAATGACTGCCATCAAGCGGTAAGTTTTCTAAGTTACAATGCAGTAATTTACGCCTCTAACGCAGTAAAAGAAATTTGAAACAGTGCTCGTTTAGTTCATGCTCGATTCAGACAACATAGCTGCTTCAGTTTAAATGTACTCATATGCATATTTCATTAAGAAGGAAAGCTCATATCTATATTCCCTCTGTTTTTTTATATAATGTCATTGACTTTTATCCATTAGTTTCACTGTTCGTCTTATTCAACAAATTACACAAATAAATACTATTTATTTGTTATGTTTTCTTTATCATTAAAGATGCTTTAAGCATAGCTTATAAATTTAATATTTTTACAGAACTTTTAATCAAACGAATGATTAAATGTATGTCCAAAAGTCCATGAAACTGAAAAAAGGGGATTAGTTCTTTCGCATCGCTGTAGCTTAGCTGAAAAAACGGGTGTTGGTTGCATCATGATGCATGGCTACAGTATTAGAGCCAAAGCACGCTTACAGCAGCCGTTGTCATTTTCTAGTGCATGGTGTCGTGTACGCATGCCTTACCTCCCATACTCATTGCATCAGTTCTGATGTAACTACGACTACAGCTGCATCAGTATGATACCTTCGCTATGCCAATTTGTGTGGGGGGTTCCAATTCTCCAATAGAATTAGGGAGTGATCAAGTCATCAAATCATACAGAGCTATTCAAACTTATAATTCTGTTTTTTATATAAAAAAATCTCTTAAAAAAGGGCTATTCAAAGTAAGGTTAGTGGGTGAGTCAAGCATCCCACAAGAAATTGATGAAGCGCCAAAGAAAGAAGCTAAGGTTAGCAAGATCACTAATGATTATTTGTTGGTAGATCGCCCATCAGCAGAACACAGTGGACTGTTAGGTGCCAGGTTTTTCCCAAGCTGCAAGACGAAAACACACTATAGCTTAATTAGCTTGCCCCATGCATCCAAAATCCACAGGCACATTCTGCCGAGCTGAAGAACACATGATATCCTGTGTCCATCCATTGTCGCTGAGTGTGACGAATTGGCTGCCAATGATCCATGGAATCTCACGCTCCTCCTCGTCGCTTTTACGTGTGCGACCGGCCGTATAATTGGCAATAATCATGTGGTTGCCTCTTGGCTCCGTCACAAAACAGCTCACATGCATGGCAGAGAAATTATGCCGACCGAGCGAGTGAGATCATCATGTGTCTTTAACATTCCAAGCAAAGATGCCGTCGCCTTTTGTTTCTCACGATAGATGGCAATGCATCAAGAGGAAGGATTGGAATCGCTGCGCCGCAAGCAAAAGAGGAGCATAACTGTTGGAAAAAAAGAACGATCCAGCGTATAGCATGGGGAAAAGAGGGGTCACTTCAGGTTCGAGTTTAGTAAAACAAAAGCGAAATTTTAGGGTTCTTGAGATGAGATCATGACAAGGTACGGAGAAGTATGACGTCTTCTATAGTAAAAAAGAGAGAGAGAGGTGATATTTCTATGTACCTTTCCGATAAATACCACGTTTTCTAGTATAAGAGAGAGAGAAGTGATATTTCTGGCTACCTCTAAGGAACATACGTACGTAGGATGAAAGAAAATGGTGGTATTGTTTCTTTTTAGAAAAATAGTTTTGCAATGCAACTTTCAAATCCAAACATTTTGACTACACACGGTGGACAATAGTTCCTCTAGAAGAAAAATGGTACTGCTACTATTGATAAAAGAATAGTAAATATGTATGTGCACGCAATTACTATATTCATTTTTAAATATACAACCCTATTAATTGATTTTTGAACATGACATTTGACCATTCATCTTATTCAAACTTCAGTGTAAATATTTTAAAAAATATAAATCATGCTTAAAACATTTTTTAATATAAAAAAATATAACAAAATAAATATAGTAATATCTTTTAGAAAATAAGACAAACTGTCCAGTCATATTAAAAGTCAACAAAATGACAGTATTTTAAAACGGACGTGATACAAAATTATCCCCAGTTAATATAGTTGAATTCCTAATTTTACTTGAATCCTTCCGACATCACTACATTTCCTTAACTCATTGCCTGTTTTTTCTCCCTAGTTTCTTACTCCCTCCATCCAAAATAAGTTCATATTTGTCTCCTCTTTATATCTAAAATAAGTTTATTTTTAAATAAACATTACATTGTAGTTTAAATGTATTGAAAGTAGATAAAGTAGGGATAATTTTATTGAGATTTGATAAAATAGAATATATTTTAGTCCTTTTGTTTTTTTACTGGTATGTGTGGGAGTGAGATGGATAAAAATGAATTATTTTAAGACGAATGTAGTCCTTTCTTTCCCGTATACGATCCCTTTCCCCTCCCCCTTTCTGCCTGGTCCATCCTCCTCTTTGTACGCGTGATTCGAGTCTCTCCTGCTGGTGCTTTGCAACAGTGCCACTAGCAATTAGCTACAGTGTTTAGTAAGAAAGGTGACACGCATTGTGGCTAATTCTCATCTACACTTATACTCTGCTTTTGATCGTGTTTGGCAAACTGCACTGTAAAAAAGCAATGTGAGCAGTGAGCGCACCATGTATGCAGATGATTGCTAGCTGCTGATCGTAGCTAGGTTTACTACTCTTGCATGCTTACACTGCATATATATAAATCATCACAAAGCTAATTAACTATTCTTATGTCATGCAATTGCATCTACCTGATGTTAGCTAGCTAAGCTTGGCGTTCAATGGGATAAGCATTGCGTCTCTTTCTCGCCTGCGCTAAGCTTAGCTTAGCTTTCTTTCTCTTTCGGCTTTGCTTCCTGTGGAAGCGACGGATCCTGTTTCGTCCGTTCACTTTGCATTCGTAAAACAGGGATGCTTAAGAGACCTATTAGCTTAGGGACTATACATGCATGTTTAGCCGGAGATTGATTTTTCTGTCTCGAGGGACATTCCCACAGTTTCTTCCATGCCACATAAATAATTATCAAAAAAAATAAAAATAAGAAAATAAATCAATATAAGATATACTCCCTTCGATTTTTTTATATGACGCTAGCTAGCTCAAAATTAACTAGCCAACGTCATACATATAAATATGGAGGTTGTATTAAATTCGATTTCTATAAGCTATAATAAAATAGCAAATTAAGCTGAAACTAGTTAACGTATATTTGTAGTTATATTTATTATTTTGTATGTCTGTGAAGGGTTGTATTTTATATTAATTTATCTGATCTTTTTTTAAAGAAAAAAATGACTAATAGATGATACTTAAGAAACGAGGAATATCCAAGATGAAAACACTTTCCCTGTTTAGCCATTTTTGTACGTGTGGTTGGTTACAACCGAGAGAAGAGAAAATATCACAGGAGAGAGCCAGCATCTTCTCCATGTCATTTCTCATGGTTTTTTTATACTCTTTTATTGTTTTGTGTGTTGCTCGGGTCGTCAGTTGAGATGCTGTCACGCGTGGCGTTTAAGCTCATCATGCGACAATTATGTTGTTTTTGCGGTGACTGTTTGGGAGGTGACCTTTGGCGATACTTCTTGTCGACTCGACGGCCATTGTTGCACAAAACTGAAATGCACTGGACATCATCTTTTTTTTAAAAAAAAACAAATAAATCAGCACGAGATTATGTTATTTCATTAAATATAGAGAAATCATCCTACATGCTCTGCTGTGAAACTACGTACTTATCTAAAAAAACTACGTCTAAAACAATAATTATGCTTGTTATTCAATGATTAAAACTTCTCCAATCTTAACAAAAATCACCCCCGGGGGGAGGGAACTAATAGTTCATATGTGTGGCACAGTGGCAGTGTGAATCTGTGTTAATTAACCGGGTAATTTATGCTGTACTAGGAAACTAGGCAGAGTACTGATGATGATGGCGTCTAATGGAGAGTGCGAGGCACATGCAAATGTGCAATGGAGGTGGTGTGAAAACACAATGATGCCATGCATGATGGACCTATTTTATTCTACTTGTTGCGCCCTTTCTTGATGCCCTTTAATTTGCAGTTGACACAGATGAGCAGCACACTCACTCGATCCATGGATAAGTAAAGGCAAAATTATAGAGAGAGAGAGTTGCAACTGCATGCGACAATACGACATGACAGTATAATACTCCGTCCGTCCAAAAATATAAGGGATTTTGAGTTTTTTTTGTTTGCACTGTTTGACCACTCATCTTATTTAGAAAATTTATGCAAATATAAAAAACGAAAAGTTGTGCTTAAAATACTTTGGATAATAAAGCGAGTCAAAAAAATAAATAATAATTTTAAATTTTTTTAATAAGACGAGTGATCAAATAGTGCAAACAAAAACTCACAAACGGGGTGAGTATGCTGCAGCGAAAAAGTTTGCACGATACGAGGGTAAACGTGGGCAGGGAGGGGGTGATGACTGATGAGATGAGACCTCGCGTGTGCCTGATCCTGACCAGGGCAGATTTTGCGACTGTTTCGTTGTTATCATTAGACGTCGTTCCACTTTTAGCTAGGGCCGGACGGTAATCAGGTCAGAAGCGTTGCACCAAACCTAGGAATTCCAGGCCACTTCTCGCAGCCACCCAGGAACAACTTGACTTCTTTTTTTTTTCTTTTGCCCCTACTAGAAATGGAACGACTTGACTTATCGCGATAGAAATGTTTTTTTAAGAACTGATAGAAATGTATATGGATGAATTTAGGTTGCGTTTAGTTATAGGGGTGTAAAGTTTTAACGTGTCACATCGGGTACGCCGGTACAAATTAGTCGCAATATGTGCAATTAGTTATTTTTTAGCCTATATTTAATACTCCAGACGTGTTTCCAAATATTCTGTAAATATTCGATATGACAGGGTGTAAAGTTTTGCTAGGGGAAGTAAATAGGGCCTTACTGTGCTATGTAACGTGGGTTGCTGATATTTGATGTGAGATAGTATGTCAGAGGATCTGTTTTCGATGAGCATTCTTCACATTTCCCACACATAACAATACAAGAGAAACACTCGAATGCTATAGACTTTAACTAGTCTTAATGTAATTATCTACTATTTAAATAAACTTTAATGTATTTATCAATCATTTTCAAAAACTACAATATAATGATTACTTAAAAGATGAAATTATTTTGAGACAAATAATATGATGAAAATATATTTATGTTAGGACGGAGGAAGTATTGAATAGAAAAAATGTTATACGTACAAAATTATTCACACAAAACTTTTATGAACGTTGATGTGGCAAGATGGGAGTAAATATAAGATTTTCTGTAACTTTTACAGTTCGATAGTTAACAGCTATATTTGAAAGATTTTTTTAAGTACGCTTGACACGCTCTATCAAAGAAGGCATCGCAACGCTTTGCGAAAGAGAGAGAAGCCATGAAACCTTTTGTTGCGAAGTTGTTGAGCCGTAGAGTTGACCACGAAAATCCATTCCTAAGCCCACCCGATGCCCACAGAACGCGTCTCCACAATTTGGGCTGGATTGTGATACCTGTATCCAATGTACCAACGGTATGGGCCAGTGGGCCGGAAAGGGACAAAATTGTTCTGAAACTGAAAGTACAGACACACAAACAAGACTATCCCATACCCAGCTACCGCTAACCATGATCAGCCACACTGCCACAGCACAGGAAAATGATAAAACATTAACATCAGGGGCACCATAAGTCTCACAATCAGCAGCAATGCAGCATGATAATGGTGATGACCATTTTCAGAAACAAATGTAGTACTGTAAACATACAGCAGGGAACTCAATCCAGGTAAACTTTCACATTGATCCCATTGTCAATCAGGGACTGAACCACCGCCCTTATCTTCCCCTCAAACTTGTCCCGCTCCCTCGGCGTGTAAGTGCAGGTGTAGACGTCAGCCTCCTTGGCCCTCTCTGCCAGGAAGCGACCCACGGCAAGGCAGGCCGGAATGTCCGACCTCGACTTGAGGGCCGCCTTGATGTCCTTGGAGTTGGTCCCGGCCACCGCGACCTGCCTGCACGTCGTGCGGTGGGTGAGGGACGCCGAGACGAAGCGCTTGGAGATGAAGACGTCGAGCGTGAAGGGCTCCATGTAGGCGATGGTGCGCTGCTTGAAGGAGATGTGCTTGTGCGGGTTCTTTGATCTCTTCTCCTTCTTGTATGTGTATGGTTTGCTGTTGTCTTCGTCCATAAAGTCCTCCACACCAAAGAAGCTCCTGGAAGAGCTTAACATCTGGAGAAGAAGAGAAAGCACAGTTCATAGACTACCAGTGAGTGAAAATGAACAAGGAAACACAAATCAAACGATGGCTATCAGCTAGTGCATTAAGACCTTAAGGGTAACTAAATATCAAAATGTTATGTCTTGCGGTGCCATCATATCTGAATAACTGAATTGTGGTGTCACTGTATTCTCAATTTGATTATATGCGCAGAACCTGTGAATGATTGTGGAATAACTCGAAAAGATTAGAAAGCTCTAAGCCCCGAGGAATGCAGGGTCAAATTTCACAAACACAGTTAGCGCAAGGCTGCAAGCTTAGCAGTGTAAATTTCAGATCTGTGAGTTATGGTAATTTTGCACCTTTGTCACTTCCATGTATTTACCACTAAGAAAAGGCTAATTTTAGTATTTGCGAGCATTTAAAGCAATGTGGGATAAATCTAATTCCAGTTACTCAATGTTCATCATCAAACATGATAATCAGATTTGTTCTTGCACATGTGGTTATCTCACAGCAGAAATGTTTATACTACCATTTTTTCGCAAACACATTTATACTACCATTTGAGCTACGACAGATGTATAGCATCGATATCTCATCTGTCAAAACTGATTACAAACTAGACCACTGCGATTATTGATGCCATTGTCTTTCACATTGTTTCCCCACAAAATCCATACGGCGCAGGATTTAAAAGGTGATCTTCGGTGCTACGAAGTAACCAGAAGAATTTTGATAGCCTTTCATCATCATCATAACAGATACAACAATGACTAAATTTCTGTTGTCCCGTAAAGACCAAAGTTAGTACATCAATATTTGTATCTTCACATCACTCAAAAGTGTCTTGTGTTCTTGTTCATGCCAGAGCAATGCAACAACAGATAGCAGTCAGAGAACCAGAGCATGAGTTGAGTTACCTGCCCGCTGTGAAATCTACTCCAACAAGCATGAAGTGCCCCAGGATGGTTGCCTTCTTGAAGAGCATAAGCCCCTCTCCTCCACGACTGGCACAGGATGTTCCTCAGCATCTCTGGAGCCTGACTGGATTCGGGGTTGGGCTAGGGGAGGAAGGGGTCCTTGCGTTGAGAGGGAGACCTCGGCGGCGGCGACGCACCACCGCCGGAGCCACTGGGATGGGACAGGGAGGTGGTCGGATTCTAAAGATGGAGGAGGGGTTAGGAGGCGGTAGCCGCCGGAGGCGGGGAAGCAGGGCGTGCGCGACGGATAAGAGGAGCAGAGGGCGGCGACGGTGGGAGGGTCGGAGGCCGGAGGCGGTGGACGCCCACGGCCGGCGGCGACCGGGAGAGCTGGATGCGGCGGCGGAGGGTGGCACGGGCGAGAACGCCGCCGCCGCCGCACACGGGGACGATGAATACTGGGACCTAATGGGCTGAACTGTGCGGCCCACGTGAACTGCTTAATGGGCCGGCCTTGACAAGCCCATTTCCACTGTCTCCGCCCACGTGGCGTCTCCTCCCTCTCGCCGTCGCCGCCCACTCCGACCTTGTCTCTCTCATCGCCGCCGCCGGTGAGCACCGGCGCACCGGCGCACCGGCCATCGCCTGGCCACAGAGCTCGCGCGAGCAAAGCTGAGGTAATTCAGGTGGTAAATTGCACCTACTCTTTCTTTTTTTAGCTGCTATTTTAGGGATTGTTTTGTTCTAGATGGTTTTCGGTATGAAATTTCGTCGAATTGCAGGTTTGCAACTCCTTTTCTTTGCTCTATCATTTGTTTCCTGGTAAATTTTCAGTGAAATTCCAAACGTTCTATTAACGAATTGTCTATGTGCTCTCTGCTTCTGTATGATTTTACTGTTCATCAATCATCAGAAACCGATTCCTTCCTTTTCTTGCTCATGTGCTTCAATAAATTCTTTTGTTTCCAAACTAGTCCAGCTAGCCCTTGATGGAGAATATACACTCCCAACCACTGTGATGATTACTGATTAGTTCGAACAATGTACATACTCCTAACTTGTCCTAACCATGAATGCTACTGAACATTGCCAAACTTGTCCTAACCATGGTACTTGCTAGCATACAGTAGCAAGAACACCATGGCCAACCAACCTGCCATTGATTCTGCTGCTGATGATGATGATTTCATCCTAAACTAAAGCCAAACAAATTGTCAAACACTGATCAGCACAGTTCAGCGAACTGTTCCTCCCACATCTGATCGATCTCCCTCACCACCACAACCAAAAGGTGGACCGCCAATGAATGAGTGAATGATCCAAGGGGAAACCCTGCTCGCCATGTAATTGCAAGAGGGGGAATCCAATCCAATCCAACCAAAAACCAAGATCGAATCAATGCGTTAGATGGATCACTGCACTGTTCCACTCGTACACATCTTCTGAAAACCCTGACGACTCTCTGCTGCCTGCCTGCCTGTGATGTGAGCATTACTACACCCATTCACTGCCTACACAATACACAGTAGCTGCCTAGCTAGCTGTAACTGCAATGCTGCCCCCTGCTGCCATGCAATGCAAAGCATATATGCATATGTGCAATTGGTCTATCGTAGCTTCCATCAAGCAGATGTGGTGCCTTAGAGTGTGTTTAGTTCACGCCAAAATTGAAAGTTTGGTTAAAATTGAAATGATGTGATGAAAAAGTTAGAAGTTTTTGTGTGTAGGAAAGTTTTGATGCGATGAAAAAGTTAAAGTTTAAAGAAAAAGTTTGGAACTAAATTCGGCGAGAGTTTTAGACCTTTCAGCCGTCAGTCGCACGGACTCACAGTCAGTTTTTACTGATGAAAACCGGTCCGAACCTTCCGGACAAGATCGAAAACACAAAACCTATTGGTTTTTCAGTCTTCTGAAAAAAAAAATCAAACTGATCTCATCAGCTTTGTCCGAATTTCGTCGGTTCTTGTCGGATTACCAACGGTTTCCACGAAATCCTAAGGTACCGTTCGTGAGCAGTTTTCAGTTCGGTATTAGGACCGTCAACCCTGCTCAGTACTCATAGGTTCACAGCTCACAAAGCAGAGATTACAGCAAAAAGAAAGAGATCATTTTGCATATACCACTCTTATTAGAGCAGGTACAATAGCAGGCTATAAGCCAGCTGCAAACATATTTTAAGTAGATAAATAAGGAGAGAGAAGGGCAGCGGGCTACAGATTTGTAGCCAGCTGCAGCACGGACTCCAAGACACAGTGTGTGTATGACAGGTGGGACCAGGTATTAATAGTGTAGTATGTAACTATTGTATGAATGAGCTATTAGATTGGCTATAGATGAATTGGAGCTAATAGTTGGCTATACTATTGAACTTGCTCTTAATGAAATTTGTTTTTGCCGGGTTCTTAATGAAATTTGGTCGGGACAGCAAAAGAACATAAAGAGATCATCAGGAGTTGTAAGGCGTGTTCTTTTTAGAGGTTATTTTTAGCTTATTAGTTAGTTACACACCAAAGCGCGAAATATGATCATCATATGATAAATTAAGTACCATAATTACTAAAAAAATTGAAAAATGGATTTATTTAATTTTTTTTAAAAGCACTTTATATATAAAAAGTTTTTACACTAAATGTACCGTTTAAAAATTTGAAAAGCGTATACGACGAGGAGTAGCCAAGTTCAAGAACAAGCACAGTAGTGTGTTAGTATTATTATGTGGGCATCGTGCTGCAGATCGAGTGAAGAGGGAAAACAGTCACCAAACACACACTGCTTCCTGGGACATGCAAAGGAGGAGAGCATTAACAACGGCATTGATGCCATTACCTACCTACCTCGTGAAACTTTGCCGGCAGCATGAACTGATCATCTCTGATCATGTCGATTCCACGCCCCCATGGTGTTAGTAGAGAATACTAGGCCATCTGCTCGCGTATCTCGTAGACATGATCTTTGCTATCTGCTGAAGCGATCGAGTTTAGGTAGGAATTGGGGCAGTGTGAGTTAACACAACAGTGTGCCCTTATGCCGTGCTTGATTGGCAAATGGATTAAAGAACCGCTTTTCTAAGTACTTTTGACTTGATTAGGCAGAGCTCCTGACCTTGCCCTTTGAAACGAAAACTAATCAGCAACTTGCCGCTAATCCGCAAAGTTTGATTCTTTGTTTTGGATGCAGACCAAACTTTGATCCACAGCAAAGGCCCTTTGGACAAAGAATGTTAGGAGCAGTGCCACTCACCGTACAAAAGTATAATATCGATCTTGGACTTTGGAGTGCTGGAGCCAGTGGCTGCCACTGTTGTACAGTCGAGGTCAACCGAAGAATCACGCAAGGAAACATTCACACAGAGAGAAAATAAAATAAAGAAAAGAGAAGAGAAGAGAGAAGTTTTTAGTGGTAACAATGGCGAGTTCTTGGTCGATCGGTCTCCATTACTCTGCGTCAGTGCAGGCGTGCAGCAGCAGTGCGAGCATTTACTCGCCTCCACCAACTGATTCGCTTCACCGCAATAACTCCCCCCTTCATCCTCACTCTACTACTCGTCTACTACTCCCCCATCGCCATCGTCTCCCACACCTCCGAATTCCGAATCCCTCCTCACTTGCTCCCTGCACTGCAGTGCACCAAGCAGCAGCAGCAGCAGCGACACGGCGACGTGGTGCTATTAATTTCGTCGCCGCCGTCTCGCGCAGCTGCCAGGCCACCACTGTGCGCGCGATGCTCTTTGCCCCCCGCGAAGACGAGCAGCGGCAGCAGCTTCCATGCTTGGCGATTCGATGCCATGTAGGAAGACGAAGATGATGAAGCTAGCGTAGCCTAGTGATGGCTCAACCCGCCATGGAAGGGACGGTGCAGGTTGGAGGAGGAGGAGCACAAGAACCTCGCGGACAGTACGGCGGAGGCGGCAAGAACGGCGGCGACGCCTCCCCGCGCAAGCATGCCGCTGCCGCTGCCGCTGCCGCCTTGCCGCGACACCGGCGATCCAAGAGGTAATCTTTGATTTCTCTCTTCACATTTGCAGTGCAAGTTTGGGATTTTTAACTTGTGCCTAGGAATGGTTACTGTTCTTGAGCCAGTGCTTCTTCCGATCGGAGCCTGGAGCCATGCAAGCACGCGGCGTTGCACGATCAGCGCTGCACCCAAGCAGCACAGGCGACGCCGAGCTCTCATCACCAACCGGACGCGACGACGAGGAAATCCCACGCCGCCGCCGCCGCCGCCGCCGAGGGCTCCTCCATCCACCATGTACTGACGAGAGATCGCAGCAGGGCGAGCGCGTCGCCGAACCATCGCGTCTCGCTGGAGAATGATGTGAGTTTTTTTTTCTTTCGCGAACGCGTAAAAGGATTGCACCGTCAATATATTAGAAGAGAGGAGAATGATGTGAGTGAGGATCGTCATGCAAAATAGCTTAAGCCATGCCGATTTTTGCCTACTATGCAGTTCTGAAAATGATGATTGATTGATTGATTGATTGTTATGTGTGCGTTGTTTCTGAATTCTAGCAGATCAGGCAGCTGCAGCTTAACCTGCATCAGGAGAGGTCGATCCGGATCATGCTTGACCGGGCGATTGGCCGCGCATCCAGCACTCTGTCTCCTGGCCACATGCATTTCCCAGCTCAGGTGTGATGGTTTTCCTGCCTCTGCAGAATTTCCCCTTGCGACTGTTAATTGATTCGTGTGCTACACTGAGCAGATAAATTGAGCGTTTTAATTGTGCTTGCAATGTCTCAGCAATGCTGTTGCAAGTTTAATTGTATCTCCTTGGATAACTGATTAATCCTCTTTAAATTCCTTTTTTTTCCCATGAAAAATCGGTTTAAGGGAACATGGTAATTCAGTTATGATACTAGACAGACATACTTCTGCATTAATGGGATGCCTTGTAATTTCAGTAAAGCAATTATTAAATCAAGAGGGGACAAACGGATAAGTGCTGGCTCCATCATTTTCAAGTTATTGTGTTCAATAAGTGGTTTTTGTTGTCCCTGCAGACAAAGGAACTGATTGCAGAGATTGAATTGCTTGAAGAGGAAATCGCAAACCGTGAGCAGCATGTTCTTACCCTCTACAGAAGCATCTTCGATCAATCTGCGTCTGGAGCATCCTCAGGGCAGAGTTCTGGTCTTTCTTCCCCGGCGCATACCAAGAGTATCAGCTCTAGAACAAGACGGCATCCGAGCATAATATCGAGTGCATTTTGCTCATCTAAGAAGCTCCCGCTCCAACCTTTCCAAATCATGACATCGGTATCGGAGTCGGGGAGATCGAAGAGTACGCTGAAAACCAAGATTAAGCATGAATCTTTCTCAAGTGAAACATTGGATATTCACCCTGCAACCTTCCCACCAGATCCAAGGAAGGTAAAACATCTGACAAGAAAATCAACCTTTTTACAAGCATTTAGCAAAATCCTCAAAACGACTATCATATTTATTTCTGTGTATGTCATGTTGCCAATTTTTAACCTAGTCTTTTATATGCCCTTTTGAGGAATCATAGGTGCTAGTCAATCATCAGCCGAAAATCTATTTTAGGGTGCATATTTCATGTTCATTGTGTTTGATTCAGAAACATGCCACAGTTATGCTTTATTCCCCAGATTTATACCTTGAGCCTGTTGGTTTTAATTCAGAAGATGTTCTAAAAGCAGAAAATCACATATTGGACTTATCTTGACTATTGTTTTACCTTTTCTTCCTTAAAAAAAGCTTCCTTATTCAGGAAGTAGTTCTTTGACTCGGACCCTGAAAGATCACCTCTACCAATGTCCAAGCAAAATATCCGAAGAAATGGTTAGATGCATGGCCTCCATATACTGTCTTCTTCGCACCGAGTGTCCCGAAAACCCTGAAAAGGTCCGTTCACCATTCTTGTCGAGGTCATCAACAAATGTCATTCTTCCTCGGAGAGGAAACGGAGAGGACACTAATTTGTCAAACACCAAATGTACGGTGGAAGTATCTTCAATATCAGCTGATAAGAATCACATGCCAGATGTCTCTTATGCAATTACGCACTACAGGTTGGTCCAAAATAATATAATCTACACATCATGAAAACATAATATATATGCTCCTGACAATAGCATAAGAAATTTCACTGTGTTGTTTTGGGTGCAGGTTGCTTGTGGAGCAGCTTGAAAGGGTTGATCTGAGTATGTCAGAAACCAATATTAAATTGGCCTTCTGGATCAATGTGTATAATTCTCTTGTCATGCATGTAATTGCTGGATACTCTACAGTGGTTACTGTTATTCTTTATACTTATACTTTTAATGCTCTTACTGCTTATATTGATTTGCATATAATTCGCTTGCAGGCATATCTAGCATATGGCATTCCAAACAGTTCTCTGAAAAGAATGGCTCTATTTCACAAGGTGAAAAAGATATTCTAGTAATATCTATTCCTGCAATGTAAGCATACTGTGCTTGCTACCGAATTATTGAGTTTTTCACTTACAAATAAATCACCGTAAGCAGGCTGCCTACAATATTGGAGGCCATGCAGTCACGGCCAATTCCATCGAACACGCTCTACTATGCTGCAGATCTCCACGGATTGGTCGTGTATGTATGACTTGCACTTTCATGCTGAATTTTAACTTGTGCTTCAGATTGTTCATAAGAAGTATAGATAATTTCAGGCTAAAATTCTATAAATGATCAAAAAAATGAAATCATTTTTCCTAAATGAGTATGTCATAAGTATATTTGACATTGATTCTGCACTTCTGAGTTCCAAACCAAGATCCTAAATTTATTCTGTTTGACTGGCCTACTGGTCTAGGTGGTCTTTATATGAACATCAATGAAACAAACCAAAGAACATCACTTATGATAACTGATACGAATTTCACTGCCATGTAGTACATAGCAATCAGCTAAGTTAGGAGTAGCAGAGAAGGCACAATACTGATGACTCACCCTCATACTTGCAGTGGTTTGAATCCATACTGTCGACGGCGATGCGGAAGAAATGCGCAGATGAGAAGCAACTCGTCCAGCTCAAATTCGGCCTGCCGGACTGCCAGCCTCTCGCCCTGTTCGCTCTGTGCACAGGAGCTTCATCTGATCCCATGGTAATTGTCGATTTGACACTGCACAACAAAACCACCGTGCAGCTCCACTGCTTGTTATTGTTCTGAACTCTGAAGAAAATGGCAAGCTAAAAAGAAAAATGTTTCAGCTGAAGGTGTACACGGCGAAGAACATCAGTGAGGAGCTGGAGCGTGCGAAGCGGGAGTTCCTGCAGGCGAGCGTGGTGGTGAGGAAGTCCAAGAAGGTGTTCCTGCCGCGCCTCGTCGAGCGGTACGCCCGGGAGGCCGGCCTCGCCGGCGCCGACGAGCTCCTCGCGTGGGCGCGCGACAACGCCGACGCCCGCGCCACCCAGGACGCCATCCAGCGGCTGTGCGTCGACGCCGCCGGCGGCCGGAGGAAGGCGGCGCAGGCCGTCGAGTGGCTCCCCTACAACGCCAGGTTCCGCTACGCCTTCCCCCGGACCATGGTCGACAAGCCACTCTTCTGAGCAAGAAACAAGCGTACATTCTGATGCTCCAATGTTTCGCGCTGCATTGTTGTTTTGTGATCTTGAGATGAAGAATTGAAGATGAGATGAGATGAGATCAGTGACAAAGTTCAGAAGTGCTACATCTATTTTTGCTGTGCCGTGTACAGAATTGGATTGTTGCTAATATCTAGTAGCAATGGATTCCTTGAGAATGTTGCTGTGTTTTTGGACTGGATGGTTCATTGCAAATGGCAGGTAAGACTGGATCGAGCAATTAAAATGGTTGGTTTGCAAAACATGAACAGACAGAGTACTGACAGTGGCAGCTACGAAGCTATGTGTGTGTGTGAGGGGGGGGGGGGGGGGGGTAAATTATGCATGTGTTTCGCGACGAACACGAGGAAGAAGATAAGCTGGCAGAATCGGCGATTTCGTTGGGGAATGAAACGATTTTCGTTCGGATGCTACGGTACGCTGCACGTCCACTACAGTGACTATGCACTGTCACCGAGTCACTCTACACTGCCCTTTCCTGCCTGCCTGCCTGAACACGGCGTGCGCAGTGATAGCAGCCCTCTCGGATCATGTCTTCTAAATGAACATTTATGCCTTCTTTAAAAATAAAAAAACAAAGTTTTTTTTTAAAAAAAAAGTGAACAGTTTATCGTGGTAAAATGCAACTAGATTAAAGTCCTCTGCCTTAGGTCAGGTGACTTTAGAGTCACTGGTATGTGAGTCCATAACAAAGAGGGCTCAAGTGCCAGTAGTGGCTCAAAGAAATCATGTGATTTAAGTCGAAGAATCTCAATTTAATGCAACTAGGTTTCCAGTTACCACTTACTACATACTCCCGTACATGTGATTAAGGTCTTTTTGAGTTGGTGTTTGAAACTGATGAAGATAAAAATGAAGTTGACTCATGTAAAAAGCAAGAACTGATAGTACATGATTAATTAAGTTTTTATTATTACAAACTTGATAAATGGATATACTTGATATTTTAAAGAAATTTTTATATAGAAAGTTTTCATAAGAAACATACCGTTTAACAGTTTGAAAAACCTGCTAACGGAAACCGAAGTAAAATTTAAATTTAAGGGCTTCGTAACCTATAAAGATCAAAACAAAGCATGCTAACAAAAATCGAAGTAAAATCTAAATTAAGAGCTTCGTAACCCATAAAGATCAAAAGAAGGGCATGTTCGGCTGCTGGGGTTGCGGCGCACTGGAACAGTCCAACAAGCTCTAAGATAGTAGGGACTGCAGCTGCTGCACAGCTTGCAGAACAGGCCCTTAGACTTTTAGTAAATATTGTTAGCTTTTTTATTATTCAACCCTGATAACTGGATTGTTTCCTATCTTTTATCGACATGATGCGGTAACCCCTCCTTCCCCAGTAAGTTAAATCCTTGACACTATAAAGACATAACCTGTATTTACTTAAAGAGTAATTGAAATAATATTTCGTAGTATAACACAGGATAGGCGTTTTGTTCACTGAAAACAAATACATTGGCTTTATTATAAACAAACATGGACATTGGAACTTGTGATAAATATTAAACTTTATGGTGATTAAGGTACATAAGATTGGGAATGGACTAGGAATGTGAGTATGAGATATACTTAACAGTGTAATGGCAATTGATGCATGGTTTCAACCTTAATGGCTCATGTTAAATCTCCAACACGCTTATAGTTTCTTCTTAAAAAATGTTCGGAGTGATGTCTCTCCTTTCAAATTTTATTTTTGTTTGGAGTGTGAGTATGAGATCTAGTCTCTTTTTAGGCTAAGTTCGGGAGACAAGGTTCGTGACCTTGCCTCCTAACACGAAAAACAAAGTAAAAAATTAATGCGAGATTAATTACGCATTAGCTACAAATCATAAAAATATTAATATGATTTTTAAAGCAACTATTTTATATAATTTTTTTTACAAAATATACACCATTTAACAGTATGGAAAACATGGGAGAGGAGTTGGGAACTCTAAGAAGCGAACTAACCCTAACCAATCAATTAGGTTTTATCAGCTGTTTATGTTTTTTTAAGTTAGATGGTGGTTTTGTGTTTCTATGTCGCGAGAGAGGAGACACGCAGATAAATATTCTTTCAGAGTAATACTAGTAAGAAATACAATAGGGATGCACCAAAAATTATGTTATACATACACATTATCAACTACCTGCCTTCGTGATATAAGTATATTTGCATTGTTTAAGAAAAAGATTAAGATTAAAAAGAAAATATCCCTTTTCAGTTACCTCACGGGTATATTTTTGAATCACATGGATTTCCATCCTAAGCACCCGATGACTGAAAATGTGTCCATCTTCATGGGTTGAAATCAGTGTAATAAAAATACTTATACCACGGAAATAAAATGGGTAATTTGGAACCATGCCATTATAATTTTGCAAAGTTTGAGATATGCCATCGGTATCTCAATGACATATAGGACCCACATGGGTCAATGACATGTGGGTCAGGATATCATATATCAAAATTTGCAAAATTATAATAGCATGGTTCCAATTTTCCCAAAATGGAATAAATTTGAATCTTATAAACATTCATATTTAAAAGCAGAATAAGTAAATGCTGCATTGAGTATACCAAGTGTACATAGATATTCCTTGAGAATAAACGATGGATGGATGGAGATATTATCACGAAGGGTGTGTTTAGATCGGAAGTGTAAAGTTTTTGGCGTGTCACATCGGATATACGGACACATATTTGAGATATTAAACGTAGTCTAATAATAAAACAAATTACATAATCCGCATGTAAACCGCGAGACGAATTTAGTAAGCCTAATTAATTCGTTATTAGTAAATGTTTACTACAACACCACATTATCAAATCATGACGTAATTAGGCTTAAAAGATTCGTCTCGCAATTTACACGCAATCTATGTAATTAGTTATTTTTTCATCTATATTTAATACTTCCTGTATGTATTCAAATATTCGATATGATAGGGTGTAAATTTTTTACAGTGGATCTAAGCAGGGCCGAAGTCAATCTACCCACATGTGGTCCATGGCCCCAGCCTGTAGGTCCATAGACTAGAGTCACAGCACCTCTCCTGACAGGCTGCGTTCACACAAGTCACTCAAGTCGCCCACAGCCAAAAGCTCCACGTCAACCCAACCCCCCCAAAAAAACTCAAAAAACCCAAACCCGTCTAAAAAAGAAAAGAAAAGAAAAGAAAAGAAAAAGAAAACCAAACCAAACCAAACCAAACCCGATCTATCCATCCAACCAACCAAGGGAGCAAGGGTCTCCGGGTCGCACTCGCATCGCGTCTGTGTGCGCGGTGACTGGTGCGTGCGTGCGTGGTGCGGTGCGGCCGCGCAGGCGCAGCACAGCACAGGCACAGCAGCCAAACCAAACCAAACCACAGGCAAGATGCCGCCGCAACAAAAACCCACCCCCCTCCACCACCACACCACTACACCACTCACGCCTCCTCCTCTCTCTCTCAGTCCACCCCTCCCCATTTCCACCACTCCGCCCTCGCCGCCGACCGCCGCCGCCGCCGCCTTCGCCGTCGTCTCGCAGCGCGACCCACGGCCACGCGGGGGGGACGCGCTCGTCGTCTCTCTCTCTGTCCTCTTGTGGTTCCCGCCGACGCACGAGCAGGAGCTAGGGTTTCCGGCGCCGGGGCGCCGGGGGTTATGAGCAGCAGCCGCCGCCCCGCAGGATCTAGGGTTCCGACGACTCCGCTCACGGATGGAGGGTGGTAGAGGCGCGGGCGACCTCCACTCGGTAACACGTCTTCCTCGCTCTCTCCCCCCTCCCCTCGCTTCCGCTTTTGCTCTCTCGCTGTGCGCCCGTCATGCGTTGCTTGCTTCAGTGGCGCTGCGCTTAGACCGGCGCGAGTTAGGGTTTTGCGTGGGGCTTAAAGTCGGGCCGCTGTGTGCATGGATGGTTTTTTTTTGAAGGTTTAGTTGGAGACTCGCGGTTGGGGCTGGAATTAGGGTTTTGAGCTTTCGGAGTAGTATCATGCTGCGGCGCGCCGTCAGTTATACTAAGTCAGGAAGTTAGCATGATAGCCTAGTTCATTCCCGTAGGTTTGAATTGCGGCTTTGGTTGTACAGTGGGCTTGCGGAGCATAGAGTATGCCTTTTGACTTGTGCCGACCTGGTTGTATAAGCTCTGTTTATGTTCACTAACCACAGGGCGCTGGTGGTCAAACTGGGACATCCTTGATCCTTTTTACCTGACCAATAGATGGCATTTTAGTTGGTACTGGATGCCCCATCATGGTGAATCATCTCATGTTGAATTAGCATTTAGCACATTCTAAGTGGTTACTTTGTGAGCTTTAGGCAAGCAAGTCCCACACGATCATCATGGTTTAAATCTCTGCCTTCCAGCGTTACTTGCTATAGCCTATAATGCAATCTTCATCAGTAGGCACTCTGTGTTGGTTGCCTAGAGTTGGGAAAAATGCAGTGCCTGGAGCATTTAGTTATCCGTCTGATGAATTTATCTTTGGTGTTATTTATATGTATGGACTGTGGCATACGCAGTTCACAAATGCTTAGCTTGGTCGAAAGTCTCCTTAGTCCACTTTAATTATTGATGTTTTCTTGTTGTTGGCAGTTTTGTCTCTACTGAATTACTACACCTTGCAGGCAAACACCCATGGATTATGATGATTCTGATTTTCAGAGCCAGAATTTCCAGTTAGCTGGTGAAGACAACAATAAATTCCCAGCAGGTCTGCGGCAATTTCCACTGCCCAAACTTGACATCGACGACCAACTACAAAGCCACCTCAGATTTGATAATCTAATTGATTCAGAGGGACTTTTTAGCGGACAAGGTCACGGCAACAGTTGGATTGAGGTTTTGTCCACTGGAAGTAGTGTTGTTGATTTTAGTTCTAGTGCTGCTGAATCTTGCTCTATAAATAGGACAAATAATGTATGGTCTGAGGCAACATCCACTGAATCTGTGGAAATGTTATTGAAGTCAGTGGGTGAAAATGAGATGACCGGTAACATGGATGAGAACGCACATCATCAGATTAGTGGAATGGACAGTAAAACTGATCCATCCAACATGCCGTCCAAAACAAGTGATTCTCCCACAGGCAACATTATAGTACCAGCTGAGAATGATAAGTCTCAGAGCACTCGTTCGGAAATGGCAGAAGATCCTTCAAGGATTCAGCCTCAGCTTGAGCATATCAGACCTTTCTCAGTGGATGACAAAGCTGAACAAGCAGTAGGTTCAACTTTATCAGACAGAAAATCTAACTATACGCTGGAATCTGTTTCTGAGAGGTGCATAGTGAGTGGGAGGTCTTCTTCTCCAAAGAAAACATCAGAAAGCTGTCCAGATGTTGGCAGCTATTTTGAGGTGGTCCATGATGATGATTCTTTGGACAACCTCAACATACAGTCAGATGGAGTAGGTTCTAGAAAGTTGAATAATGAACCCTTCTCAGACTTGGCACCATTACAGAACATTTATACTACCAGCTCATATCACTTTGAGCAGGACAATCAAGAATCAGGAGTTGGTGTTACCACTCAAGGTTCAGAAATATGCCACACGAATGAAAATAAAGATGGACTTCATGGTTTGCAAAATTTGTCATGTACAAGCCAGCATTTGGGTTCTTCACACTTAACTAGTGAAGTTAGCAATGAAGCTTTATTGTCGGGAAGTTCTGATGGATTACTGGAGGCCATCACAAATCCAGTAAAGATGCTGCACAGGAGTGATGACACTAGTAAGAGAGCCAGTGCTACACTGCAATCATCTTTCTTACAAGTCGAGCATGCATCAGAAGGCACAAAAGGTTCTATTGACAGGAGCAGTGAGCCCGCCATGAAGAAATTTGGTGCTAGTGAAGAACCCAATTCTGCTAAATCTCAAGGTGAGCCAGATTTGAAAAATTCTAGTCCTCATCTTGTCATTCCTTTGCCAACCATAAGTGGTGAGTTTATTCAGTCTCCAAAAGGAAAACAGCTTGCTCATGTTGCTGGAGTTTCTGAAGAAACCAAATATGACAGGGTGGATGATACAAACCATAGCACTAGTGATGACTCAAAACTTGCCATGTTGGAGCAGCTTCAAGATTCTGTTGATAATCTATCTAGTGGTGTTATGGAAGAGAAGACAATCAGAGGGCAAATCTCAGCTGTTTCAGGGAACGTTGTACATGTAGTGAAAAGTGGTCATTGTGAAAAAGTTGCAGTTTCTACCAGTACAACAGATGATAAGTTTGAGTCACCGGGTGATATTGTGCCTGACAATTCTTCAGCTTGTTTACCTGATGAAAAAGACCCAAGCATCACAGTTAACCACGAGGTGTCATTCAAGGAAGGTGTTGTGCCTGCATTAGAAGACGATCCTGAGAAAATGTCCTCAATGAATCATGAGGAGCCATTGAAGGAAGATGATAAATCTACTTTAGAAGTTGGAGAACACAATACCACATCTCCTGTTTCTGAGCCCTTGCTGATGGGATCAACAGGATCAGTGAATCCGAACATTGATACTATTTGTAGCAGTGGTACTGATGCTGTTGCAGAAACACCACAATGCGAAGAACAGGCCACTTCTTCGGGTAGTTTGACCACAAATGCAACTCAGGATAAACTAGGTGAATTATGCTATATTTCCTTTTATCATATCACTCCCGTTGGCGTATTTTTGAGATGTATGCATTACTAACATGCATTCCATTAATGTGGAGTTTGTCTTTAAAACTGACGATGCTTGGATTCATTCAGGTGATCATCCAGACGCTTGTCCACCGAAAGTCTTGACTACCGGGCCTTTGATGCAACCTGAGGATCATGAAGATTTAGTTGCACCATCCTCTGTCTTGGGTGCCTCATCTGAAAAGGGTGAACAAAATAACGGAAAAGTTCCCTTGAATGGGATGGATGATTCGGGTGTGCAGTTACAAGGTCAGTTGCTTGTGGCCTCTAATGCCATTTTCCTCTAAAAGAGCTGTTCACTACTATTCTTTTTAGGAAATAGAACTTTTCTATAAAGCAAACATTTGATAGTAATAGTTCATCTGTTCTTTTTTATTTGATCTTTTAGACTTTTAAGTGCTTTTCTATGCACTTCTACCAGTATCATTCTGTGCACTGAACCATATTCACATTTCTATTCCAAGTAAACGTGTTAAGTATGCTAACATAAGTAGTGGAGTAATTCAAGTGGATCCAAAGTGACACGTTCTTTTTCTACAGATAAGGTATTAAGTCATGGTGGAGATCGTACTCTTGTTACTGTTTCATCAGAGAATAAGAATGGCTTAGAACATGGGACTGGTGAAGGAAGCTGCACTGATGCTACATGTGGTTCGCCTACAGTGATTAGTTGCAATGAATCCTGTCCAGAAGAAGATGGGCAGGGCAGTAATGCTTTGCTTCATCACAAACAAACCGAACCACCCAAGGATCCTAAAGATCATACAGCTTTGACTAACAATTCCCATGTCTCAAAAGAAGGTTCTTCCAGAAATGTAAAACCTACTCTTACTTCGGAGGAGACGCATACAGCCGAAGATAAAAGTTTTTCATTTGAGGTTGGAGCTCCACTAAATATAACTGAGAAAGCTCATGCTCCTGCTTGGAGCCCATTGCCTCGATCTGAAGTTGCTCAGAGTCCCGAGGTTTCTTTCTTGCCTTCTTTTCATGTATTTGAAACTAATAAATTCATCGATTTTTCATAGATTAAGTAGCTGAGACTTATTAACATGGTCTATTATGCTCTAAATTTTAGGTAACCACTGGAATTCCTAAACCTGGAAATCCATCGAATCATGGCAGTGATGAAAGTAAGAATTTGGCGATTGTGGAGACCAGCAAAGAACAACTATCTGGAAGGAAAGTGGTTGGAAGTGCTGAGGGGTCTTCTGTAAGCTCACATATTGGTCATATCACTAAAGCCAAAAGTACACCACTAGAGCAGGAACAACAACATCCAACTCCTGATGTCAATGGTGCGTAAAGTCGTAAATCTCTTGTGTACAAGTGGTCTAAGTATATAAATTACCTGACCTGACTACTTCAGTTTCTTCTGCAGCTTTGGGGCACCAACCTTTCACAGATTTACAGCATGTGCAGCTACGTGCACAGATATTTGTTTATGGAGCTCTCATGTAAACTCTAAACTCTGTTAAATTTGAGTTGGTTATATATGCAAATGTGTTGATTAGCGAAAACTATTTCTTTTGGCAGTCAAGGAATGCCACCGGCAGAATCTTACATGGTGTCAGCTTTTGGAGAACCTGGTTTGTTTGGTTCCATTGCAAAGTTTCAAAGTGATAATTTTTTATCTCTATCCTATATTCTCATTTATTTGTATTACTGAACAGCATGTGGTCGTAAGCCTCCATGGGGGACACTTTTGCAAGCTGCTTTGGAAAGATATAATAGTCAGAGGTCATCTTTAACTGGCTTGGAGACTCCTACAAGCTCACATATAGGTAAATATTGTGTGATTATGTCACAGTATTCTATGTATTGCACAATATTCTGTTTCCTAAGTAAAGATGTCTGCAGGTAGCCGTGTGACGGAAAAAGCCAGTAGAAGCACAGTGGTTAAAACTGCACCAGCTAGCAAAAAGGGTGGCAAAACTGTGTTGCCAGCACATACTGCTGTGCCCCTTCATTTGCCAACTTTAAATATGTCTCCTCTTGGTAGTTCTGCTTTGAGCTTGCCACGAGGTACTCATCTGGATTTTGGCCAGGCTGTATCACCGGTATTCCCATACAGTTCACAGACAAGGCAGCCTACTTCTGGTGTTGCATCGTGGTTTCCCCAGAGCCCTGGTGGGCGCGCTGCCCCCTGGTTGGTTCAACCACAGAATTTGATATTTGATTCATCGATGAAACCGCCTGTGCCGGCAAGTGCAAATGAAACTGCAAAGGGAGCATCCTCTAAAAACATATCCATTTCACAAGCTGTTTCACCTGTTGCATTCCCTCCGAATCAGGCGCCTTCTACCATTTCTCCATTAGCAGTCATACCTGAGGAAAAACAGAAGGCATCGGTTTCTACTTCTAAGCGTGGAGCTACACCACAAAAGTCAAGAAAAAGAAAGAAAGCTCCAGCAAGTCCAGAACAACCTATCATTGCCCCTCTGCTCAAAACAGATATTGCATCTGTTACTCCTGCCACTCAGCATACACCAGGCTTCACCTTATCCACTCATTCTCCAAGCAATATTTTGGCCAGTGGGCTTGTTTCTAACACAGGCTTGGTCACCCCTGTGCCTAATTATCAGATTACTGGTATCAAGGATGCAGAGCAAAGAATCTTTTCAGAACAGATCTCTGGTGCAATAGAGCAATCAATGGGACAAGCAAAAGGGGCAGGTGTGCATGCGATGGATGCAGTTAGGCATGCTGAAGGTATTTGGGGCCACTTATCAACAAATTCGAAAGGCAAATTACCTGCAGAAGTAGAAGAGAAGCTTACTTCAGCTGCTGCTGCTGCTTCTGCAGCAGTTTCTGTTGCAAAGGCAGCTGCTGAAGCTGCTAAGATGGCCTCAGAGGCTGCATTGCTGGCAAAAATGATGGCAGAGGAAGTCCTTTCTTCTACCTATGCAAATTCCTCTCAGAAGCATGATGCTGGTGAATTTAAAGTCAGTAACAACCTGGCTAGTTTCTCAAGTTTGACACCCACATCGTCTTGGAAAACAAAGGATGACATTTCCAAGGGTTCCATTATTTCAGTGGCACGGGAGGTTGCTAGAAAGAGGGTTGAAGAGGCAGCAGCAGCTGCAAAACGTGCAGAAAACTTGGATGCCATTCTGAAAGCTGCAGAACTTGCTGCAGAGGCTGTGTTCAAAGCAGGAACCATCATTGGTATGGGTGAACCTTTACCTTTTACCCTTAGTGAGCTGTTGGAAGCTGGTCCTGATGGTTACTGGAAATCTGATCAAGTGAGGAATAAGAAGGCTACAAAATTGGAACTACCTACTGATTTTAGTAAATCTGGAAGGAAGCGTGGTGGCAAAGCTAAACATGACCATGCAATACAGAACTTAGAGCCATCTTCTAGTGGCAAAGGGTTGCAGCTAGATGTAGTGCATTCAGGTAAAGCTACTATCCCATTCATAAATATATGGCACTTTAGACGACTCAACTTGTCCAACAATATATGGCCTTTTAAGTTTTTCAAGAAGCATGTTCCTCGGTATTTCTCGCTACATCTTATCCATTATAAATATCTTGCACATATTTCCACTCGAGTGATTGATATACTTAGGTCCTGTTTGGGGCAGTTTAAAATTTTGGGAAGCAACTTGTTGGTAGGCAGCTTCCAAAAATCTGGAGAAGCTGGGTTTCCTAGCTTCTGGCTTCTAGTTCATTTTCTAGATTCCGTAACTACAGCTTCTCAGAATTAGGATGAAAAGCTGGACGGTTTGGGGGAGCTTTTGATTCTGGGAAAAGCTGCAGCTGCTAGAAGCTCCCCAAAACAGGCCCTTAGGCTTTATCAAGTATCTGTGGTCTGGAATTGTGTGTGCTTGTATTGTGGCAAGAGAACAAGGAAATTGGCAGCATATGCATTAAACCCAAGATTCTTTACCCAGCATTAAAATGAAATTTGAAGCAATTGATATTGGTGTTGCGGTCATTTTGGACAATGCCTTTGTCGTGATGCTAGGGCTGAACATGTTGTCTAAACATAAGCAGCAGGGAGTAGTTGTGTTCAATTCCAACTTCGCAACTGATTTTGTGTTTTTGTTTGGCTCATGTAGGGAACGTGGCTGAAGATGTTCCCACCATTGCTCCAGTCAATGGGAACAGAAATGATGCAGCACCGAACATAATCTGGAATGGCATTGAAAAGGGATCTGCTGTTGAGGTCAGTTTACAACTTTATGTTTGACTGCACATATTTTACTGCAAATCTGTGATATCCTCTTAGCTCATGCATTTCATTTCATCAGGTTTTAGTTCACAAGGGTGAGTCTGGAGTAGCTTGGTTTTCTGCCAAAGTTCTTGATATAAACAATGATAGTGCATGTATCAGCTACGACTCTCACACTGAAGGTGAGTGTGCATTTATTCTTTTCACATGTCCACATCGATGTGGTGACGACTTCTTTTCCACAATGCAACTATAAGGCCTTCGACATCTATATAGCGGTGATACTTCACAAAATTGATCTATCGGTTATTCGGTATCAGATACACCATACACAATATCTGTCCTAGTAATGCTGACACTGATAGTGATACTTTGAGCTACAGTCAAGTGTTAAGCTGATCGAGTATTGGGATTGACTAATTTTCAGAAACTGGTCTTCGCAAAGAATGGGTGCCATTGAGACAGGAAGGGGAGAAGGCACCTCAAATCCGCCTTGCTCATCCTGCAACTGTTTCTAGATTGAAAGGAACTAGGAAGCGCCGTAGGGACACATCAGGAAATTACTCTTGGGCTATTGGTGATCATGTGGACGTATTGATTGAAGATAGGTATGTCATTCAACATTCTCTAGTTCTACTATTTTTGTAGGTTAAGGGCTGGAAGATGGATGAGGATGGTATACTTGTACATTTGCCTAACCAACCTGATGCCATTTTTGTGCTTAAAATTTGGATGTCTAGAGGTAGAAATAATCAAACATGTCTTGTTTTTGTCTCGGAGTGCATAATGATTTCTGCTATGTATTAGTTTTTCTATTACTGTATCAGCATGTTAGTCCCATGTTGAGTCTGTTGAGACAATTCCCAGGAGGTTAAAAATGTGAAGTATATATGCAAGGTTCAAATCATGTGTTTTTTATGTGAATTGGATGAGGGATGTGTTCAAATCATAGGTTGAAATACCCTACTTTTTTTTTTGATATACTTGTATTTTAGAGTTGATTTCCTTTTGTTCCATTTTCTTCATTTCCTCTGGGTCTGTTTGCACATAGGTTCTTGGGCATGTGAGGTTTGTTGTTTAAGTCTACCTATGTAACCAATCCCATCAATTCTAATTTGATGTATCATCAGTAACTTTTTGTTATTAGCTCCTTTTGATATGTACCTATTTCTTTCTTTTCCTGCAGTTGGCGAGAGGGAATTATTTCTCGCAACCGTGATGGTGATGAAACAAAGCTTACCGTACAATTTTCAGGTATCATAGTAATGTGATGTGCTAACCAGTAATAATACAACTATCATGAATGTCAGGTGAACTATTGGGATGTTTGGTTTGTGTACGTTGATCCATCATGGGGATCGTTTCATGATTATTGTGGGATGACTTAATGAATCAAATTGACCATCTCATTCCTCACTTCAAACTGACCCTAACAAGTGCATAGCCATATGACCGTGGGATGCTGCCACCTCAGAATTGAAACTGATATACCATAAAATTTTCATTGAAAAAACTGTTGATCTTGATTATTTACAACTCTTTCCGCTTTCATATTGATTTATGTGATTCATATCAAAGCCTATGTTTCCATTTTAACTCGCGTATTTTGAATTCTTCAATGGAGGACCTTTAACCCTTTGTTCTGTGTTGATCATTTTATATCCAGCAGGAACCAGTGATTCCTTAGTTGTTGATGCTTGGAATCTTCGCCCATCACTTGTTTGGAACGATGGGCAGTGGATAGAGTGGTCCCGAGGGAAGACGGTTGATTGTAATAAGGTGGCTTTACTTTCTAGATATGCTATTTCCTTTTTCAATCGAATGCCTGATATATTACTTTTGCACAATTATATTCAATTAATAGTTTTTTATGGTCTCAGGGTGATTCTCCTCATGAGAAACGGCAAAGAACAAAAGGTAATGATCATGTACCTATTGGTGGAGCAGCAGCAGGCCCTTCTATGGATACGAGCACAAATGCTGCAGCAAAACCAGAGGAGCCAAAGCCATTGGCTTTATCTGATAGGGACATGGTTTTCAACATCGGAAAGAGGGTAGTTGAGAGTAAAACTGATGGTGTTGCTTTCAAGCGACCTGGACTTCGGAAAGAAGGATCACGGGTAGTTGGTGTTCCAAAACCTGGAAAGAAGAAAAAGTTTATGGAAGTAAGCAAACACTATGATGCAGATCAAGCTGATAAAATTTCTGAGGGTAATGCATCTACCAGACCTGTGAAACATTTGGTGCCAAATGTGCCAAGACCACGGGAAGGTACTTCTAAAGTTGACCAGAAAGGAAAGAGGATAGGGGAGATGAGATCGAGAGTACCTAAATCTACAAAGTCTCAGGATGGTGCAACTAACATCATTCCTGGCAAGGGACCTTTATCCATGTCTGCCCCAAGCACTGGTGTTTTCGAAAGTAGTCATACATTTGCAGGAAGTACAATAGGTTCTTCCAACAACATGAACCTCTCTGTAGAAAAGAATAGTTCTGTCCATGGCGTTGGCCTTAGATCTGAAGATTCTTCTGTTTCTGAACCACACATCCAAGCTGCATCTGCTGCTCCTACTTCCAGGAAGAATTTAACCACTACTGATCGAGCTAAAAGGAAACATGTTCCTTCTATGGATAATTCGAACAGGACCACAAACAAAACATCTGAAATTCCAGGGAAGAGTGCTGATTCTACTGAACCCAGAAGGTCGAACCGCCGAATTCAACCAACCTCACGGGTAAGTTAATCAGGAACTACCGTCAAGTTATAATGGACATTTGTTTCTTTCTTTTGGCACCGACTTTTACTATTATGTCACTGAATGTTGGTAATACATTCTTTAAAGAACTGTTTACTCTGTAGCACACAATTTGTGTGTAGTTACGTTGTAGTTGGTCTAGCCTTTCTCACTAGTCATAATTTGGATGAGTTTATCAGTATCATACAAACTTTTGGCAGTTTTTTCTTCAGATGGTTTGAGATACCTGTGTTCTTTTCTTTTGCCTCTGCACATGAGTAAACACGGCTGGTGCATGTGCGAGCTTGCTGTGAAATTTGTAGGAGTCCATTTGTTTTTGGGAAAAATTAACTATTTTGCCACTCAATATAGATGTATTTAAGAATTTGCCGCTATGTAGTTGCTAATTAACTGTTTACCACTCGAGATGCACACTCCTAATAAAACACCATCAGTTTATCCCCTAAATACCCGTCCCAGTTATTTTTCTTTTTGTTTTGCCCTCCGGCGCCATAGGCTAATCTCTTTGCTTGCCTCCTCACGAAATTGCTGCCTTCTGTTCCTCCGCAATCCCCTTGTGGAAACCAGTGCTGGGCACCGTCACCATCTTGGCGTCAGCAATCAGCATTACCTTGCTCCAATTTGTCCTGGCACAATGCGACTTCCATCTTAAATGTTTCTGTTGGCAAGAACAGGGAAGCAATTCAGCTGTAAATCAAGGCGTGGAAAGAATGCTTGTTCCTAAATGCTTCGCATGGCTAAGCCAAAAATGCTAGAAAAATGAAACCAGTCGAACGGTACCAACTGCTTCAGCAGCTTGATCGTTGATATTGTTTTGTCAGGGGCAGTTTCCAATTTAGTTGCCTGAAGACCTTAGGTTGTGACCCTATGTCTTCGCCAGAGTGCTGTATTGCGACCATGACGAGAGGCATCAGGGCACTGTTGCGTTGCATGCGTGGATGGAAGGGAGCAATGCGCCACTCATCTGGTTCAAAGTGGGCCTCGTATAGTTCAAAGCGTGCAAGCTAAGCGGTATCACCAATGGCCAAAACCGGAAGAAAAATAGATGGGCTTGGTGTTTAGGTGGTAAATTGCAACGAACTTCCCCGAAGTGGCATTTTATTATAGACATATGGTACTTGTTAAGTGGCAAATAATAAATTGCCGAATATGTGGTGGCAAATTATTAATTATGTCTATGCTGAGTGGATAATAGTTGATTTTCCTGTTGTTTTATTGAGCATGCCATTTATGCTAATTTTGGTTTTGTGTTTGCGACAGTTACTGGAGGGTCTGCAGAGTTCCCTTATAGTTTCCAAAGTTCCAGGCGAAAAGGGTCCTAGGACTAACTACAGAAGTGCTTCCTCAAGAGGTGACTCTTCTTTTTCGTGCTTGTAGATAATTTATGGCCCTCATTTTCCCTCTGAGGCACTGATAATTTGCAATCTGTTTGGTGTAACAGGGCGAAACCTTGGCTGAGAAAAAGGCTTTGCTGCGCTGTTGTTGGGATAATTCTCGTTTTGTACATAACTGGTTAGCTCGATGGAGGCAAAAGAGGATAGGATTGGAGTAAAGACTTCCCCGGAGAAGATGTGCTCAGGTGTATTATATGCTAGCTTAAGTTAGTGGGGTTTATTTTTTGGATTTGTACTGGACACTTGTGTTATGTGATGTAGAGTAGACATTAATCATCCAAAAACCACCGTTTAATCTGTATGGATACAGCGAAAGAGAAATTGGACACGGTTTAAACTCATCGTCTGTGGTAAACCATTTGACGGATGTATTAACCTTCTCCGTCCTTTTGTGGAATTGATAGATTGCTACCTTTTGTTTTGACTTAAGTGAATTCGTCTACAGTTTGAACCCTTTTATTCTTCCTTGCGCCGCTGCCTCTTCATCGTTGTGTGATCACCAAATTTCGTGCTGCTGCTCTTTCAGCTGGATTTGTGCGTCCACGCTTTGCCGTTGCAATTGCAGCTGGAATGGCGGATAGCTTTGTTTGGCTGGAGGTTGGATTTGATTCACGTTTGCTGCAGCAACTTAATGACACGCAACCTTTTCAGTTTCTTTCCCTTTTGCTGCGTCCTGTCGTGCGTGCAGCGTCGCTCTAAATGCTTCATTGACGAAATGGGATGTACTGATTAGGGCTGCTAAAATCGTTTAGATGTTGACAACACGGCCAGGCCAGAAAGTGATGACATGAATGAGGCCTTGTGGCTCCTGACCAAATCAAGCCTTCTGACCATATCGCTTAAGTAGGTCATCAATTTGCTAAGGGATGTAAGCGGATAGTCGCTGTCGGCACATAAACTCACTTTATATACTCCGCCCGTTTCATATTATAAGTAATTCAACTTTTTTCCTCCGTTTCATATCAAGTAATTTGACTTTTTTTTGGTTAAATACTTAAATTTCTTAAAGTTTGATCAAATTTATAGTAAAATACAGTAACATTTTTAATACAAAACGAACATTGTATCAAATATATAGTCTATGCTATATTTAATCAAACTAATTTGGTATCTTAGATGTTGCTAATTTGTTTTATAAATTTGGTCAAATCTAAAGAACTTTAATTAGAAAAAAAGTCAAACGACTAAACAGTGTTGGCTTTCGTAGGAAATCTATTATAGCAGCCATAGAAGTCAATCATCAGGCATCAGCGAGGTAGCTGCATATATTTCCTCTTGCCAAGTCTAGTAGGTCATACAAAATCCATCAAGTTGCTTCCTTCAAATTGGCAGCTAGTAGCTGGCAATTTTGACTCCTATTCATACACTGAAGCAATCACCTAACCATCTTGCAACAATTTTAAAAAGAAAGTACTGTCTTTCCTGACTCGATGTATAATTGTACCAACCATTGCATAATCCTACAGAACATTCATATCCCTCTTGAATTCAACCATCAAGCACATCAGGAAGGATGGTCGGTGGCTTCGACAAACTGAAAGTGGAGTTCATCGACCAAGATGAGAGTGTGCAGGTCGTTGCAGACACCATCAGAAGCTCCGGTGAGATTCCTGAAAGGTATGCCAGGCCTGAGATGGAGGCCGATCCTGTCATCATCGACACCGATGGTTACAATCTGCCGGTAATAGATATGTCAAGGTTGATCAATCCTGAGTTCTCCGAGGAGGAGATTGCCAAGCTCGGATCAGCCTGTGAGGATTGGGGATTCTTCCAGGTTTGAGTTCTTATGCCTCGGTTTTAAAAGTAAAGAGACGCTGATTGTTTTACTCTGCAACATTGTAGACTTTTCACATCAAGTAGACTGCAGCAACAGCTAGTAATCTTCAGAAATGTGCAATACTTGCAGCTTGTGAACCATGGGGTGGATGGGGAGTTGCTGCAACGGATCAAGGATGACATCACAGAGTTCTTCAGACTTCCTCTGCAGGAGAAGATGTCCGTGGCGATCCCACCCAATGGCTTGCAGGGGTTCGGTCACCACTTCGTCTTCTCCAAGGAGCAGAAGCTGGACTGGGTCGATTTGCTCTTCCTCACCACACGCCCAGTGGAGGACAGGACCACAGAGTTCTGGCCTACAAAGCCTCCCACATTCAGGTGAATATATGCTTTGTTTTACAAGTTCACTTCTGTCATGTGATGTCAGACTCCACAACATAATTTTATCTGTCAAAACAGAATTTCATCAGAAAGTATATATGCACTAGGATCGGGAAACTGGAAATTGCTGAACTAAGCATGAGTGATCAGCTAGAAGAAATCTATTTAACTAGCATGGTGGCCCACACAGATTGTAAATTGTATTTCTATATGGCTAGAGGAATACAATTTAGAAATAGTTGACTAGAGTTCCAATAAGGAGTACAATATTCCTTATATGGCTAGAGGAATACAATACAGAACTAAGGAGTTCCGATATTCCTTATATAAGGAATACAATTTCCCATATAGAAATACAATTTAGAACTATAGTCAACTATTTCTAAATTGTATTTCTATATGGACTCTATTTTTCTTTTTCTCCGATTAATATGAGAATTTCTAGACCGTGAGAGCGAACGTGGAGGCTCCTTTTTCTATTCCCTTAATAAGTTAATAGATTTCCTTTTTCACCGCTGAAATTTGGTCATTACAGGGACTCACTTGACAAGTACTCGCTGGAGATTGCAAATGTGTCTGCTAAGCTGTTCAAGTTCATGGCCATCAACCTGGGCGTCGACGAGGAGGCACTCCTTGCAGCATTCAAGCCAGAGCAACCTCAGAGTGTAAGGATCAACCATTACCCACCCTGCAGTCAGGCTAACAAGGTGCTGGGCCTCTCGCCGCACACGGATGGCGTCGGCATGACACTGCTCCTCCAAGTGAACGACGTGCAAGGGCTCCAGATCAGGAAGGACGGCAGGTGGTTCGCCGTGAAGAACCTCCCTGGAGCCCTCGTCGTCAATGTCGGCGACGTTCTTGAGGTGAATGCACCTTCCTTGGCAATGCTTTTCATGACCGCCAAAAGCTGTGTTGTGTTGTCATGCATCATGCCATTATTGATAGGAAGAAAAGAACAGCTGACTGAAATTCTTGAGAAAATTTCCTAAGAACTATAATAAATAGGAGTATGTAGCAACCTTTTTTTCTGAACAAAAAGAGTGGGTGACACTTGATCATCTTTTCAGCTATTTGTCTATATATTAAAGTTGTTTTCTTTCTCAACAGATCCTCACCAATGGCAAGTACAAGAGTATTGAGCACAGAGCAGTAATAAACCCTGACAAGGAAAGGATCACACTTGCTGCATTCCAGAGCGTTCCGCTTTCCGGCACAGTTGGCCCACTCCAGGAGCTTCTGATGAAAGGCGAGGCACGCTACAAGACGGTTGATGGTGCTGAGTTCACCAAAGGCTACTTTGCTGCGAAGCTGGAAGGCAGGAGATACCTGGAGAGCTTGAAGCTGGGAGTGTGAATGTGTCAGGATGAGTAGTTTTTGCTTCTCTTTGATTCTTTTGTTTCGGTGAATGGATAACGATGCTACATCTTCCTCATCCTGGTACAATTCAGCTGGTATTTTCCTTGACCATACACTCAACTGGAGTATTAGTGCCCATGAGCTAACGGCACAGAGAACAATGGAACATATGGTAGAACTGGCTGGCAGGTATGATGTCCGAGATTGCGTACAACACGCAGTTCCTTGGGATCCATTTCATATGCCAGTAAAGTATTGTCCAATCCATAATGAAAGACGATCAAATTGCACTCTGGATGAACTGCAATTACCTGGTAACCACGATCAAATTCGTATTTCTTCCCTCCAAAGAGCTCCAAGGTGCTAACAGTACGCTTTAAGATCCAATTATCTGTATTATAGTCTTCAAGGACCCAAAGTGACAGATTGAAGATATCAAGCGGGTCAACATTAAGAGCACATAGGTGACCCTGAGTACGATCAATCATGGGAGCACCATGACCACCACTATCCGGCATAGGAATTATCTTCCATCTCTTCCCCTCCATGTCAACCGCCACAATCTCATTTCTTACAGCAACAAAATGCATAAAACCATTAAGGAACACACCTCTCGGGCCACCATAACTAACTCCAACACCATGATTCCATCCACTCTCATGGAGATTCCATAACCCAGTTTTGGACGAATAGATCCCCACCGCTGTGATGCACCCATCTGGACCCTCCAAATACTCGAGCACATGGAAATGCGAAGGAGATGGCTGGGTCAAAACCCAAGCAGGCAATGGGGTGGTCTTCAAGATAAGATGAGTCAGAAGCCCAGTTGGCCTTTGGCAACATCACCCACTTCTTGGTCACAGGATTGCACACGGCGTAATGGAACGGTGCATTCCCATCACTATCGCAAGGGCCAGACTGGAAGCAGCGGAAGAGGAGGAGGCCATTGCAGGAGTCCAAGGGGAAGAGATCGTTGCACTCGCCCAGGAAGGAGAAGGATGGTTAGATGAGAGGTACCCCTTTCCCAGAGACGTTGGTGAAGTGGTACATCAAGGAAGTGTTGGAATTAATGAATGGGCCTTAACCCACTCGAAGATTAATTCTTTGAAAAATCACAAAAGCCCACCTCATAGGATGGCATGCATGTGGAGTTTAGTACCACCTTGCTTATTCTAGGAGAGGGGGACCTCCTTAAAAGGGAGGATGCCCTCCTAGCCACTTGAAGCATGTGTGGTGGAGAGAAGAGGGGAAACATGTGTGCGCTTGCTTGCCTCGCCTGGGCTGGGCTGGGCAGGCGGCGCGCGTGCACGACGTACGCGTCGAATGGTCCGAAAAATTGGCTTCTCACCCTTGCGCAGTTGCAGCCTCCTTTTACAGTTTTGTTTTGCTGCAAATTCGGATTTGTTTTTGTTTTGGAAACGTTCCGAAAAATTCGGTGCGTGCAAACGGCGTGGAGTCCGGATAAGTTACGCGCGACCTATCCGGTTCGGTTACGCGCAGTAGAGATCGTGCGGGCGCCCTGATCAAGCGACCCTTCTCTATATAAACCGACTTGCCGTCTTCACGGAACACACGCGAAATCAATCTAGGGTTTGCCTCCTACTCTGTACTACACCGTCGCTCGTAGACTACTCCATCTCGCTCGCCGGCGTGCACCGGCGATCGGGAGAGCAGGTCTCCGGAACCTCTGCCTTCGACGTCCTGCACCGGGAGAAGGCGGCAATAAGGTTTTTGGGAAGCGCTTCGCGCGACTGCTCCTTGTTCGTTCGCGATGGCTCGCCTTCCTCTTCGCTCGCGTGTTTCGTGCCTTCGTAGACGTCTGCGAAAAGTTTCGACCAAGCAGCCGGTCTTTCCGTCACCTCGGTACGTGTTCAATATGTTGCGCATATTTGATCTGTTCATGTTATACCGTGTAGTTTATATGTGTAGATCTAATGATGCGTTCATGCTAGTTTTCATCTATAATGTCATGATTTATTTATGGAATAGATTAAATCATTATATGCCTATAATCTCAACAGGAAGGCCAGCACTCCTTGTTGAAAGTTGTGTAGAAGAAGCCGGATAGCGTCTGGGGCAGCTTCTTGCGGTGCTCATAGTCGGCGATGAGGTTGCGCCAGGACCGGCAGACGCACTTGAAGCGGCACACAGAGCGAATGGGGAGGCGGCGGAGGATCTCGATGACGGGATCGTCGGTGAGGCGGCCTCACCGGGTTCCGCTCACCGGGGAGATTCTCCATCAGGTGAAGCTGCGGAGAACGTTAGCCTGCAATGCATGAAGAGGGATTGGTCGGCAAAAGCAGGTCGAACAGGTAAACGCATTGAGCAGATGGGGATTAATCAAAGAAAACATCGAAATGACAAAGAAAGAGAAAAAAATCTGACAAGAAACAAATCGATAGACATCATGGGTTCGTGAATTCACTGACTAAACGAACTAATGTACGGAACCTACAGATCAAGTTCACAAAGAAACCACCGTTGGTTTCCATTCTACAGAAAAGATCAACTAATGGAGCTAGCTAAAATATCTATTCTTCAAAGGAATATAAACAGATGGGTGCATTGCAAATGGAGATTAACCTATCAGTCCATTTCAAGAGCAGAACATCGCCAGCTTTTAGTGCATTGCAAATGGATACAAATCAGTGGTGGTGCTACTACTACTACCAACAAGTGAATAATCACTGCTACTGATGGGTATACTAGAGGGGAGGAGGAGGAGGACGAGGACAGCTCAGGGGAGTGCTTGCATACCAGAGGGGGAGGACGACGCGGGAGCCAAGGCTCCGCCGGAGAGTAGGCGGCGCGGCAACCTAGCGCTCTCGCCGCCGGTAAAGCCCCTCCGTTGCGCAGCCGCCGAATGTGACACGGAGAAAAGCTAGAAGCGGCGGCGACCTATGTGCACGAAGGCTCTCAGCCCATTCTCCCGGCCCAGTTCTCTAAGGCAGGCCCAGGCCGAGATTATTCGAATTGAACTGGTAAAAAAGTCTATCTTTCCTCCCTCGAGGACTTGGGAGGCGACGGCGCTCCGCCGCCGCAGCGTCGGAACGAATCCCCGGCGGCGGCGGCGGCGACCAACAAGGGGAAGAAGAAGAAGAAGGGCGGCGCTGCCGGCGGCAGAGGCGGTGGGAGGTGGCCACCGATTTTAGCCGAAGAAAGATCTCCATATGAATCGTCTCAAGGGCACTAACCTCCTCACAGTAAGCCAAAGCTTCCCCTTCAATAGTTTGATGACCCCAACCATGTCTGCATCCAGTATACTGCTTCTTGAATCAGTGCTTCTATGAGGGCAACTAGATAGTAGATGCTTGATTTTTGCGACGACCTTGCCCTGGATCCAGTGCTAATCATGAAATGTCCCATGGAAGAGTTCTTGAATTGTGTACTGCACATGATTTAATTATCCAGTATACCGCTGCTTGAATTATTCAACTATGTGTATTGATAGTCAGTAGAGTTGAGGGTGACAGCCACTGACAGAGCCTCTCTGCCTTCATCCAGATTCATTTGGAATGTGGTAAAATGCACCCTTAATCTGAAGAAAATGAATAATATCCACCACATTTTTTGGGGATGGCTATATAGTTTGAACAAAAAGACAAGAAACTAGTAGTACTTGGGATTGTTGAAGTAATCTGGGCTATATGGAAAGCCAAAAATGCCTGTTGTGTGCTTGCTTTAGGAACAAGGTGCCTGTTGATCGCACTGAACTAATAAATGATGTGTGTTATTGGATCTCTTCGTGGCAGATAACGGAGGAAGAACAATGAAGCTGCAACGGGGAGTGGTCCACCTAAAGAAAGTAGCAGACAATGGGGAGTGATCGTTCTAAAGAAAGTGGCAGGTGAGATGTTCAACTCCAAATATGGATAGAATCGGTAGCTGAAAGACTGAACCCCACTGTCTTTATTTGTCTCTCGGTGTGTATCATTCATATGCAGTGTTGGCTTTCGTCATAAAACAATAACCTAGCTATCTTGCAACAGTTTTTTTTTAATATATATATATATATATATATATATATATATATATATATATATATATATATATATATATATATATATATATATATATATATATATATATATCTTGCCTGGTTTGATATATATGTAGAAGCCATTGCATAACCGTACAAAACATTCATATCCTCTTGAAGTCAACCATAAAGTACATCAGGAAAGATGGCCAGTAGTATCTTTGACAAATTGCAAGTGGAGTTCATCGACCAAGATGAGAGTGTGCAGGTTGTTGCAGACACCATTGGAAGCTCTGGCGAGGTTCCTGAAAGGTATGTGAGGCATGAGATTGAGGCCAATATTGTCATAATTGACAACGCCAATGGTTATAGTCTACCAGTAATAGACATGTCAAGATTGATCAATCCTGACTTCTCGGACTTCCTTCTGGCATGATTGTTGGTGATGGGTCTCGGACTTCCTTCTGGCATGATTGTTGGATTGCTTCAGAATGCTTAGCTACTAAATTTCAGGCACTTTACACTCATACAATGGACAATCAAATTTCAGTCAAATATGCACTTCAACAGGGTTTAACAGCAAGTTTGGTGCCGCGACTCTCTGAAACAGCTAGGCAAGAGTGCCAATGTCTGCAGGACCTGCTACAAGACTTTTCCTTAAACAATGAGCGGGACATTCGCACGGGGGGAATCATGGGAAAATTCACAACTAAGAACATTTATGACACTAGGTTACCCCCAGGAATTTCTTCTCCTAATTGGAACCTAATCTGGAAGTGCCGAGCACCTTTGAAAGTTAAATTGTTTGCTTGGCTTCTTGTCAGAGACCGTCTGTCAACAAAACAAAACTTGCTGAAGAAAAAGATAGTTCAAAATGGGGTTTGCGATGTCTGTCAACAAGGGGATGAAACGGCAGATCATATGTGTTTTACATGTCCTTTTGTGCAGAGTTTCTGGGAACGGATTAGGGTGAATCCGACAATTCAGGATGTGCGGCTACTACACCAGCTTAAACCTTCTCCCAATGTCCCAGAGCTCCATCATCATGTCTTCTTCTTGCTCTGTATGTGGGCGATCTGGAATCATCGGCATGATGTCGTCTTCAGGGGGCAAACTCCATCGATTCGATGCTGCCTACAAAGATGCATCAATGAAGCAGCCCTCTGGGCAGAAAATTTAAAAATAGAGGATAGACATGTAATTTCTGCTTGGAAAAACATTTTCACCTCCCCCTTAAGATCTCTAAACCTGATGTAATGAACCTTTTCACTCCTTTCTTGCAATGACAAAATTCAGGTGGGGAAGCTCTCCCCCCCGGTGATTTAGTCAAAAAAAAAAAAAATCCTGACTTCTCTGAGGAGGAGATCGTGAAGCTTGGATCTGCATGTGAGGATTGGGGATACTTCCATGTATGTGTTCTCTCTGATCTCACATACATTTTTTTTTCTATAATGGAATTGAACTCACATAATAACTGATTCAGTTCAAGTAAAAAAGAAGGCACCAACTGTTTTTACTCTGCAATAGTGAGGACTTTCCACATCAATTAGACTGCAGCAACAGCAAGTGATCTTCAGAAATGTGCAATTTTTGCAGCTTGTGAACCATGGGGTGGATGCAGGGTTGCTGCAACAGATCAAGGCTGACATCACGGAATTCTTCAGACTCCCTCTGCAGGAGAAGGCCGTGGCGATCCCACCCAATGGCTTGCAGGGGTTTGGCCACCACTTTTTCTTTCCAAAGGAGCAGAAGCTGGACTGGGCAGATTTGCTGTTCCTCGTCACACGGCCAGTTGAGGAAAGGAGCAATGGATTTCTGGCCTACAAAGCCTTCCACATTCAGGTGAGCAAATGCTTCATTTACCAGTTTGCTGCTGTCATCTGATGCCAGTCTCCAGAGCATAATTTTATCTGTCAAAACAAAAATTTGATCAGAAAGTATAGCATTAGGATTGGGGAATTGGGAATAGCTGAACTAAGCATGAATTATCATATGGAAGAAATCTATTTAATGGAAAATGCTCAATGCTGCAGAAATATGCTCATTCCCCATGGATGCTGGTGTGAGAGAACCCCATGAAATCCAGTTGATTCCCTTTCTGAAATTTGGTCATTACAGGGACTCACTTGACAAGTACTCGTTAGAGATTGCATGTGTCTACTAAGCTGTTCAAGTTCATGGCCATCAACCTGGGAGTCGATGAGGAAGCACTCCTTGGAGTATTCAAGGGGCATACTCAGAGTGTAAGGATCAACCATTACCCCCACTGCCGTCAGGCTGACAAGGTGCTGGGCTTTTCAGCGCACACCGATGGCGTCGGCTTGACACTGCTCCTCCAAGTGAACGACGTGCAAGGGCTGCAGATCAGGAAGAACGGCAGGTGGTTCGCTGTGAAGAATCTCCCTGGAGCCCTCGTCGTCAATGTTGGTGACATTCTTGAGGTGAATGCATTTGGTTAATTAACACCTTCCTTGGCAATGTTTTTAATGACGGGCAAAAGCTTTGTGTTATGCATCATGCCATCATTGGTTGATAGGAAGAAAATAAACAGCTGACTGAAATTGTTGACAAAATTTCCTAAGAGCCATAAATATGTTGGTGAAATAGAGTATGTATCACCCTTCTTTTTTTTCCTTATCAAAATGAATGAGTGACACTTGATCATCTTTCAGCTAATTCTCTACATACTAAGTTGTTTTCGTTCTCATCAGATCCTCACAAATGGCAAGTACAAGAGTATTGAGCACAGAGCGGTAATAAACCCCGATAAGGAAATGATCACCCTTGCTGCATTCCATAAACCCCCGCTTTCCTGCACAGTTGGAGTTGGCCCACTCCAGGAGCTTCTGATGAAAGGTAAGGCGCACTACAAAACGGTTGATGTCGTTGAGTTCACCAAAGGCTACTTTACTGCGAAGCTGGAAGGCAGGAGCTACCTGGAGAGATTGAAGCTGGGAGTGTGATGATGTCAGGATGGGATTTTTCTGCCTCTCTTGATCCTTTTGTTTTCATGAAAGGCTAATGACACTGTATCTTCCTCATCCTGGTACAGTTCAGCTGGTATTTGCCTTAACCATACACTCAAGTGTACCTTTCACTATTTATATATGATATTTGCTATTATTTGTGTACTCTATATGCATACGAGTTGAGAGTAACAGCCACTAATGGAGCCCCACATGACACTGGCAGTCTTTATCGGTAGCAATAAAAATAATTTCCACTAAGAAAACAACAGCATTGTTCTGAAAAAAAAATCCTCAGATTGCAGATAAAATCTATGTTTTGTAGCACCTTTGATGAGTTGATTGTAGCACCTTTTTACTGTAGAAAAAAACCCACAAAAAATAGGTCATGTAGCAGTGAATCTGAACTGTTTGATCTGAATATAGATGACATTATTCAGAATGTGTGCATTTGTTAACTACACCTGATCTTTGTCCATTGTGGCATTCTGCTGTAAACCTCTATCGTATCCATGGTTACTGGTTAGTCCGCTCCAGAATTCGCTGACAACAGATGAGGCGTGCTACAAGGTGTTAAATGGGGAAATATGGTTGAATTCCCCAGGGCTATTTTGGCACAAAGCTGGAAATAGGGTACTTGAAGTTAGGCATGTCAGGATCAGAGCCTTGATAATTGTCTGTTGATTGAATGAATGGTAGTAATATTGTGCCTCACTCTTTTCTGATAGATGTCACTTTCAACATATATGTGATGTACATCCCTCTCGTCATAATTAAGCTGGTGTGACAGTCCTGGAAACCCAAACCATACAATCAAGTGTTTTTTCAAGTTTTATATGTGGTTACCTTCTACAAACTCTTTGTAAGATACAGCCTACAACTGCTAGCAAAAAGAATAACCACCCACTGAAGAAACTCGGGAAAAGCAATGGCGGAAGTAAGAACTATTGGGTCTCTCCCAGTGCCTAATGTGCAGGCACTTGCAGGAACTTGCAACGGTTCAGACGAACAGATTCCTGAAAGGTACATCAGGACAGAGGCTACTTGTGAGGAGGTCATCAGCAACTACCATGGTGACATGGCGATTCCAATCATTGATCTCAATAAGTTGCTTTCTCCACAATCATCAGAAGAAGAGTGTGTGAAGCTGAGATCTGCCTGCCAGTATTGGGGATTCTTTCAGGTATGTAACTTTAAGTTCTTGCCCTTGCTCTTCCTGTTGATTGTAAGCCTAATCTATCTGTAAACTTTTTTCCCCCAATTCCTTAATGAAATTTGGTCGCCGGCCGACCCGGCAAAGTTCTTGCCCTTTCTACTTTGGAAGAGTAACAGGTGTTTATATGCAAATACACCCTATATATATAAGATTGATTAAGAGATTAAATGTAATATGTTAAGAGATTATATGCAAATGCGTCCTATACCTTGGTTTTGATTTGTGGAACAAAACTACAGCTCATCAACCATGGAGTGCCAGAGGAAGTGATTGAAAACTTCAGGAGCAACATTATTGAGTTCTTCAGCCTGCCACTGGATGCCAAGAAGGAGTACTCACAGCTGCCCAACAGCCTTGAAGGCTATGGACAGACCTTTGTTTTCTCTGAGGACCAGAAACTAGACTGGGGAGACATGTTGTACCTTCAAGTCCATCCTACCGATTCAAGGGACTTGAGATTTTGGCCCACTCACCCTGCATCTTTCAGGTGATCTACCAAAAGTTGTGCAACTTACCTTCTGATAAGCATCCTCTGCCACTTGTTAACCAGAGATCTCTGAAAATTAGGCAATCCCTTGATCAATACTCATCGGAGACTAAAAGCCTGTCGCTCTGCTTGTTTGAGTTCCTGGCTAAGGCCGTGGGTGCTGAGCCAGAGTCGCTGTTAGGCATCTTTGAAGAGCAGCCTCGAGGAATGAGGATGAACTACTACCCACCATGCCGGCAATCTGACAAGGTAATTGGCCTGTCGCCGCACACCGATGTGGTTGGCCTGACGCTGCTGCTCCAGGTGAACGATGTTCAGGGTCTGCAGATCAAGAGGGATGGCAAGTGGTTCTCCGTGGATGCTCTGAGTGGCGCATTCATCGTCAACATAGGGGACACACTTGAGGTAATGACCAAGAACAAACTATGCCGTTACTTGTCAAAGCACCAAACAAACAGTTCTAACTTCATTTTTTTTTCATCTTTTGGGTGAGTCCTACTTCTGTTTCACCACCTTTGTGCTGATTTGAGTGAGTCATGTACTATTAACATCTGCAGATCCTGAGTAACGGAAAATTCAAAAGTGTTGAGCACAGGGCCATGATACATCCAAATAAGGAGCGGATTTCAACGGCACTATTCCACTATCCGCGCGATGATCTGCTGCTGAGCCCTCTGCCTGAGTTTGTGAAAGATGGTAAAGTGAATTACAGATCAATCAGTTACAATGATTTCATGATGCAGTTTTTTAATCAAAAGCGTGATGGAAGGAATCGGCTGGAGAGATTAAAGTTGGAACAGTAGCCATCGACTATGATGCCTGAGATACTCTCTGAAATGAGCATGCTTCTGGGCTGTGTCCTACCATATATATTTCTTACTGTATGTACTATCTGGAGATCACAAATAATGAAATAACCATATCTTATGATGACAATACCTGACATTTTTGTTGGCCTTGTACTATGTATATTTGGTAAAAGTTTTCTTTTTGAATGGTGGCAATGTGCACTGTGAAGGTTCATCATGCATGTAACTAGCTATGCATGTGACACGCTTGAGGTAAAAATTTTTCAGCGAAAGACACATTGAGCTAATCAATTAACAAGAATAAACTGTGTTGTCACCAAGATTATTTGTCAGGATCAGGATACTAAGTAGGATTGTTTTCTTCCTTGATAGTATCGTAAGACCAGGGTCCTATTGTAGGATCATATCAAATTTTATAAAATATAGTATATATTTTTCTAGAAAGATTTGTAGTATGCTGCAAAAATATTGTTATTAATAAGTTTAAATGGTATTCTATAAACTTTAGCTTCCTTATTAACATTATTTTCAATCCACCTTTGTTTTAAAGAGAGTTCCTTTACTGTGCACAATAAGAGATACTAGTATGGATAAAATCTGACCATTCACTTATATGGATATTTCTTTAAATGATCTATTTGTTAATTAAATAAGTTACCCACCATGTCTTTAAGGGTAATTTAGTTCAGATCATGATACGAACCATAATACTTACGTAGGATCGTAGAATCGGAATCATGTGTAAGATCCTACCATCGTATTATGGTATTGTATGGGAACTCTTACATAATATTAAGAGTTTGTTGGAACCATGCCACCCTAATTTTGCAAAATTTGAGATATGCCACCCGTATCTCAATGACATTTAGGACCCACATGAGTCAATGACATGTGGGTCAGGGTGGCATATCACAAATTTTGCAAAATTTGTGTGGCATGGTTCAAATTTTCCCTAAAATTTGAGGGGTACTACTACCTCCATCCCAAATTAGTAGTTGCTTTGACTTTTTTTAAACGTTTGACCATTCGTCTTATTTGAAAAATAAGTGTAAATATAAAAATGGAGAAGTTATACTTAAAATATTTTTGATAATAAAACAAATCACAAACAAAACAAATAATGATTTCATAATGTTTTGAATAAGACGAAAGATCAAAAGTTACAAATAAAAACTCAAAGCGACAAGTATTCTAGGACGGAGATAGTATTAAAATTAGATATACAGTGAGATCAGATCAGTGTATATATCGAGATGCTGACAACCTCAGTTGTCACTACTTGTCTGCTTCTGTACCATCTTTCCTGATGATATATAGGTGATGTGCTATTTAACATCTGCAGATCCTGAGTAACGGAAAGTTCAGAAGCGTTGAGCACAGGGCTGTGATACATCCAAACAAAGAACGTCTTTCAGCGGCGTTGTTCAACTATGCGCGCAAGGATATGATGACCAGCCCTCTGCCGGAGTTTGTGAAAGATGGTAAAGTGAATTACAGATCAATCAGTTACCGTGATTTGCTGAGCCAATACTTCATGTCGCTGCTTGATGGACGGAACCGCCTAGAGAGATTACAGTTGGAATATTGACAAGATTCTGGGAAGAAAATGGTGATTTCGGGCTGTGTCCTACTACGTATTTATCACCTATTAGCTACTTCCTCCGTTTCAGATTATAAGACATTTTGACTTTGTTTAAAGTCAAACTATTTTAAATTTGACTAAGTATATAGACAAACATAGTAATATTTACATTACTAAATTAGTGTCATCAAATCAATAATTGAATATATTTTCATAATAAATTTGTCTTGAGTTGAAAATGTTACTATTTTTTCCATAAATTTGGTCAAGTTTGACTTTGACCAAAGTCAAAACATCTCATAACCTGAAACGGAGGGAGTATTATTGTATATTCGAGGGTATATGCGCTATTCAGTGTAAATTCAAGGAGTTTTTTTATGCAAAAATACCACCACACGCCTTTTTCTTCGGGGATGTATGGGTGTGCTGCGTGCGTGTCCTGCATGCATGCATGCACCCACCGCCATATCCGGACAAAAGGGGACCACATGCGTAAGGGGAACAGCACCGTGACCGCTTGAATGGTGTGCTGCTAGTTCCCCTCACCAAATTGAGGAGCCCTGCTTCAGAAAAGGACAACGTGACATCCATTCCAATGAGCTAAAAAAATTCAAAATTCTGAAAAAATCGGTAGCACTAGGGCTTTTATTAATTGATGATGTCATGCAGAGATCACGAATAAACCCCTATGTAGTGATCCAAATAATCCTGGTATTGTATCATATGTATCACTTAGCTCATAGTTTCTTCTGGTATTGTATCATATATACCAGACACGGTTCATTGTCAAAATTTGTGCATGTAACTAGTTAAATATGCTTATAAACGACACTTGCCTTCTCTAGTTGATTTCCTGGCATACGGAGCCTGGTGAATCTGTGTGTTGCGTATCATCTATATTTTTTCTAGAATTACACAGTACAACACAGACACTCACAACACACGCGCACTCATCCCAATAAACACACGCGCGCAAACCCTACCCCTATGAGCGTCTTCGAAGACGGCCGGCAAATCCTGGAGAAATTAACAAAGTCACCACAGGCGCCTCGCTGTCGACGGGTACGTTGTCTACCACTGAAAGCACAACGTTGTTAAATCCTGAGAAATTCGCTCCCATGGGGAGTCGAACCCAGGACCTCAGGTGCTACTGATGCTTTTGTAAAAAAACAGTTTTTTTAAACTCTTTATAATTTAATTTTAAAATTAAACCATTCGAAAACTTGTGTTTAGATCTGAAATTTTTTGCTACACCAATTTAATTAGTGCCACACCAGTAAAAAAAATATACGGTGTGACAAGAATTTTGCTACGCCACCGCGAGTGGCGTGGAAAGTTACCATTGCCATGCCATGAACGGAAGGTATTGTAGCACTACTGTTTATGACGGCATATTGTTGTCTTGCCTTGCCATCTCCAATGGTATGATAGAAAGGTTCATTTTGAAATACTGAGGGATATACTTTCAAAATAAAAATTAAAAAAGCCTATTAAAACAACTGATTTTTTTTATAACAACGGTACTTTAACAAACCATAATTGCTCATTCATGAAGAAATCAATCAAATGTCTTTGCAAGGTTCTATTTATTAATCTTACACCCCCTCCGTTAATAGATAGTCGTATTAGTTTTCCATAAGAAAAAAAAAAAGAAAAAACTATATGCGTTACCCTGTGGCCACCGATGCATACGATTTTCTTCATCGTACGATCCTAGAGTGTCGAGATTATATGCATATAATGATTTAATCTATTCCATAAATAAATCATGATAGTTACAGATAAAAACTAGCATGAACGCATCATTAGATCTACCATGTAAACTACACAGTATAACATGAACAGATCAAATATGCGCAACATATTGAACACGTACCGAGGTGGCGGAAAGACCGGTTGCTCGGTCGAAACTTTTCGCAGGCGTCTACGAAGGCACGAAGCACGCGAGCGAAGAGGAAGACGAGCCGTCGCGGATGAACAGGGAGCAGTCGCGCAAAGCGCTTCCTAAAAACCTTATTGCCGCCTTCTCCCGGTGTAGGACGTCGAAGGCAGAGGTTCCGGAGACCTGCTCTCCCGATCGCAGGTGCACGCCGGCGAGCGGGATGGTGTAATCTACGAGCGACGGTGCAGCACAGAGTAGGAGGCAAACCCTAGATTGATTTCGCGTGTGTTGCGTGAAGGCGGCGGCTCGGTTTATATAGAGATAGATCGCCTAATCAGGGCGCCCGCGTAAACCGAACCGGATAAGTCGCGCGTAACCTATCCGGACTCCACGCCGTTTTCACGCACCGGATTTTTCGGAATGTTTCCAAAACAAAACAAATCCGAATCCAATCCCGCAGCAAAACAAAACTGCAAAAGGAGGCTGCATCTGCACAAGGATGAGGAACCAATTTTGCGGACCATTCGACGCATACATCGTGCACGCGCGCCGCCTGCCCAGGCGAGGCGAGCGAGCGCACGCGTGTTTCCCCTCTTCTCTCCACCACACATGCTTCAAGTGGCTAGGAGGGCATCATCTCTTTTAAGGAGATCCCCCTCTCCTAGAATAAGAAAGGTGGTACTAAACTCCATATACATGCCATCCCATGAGGTGGGCTTTTGTAATTTTCCAAAAAATTAATCTTCGAATGGGCCTTAGCTCACCTATTAATTCCAACAACTAGTACGATTGCTAACGGATGGTTAGTGTGATGTGTTGTATTGCTTGGAAACGGCTAAAAACGTGACAGGCTATCACTGGAAATGTTACTTCGTACGATTACCGTACGTGAGAAAATCGTATGTATAGCAGATCTGATGTAGACCCTGGTGACTGGTGAGTGGTCTGACAATGGACACGATGGCCTAGCATCACCGATGACGCTAGGAAGGCGTTGACATTTTTCGTTTTCTCCAGCATGTTCCACCGAGTCTTCAATACAGACGTTGAGGTTGAAGGTAAGGCCTCGTTTAGTTCGCGAAAAAAAAATTTAAAATTTTTTGGTGTTATATCGGACATTTGATCGGATGTTGGAAGGGGTTTTCGGATACGAATGTAAAAACTAATTTCATACCTCGCCTGGAAACCGCGAGACGAATCTTTTGAGCCTAATTAATCTATCATTAGCATATGTGGGTTATTGTAGTACTTATGGCTAATTATGAACTAATTAGGCTAAAAAATTCGTCTCGCGATTTCTATACAAACTGGGCAATTACTTTCTTTTTTTTAATCCATATTTAATACTCCATGCATATATTTAAAGATTCGATGTGATGTTTTTAGAAAATGATTTTAGGAACTAAACTAGGTCTAAATCATAAACAAAATAGACAATGTAGCTCCGGATCTTGGTGATAATATAGATCAAATCAGCGCTCTTCCATGTGCTGCAAGTCAACTGCAACAACACCCTTGAAATAGTCATCCAAAATATAATAATTTATATATTTTGAAACGGAGAGATATATACGAAATGAACAGGAAGCTAGCATTTTGGTACGAGGGCGCGAAGCTGACTTTGAGAGCGTTAGGATTAGGATCAGGGCAACATATCCTATGCACACAGGCCCTCACATGTACACACGTGCACATCAACTAAAAAATGTCATCAAAAAATCTAGAAAAAATCATACACATACTTTCAATTGTATTACACTTGGGGTTAAAATCTTAACGTCAAATTCATTATATTTTAGCCGTAACAAAAAAACAAAAAATCTGACAGTTTTAAGGTTGCAATTTTGTCAAAATTTTATCTTTTTTGTTATTCTCTATGTAGAATGAATTTGAAGATGCGACTTTGCACGTAGATGTAATTCTATTGAAAGTACATGTATGAATTTTCCTAGAATTTTTTGTGATAATTTTTAGTTGGTGTACACGGTGTGTATACGCGAGGGCCTGTGTGCATAGGATACGCTCCCCAGGATCAGAGCAATCGGTGATGACATTTATGTTGGAGTGTATAAAGTGAATTGCCCGCCTTTTCCTATCAGCTTAGGTTTTTAGGTGCAACTGGCTGGTGCATGTAACTTAATATGGTATCAGAGCCAGAGGTCTCGAGTTCGAATCCTGGCGGCGCACAATTAAATAAAATAATTGCAGCCCACTCCAATATTCCACGCTTGAGACTTGAGGGGGTCTCGCGTGAGGGGGAGTATTGGAGTGTATAAAGTGAATTGTCCGCCTTTCCCTATCAGCTTAGGCTTTTAGGTGCAACTGGAAAATTGGATTGACAACACAGCTATTGTGTTGGAGTGTATAGAGTGAATTGCCCGCCTTTCCCTATCAGCTTAGGCTTTTAGGTGCAACTGGCTGGTGTGTGTAACTTAATAATTTATATACGAGAAAATTGGATTGACAGCTTAGACTTTGCTATTGTGTTGGAGTGTATAGAGTGAATTGCCCGCCTTTCCCTATCAGCTTAGGTTTTTAGGTGCAACTGGCTGGTGCATGTAACTTAATAATTTATATACGAGAAAATTGGATTGACAGCTTAGACTTTGCTATTGTGTTGGAGTGTATAGAGTGAATTACCCGCCTTTCCCTATCAGCTTAGGCTTTTAGGTGCAACTGGCTGGTGCATGCAACTTAATAATTTATATACGAGAAAATTGGATTGACAACACAGCTATTGGTCCCGGTACGAGAAACCACTCCAATATTCCACGCTTGAGACTTGAGGGGGTCTCGTGTGAGGGGGAGTGTTGGAGTGTATAAAGTGAATTGCCCGCCTTTCCCTATCAGCTTAGGCTTTTAGGTACAACTGGAAAATTGGATTGACAACATAGCTATTGTGTTGGAGTGTATAAAGTGAATTGCCCGCCTTTCCTTATCAGCTTAGGCTTTTAGGTGCAACTGGCTGGTGCATACAACTTAATAATTTATATACGAGAAAATTGGATTGACAACACAGCTATTGATCCCGGTACGAGAAAAATTAAATCCATCCACTGAAAGCACAGCTCCGTTAATACAGTACTCCCTCCTTCCCGTTCTATTTGACGCCACAAGTAAAAAAAATTAGTGTCACAATGTTTGACGCCGTAAGCCAAATCAATTGAAGCATTCCGTCTTTGCCCTTGTCCTCCAACACCGTGATGCCGCTGTCGCGCCAGTGGGAGGCGGCAGGGCGAACTGATGCCGCTGCCGCGCCAGGAGATCGAGCATGGAGCTGGGATGCGCTTCCCTACGGCTGCATCCACAACTCCCTCATGCCGTCCCCCCGCTACTGCTTGCTATCGAAGAGGTGATGATGTCGCTGCTCGCCGACGATGGCCTCGTCCTCTGCCTCGGTGCCGTAAGCCGTCGCCGGCGGCGGCGGCGGCATGGCGGACGTCGAGGCCGGTGCCCGACGACGAACACCATATGGTGCTTGTGTAGAATTCGATATGCACGAGAGAGGTAAGCAACTCAGATTGAGTGTTAATTCTATTGATGAATTTGTGTTTGAGGAATCAAAAGAATCGATTTCTGAGCCGTAATTGGAATTCAATCCTTGGTTGCAGTTGTGGATTTCGATTTCTGAGCCGTAATTGGAATACAGTCATTGGTTGTAGTTGTGGGTTTTTTATCTCTACCCTGCCAATGGTTTATGGTTCACATTTTCATGTGAGGACCGACTTTTTTCAAGATTAGGAGAAGCTGATTTCTGAATATTTCAGACCAGCACCCAGCAGCATCAAGTTCAGATCAGAACGCAGCAACAGCAGCACGAGCACCATTTCAGATCAGCAACAACAGTAATGTTGTGGGTTCCTGCTCTTGTGTGGCGGCGACGGCGTGGGGAGACGACATGCAAGACAAAATCGAGACGACGAGCTGGAGGCCTCCTGCGGCATCAAGGCGGCGAGGCAGACGGCCGCCTCGTCGCCGAGCCGGCGGAGCAGCAGTATGTACGAGACATGAACAAAGAAGGGCAAAATCGTAACTTCATTGCTTCCTTAATCCTGTCGAACTGGTCGGAAACGTTAAATAAAACGGGAAGGAGGGAGTATGTTTTTTCAGTTCCGTCAGTTTGGCCATTAGCCAGAACAATCTGAATGTGGAAAGACCAAAAGGCCCCTATTCTTTCACCATTTTCCTTCCACTGTCCACGTTCGCTAGCTTCTTCTCGAAGTGAGACAGCGCGGCGCTCGCGCCGTACGTCCAGCCCGCGCGGCCGCCTCGCCACGGCGGCTGCGAGCCCGTTCGATGGCGCCGCCGTCGCTGGCCCAAGTTCGACCATCTCCTTCTCCGACATGTATCCTCGTCCTCGTCGCTCGCGATCGACAACATCAACATGTAGAATCTGTCTAAAAAAGATAAATTCTAGCTATGAACTTGAACACATGTGTATCTAAACGCATGTATGAACATGTACATAAGTTCATAATTAGGATTGAATTTTTTTTGACGGAATGGGTACATGCATGGCCATGGCGTCAAGTACTAGTGTAGGTGCATCTCCATGGACCTGTTCTGCACACGCGCAGAACTAATTAATGTGCTTCGTTCTATAGCGTACGTGCGTGCAGCTCGGCCCGGGAGGTGTCACTTCTAGGCCGGTGCGACTCGGCGACGGCGAGCAAGGCCGGGGCGCTGTCCTCCAACCTCAGCGCGCGCGGCCTCGTCGCGGCGTTCGGCCAGAAGGACGTACCATGAGCGTGCGCGACATGACGTACGACGTTCTCTAGCACGCGCGCACCACACCACCATCGAACACGCCACTGCCAGTTTCCTGGCGTGTACAACAATACTGTGACATCGACCCGCGCTAGCCACCGTTCACGTTCCAGCTCCGGCGACTGCAACGTGGCACCGCTCAACGAGAAGACCGCAAGGGATAGTGAGGGCAATTTTATCCTTGATTCCATGGTTACGGTAAAACAAGACGGAAGTATAGGATTATAAAGGGCATTTTCAACCCAAAAGCTATCCAATAAGGTGATGGGCTCCTCCACTTATCCCCACTTGAAAAGTGTTTAGTGCCCAACAAGCAATGGGTTGAGTGCACTAGCGCGAAAGAACTCAAGCCAATAGCGTTAGGAGCTCGCATACAACAAGCAACAGGGCTCTGCACGAAGGCAACTGTTCTCGAGTGAGACTATTCAACAATTCCCCCTTCGCAACATTGGTGTCCCTCAGGTCAAAGATAACCATTATGAGAGATATTGAACTAGGCTCTCATACCACTGGTAGAATCATAAATGGTCTTCTTCACCCAAAAAAGCTAGCCAATGAGGTAAGAAGTTTCCCCACTTACTCTCTCCTGTTTCATTTTAATTGATGTTTTAGACAACACGGTCTACAAAATATATATTTGACCATATTTTCTATTATAATATATATAATAAATAAATGTATTTTTTTTGAAAGAAGGACAAAAGCTTTGTCTCATATATTAATAGAGAGGGAAAAAATTATATAAAGTATGTACAGGGCCAGTCAGAGAAGATCAGCCTGCAAGAAAGAAGCTCGTTAGGTGATATCTCCTAAAATTCCGAACTCCTGCAGCCTAGCCGCTCTGGCTTTGACCCAAGCTCTGCCTTCCTCTTTGATCTTTGCAAGAATTGAGGCCGGTGTTGAGGCTGTGCTTCGAAAGATCCTTGCATTACGCTCCCCTAGATCTCCAAGGTGACTAGCATTAGTAGTGTTCGTAGAGGGGCTCTTGGGGTGTCGGGGGATTTTACGACGAGTTTCCACCAATGTTTGATCGAGGGGCAGTCATTCCATAATAAATAAATGTATGCTTATTTTATTATAGTGTTTTGAAAGACAAATTTATATATATGTTTTTCTAGTTCCTTTAAACTAAATATTTTTTAAGTTATTTTTTAAGTTATTGATGGTCAAAGTTATAAAAGTTTGATCTCAACCTTGTCCAAAACATCAATTAATATGGAACCGAAGGGAGTATTGTAAGGGTTACGGATAAGGTATACCCTCTATCCTTGGATATACGTTGCATACTGATACGGTATACCTGCGCGTATACGGATAAGCTCCTGTATGCGTTAAGGAAATCTATCACGTGATAGATACAGAATCCACAGATGGAAGGAGTTCTACTCGGACAAAACTGGGTCTTTACCATATCGTGAGGGGTCCGATATCTCCGAGTCCTACTTGGAGATCAACTGACCCGTGGTATAAAAGGGACCCCCTGGGCAGGACCTAAGACATCGAATCTCACTGCCAACACATCCACCACAGCCTACGGAGTCGGAGCCTACAGGAGCCAAGTCGCCGGGTGATCTAGTCGAACCAACTCGACTACGATCTCGTCGGTATCACCGAGTTTCATTATTCCCTTTGTAATATGTGGTTTCCATCATATAATCACATACCAACTGGATTAGGGCTATTACCTATCAAGGGGCCTGAACCAGTATAATCCTTGTCTTTTGTTTGCTTGATGTCGTATTACGTAGATCCTCGTTCCAACGTACCCCAATACCCTCTATATCCGGTCTACGGGTATCCCCTGTCGACAAGTATATATTAGGTACTTTGCCCTTCAATAATTAATGTGGGACTACTTAACAAGAAGTACTATAAACCGGAAAATTCTGACGGACTTGTTCTTTCAGACGGAGGGATGGACTTTTTGTGCTATTTTTTGACACCGGTACAATAGTTGTGCCACCAATCGAATTTTCTCTTTATAGACATCGGCCACCAGGGGCGGAGCTAGTATAATCAGGGGGGTGCCTAGGAACCCGGTTCAAAAAAGTTTTTACCTATAGTTTATCTATTTTCACCATATATATACCCCGCCAGTTTAAACTTATGCACTCGTACCAGGCTAAATTTGGTTCAAACCAGAGTAAAGCAAGCGAGTGGAACCCCTTCATTTTGTTCTAGCTCCGCCCCCGGCCACTAGCCAAAAATAATAAAAAGGAGAACCACAGCCAAAGGATGAGTTAGCAATGGCAGAAGCAAGAACCATTGGTTCTATCTCGGTGCCTAATGTGCAAGAGCTTGCAGGAACTTGCAATGGCACAGATGAGCAGATACCTGAAAGATACATCAGGCCAGAAGTTAGTTCCGACGAGGTCATCAAGAACAACCACGGTGATATGTCGATTCCGATCATCGATCTCGACAAGTTGATTTCTCCTCAATCATCACAAGAGGAGTGTGTCAAGCTGATATCTGCCTGCCAGTATTGGGGGTTCTTTCAGGTATGCAACTTTAAGTTCTTGGCTTTTGCTCTTGAAGAGTAATAGGTAAAAATGGAATTGGCTAGCTATAAGTACCACTTTATTCCTACTAAACTCTTACTACTAACACAGTTGTGAGTACGATATTTTGCAAATCCAATCTAATTAAATTAAACGGTTGAGATTATTGTTTGTAAGATTTATGTAATAATTTTTTTAAGTACATGTAGCAATATTCGTGGAAAAAAAAAGGGGGGAGTCAGTTTACGAATAGAGTCACCTAAGGATGTGTTTGGATGGAGGGATTTAGGTGGATAAGACTTGGCGGCCCATTTTTTGTGGGTGTTTGATTCCTGGGCGGAGGTGGGATAGGGCGGCCCGGAGGGGAATATTCCTCCGATGCCGGATGGGGGGATCCGGCCAAATTGGCCAGACGCAGCCGCTCGAGCGCTCGGGTGAGCAGGGGCGAGCGACATGTGGGTCGCGTCACCCCTCTCACCACGAGGCGAGCTCGGCGGCCAGGCAAGGCGACGCCTTGGAGGCGAGCTCGGCGGCGGCGGCCAGGGCGACGCCGTGGAGGCGAGCTCGGCGGCGGCAGCTAGGGTGACACGAGCTCGGCGGCGGCCAGGGCGACGCCGTGGAGGTGAGCTCGGCGACGAACAGATCTGGGAGGGCGCCAGCGAGAAAGCGAGCGGCAGCGGCCGGGGAGAGAGGATACGAGGTGGCGAGGTGAGAGAGAGGAGGCGCAGCGGCGGGGTTGCAGGCGAGAGAGGAGGCGTGGGGCGGCGGCGACCTTTTCTTTTTTTTTTCTCCTTCCCCTTTTATTTCTTTCTGCTTTTTTATTTCTATTTAGTTTTTTTAGTAGATTGATATTTTTTGTGAGAATTTGGAGGGGTATACTCACCACCTCTAATGAAAGGGTGATTGCAACCACTTATCCATCCCACTCACCCAACCAAACAAAAAAAATGGATCACCATATCCACTTTCATCCCTACAACTAAACAAAAAACTGGATCGCCATATTCACTCCACCAAACAAAAAACCGGATCGCCATATCCAGCAAAATATGGACCGCCATATCCCATTCAACCTTGACCGGGAACCAAACACACCCTAAATAGCCTCAAGAAAATTTAAAACAATTGATTACATACTAAATTAATATTCATAACAAAATTTGTACTTTAGGTTGTGAGGATGTATAGATTGAATTTAGTTTTGCATGTTTATAGAGCGATATATAACTTAATTGGCATGCATAATATGAGGGCACATGCACTCGAGTTGTAAAAATCCTACTCCGAAAAAATATGTAGATTAGTTAAGACATTAGAGGTAGTAATAATTCAATTAAGCTGATGCCAGAAAAATACATGTACTGACAATAGCTCTAGCTCAGTTTGAGATGTGCAAATAGTATAACAGAAGCAGTATTTATGCAACAAAAACTACAGCTCATCAACCATGGAGTGCCAGATGAAGTGATTGAAAATCTCAAGAACGACTTGGTTGAGTTCTTCAGTCAGCCACTGGATGCCAAGAAGGAATACTCACAGCTGCCCAATAGCCTTGAAGGCTATGGACAGGCCTTCGTTGTGTCCGACAACCAGAAACTAGACTGGGCAGACATGCTATACCTTCAAATCTGTCCTACCGAATCAAGGGACTTGAGATTCTGGCCCAATTACCCTGCATCTTTCAGGTGATACTACCAACAAATTATGCAACTAATTACTCCATTGATAACCAGATGTTCATTATAAATTTTTAAGCATACATATGTCCATTTATTAACTGGAAGTATCTGAATATTAGGCATTCCATTGATGCATACTCATCAGCGACAGAACATATTGGACTCAGCTTGATGCAATTCATGGCCAAGGCCGTTGGTGTTGAGCCGAAGTCGTTGTCAAGTGTATTTGAAGGGCAAGCTAGGGGTTTGAGGATGAACTACTATCCACCGTGCTTGAAAGCCGACAAGGTGCTGGGTTTGTCACCGCACACTGATCTGGATGGCTTGACACTGCTTCTCCAGGTGAATGATGTGCAGGGCCTGCAGATCAACAAGGATGGCAAATGGTTCTCCGTGAATGCCCTGAATGATGCACTTATCGTTAACATTGGCGACACACTTGAGGTAATGACTAATCCTGTTCTCAGGACAATTGTATCATCTCGATGTAATTTAATAAGTTCAATAAAGCTTCCATTAATTATTTAAAAAAGAACTAATCCTGTTTGATATAGGATATTAGGCAGATTAGTACCGTGAATCAAAACATTTTTAAGAAATAAATTTAACAAATAGCTTAAAACAAGTGATCAGTACAAAATCATTTTGGTTGTGGCCGATAAGCCAATGAGTAGACAATCAAAGCCGCTGATGCTCAACTAATGGATCAACTATTTTGGATTTTGGATGGCATGCTTTTTACCATCTTTTTCTGATGTCCAAAGTACGGTCGATGTCGCTGTTGACATATGCAGATCCTGAGTAATGGAAAGTTCAGAAGCGTTGAGCACAGGGCCGTGGTACATCCAAGCAGAGAGAGGATTTCAGCGGCACTGTTCTACTATCCGTGCCAGGATCTGGCGATCAGCCCTCTGCCGGACTTTGTGAAAGATGGTAAAGTGAAATACAAAACAATAAGCTACCAGGATTTACTGACAGAGTACTTCACAGCAGAGCTTGATGGAAGGAACCGGCTAGAGAAATTGAAGCTGGAACCATAGCCATCGACCATGATGCATGTAACAATTTTATAAGAAGAACCTGCTTTTAGGTTGTGTCCTACTTATTGTATCTGCTATCTACTCTCTTCATCTTAAAATAAATAAACATAGCACAATATATGATACATCCTAGTATCATAAATCAGAAAATGTTACATCATGTACTAGTTATTTTTTTAATTTGGGATATAGGAAATATATGTCGTGAAGAATAATGTATTCAGGCATCAAGCTTTATGCATGTAATTAGCTTATGCCTGTAAACTGCGCTGAACATGTTCAGTTTGATGAAACAGACATGGAAGTTTGCCTCTTAACACCAGCTTCAATACAGTAGTAATTAAGCTCATGACTCTGTAAAACGTTCCGAACTATCATCTGTATGAGACCCGCATTGGAAAAGTGACTACTCCCTCCATTAAAAAGAAAAAGAAACTGGCACGGACACTATTTATTTTCTCACTTTGATCACTCGTCTTAATTTCCTTTTTAAAAAATTACACACTCGAAATGACGTCACATTTAAAGTGTGTATTATGTCCATTTTTTTCTTAACTTTAGGCTAACCACTTGAAAGTTGTAAAATAAATAACCAAAAGAGATACATGTTAGGAAACGATAGGCAAACAAACGATAAAAAATAATAGATCAATCACAGAAGACACGAGATTTTAACGTGGAAAACCCTTCCAAAATAGGAGAGAAAAAAACCATGGGCGCCAGCCAGCAAAATATCTTCACTATATCTGGGGTGAGGTTATATCGCCGCACGGCGGCTTACAAGAGGTATATATATGGTGGAACCCTAAAAGGGATGACGATCCGACGATCCATTTCGCGGAAGCTCCGTCCCCGCACCCCCAGGTGTCCCCAGGTGCGCAGCCCAAGCCTCCCGGCAACGGGTCTCCGCTCCACTACGGCAGAAGCTGGCCTTTATTAAGTGCAAATAAATTTGGATCACAACTCAACAATATGAAGCTTGATTAATCTTGTGAAATCAACTCAAAGAGTATCCGTGGTAAACCTGGGCATGCGCCTGAGCCTTGCTGTTAGTTCATAATCCAGTATTTCAGAATGGAATTTTTTTGGGGTACGATTCATGAAATAGTGTTGGAGTTTGACTACTCTCTCCGTTTCATGTTATAAGACGTTTTGACTTTGGTCAAAATTAAACTGTTTTAAGTTTGACCAAGTTTATAGAAAAAAGTAGTAACATTTTCAACCCAAAACAAATTTATTATGAAAATATATTCAATTATTGATTTGATACAACTAATTTAGTATTATAAATATTAATATATTTGTCTATAAACTTAACCAAATTTAGAACATTTTTAACTTTGACCAAAATCAAAACATCTTACAACCTGAAACGGAGGGAGTACCAATTTAGACACTATCCAGAGACATGAATATCTTCTTATTAAGAATTAAGATAGAATGAATGTTCTGTAGCATGATACAACCTTTTTTTTTTCTGGAGAGGAATGATATAACTGTTCACATCACACAAGTTGATTGGCATTTGAGAAAGAGGGACTTTTACCGCATCATCCACCTTTTAACAACTTTAACAAAAATTGGTATGGTTTAAAATGACATCAATCTGAACAGCCCATTCATTAAGAGGAGAAGAAAGTACAAAGGTGTAGCGCCCGTTCCGTCTTGGCGCCTAGCGGGAAAACTAGCTCTTAAAAATCCTATTTGCGAAATCCGTTTCTTTGCTTGTTGTTTAGTGCCCGTGCCATCTCAGGTCTCAAATCCCCGATCCATCGTCGAGTTCAATCCCGAATCCAAATCCTTCCCAAATCAAATCCCTCCGCAAAAGTCTATTTTGCCTCCCTAGGGTTCGATGGGCCGAATCCCTCTCGGCCCATCTCCCCCTCCCTCCCCGGCTCGCTCTCTCTCTCTCTCTCTCTCTCCCTCTCCCCCGCTCTGCCCGAGCGCTGCTCGCGCGAGCGCGCGAGCCGCGCCGAGCCCTCCCTCCTGCCCCGCTGCCATTCCCGCCGATGCCGCCAAATCGTCGCCGTGCGCCGTTGCTTCCCGCGCGCGCGCGCCGTGGTGGCCGACCGCCTGGTCGCCGCCGCCGTCAGCCTCTGCCGCGCCTGCCGCGCCTGCCGCCCGTGTCGCCGCTCCGCTCCAAGCCGCCTCCGCCGTCATCGCCGTCGTCATCGACTCGGCCCCGCCACTCCCCGCGCGTGCCTCCAAAGGACGGAGGCAGAGCCCCCCCCCCCCCCCCCCCCCCCCCGCCGCGTCGCCCCCGCTCCCTCCTCCTTTTCCCGAAGAGGCAAGGGACAAGCTCCCTTTCCCCCTTCCTTTTTCTTTCTTTCTCTTCCTCCGCCGGCGTCATTCCCTTCCTCCCTGTCGCCGATTTGGCCGCTAGCCGGAGCGCCAGCTCGCTGGCTTGACCGTCCAATGTCGGTTCCCCTCCCCCAAACCGACATCGCCACCCTATAAACCCAGGCGCCCTCCCTCCTTCTTTTTTCCTCCCAATCTTCCCCGTTTTCTGCCCGCGCCATTGCCGTCCCTCTCGCCGACCGCCGCCGACGCGTGTGCCGGAGGAGCCGGCACGAGCAAGGACGCGGAAGGGGACTCCGGGCGCGCCCTCTTCTTCCTCTTCCCCGGCCCGAGGCCGGAGAGATCGCTCCCGTGCCGTCGGCCTCTCGTCACCGCGCCCTTCCCCGCACGGTAGTGTCGCCCTCCGTTCTCCCTCCTCGTTCCATCTCCTCCCCTTAGACTCGGGTAGTAGCACGAGTAGCCTCCCCGTAGCTAGCTGGCGCCGCCCCGACCGTTGCCGCCGCCCGCCGTGTGCTCGCCGCCGTCGCCGCCCGAGCTCGGAAGCGCCGCTCGTCGCCGGCCTCGCTCGGCGTAGCTCCGCCCAATCCGACGCTAGCAACGGATTCCCGTAGCCGCGTAGATGCTCTCACCGCCGGGAATCGACCCCTCGTGACCTCATCGCCGTTTCCCCCTTCTCCTGTCGCCGGTTGCCGCCGCCGCAATCCGCCGCCGTCGAGCATCCCCCGGCGAATCCGAGCCGTTGGCTCGTCTCCTCTCGTCCCGTGCAACCTCCCGGTGTGCTCGCTTTCGCCTGTATCGCCGTGGTTCGCTCCGCCGCTCGCCGCCGCCGCCCGCCGTCCGTTTCGGCCGACGTCGTCGTCTACCTCCCGCCGGCCCGCGTGGCAGCCACGTAGGCGCCACGTCGGCGCCACCTCGGCCGCGACCGGGTCAAGCAGACCCCGGTCCGCCGCTTCCCTCCGCCCCCTCGCGCGCGCGGTCCACCGCGAGCCGTGAGGCTGCGCGTGGGCCCGCCGCACCGCGTCCTCCGCGAACCGCGCGCATGCGCCGCGCCCCCCTCCCCAAACCCTAGCACGCCCGCGTGCACCTCGCTCACGGTGAGCCGAGCCGCCGACAAGCGGGTCCCACTCGGGACCACGCGAGGATGGACCCGGCCCACCGGCTCTCTCTCTCTCCCCTCCCCGCCCGCGCGCGCCTTGGGCCGCCCTCTTGGGCCGGCCGGCCCATTAAGCTCGGCCGAGCCGCCCCTTTCTCTCGGGTCGCGCCCTAGCCGCCCGAGGGAAGTCTAATTTCCCTCCCTCTTTCTTTTTCTTTTCTTTTCTTTTTCAAAAAGGGTTTAAATAAATCCTTTTCCTTTAGACAAAAATCCAATAATCTTAGAAATTCAATATCTTCCCAACCGTAAGTCCGTTTGACTCCGTTCAACTTCCAAAATTCCTCAAATCTCGAGATCTATCTAATGGCACGCTTAGAGGTCAATAATAGGGCTTTATTTTCGCCGTTTGTTGAGTTGTCCCGTTTCGCGTGTAGTTTCGGAGCCCGAAGACCCGCAGTGCGAGGATTTCGAGGATCAAGCTCAAGATCTCGAGCAAGGCAAGCCACCTTTGAACATCTTGAGCCTATATTTGAACTTAATTAATTTGCTTGCAAAATATTATGCATTGATAGGATTGCACTTAATCTGTTTGCCCCGTCTGCAAGGCAGACCGGTGGGCCTACCCAACTTGTTGCATCTGATCCTTCCACTGTTAATTGTTATACCATGTTCCCTTGTAACCACCTAGTTGCGCCTCGATATTCGTGCACTCTGTGCGAGTATCGACGGTCGCCTTCAAACTTAAAATCTGAGTAAGTTCTTGGGTAAAACTTGGGTTTTTACAAAAGACTTGGAAAACCCGACACCTGGGTCGGTGCTTGCGAACTAAATGAATTTCCAAAACCACGGACCGGGGAACGTACCGGGAGTACGGTTTCCCGCTCTTGCACTTAAGGACCGTTTCCTTGGAATTTCATCCGAACATAAGACAAGTACGACCACATGGGTGGAATGGGACACCCCTGGCTGAGTAATTAGCTAATCGGGGGAGCCTTGATGCCAAGAGACATGTGGATTCGCCGGGGTGGTGTCGGGGAGGACCCCTGGGCTTCCTGGCACAGTATGGTCTGGGACCTAATCTGGTGTTGGTCTGGGACCCCTCTCGTTGGCATATGGTGAACCTGTGTCGGCTTTCGAAATGCCTTGTCATGAAAGCCTTAAGGTCTCTAGTCGTGGCCGTTCTGCACGGGCTGGATGATCCGGGTTAGTAATGTCGTGTGGGTAAAGTGTACCCCCTCTGCAGAGGTTATTAAACTGTCCGAACAGCCGTGCCCACGGTCATGGGCGGATGTGAGGTGATTCCTAGCGTAGTTTTGTTTGACTACTGCCTTGTGAAATTTTGCTGTTGTGAAATGGGTTTGATGTTTGGAAAATCTGCGGCTGATGGGACCAGCCAGGCCCGGGTGGCCGTTTGAAAGCTATTGGCCGGGTGCCAATCTTGATCAATTCAAAAGACTGATACATTGCACAAACTCCGACCGGACGAGACGCACTTTCTCATCCGTGTCGTTTGAGAAGCACTCACCTAGTTGTTTCAGGAAAGAGTTCAAATAAAATCAATTGCAAAAACAACAGCCCTTCTTTGAAGCCTGCATTAAACACTTATTTCCCATGGCTTGCTGAGTACTCTCGTACTCACCCTTGCTCCATATAAATAATTCCCCCCCCCCAGTTGCTGAAGAAGATGAAGCGGATCCCGCTGACGAGGAGTTCCTTCAGGAGCAAGCCGGCTACGATGAGTTTTAGGGTTTCGGCCTAGTTCCCAAGTCGCGCCTGTGATGTGTGGTCCAAGTCTTGGCTTCCGCGTTCCTTTTGTAATGCAGTTGTGAGCTCGGGATCTGTCCGCAGCCCAACATGACTGTACCCCTACTCTATAATAAAGAGACCTCTGTTGCTGTGATATTCTGTCTTCCTGTTATACCAGCACTGTTTTCTGGGACTGGTATCAATTAACAGGTTAATTTGGAGCGTCACGGGCTAGTTCCGCTCGGGACTAGTTCGGGGCGTGACATATAGTAATATTTATAATACTAAATTAATTAGTTTTATCAAATCAATAATTGAATATATTTTCATAATAAATTTATCTTGAGTTGAAAATGTTACTATTTTTTTCTATAAATTTAGTTAAACTTAAAGCAGTTTGATTTTAACTAAAGTCAAAACATCTTATAACTTAAAACGGATGGAGAATTATTGTATATGTCATGCAGAGATCACAAATAATCCCCTATGTAGTGATCCAAATAATCCTGGTACTGTATCACATGTATCACTTACCTCAACAGTTTCTTCTGGTATTGTATCATATATATCAGACACGGTTCATTGTCAAAATTTGTGATGTAACTAGTTAAATATGCTTGTAAACGACACTTGCCTTCTCGTTGATTTCCTGGCATACAGAGCCCGGTGAATATCTGTGTTGCGTATCATCTATATTGCTTGTGTAAAAAACAGTTTTTTAAAACTCTTTATAATTAAGTTTTAAAATTAAACCATTCGAAAACTTCTGTTCAGATCTGATTTTTTTGCTACACCAATTTAATTAGTTCCACACCAGTAAAAAAAATTACGGTGTGACAAGAATTTTGCTACGCCACCGCGAGTGGCGTGGAAAGTTACCATTGCCATGCCATGAACGGAAGGTATTGTAGCACTACTGTTTATGACGGCATATTGTTGTCTTGCCTTGCCATCTCCAATGGTATGATAGAAAGGTTCATTTTGAAATACTGAGGGATATACTTTCAAAATAAAAATTAAAAAAACCTATTAAAACAACTAATTTTTTTTATAACAACGGTACTTTAACAAACCATAATTGCTCATTCATGAAGAAATCAATCAAATGTCTTTGCAAGGTTCTATTTATTAATCTTACACCCCCTCCGTTAATAGATAGTCGTATTAGTTTTCCATAAGAAAAAAAAAGAAAAAACTATAATATTTATGCGTTACCCTGTGGCCACCGATGCATACGATTTTCTTCATCGTACGATCCTAGTACGATTGCTAACGGATGGTTAGCGTGATGTGTTGTATTGCTTGGAAACGGCTAAAAACGCGTGACAGGCTATCACTGGAAACGTTACTTTCGTACGATTGTCGTACGTGAGAAAATTGTATGTATAGCAGCTCTCATGCAGACGTAGACTCTGGTTACTTACTGGTCACTCCTAGAAAAAGCATTTTTCCCGACGTAAGGGTCTTATTTTTACAGGCGGACCTGACCCTTAGAGTCAAATGACTGTCTACAAAAATATAAATGGGGTGAAATTTGATGTCCGCCACTTAAGCGGCGCCTGCGAAAATAGACTTGAATATAAATACACTTGCGGACCCTAATTTTTTCTAAGTCCTCACACCTCTCCTCAGTCCTCCCCTCCACACCTCTCCTCCTTTCCCCTCGGGCCCTCACCTCTCCTCACCACCGGCCCCTCCCCTCCCTTCTCCTCCTCTCCCCTCCCCTCACTTCTACTCTCCCCGGCGGCGGCTCCCGACGGCCGCGGCGGGCGGTGGCGGCGAAGGGCGGCAGCGGCGAGGAGGCGAGGCGGCGCGGCCGAGGAGGGCGACGGAGGAGGGCGGCGCCGACAGCGCGGGCCGAGCAGCGGCGGCGGCTCCCCTCCCCCCTCCCTCCTAGATCTGGCCGGAGGAGGGAGGAGGGAGGCCGGCGGCGCGCCAACGGCGTGGAGCGGCGACGGCGCGGGCCGGACGGCGGCGGCGGCTCCCCTCCCCCCTCCCTCCCAGATCTGGCCGGAGGAGGGAGGGGGAGGCCGGCGGAGGCGACGACAGTGCGGGCCGGGCAGCGGCGGCGGCGGCGGCTCCCCTCCCTCGCTCCCTCCCAGATCTGACCGGAGAAGGAAGGGGGGAGGCCGGCGGCAGCGCCGACGGCGTGGAGTGGCGACGGCGGCTCCCGGCACGGGCTGGCGATTTTTTTTGTTCGTTTCTTCCATTTTCGTAGGCAGGCCCGTTGCCCCGACTACAAAAATCGATAATTTTCGCAGTCATTGTGGTGCAGGCGGATCTCTCTCCCGCTTGTGAAAATTAGTTTTGTCCGCCTGCAAAAATGTTTTTCCTAGCAGTGGGTGAAGTGGTGAGACAATGGACACGATGGCCTAGCATCACCGATGACGCTAGGAAGGCGTTGACATCTTTTGTTTTCTCCAACATGTTACACCGAGTATAGATGTTGAGGTTGAAGGTAAGGGCTCGTTTAATTCGCGAAAAGAAAATTTTTGGGTGTTATATCGGATGTTTGATCGGAATTTGGAAGGGGTTTTCAGATACGAATGGAAAAAACTAATTTTATAACTCGTCTGGAAACCGCAAAACGAATCTTTTGAGCCTAATTAATCCGTCATTAGTACATGTGGGTTATTTTAGCACTTATAGCTAATCATGGACTAATTAGACTAAAAAATTCGTCCCGTGATTTCTATACAAACTGGGCAATTACTTTCTTTTTTATCTATATTTAATGGTTCATGCATGTGTCCAAATATTTGATGTGATGTTTTTAGAAAAAAATTTTAGGAACTAAATCAGGCCTAAATCACAAACAAAATAGACAATGTAGCTTCGGATGTTGGTGATAATATGGATCAAATCAGCGCTCTTTATGTGCTGCAAGTCAACAGCAACAACACCCTTGAAATGGTCATCCAAAATATAATAATTTATATTTTTTGAAACGGAGAGATAGATACGGAATGAACAGGAAGCTAGATATTTTGGCACGAGGGTGCGAAGCTGACTTTGAAAGCATTAGGGTCAGGATCAGAGCACGATGATGACATTTATATACGAGAAAATCGGATTGACGTGCGCGACATGATGTACGACGTTCTCCAGCGCGCGCGCACCACACCACCATCAGACACGGATTTAGATTGGCTGACATAGGGTATGTAACGAGGTGACGTAGTATGAATCTCGGCCATCTAAAATAAATCCAACGGCTAGGATTCGTCCACGTTATCACGAGTTAAAATTTAACTCACAGAACTACTGAAATTTTAAACTCCTGAAGTAAAATTTTTACTTCAGAGTAAATCTGCGAGTTAAATTTTAACGTGGCTTGACGTGGACGAATCTCAGCCGTTGGATTTGTTTTGGATGGCCGAGATTTACGCTATGTCACCTCATGACATGCCCACCCTATGTCACCCAATCTGAATCCATCGGACACGCCACTGCCAATTTCCTCGCGTGTACAACGATATTGTGACATCGACCCGCGTTCGCCACCGCCCACGTTTTGTGCCGCCGCGACCGGCTCCGGCGACTGCAACGTGGCACCGCTCAACGAGAAGACCGCAAGGGATAGTGAGGGCAATTTCGTCCTTGATTCCATGGTTGCGGTAAAACAAGATGGAAGTATAGGATTGTAAAGGGCATTTCCAACCCAAAAGCTACCCAATGAGATGATGGGCCCCTCCACTTATCCCTACTTGAAAAGTGTTCAGTGCCCAACAAGCAATGGGTTGAGCGCACTAGCGCGAAAGAACTCAAGCCAATAGCGTTAGGAGCTCGCACACAATAAGCAACATGGCTCTACACGACGGCAACTGTTCTCGAGTGAGACTATTCAACAATCCCCCCTTCACAACATTGGTGTCTCTCAGGTCAAAGATAACCAATATGAGAGATATTGAACTAGCCAGATTCTGATACCACTTGTAGGATCATAAATGGTCTTTTTTACCCAAAAAGCTAGTCAATGAGGTAAGAAGTTTCTTCACTTACTCTCTCCGGATTCATTTTAATTGACGTTTTAGACAATGACACTGTCTACAAAATATATCTTTGACCATATTTTCTATTATAATATATATAATAAATAAATGTATGTTTATTTTTATTATAGTGTCTTGAAAGACAAATCTATATATGTTTTTCTAGTTCCTTTAAACTAAATATTTTTTAAGTTATTGACGGTCAAAGTTATAAAAGTTTGATCTCAACCTTGTCCAAAACATCAATTAATGAGGAACTGAAGGGGGTATATATTAGGTACTTTGCCCTTCAATAATCAATGTGGGACTATTTAACAAGAAGTACTATAAATCGGAAAATTCTGACGGACTTGTTCTTTCAGACGGAGGGATGGACTTTTTGTGCTATTTTCTGACAGTACAATAGTTGTGCCACCAATCGAATTTTCTCTTTATAGACATCGGCCACTAGCCAAAAATAATAAAAAGGAGAACCACAGCCATAGGACGAGTTAGCAATGGCAGAAGCAAGAACCATTGGTTCTATCTCGGTGCCTAATGTGCAGGAGCTTGCAGGAACTTGCAATGGCACAGATGAGGAGATACCTGAAAGATACATCAGGCCAGAAGTTAGTTCCGACGAGGTCATTAAGAACAACCACGGTGATATGTCGATTCCGATCATCGATCTTGACAAGTTGATTTCTCCTCAATCATCACAAGAGGAGTGTGTCAAGCTGATATCTGCCTGCCAGTATTGGGGGTTCTTTCAGGTATGCAACTTTAAGTTCTTGGCTTTTGCTCTTGAAGAGTAATAGGTAAAAATGGAATTGGCTAGCTATAAGTACTATTTTATTCTTACTAAACTCTTACTACTAACACAGTGGTGAGTACGATATTTTATAAATCCCATCTAATTAAATTAAACGGTTGATATTATTGTTTGTAAGAGTTATGTAATAAATTTTTTAAGTACATGTAGCAATATTCGTGGAAAAAAAGAGAGGGGAAAGTCAGTTTACGAATAGAGTCACCTAAATAGCCTTAAGAAAATTTAAAACAATTGATTACATACTAAATTAATATTCATAACAAAATTTGTACTTTAGGTTGTAAGGATGTATAGATTGAATTTAGTTTTGCATGTTTATAGAGCGATATATAACTTAATTGGCATGCATAATATGAGGGCACATGCACTCGAGTTGTAAAAATCCTACTCTGAAAAAAAATGTAGATTAGTTAAGACATTAGAGGTAGTAATCTATCCTTTCTATAAAGTTAAAGCCCACTAAGTCTAAAGCTCAACATGCAACCATACCACATCATCACCCACTAGCAATAATTATATATTTAATCTCGTGCAAGCTTACAACATGTTCTATAATTTATTTAATTCTACAAATCAAAATGCAAGCATATCCAATCATCACCCCTCATATCATTTGCATAATATTTTAACAAATCTATCTATCACTTTTACAATATTTAACATATACTTATCAATATGTTTCACACTAAAGCACGGGTATTATTTGACTGATAAACCCTGATGCTTTATTATTTTTGTTCTTTTTACTCCTAACTTGATTGTCAAAAAAAAATATTGAAAATTGTTTAGTAATTCCCGTAGCCAAGAGCGGGGAATCACCTAATAATTCAATTAAGCTGATGCCAGAAAAATACATGTACTGACAGTAGCTCTAGCTCAGTTTGAGATGTGCAAATAGTATAACAAAAGCATTACTTATGCAACAAAAACTACAGCTCATCAACCATGGAGTGCCAGATGAAGTGATTGCAAATCTCAAGAACGACTTGGTTGAGTTTTTCAGTCAGCCACTGGATGCCAAGAAGGAATACTCACAGCTGCCCAATAACCTTGAAGGTTATGGACAGGCCTTCGTTGTGTCCGACAACCAGAAACTAGACTGGGCAGACATGCTATACCTTCAAGTCTGTCCTACCGATTCAAGGGACTTGAGATTCTGGCCCAATTACCCTGCCTCTTTCAGGTGATACTACCGACAAATTATTATGCAACTAATTACTCCATTGATAAGCATATGTTCATTATAAATTTTAAAGCATACATATGTCCATTTATTAACTTGAAATATCTGAAAATTAGGCATTCCATTGATGCATACTCATCAGAGACAGAAAATATTGGACTCTGTCTGCTGCAATTCATGGCCAAGGCCGTTGGTGTTGAGCCGAAGTCGTTGTTAAGTGTATTTGAAGGGCAAGCTAGGGGTTTGAGGATGAACTACTATCCACCGTGCTTGAAAGCTGACAAGGTGTTGGGTTTGTCACCGCACACTGATCCAGGTGGCTTGACACTGCTTCTCCAGGTGAATGATGTACAGGGCCTGCAGATCAACAAGGATGGCAAATGGTTCTCCGTGAATGCTCTGAATGGTGCACTCATCGTTAACATTGGCGACACACTTGAGGTAATGACTAATCCCGTTCTTGGGGCAATTGTATCGTATCGATGTAATTTCATGAGTTAAATAAAGCTTTTATCTTTATACTATTATAAAAGTTGAAGATGTTTTTCCCGGTATTTTGGTACGTCATCCATGTATGAGTCGGTTTCTAAGTTCGTTCGTTTTTAGAAATATATATCCGTATTTGAGTCGGTTTTTAAGATAGTTCACTTTTGATAATACAGAAGGAATAATATAAGAAATCTGTTTAAAAAACTCGCATGCTAACATGAGGTAATCGGACTCCTAACTGAAGCTCATGATTTTCTAAAAATATATATATCCAAACGAACTCCCACAATAAATTTCATCTTAACTAAACCATATAACAATAATAATATTAAAATAGACTCCACCCGTTGCAACACACGAGCATTTTTTCTAGTTATTTAAAAAAAAGAACTAATCCCGTTTGATATAGGAGATTAGGCAGATTATTTTATTGTGAATCAAAATATTTTTAAGAAATAAATTTAACAAATAGCTTAAAACAAATAATCAGTACAAAATCATTTTGGTTGTGGCCGATAAGCCAATGAGTAGACAATCAAAGCCGCTGATGTTCAACTTTTGGATCAACATGTTTTTCTGATGTACAAGTACGGTCGATGTGCGCTGTTGATGTGTGCAGATCCTGAGTAATGGAAAGTTCAGAAGTGTTGAGCACAGGGCCGTGGTACATCCAAGCAGAGAGAGGATTTCAGCGGCACTGTTCTACTATCCGTGCCAGGATCTGGTGATCAGCCCTCTGCCGGACTTTGTGAAAGATGGTAAAGTGAAATACAAAACAATAAGCTACCAGGATTTGCTGACAGAGTACTTCACAGCAGAGCTTGATGGAAGGAACCGGCTAGAGAAAATGAAGCTGGAACCGTAGCCATCGACCATGATGCATGTAACAATTTTATAAGAAGAACCTGCTTTCAGGTTGTGTCCTACTTACTGTATCTGCTATCTACTCTCTTCATTCTAAAATAAACAAACATAGTACAATATATGATACATCCTAATACCATAAATTAGAAAATGTTACATCGTGTACTAGGTTTTTTTTTTAAATTTTGGATATAGGAAATATATGTCGTGAAGAATAATGTATTCAGGCATCAAGCTTTATGCATGTAATTAGCTTATGCCTGTAAACTGCGTTGAACATGTTCAGTTTGATGAAACAGACATGGAAGTTTGCCTCTTAACACCAGCTTCAATAAAGTAGTAATTAAGCTCACGACTGTAAAACGCTCCGAACTATTATCTGTGGGCAAATTTTGCTACAGGATACTGCTTATATGTGGTTTTAGCTCTAGGACACTGTCCAAACTTATTTTAGGGGAAAACACTTCATAAACGTGGTAATTTGCCAGTGGACACCGCGCTGATTAAAATAATAATTTCCAGTTTGAAGAGGAAAGAAAAATCACGTGAAATATTAAAAATGCCCTTAGACCCACATGCCATCTCTCCTATCTCTCTTATCTCTATCCCCTCCTTCTAGTGTCTGCAGGCAGGCGTAGATGAACACGAACGACGCACGGCGATGGCGGTGTAGAGGTAGAATGCGTCGGCCATGGTGATGGCGCCGTAGAGCGAGACTAACGTCATGGTGACCACGTGACGCGGTTCTGGCGGTGCCGACGCTGGCGCCCTGCCCGCGCTGCCGCAGCGGCAGGATCTCCGAGCTGTACACCCACGCCAACGGCCCGATCCCGACGGAGAACGCGCACGCGAACGCCACCACCACAGTGACGGCGACGGCGGCCACCGCCGCGTCGTCCCTCGCGCCGCCGAAAGCGGTGAACACCGAGCCGAGCACGAGGAGAGAGGCGGTCATGCCGCCCGTGCTGGCGAGAAGCAGAGGACGGCGCCGCACGCGGGCGGTGAGCGCCATGGCGATGAGGATGGAGCTCGCCTTGGCGACGCCGAACACCACGTTGAGGCCCAGGAGGAGGGTGTTGGGCGTCACGCCGGCGGCGGCGAGCACGCCCGGGCCGTACAGTACCACGGAGTCGATGTCGGAGGCTTGCTGGAAGAACTGCAGCATCAGCACGATGGTGAGCACCCGCTGCATGCCGGGCTTGGTCGCCACCTCCTTCCGCGCACCGCCGCCGTTGCCGCCGACGGAGCTGGCGGCGACGACGTCCTCGATCTCCTGCAGCCGCTGCTCAGCCTCGGCCGGCGGTGTCCGACGTCCGGTCGAGCACCATCCTCGCCTCGCTGCGCCACCCCTTCATCGCCAGCCACCGCCACGACGGCGTGGATGGTCCGCATGGCGTCGTGGAAGCGGGAGGTGCGGTGGAGGCCGTTGCGGACGAGCTGGAAGGAGGGGATAGAAAGAGAAGAGAGATAGGAGAGATGACATGTGGGCCTAAGGGCATTTTTGACATTTCACACGATTTATCTCTCCTCTTCAACCGAAAATTATTATTTTAATCGGTACGGTGTCTACTGGCAAGTTTATGGAGTGTTTTCCCCCAAAAGTTAGTTTAGGCAGTGTCGTAAGGCTAAAACCACACATAGCAAAATTTGCCTCATCTATATGAGACCCTGCAGGGGAAAAGTGACTACTCCCTCCATTAAAAAGAAAAAAAACCGGTACGGACACTATTTATTTTCTCACTTTGATCACTCGTCTTAATTTCCTTTTTAAAAAATTATACACTAAAAATGACGTCACGTTCAAAGTGTGTATTATGTCCTAAATATAAACATATTTTTTTTCTTAACTTTAGGCTAACCACTTGAAAGTTGTAAAATAAATAACCAAAAGAGATACGAAGCTTGATTAATCTTGTGAAATCAACTCAAAGAGTATCCGTGGTAAACCTGGGCATGTGTCTGAGCCTTGTTGTTAGTTCATAATCCGGTATTTCAGAATGGAATTTTTTAGGGGTACGATATATGAAATAGTGTTGGAGTTTGATTACCAATTTAGACACTATTCAGAAATGGGAATATCTTCTTATTAAGAATTAAGATAGAATGATTGTTCTGTAGCATGATACAACCTTTTCTTTTTTCTGGAGAGGAATGATATAACTATTCACATCATACAAGTTGATCGGCATTTGAGAAAGAGGGACTTTTACTGCATCATCCACCTTTTATCCACGGTTAGTCGTCGCTGACGACAGGCTAGGCACACTAGATGAGAAAATTGCAAGGGCTCTTTTCACAAGAAGATGGAAGATGGTGTACAATTGGAGAGCTTGAAGCAGGTATATCAGTCAGGATCAGAGACTTGATCTTTGTCTGTTGATTGGGTGGTTGGTGACACTGCCTTCCACATCTATGATATATGTCGCTTTAAACATAGATGTGTTCCTCTTATGCTAAAATTTAGCTAGTGTAAAGTGTAAACACCTGGAAAGATAAACACTAAACCGTACAGTCAAAGTGTGTTCTTCTGAAGGTCTATATATGTGGATATCCATGCAATATGCAACCTACAACAACTGCTAGCCCAAAAAAAGGAAAGAAAACACTTGCTGCAGAAACTTGGGAATTTCAATGGCGGGAGCAAGAGCCATTGGTTCTCTCCCAGTGCCTAATGTGCAGGAGCTTGCAAAAACTTGCAATGGTCCAGATGAACACATACCTGAAAGATACATCAGGCCAGAGGCTAGTTCTGAGGAGGTCATCAGCAACTACCATGGTGAGGCGATTCCGATCATCGATCTCAATAAGTTGCTTTCTCCGCAATCATCAGAAGAATGTGTGAAGCTGAGATCTGCCTGCCAGTATTGGGGGTTCTTTCAGGTATGTAACTTTAGGTTCTTGGCATTTCATCTTCAGAAAGCAACAGATACCTATTTGCAAATGCATACTGCATATACAAATGTTTAAATTGATTAAGGACACTACAGATGATAAATTAAGTTGTGGGAAGAAAATGAATAAATTCATGTACTGTAAGTAGATCTAGCTCAGTTTGAGCTGTACAACTAATATATTTGAAGCATTACTTATGGAATAAACTACAGCTCATCAACCATGGAGTGCCAGATGAAGTGATTGCAAACCTCAAGAGAGACATTGTTGATTTCTTCAGCCAGCCACTGGACGCCAAGAAGGAGTACACACAGCTACCCAACAGCCTCGAAGGCTATGGACAGGCCCTCGTTTTCTCCGAGGACCAGAAACTTGACTGGGCAGACATGCTGTATCTTCAAGTCCATCCTAGCGATTCAAGGGACTTGAGGTTCTGGCCGACTTCCCCTGCATCTTTCAGGTGATCTACCCAAATAAAATGTGCAATTTAGCTTTTGATAGGCATCTGTCTCTTCTTAACTGGAGATGTCTGGAAATAGGCGATCCCTTGATGCATACTCATCAGAGACTAAAAGCCTGGCACTCTGCTTGTTTGAGTTCATGGCTAAGGCTGTGGGCGCTAAGCCAGAGTCTCTTTTAGGCATATTTGAAGAGCAGCCTCGAGGCTTAAGGATGACCTACTACCCACCGTGCCTGCAATCTGACAAGGTGATGGGCATTTCGCCGCACTCTGATGTGGTTGGCCTAACACTGCTGCTCCAGGTTAACGACGTGCAGGGCCTGCAGATCAAGAAAGATGGCAAGTGGTTATCCGTAGACGCTCCGAATGGTGCATTCATCGTTAACATTGGCGACACACTTGAGGTACCGACCAAGAACTAATTATGCTTTCACTTGTCAAAGAACTTTGATGTAACTGGATGAGTTCAATAAAAGCTTCCATTATCTAAAAAAAAGAACTTGTGGAAGCACCAAAGAAGAAAGAACGTACCTAAAAGCTTCTGAAAATTGTTGTTGGATGGCCTGCCTCTCTTGCACCTTTGTACTGATGTGAGTGATGTGCTATTGATATGTACAGATCCTTAGTAACGGAAAGTTCAGAAGTGTTGAGCACAGGGCCGTGATAAACCCAAATAAAGAGCGGATTTCAGCATCACTGTTCCACTATCCGTGCGAGAATATGGTGATCAGACCTCTGACGGAATTTGTGAAAGATGGTAAAGTGAATTACAGATCAATTAGTTACCTTGATTTCATGACACAATTCTTCACACAACAGCTTGATGGAAAGAACAGACTGGAGATGTTAAAGTTGGAATAGCAGCCATGACCACGATGCCTGTAGTAGTGTAGTGAAATACTGAGATGAAGCTGCTTCAGGACTGTGTCCTTGAGATTTGCTGCTTATTATATCTAGAGGTGTCCAATAATCCTGTGTTATGAGGATGATTTACCTGATATTTTGAGTCTTGTCCCATATATCAGGAACTGCCCGTACTCGGGTTATGATGCAAACATCCAAAAAATAAACATTGATGCCTAGAAGAATTAACTGTACGATAATAGAATTTCAGTTCAGACTAACAAATTAGGTACACCATCTTCCATGCTAAATTTTGGCACACTTTGGCATTACTACATTTCGGTAGCATTGGCTTTGTTTAGTTTGATGTCTTTACCAAATTCTAGTAGAGTTTTAAGAAAAGAAGCTTCTAGAGCTGCCAAATTTAATAAGATAGTAATGGTTGAAGTGTGTTTAGTTTGTTGCCTTACCAAACTTTGGCAATATCAAAATTTGGTAAGGTTGAAAACAGCAACAACTAAATATGCACGTAGGATGTCATGTTCCTTATTTAGAATTAAGAGAGAATGATTGTTATGTAGCATGACTCAACCTTTTCTTCTTTGAGAGAGGAATGGTAGAGCTGTTCACATCAGTTGAAGCAGACAGACAAGGTGATTGGAATTTGAGAACATCACCCTGCTTTTTTCCACGGTTAGTCATCGCTGATGGCAGGCGAGTCACACTTGATGGAGAAAATTCCAAGGGCTCTTTTGACGTGAAGATGGAAGATAGTGTACTACAATTGAAGAGCTTGAAGCCATATCAGGATAAGAGACTCTGCCTTCCCCGTCTCTGATACTGTATGTGTTGCTTTCAATTGGCCATCTATATCCACCAGTTTTTCTATCCATTATCTTTAAAAAAAAAATCCCTTTTGACATAGATGTGTTCCTCTAATGACATAGATGTGTTCCTCTAATGCCATAAGGTAGAGACTCTCTACCTTTTACTTCAAAAAAAAAAAGGCATGATTTAGCTAGTGTAAACACCTGGATACCAAAACAGTAAACCATACAATCAAGTGAGTGTTCTTCTGAAGGTCTATAAATATGGTATATTCTACACGTTATATGCAGTATACAGCCTAGAACAACTGCTTGCCAAAAAAGGAAAAGAAAAGAAAACACTTAGTGCAGAAACTGGGAATTGCAATGGCGGGAGCAAGATCCGTTGGTTCTCTCCCAGTGCCTAATGTGCAGGCGCTTGCAGAAATTTGCAATGATCCAGATGAACACATCCCTGAAAGGTACATCAGACCAGAGGCTAGTTCTGAGGAGGTCATCAACAACTACCAAGGTGACATGGCGATTCCGATCATCGATCTCAAGAAATTGCTTTGTCCGCAATCATCAGAAGAGGAGTGTCTGAAGCTGAGATCTGCCTGCCAGTATTGGGGGTTCTTTCTGGTATGTAACTTTAGGTTCTTGGCATTTCATCTTCGGAAAGCAACAGATACCTATTTGCAAATGCATACTGTATATACAAATGTTTGAATTGATTAAAGACGCTACAGATAATCAAATAAAGTTGTGGGCAGAAAATGAATAAATTCATGTCCTGTAAGGTAGCTCTAGCTCAGTTTGAGCTGTGCAACTAGTATAATGGAAACATTTACTTTTGGAATAAACTACAGCTCATTAACCATGGAGTGCCAGATGAAGTGATTGCAAACCTGAAGAGAGACATTGTTGATTTCTTTAGCCAGCCACTGGACACCAAGAAGGAGTACACACAGCTACCGAATAGCCTAGAAGGCTATGGACAGAGCTTTGTTTTCTCTGAGGACCAGAAACTTGACTGGGCAGACATGCTGTATCTTCATGTCCATCCTAGCGATTCAAGGGACCTAAGGTTCTGGCCCACTTCTCCAGCATCTTTCAGGTGATCTACCAAAAAAAACAAAACTGTGCAATTTAGCTTTTGATAGGCATCTGTGTCTTCTTAACTGGAGATGTCTGGAAATAGGCAATCCATTGATGCATACTCATCAGAGACTAAAAGCCTGGCACTCTGCTTGTTTGAGTTCATGGCTAAGGCTGTGGGCGCTAAGCCAGAGTCACTTTTAGATTTATTTGAAGAGCAGCCTCGAGGCTTAAGGATGGCCTATTACCCACCATGCCGGCAAGCTGACAAGGTGATGGGCCTTTCACCACACTCTGATGCGGGTGGCCTGACACTGCTGCTCGAGATTAACAATGTGCAGGGCCTGCAGATCAAGAAAGATGGCAAGTGGTTCTCCATAGATGCTCCAAATGGTGCACTTATTGCTAACATTGGCGACACACTTGAGGTAATGACCAATAACAAATTATGCTTTCACATGTCGAAGGACCTTGATGTATTTGGATGAGTTCAATAAAAGCTCCTATTATCTAGAAAACTTGTCAAAGCACCAAACAAAATACCTAAGTTCAAATTATTTATATTCTCGAGTCCACGACTTGTGTTCCGCTTCTGAACATTGTTGTTGGATGACCTGCTTCTCTTGCACCTTTGTACTCATATGAGTGATATGCTATTGATATATACAGATCCTGAGTAACGGAAAGTTCAGAAGTGTTGAGCACAGGGCCGTGATAAACCCAAATAAAGAGCGAATTTCAGCAGCACTCTTCCACTATCCAAGTGAAAATATGGTGATCAGCCCTCTGCCGGAGTTTGTGAAAGATGGTAAAGTGAAGTACAGATCAATAAGTTACCTTGATTTCATGAAACAAATCTTCACACAACAGCTTGATGGAAAAAACCGAGTGGAGGTATTAAAGCTGGACCAGTAGCTGTGACCATGACGCCTGAGATACTGACATGAACCTGCTTGGGGGCTGTCCATGAGATCTGCTGCTTAGAGGTGAAATAATCCTGTATTACAATGATGATTTACCTGATATTTTGAGTCTTGTACCATATATCAGGAACAACATGTTCTTGATCAAGTTATGATGCAAACACCTGAAACAAAAAATGGAAATAAACATTGATGCCTTGAAGAATAAACTATATGATAATACAACTTCAGTTCGAACTTCGAACTAAACATGTAGAATTTATGCGCGAACAGATAACGCTCCATATATCTTCCCATCACATGTTTGATTGATATAATATATAACTACATTCGGCAAAAAAAAAAAAAGTATGCTCTTTGTTGATTTTTTTTTTTTGGTCATTCAGCCTTTTCTGGAACCTTTAACTCAGGCATTGCATATCATATGTGAACAGTGAACCCCTCAATTGAACTAAAGCAGTCAAAGAGAACAAATTGATGCTGAAACCATGGACTGTATAAAGCAAGATCCACTACACATATACTCCCTCCGTCCCAAAAAAAACCCATATGTGTCCAGGTTCAAACCCAGGATTGGGTTTTTTTTGGGACGGAGGGAGTATGACATAAATGGATTAGAAGGATTTTAGCCATTGAAAGTGGAAACCAATAGGAACAACATGAACAGCATGTTACACATCCTAATTCACGTATTTGATGGCAAATAGAAGCCATTGTGTTTCAGGCAGCTCATGATTCTGGGGAAGCAAACACTGAATCAAACACACCTGTAGTTCAAATTCTGCCTTCCTCTTTCCCCATCATTGAGCAAACCCCTATAAAGCAATCTCTGTGTTCAATATCACTGAGATTGGCATGCAAAGAACATAACACAACCTGAGATAGCAATAGAGAGGGGAAAAATCATGGAGCAGAATGTACGGGCAGCTGGGGAAAGGATAATATGATCAAGGCAACACCTTGAATTTTAGACTAACATGAAACCTCATGTCCTGCCAGATACTGTGGTTAATGATGCATCATGCATGTCAGTATGATATTACTAAGCTATGTGACTCTTTTATGTGGATCCTTATTACCCGCTGCTCATCTAATCATTAGATTTCGAAAGAATTTAGATTTCTTTTCCAAAAAAGAAAAAATGTTTTAAGCAAAACATTTTTCTTTAATGAGATTGAATATTTCTATGCAAAAAGCAAAATCAAAGCTGGAAAGAGACAAATTACAAATTGCAGCCATAAGTTGAAGAGCAAAGGGGCGGAATGGTGGCAGAATACAGAAGAAAACTACACAACGTAAAACACTGCATCAATTTTCACCCTCAGATAAATAATCCTCACCAGTATCAGCAATGACAATGTCATAAGCAGTCCATTTTTTTGTACCATGGTTTGGCATGACTTACTAAATTAATGTCCGAACGACTGCGTTGCTCGGGAAAATAAATTCTAAGCAGTTCTTGGAAGGGAAATGTCAATGCCTCATATTTCTGCTGCAACCTGTATTTTGTAACAATACCACTTCATTTTGTCTACCAATAATTGCAATCATTTTGTGAAATACAAATGTAGGCAAAGACATGTAGCCAAGGAGTGTGCATGATCTGAATAAAATTATGCCTCTCTTGGTCACATGTAGCCAAGGACCTTGCATCTTTTCTGGACAACAGTTGAACCGAACTTCTCATCCTGTTCTCAAAGTTTCTCATAAAATATCAGGCTCACAAGTATATAATCTTCAGATTCTGTTGTACACACAAAATCAGCGAGCTCATTATTGGAATCATTTTTTCCTTCTGTGTGCATGTTGTTTGGGGATGGTCTGTATTACTTTTTGTGTCCCTGTTCTGAGGAAAGGGCGTGCACCGCACGTACACTTATTCTTCTGCGCTTTTGGTCAAGGGCCTCTATTCAAGCCTGTATAGGGCACAAGCTATGTGTTCATCACTCCACATCACTCGCTACAGGGACATGACATTACTTGCTCTAACGCCAACAGTTTTCCAGTTGCATGCTTCTGTAAGGTCAACAAGGACATGCTTGTACTGAAATAACCGCAACGAACACTTCAGGAGTTCCTGTGCATCTTTTGTAGTACCACTGTCTCTGCTGGGGGGGTGTTGTCAAATTTATATATAGAGACTCAAAATGCAATAGTTTGAAAGCTTCACAACAGATTAGCCACCAACAACTCCAAGCAAATCATCGTGCTCTGGTGCACTCCCCTCTTCATCGACCTCGACAAAAGAAGCTGAATCAGGTTCACATCCAGAGAGTTTCATTTCACCAATCAAGTCATTCAGCATCTCATATAGCTCACCCGATCTCGGATGGGCCTTATCTCCTACAAGGAAACCATGCATCTCGCTTTGCACCTCAATCCAGCTACAACCAGGCTCCTTCTTCAGACGCCCCTGCTTCAGCAGCCTTCTTGTCCTAGAAACATCAGCCCATTTCCCTGATTCCGCATATACATTTGAGAGAAGGATATAAACTGAAGAATCATCAGGATCCAATAGTAGAACATTGCTGGCAGCAAGTTCAGCAATCTCAACATCCTGACGGATCTTGCAAATGCTGAGGAGAGTCTTCCATATGACTGCATCAGCTTGAAAAGGCATGCTGTTGATAAACTTCACAGCTTCTCGTGGGCCCTTTGAGCGTCCTAGTATATCCACCATGCAAGCAAAGTGCTCCAGCTGTGGTTCCAATTTGTAGTGGGTAGTCATCAAATGAAAGTAGCGGCAGCCATCATCGAACAGTCCAACATGGCTGCATGCCCGAAGAACTGCAACAAAAGTGGCATGGTTTGGCACTACATTCTCTTTTTGCATCCTCTCAAACATCCTGAGTGCTTCTACTCCTAGCCCATGGAGCGCATATCCACATATCATAGCGTTCCATGATACAAAATCCCGTTTCTCTGCCTTCTCAAACACTAGCAGTGAATCTGGCATATCCCCGCATTTGGCATACATATCTACAAGAGTGCTGGATATATATTCATCATCCAGCATTTCTTGCTTGATAATCTGACCATGGATTTGTTTACCAAGCTCAATGGTGGCAAGGTTCGCACAAGTATCAAGAACAGTGGCAAACGTGAAATGATCTGGCTTTAGACCCATATCTAGCATCTCGGAGAAGAACTTCTGGGCTTCTTCACTCTCTTTATTGAGTGAAAACCCAGATAAAATGGCATTCCATGAAACAACTTGTTGCCCGCCAATTCTATCATGAAGTTTTTGAGCCTCATCAATTATGCCACATTTGCAGTACATGTCAACAACAGTGCTTGCTACAAAAGCATCTGAACCAAGTCCTGACTTGATAACTTTATCATGCACCATCAATCCATACTCCAAAGACCGCAAAGCTGCACAAGCTTTAAGAACACTACCATAAGTGAAATCATCTGGTTTCATACCAAAGCGCAGCATCTCATTAAAATGAAGTATAGTATCATCGTAATGCCCATTTTGCTCAAGAGCCGCAATAATTGCATTCCAAGAGACTGAATCTTTTTGCTTCATACCTTGGAAGATAAGGTATGCTTCCATCAATGCTTTGCACTTCCCATACAGATCCAGAACTGCATTGTTGACACAGATGTCCACATCAAAACCTGATTTAATTGCTAAACAGTGAACTTGCTGCCCTTGGAAGTAACCCTTAGTCTCAGCACAAGCACTGAAAACCCCTGATAAGCTGACTACATCAAAACGAATGCTAGACCTAATCATAAACTGAAAGAGTCCCATGGCCTCAACTCCTAGCCCTGCTCGTACAAGCCCAACCATCATGGCATTGCATGTCTCCACCGTATGGTTGGGCAACCCAAAGAATGCTCTTCTAGCATCGGTCAAGCTATTAGCCTTAGCATACACGTCCACAATGGCTGTCCCAACAACTCGGTCAGAACTAAATTTGTTCTTTATGGCGTGCGCATGCAACTGTCTACCAGTATTCAGGCATGACATTGCTGCGCATGATCTGAAGGCACTGGCATAAGACGGTTGGCTCACCCCAAGCCCCAACCTCTGCATCTCAATGAACAGTTCTAGTCCACGCACATACTGCTCATTTTGAACACATCCTGCAATAGCTGCACCCCACGATACCCAGTTCCTCTCAGGCATACCATAGAAGAAGCAAAGTGCATCATCCAAACTCCTGCATTTGCCATACATGTCCACCAAAGCACTCCCAGTCCGGACATCGATCTCTAACCCTGTCTTTACTGCCAATGCATGGACTTGAACGCCAAGTGACAGCTCTTCCAAAGCGCTGCACGACTTGAGCAGAACAGCAAACGTCGTCCGGTCAGGGGAAACACCTCGGCGAGCCATCTCCACGAATAGATCAACAGACTCCTGAAACATGCCGCGCTGGCAGTAACCGGAGACGAGCGCGTTCCACGACACCACGTCAGGGTCCGGCATCCCGTCGAAGAGCGCGACCGCGGTGGAGATGTCCCCCGCGTGCGAGTACGCGGTGAGCATGGTGTTCCAGGAGACGGTGTCCCGGCGGGGCATCGCGTCGAACACCCTCCGTGCGCACGCGGCGCCCGCGCAGCGCGCGTACATCTGGAGGAGGCAGTTGGAGACGAAGGCAGTGGGGACGAACCCGGACACGACCATCCGCGCGTGAGCGGCGCGGCCGGCGGCGAGCGCCTCCCGTCCTGCCTGGGCGCAGCTCTGGAAGACGCGGGAGAACGTGACTTTGGCGGGAGCCACAGGAGGCGGCTGCTGCTGCTCTGCTGGCATCCGGGCATGCTCGGCGAGAGCGCGACGCGGGGGGTGGAGGCCATGCGGTGGCGGCGGCGTAGGGCGAGGCGAGCGGTGGAGGAGCGGCCACCGCCACTGCCGCTGCCGCGCTGCGCATTTGCCCATTTGCGCGGCGGAGGCGGTGGCCGCCGACGAGGCGACGATTCGACGGGGAATTTGGTGGTCAAACTACATGGGCTAATTGGGCTCTCATACGCGTGCTTAGGAATAAGTTCATCTCAGGTCCCTTAACTTATCAACGAATCCGATTTTCGTCCTTCAACCGCAAAACCAGATACAACGAGTCCCTCAACTATCAAAACCGGTGCAAATTAGATCCCTCGGCGGTTTCGATGGTGGTTTTGGCTGACGTGGCGCCTACGTGGCTAATTTTGACTTGGTCTTGATCTGACGTGGCAATGACGTGGCGCTTACGTGGCAATTCAATCCAGAAAATAATAACCCCGTGGGACCCATATGTCAGTTTCACACACAATAATAGTAATAATAATGGTGGGACCCACGTGGGCCCCACATGTCAGTCTAACTCACCCCCTCCTCTTCTGCTTCCTCTCTCTCCTTCTCCCCTCTCTTCATCTCTCTCTTGCCCTGGGTCATTCTGAGGTGGTGTTTGGATCCATGGACTTAACTTTAGTCCCTGTATTTAGACACTAATTTAGAGTATTAAATATAGACTACTTACAAAACTAATCATATAAATGAAAGCTAATTCGCGAGATAATTTTTTAAGCCTAATTGTTTACTGTAGCATCACATAGGCTAATCATGGATTAATTAGACTTAATAGATTCGACTCGCGAATTAGTCCAAGATTATGGATGGGTTTTATTAATAGTCTACGTTTAATATTTATAATTAGTGTCCAAACATCCGATGTGATAGGGACTTAAAACTAGTCCCATCTAAACATGATCTGATTCTCCTCTTCCCCATCTTCTCTGTCTTCATCTCTCTTCCCTCTCCTCTCTCTCTCTTCTCTCTAGTTGACAGGCGGCGGGGAGAGGGCGGTGGCCGGCGAGGAGAAGGGGCGCGACGCGGCGGCCGGCGGGAGGGAAACTAGCGGGGAGAAGGGAACCAGCCCGGCGGCAGAGGCGGCGCCGCCGCGGCCGTGGCTGCGGACGACGTCGACGCCGACCTCTGCATCCTCGGCGGCGGGATGAACATGTCTCGCCGACCGGCCGACACACGCGCGCATCCTCGGAGGCGGCCGTCCGCGTGGGCGGGTGAGGGGGCCACCTCGCCGGCGGGAGAGGGGAAAGGCGGCCGGCCGCGAAGACGACCCCAGCGACGATTACGACCGTGCAGCGCGCAGCGGAGGCCGATCCCGTGAACAGGAAGCTCTTCATCCACGGCCTCGGCTAGGGCGCCAGAGCCGACGACCTCCACTCCGCGTTCTCCCGCTTCGACTTCTTCCTCTTCCGCTCCTCTCTTCCATCGGCTCGCGCTCGGCAAATCCCGCACGTCGTCGTCGTCCTCCTCCTCCTTAGTCCAGCCCTCGTCGTCCATTCTCCGGCTCTTCTCCCAACGACGTCGCGGTGGAGGAGGGCACGGTGCTGTGCATGCCACCGAGGATGCTGCACGGCACGTCCATAGAGTTGCTTAGTTTGCGTTCTGTTTGGTCTTAATTTTGTTTATGTGCCTAATCATACAAAGGTAGAAGCAATAGCAACTAGTACTAGCTGACTGGAGTATATTTTGCTTCGTCATCATCATTTGCTTGTGGTACGACAGGATTGATGAATGAATGAATGATCATTGTTTTGGGCAAGAAAACACCGTTCCGGCCGGACTGACGAGGAACCCATCGATCCGCTCGCCGTGGCCCATGGAAACCCAACAGGAGATGGCGGCGCTACCTTCCGCCGACGGCGACTAACAACGGTGGGTGATGCTCGAGCACATTGACAAACTCGAGGTCGACAATGAGGACTCCAACTACAACTCCTGCTCCGCCGCTGCCGACGACACCGCCAATACCATGAGTCCATGACGACCTTGCTCACCTCCGACGGCCACATCGTCAGCGTATACTTCCACCTCGAAGCGCCCCCGGCGACGTCACGCCTATGCCCCCGGCGCGCTGCTCCCTCCTCTCCTGCCGGTGGGAAGGAGCTAGGCGAGCTCCCTGGCCTACCGGCGAGCGCACACAAGAGAGAGATGGCCGGCGGCCACTCTTCTCCATTTCCGCCGCCATCGTCGACTCATCGACGCCGGCCGCAAGAGAGAGATGAAGAGAGGGGAGAAGGAGAGAGAGGAAGCAGAAGAGGAGGGGGTGAGTTAGACTGACATGGCGGGCCCGCGTTGGTCCCACCATTATTGTTATTTTTTTGTGAAACTGACATGTGGGTCCGACGGGGTTTATTATTTTCCCCGATCGAATTGCTACGTAAGCGCTACATCAGTGCCACGTCAGATCGAGATCAAGTCAAAATTAGCCACGTAGGCGCCACGTCAGCCAAAACCACCATCGAAACCGCCATGGGACCTAATCTGCACCGGTTTTGATAGTTGAGGGACCCGTTGTATCTGGTTTTGCAGTTAAAGGACGAAAATCGGATTCGTTGACAAGTTAAGGGACCTTGGATGAACTTATTCCGCGTGCTTATACCGCTTCGTTTCTTGAGGCCTCGAATGGATGGGCCTCAATCTCGGCCCACCCACATATTTGGTCCTAAAGTAGTAAAGTGACCATTCAAAAGAAATTTTCTGAAAGTGATATGCAGATGTTTTCTTTGGGGAAAAAATATGTTCTTTGACCTCCTTAGTTGAATGCAGCATTTTTTTTAATACTTCATAAGATCCATCACCAAATTTGTGTCAGGTGAGACATTGTTAAGTCCAATTGGAATATAACTAAGACTTTTCACTGACAGATCATGCATGTGATTTTCTCCCATGAGCTTGAGTATCTGACCAAACACTCCTACGGCTTAATTAGTCTCCAACATGCTAGCATCACCAGTACTAATTAATTGCTAATGCTCCATGGCCGGCTAAGTACAAATACCAATCACACTTTCTTCCAAAGGAAAAGTACAAGACTTGATCTGAAAACAATATTTGTCTGCTCCAGGAAGACACCTACACGGCTACACGACTACACCTACTGAAGAAGAACAGGAGCGAGAAAAATCACCAATGGCTCATGCAAGAAGCACAGGATCTCTGCCGGTGGCAAATGTTCAGGCACTCGCAGAGACCTGCAACGATCCAGATCAGCAGATACCTGAGAGGTACATCAGAGCAGACGCCAACGCCGACGAGGTCATCAGCGGCGACGACTGCACGGCCGCAATTCCTACCGTCGATCTCAGCAAGTTGCTCGATCCACTGTCGTCAGACGAGGAGACTGCAAAGCTTGGATCTGCCTGTCAGCAATGGGGATTCTTTCAGGTATGCAGATTTCTTGGCAGACAGACTGAATTTGATCAGACAAGTTTTGAAACGTACGTACGTAGTGAGAGATAGCAAAAGCGTTGACTCACGATATGGATGAACATGAACATGAACTGGTGAACTGCATGCAGCTGATCAACCATGGCGTGTCAGAGGATGTGATCCGCGACGCGAGGAAAGACATAGCCGAGTTCTTCAGGCTGCCACTGGAGACCAAGAAGGCGTACTCGCAGCTGCCCAGTGGCATCGAGGGATATGGCCAGGCGTTCGTGGTGTCGCACGAGCAGAAGCTGGACTGGGCTGACATGTTCTACCTCGTTCTCCGCCCCGGCGAGTCCAGGAACATGGCCCTCTGGCCTGCTCATCCTCCATCCTTCAGGTGATCGATCGATCAAGATCAAAGTCAAACTGCTTATGATAATCATCAAATTAATCTTCTGCGGTTTTGATTGCGTGTTGTTGAAAAAGAGAGAGTAATCTTGGTTCTTGGCGATCACTTGCCTGTGATCAGGAATTCGATAGATCGGTACTCGTCGGAGACGGCGAGGGTGGCGAGATGCCTGTTGGAGTTCATGGCGAAGGACATGGGCGTGAGGCCGGGGTCGCTGCTGGAGAGGTTCCAGGACCAGCCGCAGGGCATCAGGATGAACTACTACCCGCCGTGCCGGGAGGCCGGCAAGGTGGTCGGCCTGTCGCCGCACACGGACGCCGCCGGCCTGACGCTGCTCCTGCAGGTGAACGACGTGCCGGGCCTGCAGATCAGGAGCCCCGGCGGCAGGTGGCTCGCCGTCGGCGCCCCTCCGGACGACGGCGCGTTCGTCGTCAACGTCGGCGACATACTCGAGGTTACCGACTGACCAACAATGGCGGCGAGGCAAACATAGCCATCGCCGAGGATGATTTCTTGGCTTCATGTTTGTTTTGCTGCTACGTGCGTCTGCATGCAGATCATCTTCTTATCCGGGGTCATCTGCATTCCTTAGCCGGGGTTGCTGTTTCTGGGGATTTCTTAGGAGTGTAGCGTGGCTCTACGCCTTCCCGCTATTAGAAGTTGTGTTTAGCCTCTGTAGTTCTTCCTAAGATTTAGTTTCTTGTTTTATTTTTCTTTCTTTGGCATAAGCCGGTTTAGTTGATTGTTTTTTAAAAAAAAATCAAGGGCAAGGGTTCCTATTTCTATTACTAGAAATGAGCAAAGTTACAGAGTTTAAATAGTCTAGCTGATTGTATTGTGTAACAAAAATTTATTTTCTTTTAATATATTGAGATGTAATTTTTTTATGCGTTTCGCGAAAAATGCATGCAGATCATGAGCAACGGCAAGTACCGGAGCGTGGAGCACAGGGCGGTGGTGCGGCCGGACAGGGAGCGCGTGTCGGCGGCAGTGTTCCACCGGCCGTGCCAGGACGCGGTGGTCGGGCCTCTGCCGGAGCTGGTCGGGGAAGGCGGCGGCGATAACGCGCGGTACACGTCGATGGGCTACCTGGATTTCATGAAGCGTTACTACTCGGCAAAGCTCGACGGAAGGAATCACCTCGACGGCTTGAGGATTAAACTGTCATCTTCGAAGGGTTAGAATTCATTCATGTTACAACTGTTGTAAACTTGTAATTGGAACCGGATTTGATCAAACAATTTGAAATACTTTCAGCACTAGCAAATGTGTCCGTGCGTTACAATGGGTTGTACGAACATACCTTGTCTTTTTTAGACTGGTCACCGGGGTGAGCTTACCTTAGCTTGTACATCTTCAAAGAATCATTATAAACACAAGGAATAAAAAGCCTAGGCTGTTCAACATAGCATAAATAGAATATACCCTAAGCAAAAATTGCACCAAAAAAAACAATGCACAGGCTCGGTAATTTCTCTACACCTCAAATTTTCTTACGGTGACCTAAGTAGTTACAATGACCTAGTGATCTGAGTAGTACTCCAAGGTCCTGAGTTTAAATCTCCATATGAGTGAATTTCATATTGGGTTGTTTGCGGGGCTAAGTTCCCTATTTCAATAAATATATATATATATATATATATATATATATATATATATATATATATATAAAATGTAAAGGCCGGGTAAAATATACCCTTCTCTAAAAAAAAATTTCTTACGGTCATCGAGTGTGTTCCATTTCATAGACATGTGTATTAGCAACATAATCATGTCTCAATCCACATTGATGCTTCCTCGCGCTCTTCATTTAATCCAACTATTCACCGACCCCTCCCACTGACCTGACTGGCGCTCAGCATGTCCATTGTCCAAAGAGCAGGCAAGACAAAGAAAGCCGGCGGCATGTACTAATTACACCTACAATTGGTAGAGTGGTAGTAGTATACTACTCATTCCATTTCACAATATAAAGACTTTCTATAAATTTAAGGGCCTATTTGGTAAGTTGGGTGGAGCTCTCTCACAAAATGTACTGGAGTTGTGGAGCTGGATTTAGGCAGCTCCACGACTCCACTTTAGACTCAACTCCTAGAGTTATATTTAGGAGTTAGAGCTGTACCAAACGGGCCCTAAACATATTAATTTTTTTTATAAAGAGCTTCCTCTGCAATTATCCTCCTTCCGAAGACAGCGAAGAGGGGCATAAATGCAAAATGTCCACAGCTTCCTCTGGGCTTCTCCCATTCCCAGGCCTCCACAGGCGGCCCAATCCACTATCCATGGCCCATGGAACAGCTCAAACCTACCACAACCCAGCTGTGTCTCCCCGTGCCCCTCTGCCGGCGGCTACCGGCGGCGGCGCACCAGCAGGTCCAGCACCTGACGGCCTCACCAACTGCGCCGTGCCGGAGGTGGCTCCACGGCGAGCCCCATCGACGGCTGCTCGTACCCCTCAGTCCGTGCGCGTCGGGGCCTTGGAGGTGTGATTCTGCTCCCGCTGCTCTACTTCTTCGCTTTCTCTGGCACATTATGAAATTACCCGTTTCTGATTTAGGAAAACTAGGAATAATGCGCAGGGTTGATCATTAGTGAAGCTATAATACGTTTTGTACGGTTGCAGCGCTAAATCCATAATTGCCCCTTAGCTTCTCAGAGGGGAAAAAACTTGCAGGAGTATCCTTTTTTTAATCTTGTGGATAGTAGTATATCTTGATTTTACTATGAGCTGCTTGGGTTTGTTTGTTTGTAAAGTGGTGTTCCTGGTGTGCTCTGTAACAAAGGCAACGTGTTAGATCCAGTTTGGCACTGTTAATCGGTGGTACTACAAGCTAAGGCTGAAGGCCTGAACACCTTTTGCAAGTGTGCCCCTTTTTGCAGCAAAAATGGTTGTTGTCCATTGTCCTTGTACCTTTAACCAGTCCTTTAATCTAAATAATTTTGGTCGGCGTTACTTTATTGCTCCGGAAAAAATATAAGTACAATAATTAAGTTCATCTTTGGTTTCAGGTTGATACCGTTATTTCTGGCAAACCGAGGATTTGTGATATGGACATGCTTTGCACAAGTCAGATTGATGAGATTGCCAATTGTTTAACACGTGTGAGTATTATATGTAATTTTGTACTTAATTTATGGGACTTAATTTGATCTAGAATGTGCAGACAGTCTCTTGAACCATGGATCTGATCTCCCGCTCTCGTGGCTCAGCAAAAATATGAACATATACTTGTGGGCACATCATTGTGGAGGATAGTGCGGACTGCTGAGGATATTGTTATCATTGATTTCACTAAGGAGTGTGGAAGTCTGGGATCTGGCTATCAGAGCCAGGAATTCTTTCAGGCATGTAAAAAAGTAAGCTCTTGTCACTATAAATTCCTTTTTTGTTCGGATCATGCTTAAAGATTTCTCTGTGTGTGTGTAAAACAACAGCAGGTTTGCAATATTCATTGCTAGTGCACGTGCGCGGTGGGTGGGGGGGGGGGATGCTTTGTGACCACCCATTGTGGGGAAATTTTTTTTCCAAGGCATCTTGTAGTCTTGCAAGGAGCTATCAAGATATTTCCGTGCACCATTTCTGTAAGACTTTGGAGAAAGGATGGATGAAAATTGCAAAAGAAGAGCACATAGTTATTTTTCAAACTTTGTGAAAGGAAAGTTTTGTGATGAACTGATGACCACATGTGCAGTGCTACCTCCATATATATAGAATCCATGAAGTAATCATCATCAGCACAGTGGGAAGAGCAAGCAAGAGAAAACCAGATTAACCATGTCTCTACAGGTGCCAAATGTGCAGGAACTCGCACTGACTTGCAACCGACCTGACCAGCAGATACCTGACAGGTACATCAGGCCGGAGGCTGGCACCGAAGAGGTCATCTGCGGCCAAGGCATCAACACGGCAATCCCGGTCATCGATCTCGCCAAGCTGCTCAACCCGCAGTCATCCCAAGAGGAGTGTGCCAAGCTGCGATCTGCATGTCAGCACTGGGGTTTCTTCCAGGTACGTCAAGATTATGTAATCAAGCTTTTACTTTGATGATTCACAAGGTGATACAACTATTATTAAACTGAATGATCAATAAACCATGTGGGAGAGAATTAAATAGTGTTTTTTTTTCAAATTTGGACAAGGTGACACTGATTTAAGTAGGATAAACTGTAATTGATCTCACAAATTAAACTGCAGCTCGTCAACCATGGGGTGCCTGACGATGTGATCAGCGACGTGAGGAGAGACTTAACTGAGTTCTTCAAGCTACCACTTGAAGCCAAGGAGGCGTACGCTAAACCACCAGACAAGTACGAAGGCTATGGCCAGCACTTCGTCGTTTCAGAGAAGCAGAAGCTGGACTGGGGAGACCTGCTACACCTCCGGCTTCGCCCAACCGAGTCCAGGGATTTGAGGTTCTGGCCTGCCCATCCTTCATCTTTCAGGTCTGCCTCACAAACAAAACCACAACTAATCTTTGCATTGATCATGACTATGGGAAATAAGTAGTTTTGAGAAATTTCAACCAAGAAATGAACAATTTTTTTTATTTCCAAGGTTTAGTTTTTCAGTCTGAACGTTCATGGCTTCTCTTGTTCCAATGAGCCATTTTGCTGCATATCACAACACAAATGTTTGACAGGAATTCCATGGAGAGGTACTCCTTGGAGACGGCAAAAGTAGCACGCTGCCTGTTGGAGTTCTTGGCCATGGACATGGGCGTTGATCCGGAGTCTCTCCTGGAGGTATTCAGAGGCCAGCCCCAGAACATGAGGGTGAATTACTACCCGCCGTGCAGGCAAACCGGCAAGGTGCTCGGCCTGTCACCGCACTGCGACGCGACCAGCCTGACGCTGCTGCTCCATGTGAACGACGTGCAGGGCCTCCAGATCAGGAAGGACGGCAAGTGGCTCACCGTCGAAGCCCTCGACGGTGCATTCGTCGTCAACGTCGGCGACATGCTTGAGGTAAATATTGACCAGGCTTTCACCTGATGCGTCGATCTGAAACCGGAACAGTTTCCTTTGCTGATCGATGTTGAATTGCTGGTGCACACCAGTACAGAGTTTCTAGCTTAATCATCTAACAACATGGCTGGTGCTTGCAGATTCTGAGCAATGGGAGGTACAGGAGCGTTGAGCACAGGGCCGTGGTGCACCCGGAGAAGGAGCGCATCTCGGCGGCGGTGTTCCACCAGGCGTGCCGGGACGCGACGGTCGGGCCTCTGCCGGAGCTCGTGACGAAGGACGGTGGCAGGCCGGTGTACAAGTCGATGGCCTACGAGGATTTCATGAAGCGCTTCTTCTCGGCCAAACTTGACGGAAGGGCTAACGTCGAGGGCATGAAGATTTAGTGGTCAAGAACATGGATCTTCTGTACCAAGAAATAATCAGCACTTGATTTTTTCTCTTCTATGTACCAGTTGCTGATGTGCCAATGGCCAGTACTATTTTGGCCGGAATACGAAGTTATCACGGACGTCTCGCTGTTAATATCATCTATCAGTGAAAAAATAGCCGTCGATGTGAGCACGTGTATCAAGTACAGGACTTGAACTAGTTTAGATCGGTTGTCCGAGGTCAGAACGTGTTTGGGTAGTATTTTAAGCTTATGATTCATGGAATTGCTAAATAACTTTAACCCGTTTTTTCTCCACAGAAGTTTCAAATTTGTGATCTTTTGGTTGCCTCGAGATTCGTGAGAGGGGAGGAAAAAAAATTTGCACAACCATAAGCTAGCGGGAGTTCGAATTTTGCACGACTATGCGTTAGTGGGAGTCGAACACCCGATCTCAGATTTAAGAGCTTCTAGAGCTAGTCAATCCAATATGAACATGTTTTTCAGAATTCTATACGAGTTACACATATAAATCATATTGTGATTATAGAGTAGTTATAATATTATTATACTAGTACACTTTAATAATTTCCCATGATCCCAACTCAGGCCTTTTAGAAGCAAACCATTGGAGTCCGTAAATCAAGCATAGGTGTCAATCTTCAGTTCATGGTAGCCCGTTGACGTGACGACGATCAAATCCGGCGAGAGTCCGACAGATAACGAGAATAACAGCCGACCATGTTCCCGCGTCGCCGCGGAGATGCTGCGTGTCTCCTGCTTCTGGCGATAGCTTGCATCCTCTCATGCGTCGCCGTCGCTGGCGCACGGCCAATGCCGCCGCCGCCTACGCTGCGCCATCACGGCGGCGTGGTCAGCCGGTACGCGTTCTGGACGGGCAAGCCGCGGTGGACGCGACACGGACGACCAATGGTGCTGACGTACGCCGTGTCCCACACCGACGCCGTCGGCTACCTCCCGGGCGACGCCGTGCTGGCCGTGTTCCGGAGTGCGTTCGCGCGGTGGGCGGAGGTGATCCCGGTGAGCTTCGCGGAGATCACGACGGAGGACGACGCGGCGGCGGCGGAGGCGGACATCAGGGTGGGGTTCTACGGCGCCGGCGAGCACGGCGACGGGCACCCGTTCGACGGCCCGCTGAACGTGTACGCCCACGCCACCGGGCCGGAGGACGGGCGCATCGACTTCGACGCGGCGGAGCGGTGGGCGGTGGACCTGGCCGCCGACGCGTCGCCGGCGGCCGTCGACCTGGAGACGGTGGCGACGCACGAGATCGGCCACGCCCTCGGCCTCGACCACTCGACGTCGGAGAGCTCGGTGATGTACCCGTACGTCGGCACGAGGGAAAGGAAGGTGCGGCTCACTGTGGACGACGTGGAAGGCATCCAGGAGTTGTACGGGGTCAACCCAAGCTTCAGCTTCCTAGACTACTTCACGCCGGACCATGACATCCCAAGGAGTCGTTTTTGGCGACTTGGTATAGCCTGCATCTTACTTTTGCCGCTCTAGCTAGCTAGCTAGTCATTGATCTGCAGTATGGTGAGAGCATGCTCCAATCTATGCTGGAGACCTTGTATTTAGGGGTTGCACCGTTGCACAAACTCTGATTAATCACATTATGAAAAGAAGCAATTATCTTTTCTAGAAAAAAAAAATCTATTGCATGTTAACTAGTAGTAGTACTAGAAGAAGCTCTTATATTGGCAGGGAAAAAATTGATATGCTATTGCCACAACGTGTTTATCCGTGTCACAGAATACTAAACAAGTTTAAACTATTATGTTATCTAATTCTGTGGTCTCTTCAAAATTAGGAAATTAAGTCTTTTTACTTGTGCCCCTCTAGTTAGGGAAATTAGTTCGCGAAAAGAAATTTTTTGGTGTCACATCAGATGTTTCACCGGATGTCGGAAAGAGTTTTTGGACACGAATGAAAAAACTAATTTCATAACTTACCTAGAAACTGTGAGACGAATCTTTTGAGCTTAATTAATCCGTCATTAGCACATGTGGGTTACTGTAGCACATATAGCTAATCATAGACTAATTAGGCTCAAAAGGTTCGTCTCGTGATTTTCCTTTAACTATGCAATTAGGTTTTTAATCTATATTTAATGCTCCATGTATGTGTTCAAAGGTTCGATGTAATGTTTTTGGAAAAAAATTTGGGGAACTAAACCAGGCCTTACTTGTGCCCCCTCTAAGTTAGGGAAATTAAGTCTTTTTACTCTTAAGGATGGTTAATTGCCTCGTTAGTCTTTTGTTGCAGGCAGTTGTGAAAAACGTTTAGCACTAGATCAATATTGATTATGACTCCTCATATATGTAATTTCAAACTACTAGTTCCAATTGCCAATACTATTCCGATAAAACATGGAACACGTGTGTAATTCTGGTGTTTGCTCAGAACATACAAGTCAGAGTAGTATTATGAGTTACGATTTGTGTAAGACATTGGCGTTCATAATACTACTCGGAACGTGAATTTTGCTCGGAAAAACGTCCAAACATTGGCGTTCGGTGTTGTCATATAGCAAAATCAATCGTACCCAATTACGTAACGGACGATCAAGTGAAGGCACATCAGTACTGCATGCGCTGCACCTCGCCGCCGGCGGCACGTACGTACGCGCGATGATGTCTCTGTGTAGAAGCGGAGATGTGGCGCGTCTCACCGCCACCCAGCCGGCACTGGCGCAGACGACGATGACGACGACGCTGCAACCGCGGCCCGAAGACAACAACAACGACAGCGGCGCCGGCCCGTTCACGTTCTTTCCGGGCAAGCCGCGGTGGACGCGGCCGGACAGGGTACTGACATACGCCGTGTCGCCGACGGCCACCGCCGACCACCTCTCGCCGAGCGCCGTGCGAGCCGCGCTCCGGAGCGCGTTCGCGCGGTGGGCGGACGTGATCCCGATGAGATTCCAGGAGGCGGAGCGCTACGACGCGGCGGACATCAAGGTCGGCTTCTACCTCTACACCGACGGCCGGTGCGACGGGTGCGCCTGCATCGACAGCGACGACGACGACGACGACGGGGACGACTGTGAAGGAGTGCTCGCTCACTCCTCCATGCCGGAGAAGAGCGGGCAGATCCACCTCCACGCGGCGCACAGGTGGACGGTGAACCTGGCCGCGGACACGGCGCCGCTCGCCGTCGACCTGGAGTCGGTGGCGGCGCACGAGATCGGCCACGTGCTCGGCCTCGACCACTCGTCGTCGAGGAGCTCGATGATGTACCCGTTCATCAGCTGCAGGGAGAGGAAGGTGCGCCTCACCACCGACGACGTCCACGGCATCCAGGAGCTCTACGGGGCAAACCCACATTTCAGCTTCGGTGCCTACTTCAAGCAGGACATCTTGTCGCGCATCCAACAGATGAAGAAAGAGAAGAAGAAGAAAGCTCGCGGCAGCTCTTTTTGGCAACGTGGTCTAGCTCTCACTTGTGCCGTAATTGTTACCATGATCCCACTCCCACTTTCATTGAATAAACTTCTTTAGATATTGAATTAGCTTTGACTATTGGTACTTAATAACCATTCTTTTATTGAAAAAAGAATCAAATTATATACGAGGCGCATACAAATCGGACGCCCGATTTTTTTTCGGGCGCTGTTTCACCAAGTAGATCAAACATGTTTCACTAAATACATAGAAATATTTTAGTCTTTTAAAAAGCTGAAACATAACCATATGACCTCATGAAATATTTTGGTACAACGTATGAAACAACAGTTTTCCAAAAAAATCAAGTGTTGTTTCACCCTATATAAAAAAAATATTTCAGCAAATAGCGAAAGAGTGTTTCAATTCACTGCAACATTTGATCCATACATAGTGAAACATTATGAGTACACTAGGTGAAATATTTTTGGTGGAAAAAAAATGAAACGGATTCCCTTAATAGAGGGCTTCCATAATATATGGGTGATTTGTTGCAACGACGTGCGTGGTGGGGACACGTGGCGGGATCGGCACTGCACACATGGCAGGGGGCGCGCGTGGGAAGCACGGCGTGGGGGCGGCACATGGGCGGCGGGCGCGCGCAGCGTCCAATTTTTCTGGCGCGCGTTGAGCGCCCGATCCGATCCCGGCGTTTTCCGATTATATATTATCTTTTTTTTTACTAATTTTCGAGTGTAATTAGTTGAGGAGTAAATGTGGATGGGATAGCCGAGAGTGAAAATATTTCACAATGATGATGGATGAACTCATCCGGTAAAATTAGGTGGATAAAACCATCCAACTTTACAAATATTAATCATTAGCAAATTAATTAATGATGCTAGTCACCAACCCCTGTATTGCGGGTTCGGATCCCCTAGAGTTGGCTTCAACTCCATCCGGTGGATTTGGGCCAATCTCAGCCACAATTTATCACCTACGGTTGAGATTAAATCAATACAGCTCAACCTATCCTTAATTTGTTCCTTCCACTTTTGATCTTACCTTCATCAAACTTTTTTTATGTAAACCTTCGTCAAGCTTGTAAACAAGGACTCTATGATAGGTTATATCAGCGAGCTGTACAGCAGCATCAAGGAGCTCGACATGATGTACGTACATGTTGCTACTTGCTTGCGCTAGCGATGGCTTTGCTTGTAGTAAGCTGTCCAGTTGCCCTGAGCTCTGATTCGAGGCGGAGAGCTAGTTTCTGCACCATCGCAAGGCTGTCCATGTTCACCATCTACGATATCACTCTTCTCTACACTGAAAAACTCTTCTATGTTGGTCTATTAATTGCAGGAACAAGATTAATTACGTTTATTTTCTTGATTATGTTGGAAATAGAACAGTTGAAAAGAAAGATCCAAATATGCATCAATTAAGGGAGTCAATTAGGATCTTAACCGTAGAAATAAAACGATGGATGAGATTTGCCCAAATCCACTGGGTGGAGTTGATGCCAACTCTAGAGGATCTAAACCCCTGTATTGCACGGTATATAAAACATACATCAGTTAGTTTTTGAACCGTAAATGCTTAGTTTGAAAGAAGAATTCTACGTCAATTACAATTCACCAATAATTAAGTTCGAATTTTGAAATTGAATTATGATTCCACCGTCGTGCTGCCCTGCTAATATGGATCCGATGTTGTCACTTCAGTGCCCTGTCCTGTAGCAACAACATTGCTCGACAACTAAACCCTGACGGCGGCGAAGCAGGGAAACACGTGCGACAACTAGGGTTTCCACCACATTATTTAGCAGAGATTACTCCGTCCGTTTTAAAAAACAAAGCCTAAGTTTCCGTGTCCAACGTTTGACCGTCCGTTTTATATGAATTTTTTTTATAATTAGTATTTTCATCGTTGTTAGATGATAAAACCTGATTAATACTTTATGTGTGACTTATCTTTTTAATTTTTTTTATAATTTTTTCAAATAAGACGGACGGTTAAACTTTGGACACGGAAACTCAGGGTTTGTCTTTTTTTTTTTTGGACGAATGGAGTAAGTTTTAAGAAAAAAAAAAGACTAGTACTATTCTTTTACTAATGCTATTCGGAGGGAATACATGTACAGAGTTGAATTCCGATGTTTGCTTTTTTTATTCGGATTAGTTATTCAGAACGATTTCTGCTCACACTCGGCCTGTGTCATATCTATAAACAAAACACAGGAGTGACTAATTTATAGAATTAATCAATCGTAACTAGTTACGTGACAACGATCAATACGCTAGTATTGCAACTCACCGGCGGCACGTATACGTACACGATGTTTCTGCTGTGTGGCTGTGGCACCGGCTCCCAGCCGACGCGACTGCGGTCCCAAGACAACAACGGCGGCGGCGGCGCGGCGGCGTTCACGTTCCTGCGGGGCAGACCACGGTGGAATCGGCCGGACATGCGGCTGACGTACGCCGTGTCGCCGTTGGCCACCGCCGACCACCTCCCGCGGGACGCCGTGCGGGAGGCGTTCCGGAGCGCGCTCGCGCGGTGGGCGGAGGTGACGCCCCTGAGGTTCGCGGAGGCGGCGCGCTACGAGGAGGCGGACATCAGGGTGGGGTTGTACCTCCACGCCTCCGGCGCCGGCGGCGACGGGTGCGACGGGTGCGGCCACATCGACGACAAGAGCAGCCGCGACGGGGCGCTGCTCGCCCACTCCTTACCGGCGAAGGACGGGCGGATCCACATGCACGCGGCGCGGAGGTGGACGGTGGACCTGGACAGGGACACGGCGGCCGCCGCCGTCGACCTGGAGTCGGTGGCGACGCACGAGATCGGCCACGTCCTCGGGCTCGGCCACTCGTCGTCCAAGAGCTCAGTGATGTACCGGTACGTCCGTTACAGGGAGAGGAAGGTGGACCTCACCGAGGACGACGTCCATGGCGTCCAGGAGCTCTACGGTGCCAACCCACATTTCAGCTTCACCCACATCGATCAAAACAAGGTCGAAAAAGAGAAGGAAAAGGCTCGCGGCAGCTCTTTTTGGCGACGCGGTCTAGCCTCTTGCCTGTGCCCTGCTAGTTAGCTTGGTCCCACTTGCATTGAATAACTTCTTCATGAGATTGCCATAGCATTCTTTGATCAATTGTGAATAAACATTCTTTTTTCTTGATAGGGATCTAGTGTATATATGTGTGCTTTTAATAAGCATTTTTTCTCTTAATTGTTACATCTGTCGATAAATTTTCTTCTGTTTTTACCAAATGTAAATACAATATAGTTATAATGTAATTACATTATAACTTGTATGTAACTTTCATATAATTTTAAACCATTGGATTTACTTTCAGATTCGTGCAAGCGGAGAAGGAAAAAAATCACAACGCACGTGTGAGGGGATTTGGTTCCGCGACCTCCACTTCACAGAAATAACGTGTTACCATGGGATTTTGGAAGTTATATGTAAATTATATTGTAGTTATACATAAGTTACAATGTAGTTGCACTATAATTAAATTATATCTAAATTTTTGGGAGAAAATTTATCGGACAAATGTATAGATTGTTCTCTTTATTTAGTAACGAGTTGACGGTTAACTTTGACACTAATATTCAGTCATAATTCAAGATATATTGCCATATTCAGAGTCAGTAGATGAGGTGTTATAGGATGTGATTATATAGTTCTGTGTTCAGGCTACTATAAAGTCAAGTAGACATAGGCCAAGCCAAATCATCAATATCGACATATCGTATACATGAATCTTTGATTCGATGGCTTCGATTCAATCAGTAACGAAGCACATAAAAAATTAGGTGGGTCAGATCTGCTGTTGTCACGGCCGCACCCTGCCGGCCGGGGGATGTTGCGCCGCCCTGCCCAGTCCCTTTCTTCAGCTGTACTCTCCCTCCTCCATAGAATGTTCTTTCTCCTACTTGCATTATATTGCATCCCTCACATGCATGTTAAACCATACAGTAGGCTAGCAAACAAACACACACAGGAATATTTGTGATCTGGACACAATAACGTGCAGAGGGGTCACACTCTCAGAGCACAAAGCTCACTGCTCACCACAGCTAGCTTAGCTCCACACTGATCAACACTAATCAGTGTGTATATATGTGTGGGGCGCTAGCCGTCGAGGTCACGGTCGTGACGAGCAAACGATAGGCGGTGAACTGGTCATGGATGGCGTGACGACGCGACGGCCGACGGCGATAGTGTTCGTGTCGTGGTGTACACTGTCGAGCAGCTGGGGGCAACGAACGAAAAGGCCTTTTTGCTTCCTGGGTGTGTTTAGATCTAAACTTTGGATTCAAATTTTTATTTTTTTTCCATCACATTAACCTGTCATACACAAATAACTTTTCAGTCACATCGTACCAAATTCAACCTAAACTTTCAACTTTGGAAGAAACTAAACACAGCCCTGGTGTGGTCAACTGGTCTCATGTGGTTGAATGACACACGGACTCACAATCGTCAGTGTCCTTCGTCCTTCCGACGGACGACGACGGAAACACAAAAACGCACGACGCGGCGGCATGGTCGCAGCGCGGACGATGCGCGGGCAAGCGGGGACGACCCACCCTGCCGTATGGGCGCTCTGTCTCTGGATCCAATTATCAATTCTACGGATAAAATATGGAATACAAGTATAATTTTGGTGTTGGATTACAATACAGATTAGCTATTTGAAATAATTTGCCCCTAAACTTAAGCCTCTTTCTTAGTACCTATATAAACAAAACATCCAAGTTTAGGTAATATCAACGACAAATCGATTGCAACCAGTTAGTACGTGACAACCATCAAATCTAGGACGTTAGTACTGCACCTCGTCAGTGACACGTGCGTACGTACGTATGTACGCGATGTCCCAGCTGGCACCGACGACGACGACGACACCGCCGCTGCAACCGCGGCCCGAAGACAGCAACGACAACGACAACGGCGGCGCGGTGGCCACCAGCCTGTTCACGTTCTTGCCGGGAAAGCCACGGTGGACGCGGCCGTTCTTGACTTACGCCGTGTCACCGGCGACGGCGGTCACCGTCGGCAACCACGTCCCGCTGAACGCCGTGCGGGCGGTGTTCCGGCGCGCGTTCGCGCGGTGGGCGGGCGTGATCCCCGTGAGGTTCGTGGAGGCGTTGCGCGACGACGACACGGCGGACATCATGATCGAGTTCTACCTCCACACAGCCGACGGCAAGTGCGACGCGTGCGGCTGCGTCTGCAAGGGCGGCGGCGAGGAGGCGCTCGCCCACGCGCACCCGCCGCAGGACGGGCGGATACACCTGCACGCGGCGCGGAAGTGGGCGGTGACGAACGTGGCCGGCGCCGGCGGGGACGCGCCGCCGCTCGCCGTCGACCTGGAGTCGGTGGCGGTGCACACTCGTCGTCGGAGAGCTCGATGATGTACAGGCATTACAGGGGGAAGGTGAGCCTCACCGACGACGACGTCAAGGGCGTCCAGGAGCTGTACGGTGCCAAACCACCACGTGTCGGCTTGACAGCCGACTCCAAGCCCAAGCGCGTCGAAACTATAAGGGAAATTGAACAGCACATCCAGCAGAAAAAGGAAACAGCAAAGAAAAAACCCTTTTTTTGGCGACTCGTACGTCTACCACTCTACCCTCCATGTCTTGCCTGTGCCGTTAATAGTTAGCATGGTCTCACGCTTCACTTGCATTGAATAACTTATTCAGAGATTTGCCATAGCTTTGATTAATTTTTATTAGACATTGTTTCTTCTTGAAAGGGTAATAGTGTTGGTTACTTGAATAATAAGTCTTTAAAAAAGTTCGTCGTGTTGGGTTTCACCTAGATGTCTTCCATGGAGAATATTTTTTTTTGAGTGAATTGGCGAGCCGCCAATTAAATTGAATATAGAAGAAGAAAACTGTACAGTGTAAAGGGAAAGAAAAAAACTCAGGACCTTTGGCCCTAGTCAACTAAGGAACAAGCCAATTTCTCAGATGATGCGCGCCTGCTAAGGCCCATATCTTGGCCTCGTCCTTGATTTTTGTCAGAAGACCACTCGGTGGGAGCTCCTTATGCTGGAATGTTCTGCGATTTCTTTCATTCCAGATCTCCCAGGCGACTAGGAGCGTTAGAGAGCGTAGAGCCTTTTTGGGTGCCTCTTTTACACTTGTGGTTTGATCCCACCATTCTAACACCGACGAAACCTGCCGCCAATGGTTGGGGTGAATATTGTTGCACGCCGTTCATTCCGCTAGGGTCGCCCAGATTCTCTTTGTGTAGCGGCAGCCTGCGAGGAGGTGTAGAGCCGTCTCCTGGACCCGACGACATAAGGGACATATGGATCCATTTGGCCATCCCCGGGTAGATAGTCTATCAGAGGTCCAGACTCTATTCTGAATGACCAGCCAGGCGAAGGTTTTGCATTTGCGAGGAGCCCAGGGCTTCCAAATTAGGTTGTTGAAATTGTTGGCCGTTGTTCCAAGTAGTTGTGCATTATAGGCCGATGCTGCCATATATTGACCGTGGCTAGTGAGCTTCCAAGATATTTGGTCGTTCTCATGTTCTGTCAACTCTATTGTCTGGATGGCGGTCCAAACTGTGACAAGTTGGTCAATCAGCTCTGTTGTCCTGCCCACGTCCGCTGGTAATCCCAGATCGAGCAGCCATTGATCTGATTGCAAGGCATGTTGGAGGGTACTATTCTTTTTCTTGGAGACCGCGTAGACTAGTGGTGCCACATCTTTCATCCTTCTCCCCTGCCACCAGACTGACTCCCAAAAACTCACAGTCGCCCCATTTCCGATTGTTATGGATGTCGCTGCCGCAAAAAGGAGCTTATCGGTGTCATCGCACGGCGTACCAGAACCCACCCATGCTTTCTCCGGTGACTTCCATTCCTGCCAAAGCCATCGGAGGCGCAAAGCTCTTGCAAACTTCTCAAGGTTTAGGATTCCTAGACCTCCAAAACCAGTGGGTAGGCAGGTTCGGGTCCAGTTGATTTTGCATTTTCCACCCGTCAAGGCTTCTCCCCCCGCCCACAAAAACTTCCTTCTCTACTTGTCAAGAGCCTCAAGAGACTCTTTTGACGCTTTTAGCCCTGTCAGGAGGAAAACGGGTTGTGAAGTGAGCACCGACTTCACTAGGGTGGAACGCCCTACAAGCCCAATATGTCTTCCCCTCCACCCGGCTATGCGGTTCATCGATTTGTCGAAGAGAGGCTGCAGGTCTACTCTTCTTAGCCTTGCTGTGGTAAGAGGTAGTCCTAGATACTTCATCGGAAGATTTGCTCTGGTTACTGGTATGCCATCCAGGATGTCGTCAAGATCCAGGTTGTCACACCTGATTGGCGCCACATGGGACTTTTGCAGATTAGTGCATAACCCAGACACCTGCCCGAAGCAACGTAGAAGGTCGGTGAAAACTCGTACGTCCTCTTTTTGTGGGTTTATGAAGACTGCCGCATCGTCAGCGTACATGGATGTGCGGAAGCAAACAACCCTTCCTCTCAGTTTACTTATCGCCCCTAGATCAGTGGCCTTGTCCAAAAGGCGCTGGAGTGGGTCGATTGCTAGAATGAAGAGCAATGGAGATAAGGGGTCGCCTTGTCGTAAGCCTTTTCCGTGCCTTATTGCCTCTCCCGGTGTACCATTTAGGATGATCTTGGAAGTGGAAGTTGATAGAAGGCCCGCAATCCATTCCCGCCACCTTTGTGGAAATCCTCTATTTTGAAGGAGCGTGAGGAGGTAGTCCCATCTGACTGAGTCAAAAGCCTTGGAGATGTCAAGTTTGAAGAGGTGGATCGACCTTCTAGTCCTGTGATGTTTCCTGACCATGTTTCTGACGTACATGAAGTTGTCATGTATACTTCGTTCGCGAATGAAGGCACTTTGATTTGTCGGGATTAGCGAGTGCATCAGTGGTCACAACCTGATGGCTAAGACCTTGGAGAAGAGCTTGGCAAAGCCATGAATCAGGCTAATCGGCCTGTAGTCTCCGATTCCCTCCGTGCCGTCCTTTTTGGGGATGAGCACTACATTGGCGGAATTTAGGAGGTTAAAGTGTGTGTGCCTCATGTCGTGCAGAGCATTGAAGGCGGCCACTACGTCGCTTTTGATAATGTCCCAACAGTGCTTGAAGAATTTCCCTGTGAACCCATCAGGCCTTGGTGCTTTGTCGATAGGCATTTCGCTTAACGCTTTGTGGATCTCTGTCTCTGTGAAGGGGTCATCCAACCTAGAGAGGTCGACGGGGGTGAACCCTAGAGACTGCCAGTTGAGATCACACTCTCTTGGCTCAGGTCTTCCCATGACTTGCCGGAAGTGTTCTGCAATGGTGTGTTCCTTTTCTGTGTGTGTGACAGCCCAGCCGTTCTGCTTCCTTAAGCGGAAGATGTGATTTTTCCTTTTTCTTGCATTTATCCTACGATGGAAGTATTTTGTATTGGCGTCCCCTTCTTTAATATTAGTTAAGCGCGCAGCTTGCTTCTTCCATGCTCTTTCGATGACCGCAAATCCGAAGAGCCTTCTTTTTAGGCCCAGTCTCAACCTGTACTCTGCCTGCGTTAACTCCCGGCGCTCCTGAGCTACATCAATCCTCTGAATTATGTCGAGCGCCATGTGATACTTGATTTTTGCTTCTGAGCAGATGCCCTTTGCCCATCTCTTTAGGGACATTGCGGTTTGGCTCAATTTGTCTGCGAGGCGGTGGAAAGGCTCATGGTGCATGGTGCTCTGGTTCCATGTGTTTTGTACCTCAGCTTTGAAGCCAGCTAGCCTGGTCCAGAAGTTTTCGAATTTAAAGGTCCTTGGACGTCGCGGCCCCGCAGGGTTGGAGAGGAGCAGTGGGCAGTGATCAGATGTTCCTGTGGACAGGGCATGCAGGATGTGGTGTACAAAGGTAAGGTCCCATTCCTCATTACAGAAGAATCTGTCTAGCCTCACCAAGGTTGGTCGGCGTCTCTCATAGCCTCACCATGGAGAATATATATTCTAAGGATTGCTTTAGTTTTATGTTAAAATTTGCCCTACCAAATATTTCACAACTTAAAATCACAACTTAAAAAAAACTTACTAGTGTGGTGTCAACATTTTTCAAAGCCAATACAGTTGTTACAATCCAACTCTACTGAGCAGTGATAGTACAAACTATTTACTAAAATAGTACTTCATCCGTTTCACAATGTAAGTCATTCTAGTATTTTCCACATTCATATTAATGTTAATGAATCTAGTATCTAGATTCATATTTATGTTAATGAATCTAGTATATCAAAAAAAAATATGAATATGCGAAATGCTAGAATAATTTACATTATAAAACGGGGGGAGTAAAATGCAAAAGGCTACGCTGGTCGAGACCTGCCCCAAAGCTAAAAGCTTCGTATATGGGCCGTGACTGCAATAGCTGCCACTTTTGTGGGCTGGAGCCCCAGACGCCGATGGACGCAACTCCTCTTCTTTCCTCTGCGACCGTGACAGCACATGCGTCGATCGAAAAGCTACTCTCATCCTTCACCAGAAAATTCCTCCTGCAAAATATGCACATCAACGTTGGTGTACTTCCACGGCAACCAGACTTGGAAGGCTGCGATAGTGCAATCGCAAACTCTGATGCTGCAAAGCCTCCATCTCCAATTCTCCATGGCTCTTCCAGCTTGATGGACTGGTGGCCTCTGCCTGCCAAAGGCATCTTGTTCTTAAACCAAACCGTACTCATCAACAATACCTGCTCTCTCCCATGTCAGATTTTAACGAATCCTGCACCAACACACTGTACCAGACATCATCTCGTTGACAGAATAAACAAAGCAGAAGTCATCCATCTCCCCTCCTCACGAGCCAGAGCCAAGCCATGACGTAGAGACACTGCAAATTGCATTGTTCTTGCAAACTCCTGCAAGCTTACTGACTCTGCAACACATTGCGTGCTCACAATCAACACCTTCATGCGTAATTGCACAGACCAAAAAAACTCAAGTACTACAATTAGAAGATTATTATTCAAGGTGATGGAGATTATTAAGAAGGGAAGCAAGCAAGCAGACCAATCAAAATGACATGGAGAAACCGTTGGTACGGCTCTAGTGCGCGCGGGTCGCGATCGGATGGACGCCCGCGTGATATGGATGAAAGATATTGCGTCCGTGTCTCACCACCACCACCACCACCTCGCACTTGACGCGAAGAAATCGGCATCGACCAGACGATGACACGGCAGTGTTGCGACAACATACGATCCTGTCATGTTAGCCATATTGGATGGATGGGTGAAGCACCCTATCAGAAACAAGATATGTTATTCCTTTTTTTTTTCTGAAACGTTTATATCATATACTATCATCCATGTCAAACTCAACTTGGTTAATTATACTATACTAGAGAGCTACGCAACTTAGCAATCCAGAGTTAATTGATTCTAATTCGGTTTTGCAGAGTTTTCAGTAGTTTCAGTCCATAGGATGATGATGATTCCATGGAAAAATGATGTCTATGAGGGAAAAATACATACCGTACAACAGTAGTAGCTAGAAGAACGAAAAGAAAAATAAACCATGCGTTGGTGTTCAACGCGATGGCGCAACGCGAAGGTACCTTTCAGGCTAGGCTAGTGCAGCTTCTCTTTCTTGGTCTGTCCACAAACGTAAGCCTCCCAGGTCCAAGCAGAGAAACGGGTCCAATCGCTTTCTTGGTTTTGGCTTGGAAAGCACCATTTGACAAGGCCATCCATAATCCAATCCCCTCTTGTGCACAGCACCGTGATCAATTCGACAAATTGACCCCCAATTTTTTCTGAACACCAACACGCGTTGAACCTGATACTCTCCCTGCGATTCCTGCTATCTTCAGGTCAAGCAAACCCCTTACCGCCACACGGCAGCTTGTTGTTTTGCTGTTTTATGATCGGTTCCAATTAGCGCCTATCCTCTTTCTTTTTCGTGATGAGCCAATTAGGATTTTTATCCCCAAATCGAAACCAAGTTAAGTAGGAGTACATAGATTAGATTAGAGAGTGGAGTTAGGTATTTTCGCGTCACGACGATGACCGGCGACAGTTGGTCGTCGTTGAGGAGATTGAATTCTTAACCCGTGGATTACGTGAGGAAGACCGTCTCTCCTCCGCCGCGAGGAGGAGGAGGAAGACGACGAGGTCAGCCGGTGGCCAACCGGAGCTCCATCGGCTGACCCACTTCTCCCTATCCACAGCTTTTTCTGTCTCTCGTCTCGTACTCTCGTGTGCACATAAAATTCTTCGTCCACCACTGCCTCCCCCGCGAGCCCCCACGATAACGAGAATAACGGCCACACCGGCCGCCTCGCCCTCGCCACGCCACGCCGCGCGCGCTCTCATGTTCCTATGTCGCCGCGCGGCTGCCGCGTCGTGCCTGGTCGCCGCCGTGGCGATGGTGGTGGTGCTCGGGCTCCCCGTGGTGCACGGGCACGGGCACGGGCACGGCGGCGTGGCGTGGCACTCGTTCAAGCAGCTGCTCGACGCGGGGCGAGGGAGCCATGTCACGGGGCTCGCGGAGCTGAAGCGGTACCTGGCGAGGTTCGGGTACATGGCGAAGCCGGGGCGTGACACGACGGACGCCTTCGACGAGCACCTCGAGGTCGCCGTGAGGAGGTACCAGACGAGGCTCAGCCTGCCGGTCACCGGCCGGCTCGACAACGCCACGCTCGATCAGATCATGTCGCCGCGCTGCGGCGTCGGGGATGACGATGTGGAGCGCCCCGTGTCCGTCGCGCTCTCGCCGGGGGCGCAGGGCGGCGTGGTCAGCCGGTTCACGTTCTTCAAGGGCGAGCCGCGGTGGACGCGGTCGGACCCGCCGATCGTGCTGTCCTACGCCGTCTCGCCGACGGCCACCGTCGGCTACCTGCCGCCGGCCGCCGTGCGTGCCGTGTTCCAGCGCGCGTTCGCGCGGTGGGCGCGGACGATCCCCGTGGGCTTCGTCGAGACGGACGACTACGAGGCGGCCGACATCAAGGTGGGCTTCTACGCCGGCAACCACGGCGACGGCGTGCCGTTCGACGGGCCGCTCGGCATCCTCGGCCACGCCTTCTCCCCAAAGAACGGGCGGCTCCACCTCGACGCGTCGGAGCACTGGGCGGTGGACTTCGACGTCGACGCGACGGCGTCGGCCATCGACCTGGAGTCCGTGGCGACGCACGAGATCGGCCATGTCCTGGGGCTCGGCCACTCGGCGTCGCCGCGCGCCGTCATGTACCCGAGCATCAAGCCGCGGGAGAAGAAGGTGCGCCTCACCGTGGACGACGTCGAGGGCGTGCAGGCGTTGTACGGCTCCAACCCACAGTTCAGCCTCAGCTCGCTCTCCGAGCAGGGCACGTCCAGCTCGTCGCCGCGGCGCTTGCTTGCTGGATCAGCTAGGCTGCTTTGTACAGTCTTGGTCATACTTGTGACGCAATTGTAGATGATAGACATGTTTTTATAGGCAACAAAAAGATTTGATTGGATTAGAAAGAAAAAAAAGTGTTATGCTGTGCAGCGTGATTCCATAGAAGAGGAAATGTCTCTTCTAGTGTGATAGCACAATTGGGTGTAGATAATTCAAAGAACTGCTTCTCAGTTTCTCTTCTTACAATATATATAGGCCTTTTAGCAGTCAAATTAATACAGAATATCCTCCAATTACTGTACATAATCTACTGGTATCAAGTGTAACTATGACTTCTCTATCCTAAGATCATCCTCAGCGACAGATTACTTTCTACAGAGAAAATTATATTACTGATCACGGTCTACCGCGACACCGTGGTCTGAAGTGGCAAAACACTTTCAGCTCCAGGTTCCTTTGCTTCGGTGGATCTCTCTGCAACGACCTTTGACATGCCAAACATTCTCTTGATAGTCTTGGTAAAACAGGTCCTGTGCTCATTCGGGGAAGCATGGATAAACTCCTGGATGTGATCTCTCAAATCTGAGACAAATGACGTGTTCTCAGATTTATTCCTCCGGCACGATGACAAGGCAGGTTTTGCGGAGGAAGCGGATTGGTGAGAACCTTCAGGTTGGGCATCACCAGGCATCGACATGGTATAGCCGTATAGGGAAACTGCAGATGATAAAAAAAAACTTCACAAGTGAGTCCTATGAAAAAAATTATACAATTTATTCATCATGCCAGACACTGTCAGACAAGCCTGATAATGATTACTACTGATACTTCAGTCGGAAAAAGTAACCCGTCGATCGATTATGCCTGATTTCCTATTTGAACAAAGATTACTTGTTCTCGACGTATCAAAATTCAGTAGTACTCCCCTCTGTCCCAAAAAAAACTCAAATCCTAGGGATGAACCTAGACACATGTGTGTTTAGATTCATCCTAGGATTTGAATCTTTTTGGGAAGGAGGAAGTATACTTTATAGAGATGAGAACATTTCCATTAGGGGTTTGGAGGAACATGGTCAATGAACATCGAGATAGGCAGGGCATTTTGATACTTTCAGCTTTCTAGAATAGGTTTAAACTTTTAGATGTCTCCTCTAGGCGTAATCAACATTATAAGTAAAATCACAAAGAGATGGGTCCAATAACATATAACAAAAGGCAAAACCAGAACATTAAGGTTCATACAACGCTGTACCAGATTGTCTATGCAAGGCAAACTACAAAGTATGAATGCAGTGAAGCCAACTGCTATGATCCACTCAGCAACAACAGGTCAACTGCTGCATACTACATATAGATAACTAGAACTAAATGCCCATCGCCTTCCTGACTTAGAATAGCGTATAGCTGCGCGCTACCAGGAAAAAATGCTACCACCACAACTAACACACAACATCAGGTGTGGTGAGATGACTTGCTTAGAGAAAGGGACAAAAAAAAAGAGTTGTTTTGGTATTGAAAGAGTTGTTTTGGTATTGACTGTTAGCAAAGCAGCAGCAAGCAGTGTTCGTGACAACAGCCTGAAGGACCGATTTTGCCGATTGCTCCATCCGCCCATTGCACAAGATGCAGACCGCGAAAACTAAATATAGGTGACCACCTACTACCAGCGGCAGAGCTTTGATATTGCGACTGGCTAACGAGTCACCGCACTTGTTCATGTCAGTACCCCTAACCCTCCACTCTAAATGAATAATGCATACGTGAGTCATGGAGATCCCCACTAGTATTTCTAAAACAGCTTATTTGCAACCTAGAAAACGAATTCAACACGGGATGGATTTAACTTAGAGCTAGGTCATATTATATAGCAGTGTGCGTTGATGCATCAATGAAGGAAGCACGCACAAGAAGAGTCGTTCCTCCAATCGACGCAACAAAGCGGATCAATGTAGGTGGGCTTACTGACCATTCACACAGGGTTAAAGCTTGCTGCCATGGCGGCCGCAGTGTGTGATTGGCTAATTAGCCACCGAGCACATAATAAAGAAACTTACAAAAGAGTTTTGAGGCGACCATACAAACATACAGCAACATAGAGAGGGAGAAAACCTAGATGTCTCCGGCGACGAAGAGGTCGACGAACAACAGGGAATAGTTTCCGCGGATTGAGAAGCCGGATATTCGGCGCGAGTGGCGGCGGAGGCGGGCGGATCTGGGAGAGGGGGAGCAACGGAGGGCGAAGACGGAGGCGGCGCTAGGGGTCTTTATGATGAAAATCAGGCGGTTCTAGGGTTTCTGTGAGGGGTCCCTTGGGCCGGTATTATTATGGGCTCATCGTTAGCGTTTCTTGCAACTGGGTTAGGCCTTTTTGTTCTTGAACAATTAAGAAATAAGTTCATTTTACATCTCTGAACCGGGTTAAATCTAAACTAACAAAACCGGGTTGAATCAGGTCGGGTCAGTTTTACATGGTATCCTACTCAGCCAAAAAAAAATCCGATTCCTATCAGTACCTAAAAAAGTCCATAAAATGATTAAAAAAAGTCGAAAAAACAGAAAAAATAGCAAAAAAAAAAAGGTAAAAAAGGCGAAAAAAACTTTAAAAAATCCCATAAAAAAGGCCAAAAAAAAAAACATAAGAGTGACCACTGCGTGGGTGCCGGCATAACCAGCACAAACCAGTCAGGCAGAAATCACATGTATGTTTCGATAAAAAAATCGACAAATCAAACACGAAATAGCCTAAAAATCATCACGCGCTTCACCTGCCGGCTGGATCCAGAGAGGCGCCTGCTGCACCGCCGATGCCGGCGGGAATGGGAGCGGAAGCCGGAGCCGGGGGCCCGGGGCAGGGCTCTCCTCCACCCAAGACGGCGCAGCCCCCACGGCCTTGCCCCCTCCATCGCCAGACGAATCCATCCCCATCGATCAAAAATCCAAACCTCGGAGGGGGACAGCAGTGGCGCGGATCTGGAGTGGCACGGCCGCCACCTTGCCACAATCGCGCCAGCCCGGGCGAAGGAGGGGAAGGAGTCGAGAGGGAGGAGGATCAACTCGCACTCGAATTTCCAGCCGTCCGATCTCTTCGAGATTAGTGCTTCTTTTATCAAGCTATTTCGGTTTGGATCCGGTTTGTTCCACCCTTGTTCGACGGTGGGTGATGCTGTCGAATGTCGATGGCGAGTGGCGACGATGGGAGGAGGCAACTCCGCCGATTTCTTCTCGGCGACGGCCTCGCTCGTCTTCTCCAGAGGATTCTTCTCTCGTGCAGCAACGCCACTCCGTACTCCGCTGACTCGACAAGGCATCCCGGCGATGAAGCAATCTTCAGGTGATGGGAGGTTGCTGTTGCGGCTGTGGCTTCAGCTCCTAAAAATTAGGCAATGTGATGTTTACGGCCCAGATGGTGAGCAATAGTTTATTTCCATTTTCTAAGCTAGTAGATCCTTGTCATCTGTGTCATGCTGTGCGTTGACTTTGGTTGATTAAGTTCGATCTAAAGTTTTATGTCATTAGGGGAGGATGTATAATGCAGTTTCTGAAGCTATATATATTTGGGGAGGATGTATTTGATCTTTTATTAGGTTAGTGATTCTATTATCTTTTTTGTGCTTTCCTGATTTGTATGTGTACAAGTACAATCCAGATCCTCTGCTCACTGACATGTGGGCCCGAGGGTTGGCAACAGGGTTGGGGGAGGATTAGTGCATTTTCATGTACTGGCAATGGGGGCATATTTGTTTTTTGTCTGATATTCTCGAGATTTTTTTATCAACAAGACCTGCTTGAATATATGCATTAACAATACATGGATTTTGTGGAGTACTGGAGTTAGAGCAAGGGGAGGCCCCTTGATGACTACTTTATGATTTTAGGTTTTATCACCAACAATTTGATTTCTATCATAGTATCCACAATTCACTATTTTTGTTCTTGGCCTGAAGAAATTTCAGGAGGGTTTTCACTATAATTATTTCAGAGTTCTGTTTAGGTCATTTTAATTCACTGAAAGTATGTGCAAATGTCAGATAATCAATGCTTAGTTTTGTGTGCCTCTAACAATGTTAGGCACCAACATATCAGAATAGTTTTGTTAGCACCCAGAATAATTAGTTCTGACAGTACATTTCAGTCAACATAGGCTAGTTCTGTAATCAAATTCCAGTCAAAAAGATTAGCTTTGTTAGCAAATGTTAGTCAGTAAAGATGAGTTCAATTTTTTAGCAGTGAGAAGGAGTAGTTCTATTAGTACATTTTAGCAAGTATATGTTAGTTTTGTCATCTACTAATAATAAATACTTAGTTTAGTCAGCATCTAACATTACTTGTATTATATAAAAATGCTAATTGAGTTTTTTCATATTTCAAATGCATGATCTGTTTTTATAACTCTATGCATATACTAGTTTTGTTAGCAAATTTCAGCAACTATAAGGTTAGTTTTCTTAGTAAATTTCAGCAAGTATTTTATATTACATAAATACTAATTGTGGTCTGTTATATTTCAAATGCACAAAAACTCATCAGCAACTTATTTTTTGAAGCTATGAATAGTGTGCATTAAATGCTAGTTCTGTTAGCTTTTTTTTTAGAAAATAATTTCACCTGTGTGTATATGATCTGAAATTTTACTGAATGTTGTTTTTTGGAGGAAAGGCATAATTAAACGCCCGGCTTTCATTAAAAAGCGCAATACAGAATGTTGTTTTCGCTTAACCTCTATGGATTTATTTCTTCTTCTATGACTTTTTTGTGCTTATGCAGGGGCAAAATGAGAAAAAGGCATGTATCTAAGGCAGCTATGGAAACCGAAGAAGATGGAACCAGCTGCGGCTACCTCGCTTTTATTCTAAAGAATCTGAAAATAATTTGGTATTTAGTGGCTTATGGCATGAATTAAGTTGAAGTGATTAAGTACCCTCTCTATGATCTCTGTTTTCAAAATAGTGATTGATTACCTCAATTTCTGGAGAAACAGTTACCTAAGAGCAAGGCTAATAATTCATCCGACCTGTTGGCTATAAGGTTTTTTTAGCATTCTCTCAGTCTACCCATATAATAGTCAGCTATTTACAATTAATACAGGGCCCACTTGTCTCACTCACAGTGTTTCTTGGTTCTTATGTCCAAGCCAACTGTAAGTTTACAGGCCGCTTCTCCTCTCTCTACTCTCTTCTCTCCTCCAACTCAGCATTTAGCCGGCTTATAGTCTACTATTATACTTGCTCTAAGTATGTTTGTTCAGGTATGGGTTCTAGCCTATGGGGAGACTCCAAATGATTGATAGAGGGAAGAAAAAGCCACACTGAACCACATGTACTAGTCTTTGTAATGAGTAAATCTTTTCAAATTATTAGTACTGGGAAGGTTTTGAGCAGTACAACACAAACTTTTCGTGATTTCTGAATACTCCAAAGCACACACTGGTCTAGCTACCTATATATGTGAACACCCATAGCGAAATTCCTGATTATGTTGCGGAATTTGTTGGCCTTGCAATTTGCCATCTGACATTTTTTTTCGCTATTTTTAGCCAACAGATCAGTTTGGGGCCAAATCAGAGAGGAAGAAATATTTGTGAAATCATGGATTGGGAAATCAATCAATGTCCTTTACTTGGTCCCCTTCTTTCTTCTGGTTGTTCTTCAAGCTTCGTTCCATTTTCTTTCTTTTTGTGTGATGTGTCTAGGGCTCGCCTCCTTTGATCTGAGCAAAGCTTCCTTGTTTAAGCCTCCCACGATCCGGGCACAGCCTTTCTTGTGCTCTTGGCCTTAACAAAACGAGAATGTGATGTTTTTCTTTTGTTTGATCTGGGTTATCTTCCTATGATCTAGACAGCAAAAATACATGCTTGTTAACAGGTCCGACCCAAGAAGTAGGAGAGTCAGAGGCGCACACAGCGCACGCACCACACGGGAGGCTAGTGGGGGACACCCGCTTGGGGAAGGAGATCGCAACATGCGTCTCCATCCACGGCCAGAAATTTGAGTGTATCTAAAAAAAAATTACACCAAGGGTGACACATAGACAACAAGGTTGTCAGTATTCCGATTCGTATCCTAGTATCTTTTAGGATACTACGATTTTACCAAACCAAAGTGATACCGATCCCACCTGGTATCCTAATTTTCATAGTATCTCGATCCTACTATTTATTACTACACGATTCTATGAAATTTTAGGTGTTATCCCGATTCTACGATCCCTACGATACTATAAAATATTATTTAAAGTAACATAATTTGAAAACGATGTGAATAAATATGCTCAAGTTTATATAGAAATTTGTTAAATATATCAAAACCAATGTGGTTTCTCTTGAGAGATGTCTCTTTTTGCATGACATATATTATTACTATATATTTTATATAGAATGGTTATAGAGATCAATGCAGGGTATCTGGTTCTGAATATCTGACATCAACAAGGCCTGCGACATTAGATAGCAGGCAGTGTCTTGAGGAGGTTGATAGAAGAAAAGATTGGTTCGGAGATCAGATGTTAACTGCAACATGTGTTACATTCAGAAATATTCAGAGACTTAGTGAGAAATTTGGCTGTTCTGGATGCAGAAGCTAACAGAAGAAAATGATGAGTTGATCATTACCAGTTGAACTGCTGCGTGACATATATATTATACTCCCTCCGTTTCAAAATGTTTGACACCGTTGACTTTTTAGCACATGTTTGACCGTTCGTCTTATTAAAAAAATTTATGAAATATGTAAAGCTATATGTGTACATGAAAGTATATTTAACAATGAATCAAATGATATGAAAAGAATAAATAATTACTTAAATTTTTTAAATAAGACGAATGGTCAAACATGTACTAAAAAATCAACGGTGTCAAACATTTTGAAACGGAGGGAGTAGCATTTAAAGACTTGGTGGATAAACTGGGTTCAGAATCTGCTGAACATTTTATCAGGATCTTCATCAAGGATGAAGTAGAAGCTGGAGTATTGTTGTTGCCCAAACTTCAAATGAATTGAAGAGTGTGACTGAAATGGTTCACAATAAGAGGCATGTCAAGGAAGAGAACGACTGCAATTCTCTTGTAGAACCAGAAAATAACTTAGAATAAAATATTAATTTGAATGAGCTCAGATGTCCAAACGAGAATGCACGCAGCAACAATTTTGGAAGATAACGTATGATTGCCAATATTGAACAAATATATACTATGAAGATGCAAACTAGTGGAGTTAGTGAAGATAAATGTGCAGATTCTTATCAGACACCTCTGGAGAAGGAGATTTTAAGTAGCCCGGGTAATCGTGACAGGCAAGATTCAGAAGAAAATGATCTCCTAACTGAAATATCAACAAGCAAAGATGGTAGGAGTATTTCTGATTCTTGCAATGGCAGTGTTGAGCAATCTTTGCAGCAACAGGCAAAGATGGCGGTAAGTCAAGAAGCCTCATCCATTTTTGTTATATGTTGGATAAGTTATTTTTTTTTCTTGTTTTAATTCAAAATAAATACGTCTTATATTTTTTGGGTGGAGGTAGCATTATTATACTTAATTACCTAATTAATTAGATACTCCTAAGTACAAAAAAGTTGGTGGGGCCTTTAATTGTCTCTGCTCGTCCCGCTATCTCTGATCACTGGTCACTACTATCACCTAAACGAAATCCTTTGGGCAGAATTAACCACTTCTGTCATCAACAACCTTCCAAAAGAAAAAAACTTCTCTCAGCAGCTACCACACCATCATTTAGGGCTTATTCGTTTCAAAGGAATTGCAAAGGAAAAGCATAGGAATAGGAATAGTAATAGGTTTTAAACTACCATTCGTTTCATAGGAATGCACCATAGAAAAACTATAGGAAAGTTTTCCATTCCTCCATTTTTAAAGGAAAAGCATAGAAAAAAATAATCCACTCCAACCTAATGTTTGCATTCCTTTGGTCGGCTTGCTCAACAACATAGGAAAAATTTCTGTGTTTCTCAATCCATAGGTTTGCACATGTATTCCTATAGTATTCCTACGTTTTTCCTATTCTTACGTTTTGAAAATCCTGTGAACCGAATGAGCCCTTAGGGCTGCTAGCTGTTAAGTCTTTTATGGCATCAGATTCTTTTTATTGTACACTCAGGACGCGAGGTAGAATAACATTTACAGACACAGTACTAGTAATTTGAAATAAGCTATAGCCATAACATTGTCTACGTACTTGAGGACAACTCGACCGGCATAATGTGCCTATGCTATATTGCAATGTCGTGTACCGATGAATGGCCCTGTACCCGTGTGACTGTATATTTGTCCTTGGAATCTCAATCAACCGAGAGCATATGTCAAATGATTTTTTGTTCGATATGCAAGGAGTGTGCCTGCCCCTAACCATTTTAGGATGTTCTGTATCATCTGGATTTCTTTTCAAAGTCCACTTATGAGGCCTGATTTGGTTACTTCAGTGATGGTTTTTCAACAACGTACTACTAGTACTAAAGATTTTTCACGGAAAACAAATCGAATAGGCACTGAACTTTTTTGTTATAGGAATGGGCACGGAACTGAATGAGCGTCCGAGGCAGCTAAACAAACACATGTCAGTACAATTGTTACCTGTCGGTTCGTGCATTTATTTATTTATAATTATAATTTTTGGAAACAAATATATTTCTGTAATTTTTTTTAAAAAAGAAAACACATACTATAAATTAAAAAAAGTTATCGGTTCGTTTCGAAAATTCACCGTGTGGTGGTGGACTGTTGGTGGTGGGTTGTGGGCCTTGTGGCCCTTTGGGCGTGGGGCAAGGTGGTCTTTGCAATTGCTTTTTGTCAGTGGGTAGTCGCATTTACCATCGTCGTTTAGGCCCAACTGGCCCCCGTCTTGTTGTGTGTCTGATTGCTCCCAGCTGGGGTGGGTTGCTGCAGGATTCCCAGGGAGAAGAACACACACATGATGGATGATGATGCCGATGCGTGCCTTGGCCTGCCCCTCGCTACTGCTAGTAGCAGTAGTGGCCCAGGCCTCTTTACGGTGTGGGCGTCACCACACAGCTCACCGCGGGCCACGCAGCTTACGTTGTTACTCTCTCCGTTTTTGACTTTGGTGAAGGTCAAAAGTTTAATAAAGTTTATAGAAAAAATAGTAATGTTTTTAATCTAAGATAAATTTATTATAAAAATGTATTCAATTATTGATTTGATGAAACTAATTTAGTTCTCTAAATATTACACATTTATCTATAAGTTTAGTTAAATTTAAAATAGTTTAACTTTCACCAAAGTAAAAATGACTTATAACGGTAGGAGTACCCGTTAACTACCACCCATATGCCACTGCCACCGCGCCGGCGAAGTCAATCTCTCGTTGGACGCTGGACGACGACGCGCGCGTCGGTGCGCGCCCGCGCGATGGACGACGACGAGGCCTCTGCTGCCGCCGCCGCTTCGCATGGGGGGCAAGTGTCAAATCGCGGCCTGCGCGCGAACGTGACAGCCGATAACTACTCGTCGTCTCCACTCGCCATCTCCCCTCTTTGTGTAAAGCCAAGAAACCCTCCTGTCCAGTCGCTTTGCACGCCATGCATGCCTCCTCTGTCACCGGTCACCACCACCCCCCCTCACTTGCTGCCGGTAGCAAGCACGTTGGCTTATTTACCCCCCTCTCCCTCTGCAAGTTGCTTTGCTTATTCTTTCTCGTCTTCGACCTGCAGATAAAACCTCAACCGATGTATATATCCGCAGGTCACATCTGCAAAAACCAGAGACGTCTGACTTTGCATCGAGCACACCGGAGAAGAGAAGAGAACATGCATGCATGATTACAATATTACATTATTCAGTGCTACTAGTAGTAGCAGCAGGCAGCAGTAACAGTAACGGGGGTGGTAGTAGTACTAGTGGCATACAATAATCAGCCCACAATATACGGCTCAAGCAAACAGCTCCACATGGAAGTCGGCAGGCAGCACGCTCGCTAGCTCCATGGCCAACACCACACCGAGCTCACTCCGCTTTACTACTCTCAATCCCAAAATATAGCAACCTAAAATCGGATGAAACATTTTCTCATAGTACTCGAAGATGTTCTATCCACTTGTCCAAATTCGTAGTACTAGAAAATATCACATCCGGATGTGTTTAGTTTACGCTAAAATTAAAAATTTGATTGAAATTAGAATGATGTGACGGAAAGGTTGAAAGCTTATACGTGTAGAAAAGTTTTGATGTGATGAAAAAGTTAGAAGTTTGAAAAAAAAAAGTTTGAAAGTAAACTCGGCCTAGGTTCTTATAGAGTTTTTTTTTCCTCTCAAAGCAGTGGCAGCTTGCTGCTAGCCCCACCAAGGAGAAAGAAAGGAGGAAGGTAGGGGAAAAAAATTAGAAACGTCGCGAATAAGTGAGGAGGGAGGGAGAGGGGAGCACCGTCACGTGACCGGACCATTGCCCACTCTTTCCCCTGCCAAAAAGGCCATGATAGGGCAAGTCACGTGCTGACCCACCCACCTCCACCACCATTCCCCGCTTACCTCGCGTCTTTCTTTTTCACCCATTAAAATGCTTGACCTACCATCCCAAAGTTTTTTTTTTCATATAAGAAATAAAAACACATATACTAGCAACCGAAGTCGATCGAGTCGAGTCGAAGTTATTAATGGCCATGAAGAAAGTAAGGCGCAAACGCAATGGGCAAGTACTGGTAGTACCACGAGAGAAAATTCACCAGAAAATAACGAAAAAGCAAAGGATCAGATGGAGAATTAACGAACGAACGGGAGGTACGTTAGTACGTCGAACGTACGTGAGACAACTAATCGCCCCTGCCTAATCACAATCGTCCGTTTGATTTGAGCATGGCCTTGGACGGCTAATCACAATCATAGTTATACCAACAGAATTGATTGATCTCTCTCATAGAGGAGGAAGAACTTGCAAGGGAGGTAGGTACCAACAAATTAATTAACAAAAAAGCATTGAAAAATATCTGGAATAAGGCAAAAAAGAAAAAAAAAGGAGAGGAAATAAACAAGAGAAAGGGAGACGGGAGAATTTCGCAAAAGGATCTAAGCCCGCGCGTCTGTGCTGTGCATGCATCCATCCATGCATGCGATGTGATGCGTAGCTGCGCCTGCATGGCTCGCTCTGGACGCCGCGTGCGCCGCTTGATCAGCACACGCCGTAGTCGCGGAACATGAGCTCCGGCCTCCCGGTCGCCGCGGCGGATCCCGCGGCGGCGGCGGCGGCGGCTGCTGCTGCGGCGGCGGCGGCGTCGCGGTGGCTGCCGCGGATGATGAGGAGCTCCTTCTGGCGGCGCAGCTCCATGACCTTGCGGTGGGAGTTGGAGTGCTGCGTCAGCACGAACGTGGGGCTCGCCGCCGGCCTGTACTCCGGCATCAGCCGCCCGGACTTGAACCTCACGCCGCACGCGTTGCACAGGGTCTTGGGGCCCAGGGGCCCCGTCCGCCACTGCGGCGTCTTCTCCGACGCGCAGTGCGTGCACCGCCGCACGCCGGCCTCCATGCCCACCTCCACCCCCGCGGGGCCGGGGCTCTTCTTGCCGCGGCTGCCGCCTCCTGAGCCATTCGGCCTCGCGGCGCCCGATGGCTTGTTCGAGGACGGGAAGTCGGACGACGAGCACGACGACGACGGCGACGACTGGGACGGCGGGCGCGGGACGAGGGAGTGCCACGCGGCGGCGGCCGCGGCCGTCGCGCGCGACCTCTTGCTACGGGCGCCGCGGCCAGGCGCCGCCGTGAGGCAGCTGTCTTGGCCGGCCGAGCTGCCGCCGCCGTTGTTGGCCGCGGAAGCAGCCGCCGCCGCCATTGCGGCGTGCGCGGACGACTGATAATTCGGCATGTCGGAGTAGGAGTCGTCGACGAACTTGGATAGCCACTCCAGCTCGGCAGCGTCCTCGGTCTGAACCCCATCAACACACACACATCCATCGCCATTGTTCAGCTCAAACCCGTTTGATCTCATCAAGCCTCAAAATTAAGCACTCTAGCTAACTTCATATGCAAAATTCACAAGGGTATGTGCATGCGTGCATATGCAAGTGGCTAGCTTTGCGTGCGATCTCGAATTATCCAGGTGCTTACGGGTATGTAGAAGTCGTCGGCGAAGGAGAGCATCGACGTCTGGTGATCCGACGACGTGGCCGACGGCGTGGCGCCCGACGGCTCGCCCATGCCGCCGATGTGGTGGTGGTGGTGGTGGTGGTGCCCGTGGTCACCTGCGGCGGCGGCGGCAGCGGAGGCCGGGAAGAAGTCGTGGGCGCCGGGAGTGTTGGAGAGGTCGAGGAGGTCGTCGACGCGCATGGCGTCGCCCATCGCCGCCTGATGAGGCATCCCGTAGTAATGGTGGTGGTGGTGGTGCGCGGCGGAGTACCCGCCGCCGCCGCCTCCTCCGCCGTGGTGGCCCATCATCGGCGCGGCGGCGATGCCACCGGAGGCGTTGTGGTACGTGCTCATCCCCATGCCGAGGTCGACGCCCATGGCCATTTCCCACTCCGACGCCATCGCGAGCTAGCCACTGCCTTGGCCGTACGTACCACACGGTCACGTTCTGAATTGGCAAGAAGCTGGTTGTCACTGGAGTTCCCTTGAAACGGGCAGTGCAACTACCGCCCGTTTAATGCAGTACGAGCTAGAGCTATCTATCTTTTTGCCACTAGCTAAGTGAGTGTAGTGATGACTGATGAGAGGAGGAGCTCATGAGGAGGAGGAGGAGGAGGAGGAGGAGGAAGGGGGAGGAGAAATAGTGCTGGGGCTTTGAAGAGCTCCAAGTCGCTCACCAGTAACAGGAAGGGTTGTTGTGAAGTAATTAATATAGAGTGGGGGAGGAGGAGAGAGAGAGTGTTTGTATGTGTGTGTAGGGTGTAGCATAGCAAGCACTAACAGTAGCAGTGGAGTGGTACGAGCCCAGTACTACTACATGTGTGTGCACAAAAACAATGTTTGACAAAAGCTGTGTGCATTAAGGGTGGTGAAGCGATTAATTAGCGTGAGAGGGTATAGGATTAGCGAGAGAGAAGAGAGGAAGCTGCAACCCAGCACAGAAGCAGGCCACCAACGTGCCCCATGCACTGCATCCATCCTCTGCCCACCCACATTCAGATGGATGGATGCTCCACCACTTGCACCTCACTCACACACTCTCTCTCTCATCCATTACTCCAGCAGAGCACTCTGCTTAATCTTTTTTTCTTTTCACCAAGCATAAGATCAGTTGGGGGCATCTAAAAAATTTACTACTTAATTAAACCATCGATGGACTAGTTTTGTTTTGGTCCAACAAAAAACAAAGAGGGGGGCTACTAGTAAATTAAAAGAATCTGCCCCGTTACTTTAACCGCAATGCATGCACACGAGCACGTGACTCCATGAGCTGTAGCCTGCGGGAGTGTCCATGGAAAACGGATGCCGAAGCATCCTGGCCCCCGATCGAAATCAATGCTAGCTAGCTACAGGTCGCAGCTTGCACTCTCCCACTCATCAGCTCGCTAGCTCTCCCGTACATACTCATACTGCTTCAATTCCCTCGGCAGCAGAAAGTCTGCCATCCAGAATGGTTAACCGCCCGGTTTTACTCCAGCTATATTCTCATAAAATTAACACCACTCTTGATGTTGATTCATTAGAAGTTACTCTAAGATCAAATTTTGATTGGGGCTGATAAGTCAACAAGTAGATATTAAGAGTGACCCTAAAAATATTTCCCATTCATGTGTCACCGTTGATATGATGAGAGGTAAAATTGGAGTTGGCTGAGGTTGCAATTGATGCATCCAATGATAATATGAGATGAACGAAGTAACATCAAATGAACATAATAAAACTTTTTTTATCCATGCTCTTAACGATTTAAAAGCTAATGCAACATCAAAGTAAACTACGATACAAAAACATTCAGATAAAACTAAAATGAAGTTTAAAAATTAAAATTTTTGTTGCGGCCGAGATATATAAGACAATAACATGACGGGTCCGTATGCTAAAATGAATCATTTCATTAATTTGGTAATGCCAAAATTAGCAAATTAGCAATATTTTCAAGTTTTAGTAGGATATGCTCAATATAATATTGTTAAAATTTCATAGACATTACCAAAATTTGGTAACAAACTAAATATAGCCCTATAATTATTAATTTTACTAAATAATAACATGAATTGGAATGGCAAAAATATAAACAAGCCCAACGATTGAAACATTAACAGGATGGCGCGCGTCGTCGCAACTGAAAGCTAGTCTGCAACAGTTAGCAGCGTACGTACGTTAAACATAACGTCGTCGCCGTTGTGGTCGAGTAGGTTTTGGCACTGACGAGTGGGCGGGGGCTGGCTGGCCCTGGAGAGGAGGAATCTTTCTTTATATAGGCCACAGGCCAATTACTACGTCCCCAGCGGCTTGCCTGCCTTGCCTGCCTGCGTGCCCGTGGTGCGTTCGTGCGACCGAGCGCCGCGCCGTGACTGCGCACATGCCATGATGGGATCGTTTGGTAACTAACGTAAAAGGCCTTCCAGTGCCACCACCTCTTGTTTGGTTCCCTCAAGTACTCTCATAACTCGCTCCACACACACACACAGATATATATATATATATATATATATATATATATATATATCCATTTGTGCTTGAGAGCCGAGGTTTTTCAATTAACATATCCCCGTTCATATCTAGTTGTAGTTCATACAAGTTTCACAACAATTTTAAGAAAATATCTGAATTGTTCGAGCTGAGTGGTATAGCTCGCTTTCGACTACACGGATGGCAGCAATTGAGCCCATATATATGCATGCATATATACAGACCGTATGAGTAGGTGTACGTACGTACCACGCACGTACGGTAAAAAGCCTACTGGCACGTGGTGCACGCAGTAAATTAACGCATGGGAGGTGGAAAAGCTAAGTTAACCGAGATAGGAGTACTAGGTGTACACAAGCAGCAGCAGCAGGTGCAAGATGAATTGAAATGACCACCCGACATTGGACATGTTGACACATGGTGCGCCTGACACACGGAATATTGATACGTGAGCTAATGATGCGAAGCTGTCGTTTAACGCGCTGGCCCCTCTAGTGGAGGAGTAGTAACCTTTAGGTGACACCAGTAACTAGTCAGCTTTTTTTATAACCTAGCAGTAGTACTAGTAATTATTAACTTTAGACACTTGTTTAAAGTTTCAACGTACAAAAAACCAGTTGTGCTTCCACTCTATTGGATAGCTCCATTTTGGTCTCTGCCTGCCAACCATTTGGCTGCTCCTATATGGTGTGTCCTTCATTTCATGGATGAAGATGATCACATTTTGCATCCCCTAACAAACATGTCAGACTGCTGTACATGCATGTGTGTGTGCACTATCGTTTGGCGAGTAGTAACCACCGGGGTTTGCTCCTGAATTCTAAAATTATACCGTGTTAATCGATCAGAGAACGAGAAAATGGCCAAAAAAAATTAACTGTATGGGCAATGCAATTGTGTTTTGAGAGATAATGTTAAGAATGGAATATAAAAATAACAGTTATACTCGTAGACCCGGTTAAATATAAAATTTTGGGATATTTGTGGCCGGGAGTCAAAATCTTAGAGGTGATCACGAGTGCGTGCGTGGGCTACATATATATTCGCTAAAGAGAAAAAAGAAATGGTGTGCCACTACGAGCGATCACACCGTAATCACATGCTTAAAGCGCTCGGGCACATTACGATTCTGTGTTTGATGTATACATTATATACAGCTAGCGAGCTTGAAGTGAGCTGTCTCAGCTTGACCACAGCTTGCTCAATTGACACTCTAAACGGGTCTGGTCAAAACTCCAAAAGGGCGCTAGCCAGCTATCTATAGCTAGGATCCTATATATACCCGGCACCCTTTCTATGAGTGACTTTTTTCCATGCGAAACGCGATTACATCTACACGCTACCTAGGTAGCTACCCCCATTATATTGTCAACAGATGACTCCCATGGGCCCACTGTTCACGGGCCACCTGTCAGTGATTAGTTTTCTGTGGCTGTGTAAATGGGAATGGAAAATTATATGAGAGATGAGCCAATGAGTGCGCGAAGGGAGATTAGTAGTGCACAGTGTGTATGGCATGGCAGTTGCTTTCGTGGCCTGAGAATTGAGAAATGCTGGTATGTGATAAAGTTACTGCAGACCACTATATCTACACACCGGAAGCCAGTCACTTTCACTTGTGATGACACTGCAAGCCTGCTGCTGCTGCTGATACTACTACCTTGACGCAGTAATCAATGATGAGGTGAGGTGAGGTGGGAATGTGGCGGTGGCCATGGAAGAGGAAGCAGAAGCAGTTGCCAATGAGAGAGATTGGTTGGCGTGCGGTGCGGATGGCTGGCGCGTGGGGGCAGCCGCTGCTGCGGTGGTAGTTACCGCAGGTAAAGGGCGCGCCCGGGTTGACGTCAAGGCAACGTGGAGTGTCGGCGCTCATGGGACCCCCCCCCCCCCCCCCCCGCCCTGCCCCCTGCCCTGCCGCGCCTCACTCCACCGCACCCCTCGCGTTTACTTTCCATCCCCTCCTCTTTTTTTTAGCTCCTTTCACCGTTGCCCAATGTGTGCAATTGCAACTTCTCTCCTCTTTTCTCCAATTGAGAGTGAGTTTGAGGAGAAGAAGATTGGTAAGATACGCAAAATAAGGTAAGCCATTAGCGCATAATTAATTAAGTATTAATTATTTTAAATTTTAAAAATAGATTAATATGATTTTTTAAAGCAACTTTCTAATAGAAAATTTTTGCAAAAAATGCACCATTTATTAGTTTGAAAAGCGTGCGCGCGGAATACAATGGGCTTTCTCACCCAATCCCCAGAACGAACGCACCTTCACTACTAGTACTAGCTCCCAGGAGAGAGAGAGCTATAGCAAGCAGATTGCAAAAATTAGAGAGAGAGATAGAGGGGGACGCTGGTTTGATCATGCATGCACGTTATCCACACAAGGCATGGTGGTGCATAGAGTGCCCATGCAGTGGTGGTACGTACAGTGGCGCTCCTATAGTCGTATGCTATTTTTGCAAGACATCAACAGTGCCACTGTCTGTGGCCGCACCTCCACGTACGACGGCCGCGCCAGTTCGGCGTGCGGCAGGGAGCGCGGCCGGCTACCGTACTCCGCATGCGATCGCGCGCGGTGAAAATTAACGTCGTGGAGGGGAAAGAAAGCCGCGCGCCGGCGCCACCGCAATCATGCACGCTGCCCCCCAGCCTCCGGTCCGAGACGTGGATGCCTCTTCGGCCGTTCCTTACACCCTTCCGTACTCTCTCGCTTGCCCCTCATCACCTCATTTTCGAACGACTTGCACCTATCTGAGCTAGTATCTCCATCCATAGCATTTTTGTTTCCTTTTCTCTTCTTCTTTTTTTTTTTCTCTCTGTGAAGGAGCCACAACTGTTGGATGAACTAGACATTTGAAATGGAGTTTGACGTCGTCGTGGTTACACGGAGCTTTAGAGCCAGATATTCAGGTGTGTGTGCTTGCACATTACACTGTAGCAACATCACCATCCAAAATTGACCCGTTGGTTAAACAGTAAATTACTGATGACATCTTTTAGAGCAATATATATATTTTTTCGTTTTGCTTAATTGGGGGTGATCAAGGGTCTGTCATGGCCTATTAGAGCAGTTGAGCTTGCCGAGGGGGGGTCCTTTTCCAACTTGCTTTGTGACAAGAGAAGCAACTATTGCCACTCCAATTAATAACACATGTATAAGGGTGACATGTCGGAATATGGCTTTTTTTTCTCAACTAATCTGCACTAGTATAACCAAAGGACCACTGCCCTTAATGATAAAATTTGATTTTGTCTATACACTGATGAATATCGACGATTTTCAAAAGGCTGTTTATTTCTAGCTGTTTTCTCATTAGTCATGATTAGAACCATCCATTGCAAGCCAATGAGAATCCCAATGATGTAATGGGCCCAAAAACATGAGACATTTGCATAATAAACGGTGGATATGTTCATATAGCTAAATTGATGATGGATGGGATGGTTGCCATTTTGTGACCACATGAAGGACCACAGGTTGGAGGTGGAGCAGCGCGCTGTTGTCTTGTCAGGGACACGGAAATGTACGATATCGTTTGCTAGCTGTACACCTCCCCTTCACCTGTGTACGACCAGAGGACCACCATTTTGCGTCCTTCCTTTTCTACTGCCAACACTCATTTACTGTAACCCAAGGAGAACACCTATAATGGCATAATTTACTGTGAGATGTGGGGGTTCTGTATGTTTGTCGCCAGGGCTCGACAGTACTTGCTTAGGTGGCATTGAAATTATACAATTTTCGGTCAGTATGTTATTGATCAAGGTGTTGACAACCATTGGTCCCATTTGCAAACACCGGCGTCCTTAATCCTTTGCTTCTAGGTAGCATTATCTGTGCTCTCGGCCGCAACTTGTAAATTCTGTTTGTTTTGCGCATCTATATATGCTCGTTTCTGTCTTCTTAGCTCTCACAAACAAAGAATCTAGTTGATGTGACGATCATTTTTTGTTTTTGCGTGAGAGTGCACATAATGAGACAATTAATATCAGAGGCATATAGTACTAATTAGCAGCATGCATCTTCCTCCGTACAAAATCTAGGCTCAAGCCAAGGAGGCTATTACACAAGGTTTTGGGCTATTGACGTATTCTCAGTTGACAAGGAATTTACCAGAGTTAACACTGGAATATATGTTTATTATTGGCTATAATTATGTGACCGGTGGTACATCTAGCTTCTTGACAACTACTACTAACTTGTTGGGTCGTATTTCTCCCAACACATGTAAAACCGCAGTAATTTGTTCATACAAGAAATGTACAGTATATAGCATGCTGTTAATTTGTGTTTATTTGATTGAGACTCATGGTAAGGTGAAAGCAAAATGGGCTCTAATAAATCGGTGAAAAAGAATATCCAACATTCGCGACAGAAATGAGAATGTGTCATCCCTCACTCCCTGATCGGGATCAAACGTACTCGATTATATTGTATGTGCAGAGGTATCTAGTGTCCGTAGGAGAGCAAGACGGAATGAGGCAGATAGCTACTCCAGTTTCCCTTCATCCTGCATGCCTAGTAGTACTTGCATGCCTGGTTATAAAGTTTTGGAGGGAAGCTGGATGTACTAGCTAGTAGTACTGGATTACTGTAAAACTCGGACGTCACACCTCACGCATAACTGAATGTCTGACAGCAGGCATGCAAAGCAGTACTCCTACAGTACATGGCACGGTATCCGAGAACCGGGTGAAGCTAGCACCGGCCTGCCGGCCGGCCACTTGTCATAATTCACTTGTTATATTCTGCAGCAGAAGTCGCGATGATACAGTATATATCATCTGTCTGATCATGCCAACCTGTACGTATATATATCTCGCGAGCTACTGTATACTACTCCGGCCCGCTCACCGCCCGTCATGTGTGTCGTTGCAACGGGGGGAGAATTAACCGAGCGATATGCGTGCGACGACGGAAGCGGAAGCGGAAGGTGGCGCGGGTGTGTGGCAACGGCATCGAATCACGTGACAGCGACGAGGATCCCGAGGCGAGAAGAGAGAGCGTGGGGGGTCCCCGGAATCCCCGCGGCACGTGCCCACTCGTGCTTACGCAGTTGCGCTGCGCCCCCCGCACCTCCATACACGTGACTCCGTTTCCTCGTCGCCGTAGCAGCAGTAGCCGAGTACGCCGTGATTAACTAAAACTATACACTAACTAATCGCGCGCTGCAGCAGCGCCCACGAGGGGGCGGGGATTAGTTAACTGATCCAAATACGCGCGCCAGCCTGTGTGGAGCCACTCGTACCATTTTCTACGTGCGCCCCCGCTTGTTGCCGGGTACGCGGGTCGGGTGCGTACGTACGTGGTACTGAGGTGATCTCGCGAGAGAGAGAGTGGGCGGCGTGCGTAGCGTGTCGTCGCGGGCGTGCCGGGCGCGGGGGGTGTCGGTTGGAAACTTCGCACGCACTTGGGTACGTACTGTACTGTACTCCGAAGCGCAGATGAGAGAGGAGGCCATGGGTTGGGCATTTGGGTGCGTGAGTGTGAGAGTCCCTTTCGGGGGTCTGACACCGCCCTGCTGGGCATCACGTGGCGGTTGCTTTCGCAGGGCCCCTGCCGTACCCCCTGCCACGTGTCGGTTGGCGGCCGGGCACCCGCGCCAGCCAACACTACCCCCGCCCTGCCGACGTGACCATCATTTCCCTCTCACCTCTCTAGTCCCTGTCTACTCCCAGCGCCCCCACCACCCCTATCTCCGTCTCCTCCCCCCACTCTTATGCTTAATTAAGCGCAACGTATGGCTACCACTCATGCTAATTAACCCCTCCCTCTGCTTATGCCTAACCTTAATTGCTGCATGTTGGCACACCATCAGGCTGCAACCGTTTTCGTGATATATACTACTACAGGATTGATCATCAAATAAAGTGCATTGTGCATTGCCCTTGTTGCATATACTCGTCGGTACGGAATGGAATTATTGATGAGTACGTAGTTACCGTACCGCATGCAGTTCTGGCAAACATATCCCTTGTCCATACCGAGTGAATTAATATGGAACCGCCCCTGTCGACCAGACAATTAAGATGCGAATATTAGAAAAGAATCTAATATCAAATATATATAAGAGATGAGACTTTAAAACTGGAGTAAATCGGTTTGGTGGAGCTAGTTGGAAGATCTCTGGGCGTCTCCTGTCGACCAGACAATTAGTATATCTAGCCACCACTAGCACAATTCGATAACAATTTCACATGCAGTTTAATTACATTACCACGCATCACTAATTCATGCATGGCTGCGATGTACGATCGATCGACGTCGTTTTTATACCGGAGATATTTGTGTTTTTGCCCTGGCCGTTGCATTTGCACGCAGCCTCAATGATTATTTCGGGGTTTGGATGGATGGGAAAGCAGTTGTTTTCCAAAGGTGTGGACCTGATGACAATTACTCCAATACATATTACAGCTAGCGTAGTAGGGCTATCTAGCTAACTTGTTTCCTTCCCTCTTCCCTCGCCGGCCCACGCCGTCACATGGCCAGCAACGTAGCGTAGTAACCCGGTGCAGCCGAGCGAGAAGAGCTAGCTACTTCCGCCGTTTCATATTATAAGATTTTTTAACATTGGCCATATTTATATAAATGATAATAAATATAGACATATATACATGTATAGATTCAATAACATCTATTCTCTCTGTCCTAAAAAAATTTAACCTCGTACTATGACGTAACACATCTTAGTACAACGAATTTAGATATACTCTATATTTAGATTCGTTGTATGTTACATGCTAATACTAGGCTGTTTTTTTTAAGATAGAGAGAAGTATATGAATATGTACAAGGGAGTCCTAGCTATTAGCTGGTCCTCGTTTTTGCCTCGTTTCGTCATGGCCACCCCTCTCTCTGCCTCTGCAAGTCTGCATGCTTGCATGCATTGCTTGTTGCCACCACTGAACACTGTGACAGTGTCTGCTATTCTGCTGTACTATAAACACTGTGACGTGCTTGCGTTGGCCCTCTCTCCCGACCCCTACCGTCCCTTGCGTGTGCATGGATGCCTATAAACACATGCAAGAAAACGAGCGAGTTAATTTCCCGGGCCAATGCTAACTTGCCATGCTAATTTAACCGTACAGTACTTGGTGGTACATGTGCATGACGCAGCTGTGTGTGCTACGGCTAGCTAGCTTTGGTCCAGGTCCACCCGTTGGAATTAATTTGTCTCGCAGTTAGTACAAGCTACCAGCTAGCCGGCGGCTGGTATATAAATTCGTCTCGTGATTGACAGGTGGACTATGCAACTGATTTTTTTTCGTCCACATTTGATACTTCATACATGTGTCCAAACATTTAATGTGACGGAAAAGATGGAAGTTTGAAGAAAAAAAGTTAGAATCTAAACACGGCCTAGTTAATGCTTGTCTTCCCACATAACGGTAAGTATTTTTTTTCCCAGCTAGCTGTACAGCTTAAGGCCTTGTTCGTTTAATCCCCAAGAGAGGAGGGATGGAGGGGATTGAGGGGGAATAATTCCACACCATAATAGGTGTGGAATAAATCCCCTCCAAATCCCTCCCAATCTCTTTGTGGGAGGGATTAACCGAACAAGGCTTAAGAATGCCAATATATGCATGTGTATATATACTTACTCCGTTCAAAAAAAACTCAAATTTAAATAACCTTTTGTTTAGATTCGTTGCATTAGGAGAAATAACATTTTTTTATTGAATTTTTTTAAGACAAAGAGAGTACCTAGTAACTTGATGAGTTGATGGTAAAATTGTATTTGTCATACGCAAGGCAATATGGCATGTCAACTGTGCAATAACTAGTCCCTCCGTTTCACAATGTAAGTCATTCTATCATTTCCAATATTCATATTGATATTAATGAATCTAGACATATACATTGTGAAACGGAGGGAGTAGCTAGCTAGTGTAAGGGCCTGTTTAGATCTCACCTTAAAATTTTACACCATGTCACATCGAACACCTGCATGAAGTATTAAATATAGGCTAAAAAAATAACTAATTATACAGATTGCGACTAATTTGCGAGACGAATCTTTTAAGCCTAATTGCTTCATGATTTGATAATGTGGTGATACAATAAATATTTGCTAACGATAGATTAATTAGGCTTGATAAATTTGTCTCGCGGGTTACTTACGGATTATGTAATTAGTTTTTTTATCAGTGCCCGAATACCTCAAACGACACCCTATATAATATTCGATGTGACACGCCAAAACTTTACAATCTTGAATCTAAACACCCCCTAAAATGTTTTGACATTATTACGAGATACATGTGCCTACGGAGAGGAAATTCTGCATGATGCTTTCTTCCTTCTCAAGATACTCCAAGCTGCAATATATAGCGCTAGCTCATATACACAACAAGAAACAGTTCGCCTTTAAACACGGGAATGCTTTGCAGTAGCTTTCATGGTGGTTGCCGCGTATTGAATCGTTACATTGTTTCCTTTAGGCCGGCTCGATGATCAGTTGTGTGTGTGCCCATCGGCTACATATATATGCATGCATATATATACACCGGAAGCGGTTGCACCGCGTTGTGTCGTCAAGTATAGGTGATCCATGCCGTAGGCCGGAGCAATTAATTTTCTCCCGTTTCTTTTCTTCCCTTCTAATTAATTAACATGTAGATACACCATATATAGCATTTTTTTGCTAATTATATCATCTCATTTTTACTGTGAGGAACTCTTGTGTACATGTGCTAGCTAGCTAACAACTACAAGCATGTAAAACAGGATATATTTAGGGCTTATTAACTTCACCATGCCAATTACTCCCTCTGTTTCATATGGTAAGATTTTCTAGTATTGTCCATATTCATATGGATGTTAATGAATCTATACACACATATATATGATTAGATTCATTAACAAGCGGTGCACTACATGTTATGGTCTTGATTAGTTATCTTAGACCCTATTTAGATGGGACTAAAACTTTCAAATCCCTATCACATCAGATGTTTGGATACTAATTATAAATATTAAACGTAGACTATTAATAAAACCTATCCATAATCTTGGACTAATTCGCGAGACGAATCTATTGAGCCTAATTAATCCATGATTAGCCTATGCGATGCTACAGTAGACATTCTCTAATTATGGATTAATTAGGCTTAAAAAATTTGTCTCGCAAATTAGCTTTCACTGGTGGAGAAACCATCTTTAGTCGGTCGGCCGAAATCCACAATAGTCCCGGTTAACCGGGACTAAAGATAATCTTTAGCCCCGGTTGGTGGCTACAGTAGGCATATTTGATCTTTAGTCCCGGTTCTAAACCTGTCAGGCCTTGTCAGGCCCCCCGGGATCTTTAAAGATCCTAACTTTACTCCTGGTTGGTGTTATCAACCGGAACTAAAGATCTAAAGATTTTAGTCCCAGTTGGTATTACCAATCGGGACTAAAATTCAACACTTAATATATAATCCTTCTTCCCTATCCTCTCCTCCACAACCGCCTCGCACTCATCCTCTCAGATCGATCTCCCTCTCCTCCTCTCCTCCTCCCCCTCCCCTTCCCCTCCCATCCCCGGCCCTCTCCTCCCCCTCCTCCCTTCCCACGCAGTAGGCGGCCGGCTGGGCCGCGCACGGGCCCAGTGGCGAGCGGCGGCAGGCGGCGGCCGCTGTCGACATCTTTTTTGTTTTTTATAATTTGTGATTCACTAAGATGTATAATTTTGTGATTTGTTGCATGATCTGAGATGTATAATCTGTGATGTATTTGGTTTGTGTGTAATTTTTTTAAGATTTGTGATGTATTTGATTTGTGTGTATAAGTAACTTAAGATTTATGATGTGAATGTTCTGGGATGTTACTTTGATTTGAGGTTTGATTTGGGGATATGTATCCCACTTGATTTGGGAGAAAATACAGGATTAAACTCTAGCTAAAAAATAATGAAAAATAATGAAAAGAAAGAGACCTAATGGGACTGCCGCTACCCTCTCTTTAGTCCCGAGATAAGGTATCTTTAGTCTCGGTTGGTAACACCAACCGGTTAAAAAACCGGGACTAAAGGGGGTTACCAACCGGGAGTATAAATGGTTTCTCCACCAATGTTTCATTTATGTAATTAGTTTTGTAAGTAGTCTATATTTGATACTCTAATTTAGTGTCTAAATATAGAGACTAAAGTTAAGTTCCTGTATCCAAACACCACCTTACTTTCCGAGAACCGGGTGCTAATAAGATGCTATTATGCCATGCCGGTGGTACACGTACCAACTTTGCTTTGCTAGAAAAAGCTGCCAAAATGTGCTTTCAGTTGGGTGAACCTTTAAGACGGGAGGGTTTATCGGGTAGGTGAAGGGATTTAATTGATGTGTGCAAGTACTACTACTGAGCGTCGTCTGATCGATCACCTCGGCGTCCCTCACACACTGCATCAGCACATGCATGCAATGCTTGCAGAATTGCTTCTAGCATGCGTCGTGACTTTTCCATGCATGTCTTCCCAGCTACAAACCTATGATCTCTTTTGGCATCCACATTGGTTGTTGCTTATACAATATAAGGCTATGGCCTACTTCAAGGTCGAGCTAATTAGCAGCAACTCCATACAATTATGTTTGCATTATTGACTTATGTACATATATAGCCAGGGCGATATGTTGAAAAGTAAATTTGCTAGCTCTTATTGCTCTGTTTTTAAAATCTCATTATTTTTATTGTTTGGAATTAATTTTCGCAATTGCATTGCTAGTTACTACTAGCTCCTAAAGTTAATTCCTTTTTTCTTTGTGGGGGGTGTGGGTGGGATTGGGGGAGAGATATATGCATATTCTACTAGTTGAACTGGTGAATTTTATTTGCTGTATGGTCTGCATATATATGAGCACATTTGTCTTCAGTGTCAAGTTGGTATTAATTAATTAGCAGTATATACAAAATGTATATAAATGATACTACTAATACTAATTTGGTGGAAATGGTCACCGTTGGGTAGGTTGACCTACATGCTCCCATCACACTCTTTCTCCTGTGCTCCATTTTTCGCGGACTGTGCCGCTACATGTCGAGACGTCAATGCATAGATGGATGCATGAACACATTGATACATATGCGTGCTCGTCGACGCCAAACCGAGCATGCCGTCTGTCTCGTTGACAGGAAATTAAAGCAGTTAGGGATGATTGGAAAGCAAGCCAAACTCTATTTATATTTATTGCCCATGTCTCCTGCACGGTTGTATTATGCGATCGATAGATTGCACGGCTCGATCGTACGTCCAACCCATCCCAACCGTACATACACATGAGTAGGCTTGCCAGCTTATTGTCGATTCTGCTCGGACGATCGATTCCAGTGCATGGCCTCCCATCCACATCTGAAGCTGAATTTCAACTCTAACAGCAAGCTTAATAATTAAAGGAACGTAAAAGTTGCTGTTTACACACAAGCTGGTTAAGCTAGGTGAGCTTAATTGCAATAAGGTGGTGTACTAGTAGCAGCAAAAGGGAAAGGTTATGACAGTGGATTAAGGGTGAAGAAACAGCTAACCAGAGAGAGAGAGAGAGAGAGAGACTCTGGTTGGGGTTGCAAGCTGTTCATTACCTGCGAGAATTGCACCGTCCTTTTGCATCAGCTGTGCACGGTCGCGAGGCGTTGACGCGAGAAAAGATAGATATAGCCCCCTGTGCTGCAACACCGAGGAGAGGCCAGATATATATGGTTGAAGTGCAGGCTACGTCAGTTCAATAGCTAGCTGCGTGAATTCCCATGCAAATATGTGGGGAGGTATTTGTATATATATCAAGTTATTATCAACTCGCCGTTGGTTAATTAGCCAGAAATGGTTAATTAGTCTGGGGTATGTGTATGTACTAATCTGCTACAGTAATCAATCGTGCTGTTTACTATATCCTGTTTGGTTAATTACGGTGATCCAAGCATGCTTAACATAGGATATATGCCTAGTGGTTTTCTCAACATGGTACACTCGATGACGGAATTGCTGCTCGGTGGCACATCCGCATCGCTTGTTGCCGTCAAGTCCCTCCTGGGGCTCTCGTCAAATATGACATCGATCGCGAGCGAGATGCGCATGTACACGCCGTATCCTTGCATGAAGGACACGATACCCCCATCTCATCTTTGTGGCCAATGAAGACGTCGGCTGTTCTGCGGTCGTCAAGCTCACGCACATAGTAGTTTAGATCCTTCACGAACGCTAGGCCTCTACTAGAAAAAGCATTTTTCCTAACGTTGGAGTCTTATTTTTAAGCCGGACATAACTTTTAGAGCCAAATGACCGCCTACAAAAATATAAATTGGGGTGATGTTCACTGTCCGCCTGCGAAAATCATTTTAGGCGCACCTTATATGATCTGCCTGCGAAAATGAGGAGCAATATAAATAGACTAGGCTGGAGCAGATTTTTTTCTAAGTCCCATTCTCTCCCTCACTTATCCTCTCCCTCACCTCTCTCTCCCTCAGATCCCTCTCCCTCACTATCCTCTCCTCTCCTCTCATCTCCGGCGGTGCGGCGGGAACAGCGGCGCGGCGGGGACGGCGACTGCATGCGGCGGCGCGGCGGGGACGGCTATTGCGGCGGCATGGCGGGGACGGCGGCGCGGCCGCCGGCGGCGGCTCCCCTCGCCCCCTCCCTCCCAGATCTGGCCGGAGGAGGGAGGGGGGAGGCCGGCGGGGGCGACGGCGGCGACGACGGCGTGGGGCGGCGGCGGTGGCGGCGACGACGCGCGCGTGGTGGCCGGCGGCGTCTCCCCTCCCCCTCCCTCCCAGATCTGGCCGGAGGAGGGAGGGGGAGGCCGGCAGCGGCGCTGGCGACGACGACGGCTCCCCTCCCCTCCCCTCTTAGATCCGACCAGGGAGGGAGGCGACGGCGTGGCGGCGGCGGCGAGCCGCATGCGGCGATTTTTTTTTTGTTTTTTTGCATTTTCGCAGGCAGGCTGTTGCCCCGACTGCGAAAATCGATGATTTTCACAGTCGTTGTGGTGCAGGCGGACCTCCCTCCCGCCTGCGAAAATTAGTTTTGGTCACTTGGAAAAATTAATTTTCTGGTAGGCACTCGTAAAAGATGCGCGGGAAGCTGATCCTCAGTTTCATATGGCATCTTGATAGTGGTAGGGACGGACCTAAGATTGGCCCAAGGCTTATGCCAGCTCGCGTCCTGATGCTTGTATTCCTGGCCAGAGCGCTGTCTGAGCTCTAACAACTATGTGTTTGGTTTGTGCCCTGGTATATCCTGAGCTTGCCTGACCTGACTCTTCATTAGCCTGAGCCAGGCCATCGAATTTGGATGCCTGTGCTTCAGGCAGCTACTCTTAATGATGCACTAGATGCTGGGGCGCGCCAATAGCGCGCCGCCTCCATATAGATTGCTTGATTAGTGTAGACTAATCATTTGTTTTCAGGCTGAATCAATGATTATGTAAGAGAAAAAACCTATGAATACATTTGCAGTGAATGCCGTTGATGAGTAATTTCCATACATTGTTTTACAGATTCTGTTGAGAACAAAACTCTTACACTTTACAATCTAAAGATGAAGCACCAATGCATATAAAAAATAAAAATCAAAGTTTTACATAATGATCAGAGTAATGTGTCCATGGTGATGATACAACTATATTTGATCATACAAATCTACCAGTCAAAAGAAGACATATTGTGGCAATAACATTCTCCGCTGAAAGGTTCACATCCGGAGTATTAATTGCAATGGACCTGTCCAAGTACAATCCATCAGTATTAATGAGTTTTTTAAAAAAAATGTTTCAGAGGATATCTTCAAATCAGTATCAGTGAACATACTGGAAGCTCAGAAGACACTTATTAATTGGATTTAGGAAGTGTGGCAACATAATTTTCATTTTACCTCTCAAAACAGATAGTTATATCAAGTGATACAACACGAGACTACATATTTGTATTTATTACATGGAAATGCAGTGAGAGCAAAAGAACTCTAGAATTTAGATTGATATGAAATTAAACATGAAGGGTAAGAAATTTACAGGACAATCAACTAATAATTATCCTTAATTTTTTCCTACACTAAGGCAAAAGAAAATGTGTAAATTAAATTGACTGTCACTGTGAAGATGATATTATGTCAGTCGAAAACGCTAAAAAAAATGCAATAGCAATGCAAAAGTAAACACCTTTCATCGCTTGAGTTGTCTCTAGTTGAAAGCCATTCAAGATCCAGAAAGTTTGAATCACCAGAATGAATGCAACTTTCTTTCAACGGCTGGAACATGATGTATCTGAGGTACCATGGGTGTATACCTGTAGCAAATTTTGAGAGAGGAATTAAGGTTTCAAAAACAAAAATGGTAGTAGTCCACTATTTAAGACACCATGCTTTTTCATGATTTCCTAGTAAAATACTTGTATGAGAAGGATGAAGGTCAACCCTGAACGAATAGAAACCAACCTTAATTTTGATACCTCACTTTCACAGCTCAATGAAATTTCATTGCCATGTACTAAATTAGATTCCAATACTGGAAATTGTGACCCACTTTTAACATGAAGGCAACCACTACATCCAGATATGGATGTGTTGTTTTCACAAAGAATGCTGCCATATGATCTCACTCTTTTTATTGTAGTGTGGAATTAAAGAAAACAGTATAAGAACCCCTTACTGTTTACAGAGTGCATATTTCAATAAGGACTATTTTTGTTTTATTAGAATGTAACCAGCAGGGAAGCTACAAAAGCTCAAAAGGCTCTCGTTTAAATAGGAACAAACATCCTGCTACAGTTCAAAAACGTTTTGGAATAGCAAAACAGCATAATATGCAACTCCTAACCGTGTTTTTGCTACTGCGTACCATTGACTCCTGTACCATGATTTTTTCGCTACTTACTGTTTTTTAACCATGCTTTAGATGATCTCTCTTTGCGGAGAATATCTTCAGAAAAAGATCATGGTACAGATAAATTAGACAAATGTTCACCTAAAATGAGAAATAGAACACCATATGGAACAGAGAAAATAAAAAATGTGATGTCAAGCAAATGGGCAAATATATTATCTACTGAAGTTAAGTAATAGAACAGCAGTGCAGAATCCACCAATGTCCTTCAATGAGAAAGAGCCTTACTGCAGCTTATCATTGTCCAACTGAAGCTAAGCAGGTTTGTCAATATAAATATTGATTTCATAATAAAAAAATCATGCAAGGGAAGTTCTTTTATGCGTGTTAAATAATTCATAGTGGAAGTCTGAAAGATAAGAAAAAGGAAGCACTTTAGTGAGCCCAAATGCTACTTAAGCTATTAAATCTTAAAATCAAATGATGTAATTCCCATTCAGGCAGCCATGACAACCAACGGATATCACTTCTCCCTAGAATAACCCAATTAAACCATTGTTCCTAATTTAATCCATGATCACCACAGAGATGCACGGTCACAGTTCAAGTCAGAAGCAAAAATAGAGGGAATGTCATCCAGAGCAAATATTCAAGATTACCAGAACCACTTTTGAGCCTAGAACATTCAGAAATTACTCCCTAATTACCAATTTGCTTTTAAAGGCAGATGAATTAGTAATGAACATGTGTGGAGGCTTGATGTGGACGGATCGAAACCACCGACTTTTAAGCAACTAAATTAAATATACATGGAACACCGACAAATTCCACGCCATTACATCAACATAAAAATGCCTAGAATATTGGAGTCCCAAACTAAGCTCAAGTAGTAAAATTAATATATGGTGCCTACAGAATGTTGGCCCAAACACTGCCAGGAACAACACAACGTTTAAGAACAATGTTCCAGGTAACCACAGGGGTGAAGAAGAGAACTGTGCAAATGTTATTAAACTCAATAAGCTATGTAGTACTGAAAAATGCGTCCAAACCACAAATATAGTCTAGCTGACATTGGCACTTCTAAGGATATAGATTAAGCTTCAAAATTAGAGTTCGAAGGACAATAAACATTGTCCAACTTGGTAGTATAATTTGAAACATGCCAAAACTCTCCATCCCAAGTTTAGATTTGCAAGGTGTTATGTAACATCAGTAACATAACTGAACTGAGTGCAGTTTTGCTCGATGAACAATTATTACAAAACACATCGAGAGATAACCCAGAAAGTATTTTCTAATCCAAGATAAATCATGCAATAGCAGTCCTGTGAAATGCGAATTTTTTTGACAGTGGCAATGCAAAATGTTGTATGCATGGAAACACCTCTGCCACCACCCATGTTCACACTGTCAAGAATGGCAATCTATACAACAAAAGGAAATGTGCAATTTTATAGCCAAAAATGAAAACTAAATGAGAGGTTTAAAAAAAGTTCAAGACCATGCTGTTAGAGCAGCTTCAAGTAGGTGTCTAGAACATAGATAAAACTATACAAAGGGTAAAGAAAATCCTTACACTCGTTCAACTTACCTAGTAGTTTGATAAAAAAAAAAACAAGGTTAATACGGAAGGAAGCCTTTGGAAATGAAAAGAAAAAAAATAGTTGCCTGTGTATATAAAAGTTTCAAGCGGCAAAAATAAATTTAATTTATGCACTACATCTAGCCAAAACTTTGCTCCAAACAGCTACAATTAAAATGACTGGTACTCAGGTTTCAGCATCAAGTAGCACCATTTGCATCTCTTTGCAATGTTGCTATTTCCTTCAGCAAATTATTAAACAGTAGCATAACCATATTTCTTGGAATATTTTTTAGAGTATAGCTACCACGCAGTGAATATGCTGATAACTAAATGGCTTGTATTAAGACTTGTACCAAGATTTTTCTGGTCTGAAATGTGTAGAATTCATCCGGACAAAAAGTGAGATTTGTGCATCAGGAGAGATCTAGCTAAGTTTTGCACTTCTGACTGGAAACTAATCCCACATATCATTTGAACGTGCAGGCAATCATTCACAGCAAACTATCGAGAAACAGTAATGGATAAAGAATTTAATATAGAGTCAAAAGGACCAAAATTTGAAAATAATACCAGCAATTATATTGTTTTGTTTGTGTAGCAACAACATCCATGGTAGATGCAGATTCCTACTGCTCAAGCACCTCACGTATGCAGTGACCTTTAAGCCCTGAGAGAGTGGAAATAACCATTAGATGTTATTATGATACAGTAAATCATCTATTCCATTAAAAAGATACAATAAATCATCTGCCAATTAGTGATCAAAATAAACTTTAGAAGATTATTTGGGCGACATATTGCATTAGGATCAAATTGACTGTCACTAAGTAGCCGTGCGAAAATTTCAGTGAGTTGGCATTTATGATGATAGATCAGGAGGTCCCCCATTGTGCCAAAGACATAAATAAACACCGGTAATCAAACTTTCTTAGTTGAAATTATCATATTCATCGACTGCTGATCTAATACAGGAAAGTGGCAAGTCTGCTCGCACTTGAAGCTCCCAACGTCTAGTGGAGATGGATGAGGCCTTACCGATCATGCACCTTGACAAATATCTTCAGCTGGAGAAACCTATCGATAGAGATCCTGTGCTTGGTGGAGTACTCATCAAGCACACACTCCTTCATGGCCGCAGCGGTCACCGACGGCGGCGAAGATGCGAACAACAACTCTAGTGTGTACTTCTTCGCGAGCGGCCTACAGAACAAGCGAAACACTTATGACAGCAACAAAAAAACGGATCACATAGCTAAGGTCGGCAGATTAGGGACCTGAGCACAGGCACCATCAACGCAACGTGCGCGCCATTGCGGAGCCCTGAAGCCGTTTGTATTCCCCTTTAATTTGTCTTTACATTTTTGTGAACATTGCAGCTAGATTTCTGCTCTAAAAACCAAAAACTACTCATTTTTGTAAATAAAACAGAGAGGATACAATATAAACTTCTAAACTACTCTAAAATTTAGATGCAAAGAAACTCAATTTTCAGATGCTATATTACTTGCAAAAAAAAACTTGAGATGTAAACCTGAGATGCAAAGAAACGCATACCGGGAGCAGGCACAGCGGTCACGGTACTGCAAACCGCGCAGCAAACCGACGTTGCTCTGGCTGGACGGCACCCAAAGCAGACGAGCTGGCTTTGGGCCCCTGAAATTGCACAATTATGGCTCTTCAGAGTTCAGAGACTGACTGAATGTCACATTTCAGCAGCTAACATTTTCATTTTCAGACAACAAAAGAATCTACCATGCATTAATTTCATTTAAGACAACAAAACTCAGCAGTAAAAAAACTTCCATTTTCTCAACAGGGAGTTCTCTAAACTTTCAGGATTTCTATGAGCAGAATAAACTGCAACCTCTGAACCAGGAACAATAACACTATGGCACGTACATCTTGGGAAAGATTCAATTTTTGAATGGTCGTGAGAAATATCAAATAACACTTAGGCCAACATTTCTAGGTGACCAACCAACATCAGGGAAAAAAACTCAAAAGGTAGCCGTGTTCTTGCAGTGCCAAGTTGGAATCCATACCATTGGGAGCTGTAAATGGCACAAGAGGAGTTGGATATGGAGGCAAGGGGAACCGGCATTGCCATGCCAGCTGCCTGAACCGATGGCGTCGCTTGTAGATGCTTCGCAGATTGCGGCAGCAGTCAGGTAACTGAAATCACATTTCCTTTCCCTACATGAAAGAAACCCTGCAGAAAGATGCAAGAGAAGCTGATGAGAAAACAAAGATTTCAGTTCTGAAAAACCAGTGAAAGCTCCAATGGAAAATTGTTAGAACATCACTTCAGTTTGCAACAAGAAGTTTCAGGACTCTTTATGCAACAGAAAACTGGTTTAGCAATGCACATCAGTAGCAAAAAAATTCAGCTTCTTGGTTGAATCTCTCATTAAATCTGATGTTCAGGTTCTGTTTACATATACCAAAAAAAATAAGAACCACCCCATAATTCAAGATGTACTAAAATTTGCATTTTGCGGTGAACAAAGATGTACTAATTATTAATTATTAGGCAGGGCAATACCATCTATCCATTTGCTCGCCATACGGCCAATCTGGGATATGCTCTGCACCATCGTGACACTCTCGCTCCTTCTGTCCAGTACACACACAAAAACAAAAAAAAAAATCAGAAAGACAAGGATTGGAGTCAAGAGAGATGAGGAAAGACCAAAAAGCTAAAAAGCTAGATTAGTAAACAGGTCACAACCGATGGAAATATGCACACCACAGCAGTAGTTGAAGCACAAACATGGGCGTGGAGGTGGTGCCGTTGCCGATGCCCACCATCAACGAGGCCATGGCTTCCTGATCCACGGCAGAAATGGATCCGCTCGCGCGAGGATAGAGGCAGACAACCGGCGACGCATGAGGATAATGGTGGCAGCACCGAGATGCACCCCTAAAAAGGGTATTAGGGGAGCCAGAAACTCTTTTCTATCAAACAAAATATAGAAGTTCATTTACCCCAACAATTGTAGTAGCAAACAAGCGTTCAATTTAAAACAACACTAAGTCTGTCAATCATTGTAAGCGATGTGTACTTCGGGAATTTCCTAATGATTTTACATTACAGCAGCATGGAAAAGCCTAAAGCATTGCTGATCTGCTATAGCAGCAAGTAAATTGCATATGGGATAAAATCAATATGGACATACCAGCATTCTTTTTTCATAAAGATACAGACAGCATTCTATGTATAACGAGCTTAAAATCACCGAACTCTTGACTCCCGTTGTCAGATAATAGCTTTCCCATGATTACTGTAGGGGTATATGTCCAGCCATTGCCTCAATTATTTCTCCAACAAAATGTGAAAATACACTCCGCGGTGCATTCAAGCACCTCTGGTAAGCTGAAATCCTTGTTTTTCATGAGAATCCTTTGTCCTTTGGCTGTCTATTCGATGATTCACTCCCATTGGCCCTGAAACCTTTTCCATTTACATCCTTGCTGAATTGATAACATAACAATATTGATGTCAATACATCTATCAGAACACAAGACGAATATCTTTGTATGACCACAGCAAGCAACAAACGTGACAAATCACACGACTGTAAAGAAAGCCTTACGCAATTCCAATACTATAGGTTGATTTATATCCTTTTGAAAGTCCTAATTAATCTAATGAAAATTTATCATAAAAATTAAGGCCTTGTTTGAATTTTTTTTGTCTGAATTCACAATGGACAAAAAATGAAAAAAGAGAAAGATGATATTAGACAATATAACAGTGAGAAAGAGCCCACCCCATCCACGAATAACAACAATATGATTACCTGAAGGAGTTAATGTACATGCATAGATGAATGACTGGACCATTCCATTTTCAAATGTTCCAAGTAGCTGACCCCAAACCCTGGAGCTGAGAGATGTGGTATAGCCTAAACATGATGGTAATAGATGTATGCATTAGGGAACGATTTACACCAGAAAATAGTGTGTATTTCTTTTTGACAAAATGGATGTTTGCGATGGTCGCAGTATACGATAACATTTGTTGCTTTTCTATATCAAATCACTGTAGAAGACAACGTGGAAAATACAAAGTTTAATAATACAGTAAAAACCCTTACAAGCCCTTGAATATTTGAAAAAAACAATGAGGTGCTTTGAGCTTGCTGTAAAAAAATGCACCAAATAAAATAAAGCAGGATTAACAGATGAACCAATTGCACAGCCTATGAAGGAACATTATAGGACATGATATGCACGCATCATCAATAATCACACTATTCAAATGCTCACCTGCATTTCCCTCTTCCGATCAATCACCAAGGCTGTATTTGGGCCATACAAACGAACAGTCACAGAAGACTTGTTGCCCTTGCCATCTTCTACGGAGACACTCAGCACTGCAAGCAGTAAATTACAGTTGTTGTTTCCACTAAGTTCTCGGTAAATTGGTAGTACTTCAGTGACAGAACATTATATAATTTTCTATAGCAAACAACATAAGATAAGATGATTTAGGCATTAAAAAAGCAAGAAAGAAATGGTAAAAGAGTCCCTGATCTCACAAAAGTTCAGAAATGCAATTAAGTTCATAAATGTTCAGAATTCAGAAATGCAATCAGGTTCTGGTAATAGCCATAATGTTATGTCTGCCGCTATCCAAATTGCTTTAAAATGTGCCTAAAACCAATTTTCCCTTTGTTTGAGCAGCAGCCTGACCTCTGTTTTCCTCTACTTACAACGAGTTGCTTAGGTGAAACAGGAAGGAAAAAAATCATGACAACGCGACAAGCCATGAAACTGCCAAGGAGCAGGGACTCACACATATTCGTGATGCTGCCGCCAGACACCGTCTCGATCGAGAAGCGCGAGCTGTCTAGCGATGACCGTCCTCTCACCAATTCCTTGCAGATACCTCTGCACAATCGCGAACGGGAGTCCTTGTGTGAGAACCAAAAACCAAATTGAAGACAGATAACGACCTCCCGCAATTCCCTTGATGAGCCTTTTCTCTAAAAAAGAAAAAAAAAAAGAAAAACTCCCGTGATTCCTCCAACTCAGCGCCCGCACCCACCCACGAACGCATCGAAACGAAACGAAAAAAATCCCAGAAGCAAATTCGAAGAGAGAGAGAGATGGAGGGGATCAGGGCCCAGGGGTACTCGCATGATGCGGGGCGTCATCTCCGGGAGCGGCAGCGCGATGTCGACGGACGCGCCCTAGCCATCGCCTCCCCGAGCTCGCCGTCTCGGCCGCTAGTCGGGGGCGCTCGACGATGCCGACGGCAGTGGCGGAGACAGGGATGGCTGCGCTCGGCGGCGGCGCGAGGCGGGAGGCGGAGGCGCTCGGAGACGACAACGCGACGACGGCGGCGGCAGCGGCGGGGGAGGTGGAGGCGGCAGCGCGAGCCGACGGGGACGACGATGGCTACGTTGCAAGGCGGAGGCGGGGGCGCGAGGGGAAGGCGGAGGCGACGACGGCGGCGCGAGGGGGAGGCAGACGCAGCGGGAGAGGGAGAGGGTGGGATGAGAGGTGGCGGCGGCTAGGGTTTTTTGGGGGAGGTGGACGCGGCCGCGGCACTAGAGGTGGGCGCGGCCGGGGGGCGCGAGGGGCAGGAGGCGGCGGCGCGTGGCGGCGACGGCGGGAGAGGGGAAGGGAGAGGATGAGGGTGTGTTTAGAGGAGGAAATGAAATTTTTTTTGATGTTACATCGGACGTTTGACCGAATGTCGGAAAGGGTTTTCGAACACGAATGAAAAAACTAATTTCATAACTCGGCTGGAAACGCGAGACGAATCTTTTGAGCCTAATTAACCCGTCATTAGCTAATTAGGCTCAAAAGATTCGTCTCGCGATTTCCTCCCTAATTGTGTAATTAGTTTTTTATTTATCTACATCTAATGCTTCATGCATGTGTCTAAAGATTTGATGTGATGTTTTTGGGAAAATTTTTGGGGAACTAAACGGGGCCTGAGGAGAGACGAGAGAGAAGAGGGCGGCGGCAGCTAGGGTTTGGGGCAGTTAGAGTTAGTGCGCGTCGCTTTGCGGAAAAGCCCCTCGTCTTTTAAGTTTTACATCGCCGTCCTTACTCGCGATTTTTCCCTCGTTTTAATGTATATCCGACTTTTATAAGGGTCTCGACCTAAAATAACGTCTCACATGTACTGTTTGGAGGGACCTACTTCGAATTACAAACAAATTGGAGGGCTTTTTTGCAAAATCACCACCGCGCACACTGTTCCTATCCTACGTGGCATAGCCGAGCGGACGCCCCTTCCGCCGCTCTTAATGGTTTCTAATGTGTCATTTATTCCATACTTTGCGCTGGTAAAAGTTGCTTTTAGATATTTTATTATTTTTCAGGCATGTGGGCGAACCAAACACACAAAACTTCAGGCTGCCTGATGAGGCAAGTGTTACATCTCCCAACGCTGCCTGTCCGGCGTGAGTTTTTCTCAGGCGTGGCCCTCAGGACACGAACCAAACAGCCCCTTAGGCCTTGTGTAATATTTACAAGATGGAAAAAAAAGGAAAAAGTTCACTTGACGTCCCTCATTTTGTCGTCGAGTTTTGTAATACCGGATATAATGCATCCCGAATATTTGCAAAACGGTCACATTAGGTCTGAAGACAGTATAGCTCCCAGTTTTAGTTGACGTGGCATGTGAGTCAGCGTGGGACCCATATGAACCCCACATGTCAGCACCACAAGTCCACAATACCCTCTTCCATTCCCATCCCCTCTCTTCCCATCTCTCTCGTCGTGCGGCATAGGCGGAGCCCTAGTTGACCTGATGAAGATGCTGTTGCTCCTTCGGTGAGGCCCGTGAGAAGATTTGCTAGGGTTTATCCCCGCGTTGCCGCCCCAAAAGATGAGACCACCATGGCCGCGGTCCGGCGGTGGTGTTGTTCCAGACCAACATCACCAAGGCTGCATCGAGGCTCGGCGCCACAACCTCCATCTTGTTTGCCATCGCTCTACAACATCGACGGCAACCAACGCGCCATCATCTTAGACCGGTTCCGCGGGGTGCTGCCTTGGACAGTCGAGAAGAAGCAGGTGGCATAGCAGGAGGACGAGAGCGCTCCAATTGCCTCATCGCCAAGGCTGAGCAAGAGAGGCGCCCGTGCATCATGCACACTGAAGGAGACTGTTAACAACCAAATTTGGTAATCTAAGTATCGGAGATGAGGATGGGATTGAAGCGGAATTCGAGATGGAAATCGTCATGAAAACAGAGTACGGATTGGCTGAAGTCCGAATCGGCTGCGGTTGGGGTAGGCAGAGTTTGAGTCGGACGAGGTTAGCCGATCGAGCCGAATCTGGCAACGTGACGCGGTATGCGTTGTCGAGTTGAGCTAACGAACTTCATGAGGATTGCCACGCATGGATAGAGTCTTGAGAAGGCAATTGTATATATTAATTAGGATATTTTATGTAATTTCCTTAGAGATATGTTTGGGCAAAAGTCTGCCGCAAAGACTTATGGTATCTTAGAGTTTGTTAGAAATAAGAGTCATGTCCGACATGGACATATTTTGTAATCTCGGGTATAAATAGACCCCGAGCCCTATGTAATCAATCTAACACACGTTCAATACAATCTCGGCGCTCGCCACCCTTTTACTTTCGTTTTGTTTCGACGAGTTCTTGCTTTCGGGTTGAGCCGCATCGGTTTCGACTGAAATTTTTACATTTTGGTCCTTTTTGAAAACTTATTTTACAAATAGACCCCTGGGAAAACTTAAACCGGGAATGGTCCTTTTTTGGGCGCCAGAGTGGCTGGCGCCGTACCCCAACATGGCGGCGCCAGCCACACTGGCGCCGTGCCCATGCCACCGTGGCACTAGGGCTGTCGTGGAGGTGCTGACTGGGCAGAATGGGGGCGCCAGCCACACTGGCACCGCCCCTCCTACCACGGCGCCAGCATGGCTGGCGCGCCCCTCCTCTGTGGGCCGACCCCTTAAACCCCGTGGGCCCCACCACCTATCTCCTCCCCACTCCCATTTTCGCCCAAGCACCAGCCCGAGCTGAGCAGCAGCAGCTCTCCCCCTCTCTCTCCCCCTCACCTCCCCACCTCAAATCCACTCCATTTGAACTCGTTTTTCGCGGAATTTTTTGTGGAAATCGAAGAGAAAGGTAGACTCCTTCATTCACCCCTCATTTTTTTCGTTTTTATTGGTTGAATTTGTAGATCGGTGGGTAACCCTAAAACCCCTTTTTTACCCAAATTTGTGATTTTTAGCATTTGTTCTTAGGATTGGCTTGTTGTAGTGCTACATGTTTGCAATGTACTCATTGGTGTCACGATTTTTTTAACCATATATGTGGTAATGTTAATTTTTGGATGGTTTGGTTGGATGGATGGATGAAAAATTATGGTTGAGGCATGAAAGTAATTTTAATTTGATGGACTTGATGCTATAGTCTATAGGTTAAACTTTTAACCATTAATTATATGAAGGTGAGAAAATTTTGGTTGCATTATATAAATTGATTGTAGTTAACTAGAACTAGGTTGGGCTGTATGACGGAGTATTTATAATATTTCGATGTGTAATGCACTAGTAAACTTGTTGATAGTTGTAGGTGGATTAAATTTTTTTTTAGAGTAGTAGCTTTGGGACAATTTAAGTTATGCATTGGTTATAATATGTCGGTTTGGACTACGTTTAATAATGAAGATTTAATTTTTGTTGCAAAGTTACATTTGATTTTTTGGTGTAGATGGATAGACTTGTTCGTGTTTACTACGGTGGTAGAGTGGTGGAACCTTATGTTGGTGCACATGTTGAGTTTGAGGATATGTCATTGAAGACCATTTTGTTTCCCACCCACCCAACTCTAGATGAACTAAGGTCACGAGTGAAAGAATTTCTTGGATGGACCGAGGATAATGTGGAGATTCGTTTTTATGGGAGATACGATGTTGGTCAAGGGCATAAGTATATATTAAATGTGATAGGTCAGTTGGAATGGGAAGTTCCTTTGATTTGGTAAAAGAGTCTCAGTTTAGATCTCTAGAGGTGTTTGCATCAAAGTTAGTTCGTACCGTAGAAAATTTGGATCTAAACAAATCTCCTTCTTATCATTACGTTGAGAAGAATTTTGTGACATATTATTCTCTTCGTGGAGGGGGTGCAAGTAAGACTGAGTTGGTACGAGAAGACTTGGAGGGGGAAGGAGAGAAGAAGAGACCTTTGCTTGGAAATGATTTATGGGAGGCAGGACCATCAAAGAGACATTGCGGTAGTGATGATGTGGATGCAGCGAGGGAGATGAAAAGGGAGTTAGTACAAGAGGGGCTTGATCTAAGTGAACATTTGTCGGCGAGTGTTCATTGGTCGTCGTACGGAGTCAACCCTGAATACCCGACAGAAGTAGCAGGCCAATATGTGAATCCAGATGATTACTTTGATGTCGAATTGAGTGGTGGTCACGATTCTGTCTCAGTAGAAGTCAATAGAGATGATGTTGACGAGGAGGCAAGTGTTGAGCAATATGATGTTGAATTTGCTGAAGACTCTGATGATGACCGTCCATTCCCTCCACTTACTAATAATGACAAGTTAGCATTAGAGGAATGTCGTGCGTTTGGGAAGGTGTTTGGGAGGAAGCCGGACATTCCTGAGTTTAGGGACCTAACACATGCCCATGGTGCACTACTAGATGGCGGCATCAACCTAGATCAGTTGCTAGAACCATTCCAGGTGGATGGTCTCAGAAAGGGTTTAGAGTTCCTATCCATGGTCGCATTGAAGCTATGGCTCCAGGAGTACGCCATCGTGCACCATCGTCCATACCGTGTTGTCAATTCTGCCGCAAATAGGAGGTACACTGTTAAATGTGAAAACCCACGGTGCAAATGGAAGGTCCATGCAACTAAGAGGTCTAGTGGCACGTGGAGGATATCACGGGTAGGTAAGGAACATAGTTGTGCTATTGCCAAAGGTTCAGGGAGCCACCAGCAGCTGACATCAAAGTTCATAGCAAATAGGTTATGCAATGCCATAAAACTGCAACCTACACTCTCTGCTTCTGCGTTAGCTTTGTATATATTTGAGGTTTTCCAGTATAGGGTGAAGTATGGCAAGGCTTGGAGGGCACGAGAGGAGGCTATGAAGCTCATTTACTATGAATGGGGTGAAGCGTATGTCCGTTTGCCCACTTTGCTGCAAGCCATTAAGCAGAGGAATCCCAGTATGGTCTACCACATCGATACTCATCCTGATAGGGTTGTCAACGTTGATGGAGTGACCAAGAAAATTTTTATGCGTGCATTCTGGTGCTTTGGTCCTTCCATTGAGGCTTTTAAGCATTGTAGGCCAATACTAGCTATAGATGCAACCTTCCTAACTGGGAAATACGGTGGTGCCTTGATGACTGCATTATCAGCTGATGCGGAGGACCAACTTATACCTTTAGCTTTTGCCTTGGTGGAGAAAGAGAATTCACGAGACTGGTGTTGGTTTATCTATCTTGTCCGACGGGTTGTGGTTGGGCCGCATAGGGAGGTTTGTATTATCTTAAATCGACATGCTGGTATAATGAATGCCATGACGACTCCTGTTCCAGGATTGCCACCGGTTCACCACCGATGGTGCATGAGGCACTTCAGTGCTAATTTCCACAAGGCCGGTGCGGACAAGCACCAGACAAAAGAGCTCCTAAGGATATGTCAGATTGACGAGAAGTGGATATTTGAGAGGGATGTTGAGGCACTAAGGCAGCGTATTCCCGAAGGTCCTCGTAAATGGCTTGAAGATGAGTTGTTGGATAAAGATAAGTGGTCTCGTGCATACAATAGAAATGGCCGCCGGTGGGGTTACATGACAACCAACATGGCCGAACAGTTCAATAGCGTGCTAGTTGGTGTTCGTAAGCTTCCAGTGACGGCCATAGTATCATTTACGTTCATGAAGTGCAATGACTACTTTGTGAACAGACATGATGAAGCTTTGAAGCGAGTCCAGTTAGGGTAGCGTTGGTCCACCAAGGTTGATAGTAAGATGAAGGTGCAAAAAATTAAGGCGAACAAACACACTGCCAGGTGTTTCGATAAGCAGAAAAAGACATACGAGGTCACAGAGAGGGGTGGTATAACGCGTGGTGGTGTTAGATTCGGCGCAAGAGCCTTCAAAGTTGAAGGTGAGGGGAACTCATGTTCTTGCCAAAGGCCATTGCTCTACCATATGCCTTGCTCACATCTTATACACGTTTATCTGATTCATGCAATTGATGAGGAATCTCCCAACCGAATGCCGTATCAGTTCTCTTCAAGAGCCGTTGTGAACACATGGGCAAGTCGCTTTGAGCCATACCTCGACCCCACACAGTGGCCACCATACGATGGTGAAGAATTTGTTGCTGACCCAAATTTGAAGATTAAAACAAGAGGGAAGAGGAGATCGAAACGATTCAAGAACGAAATGGACTCGGGTCTGGGTGGTTCTGGAAGGAAACCACCTTCATGCGTTCAACTTGATGCTGCGCCGGTGCAAAATAGATGCTCGTTGTGTCACCAGGAGGGTCACAAGAAAACTAAGTGTCCTAAGCGTCCAAAAAAGAAGAAGTCCAAAAAAAATATAAGTGTTAGGGAGGTAAATATTTTGTTTTCCTACTCATGTTCTCGCATTCATTTTCTGTTAATATATGTCACATTGGTAACTAACGGTGAATTTATTACTTTTTCATGTAGGATGGCCGAGGAGAGACAACCGCCGACTTACCCAGCCTTGGAGGCGTACTACGAGGCCCGTCATCGCGGGGCTGCGATTGAGGCGGGGAGGGTATGAATCGGCATTGATTCACTTGTGCATAAGTATCGGTAGCGTGTATTTGACATTATATTAACTAATTGATTTACAATTGCTAATGCAGGTACTTCAACCGCTCCGAGTCAGAGCTCATGCCCCCCCAGTGTTCGACGATAGGTACATCCCGTACCTAAGGGCGGCCGGGTTGCTCGGGGTGGCCTTGGTCGTGAGCAGAGGAATGCCAGTATTTAACGCTCCTGCATTGACAGCACTTGTGGACAGATGGAGGCCTGAGACACACAGCTTCCACCTCCCAAGTAGTGAGATGACCATCACTCTACAGGATGTGGCTATGATCTTGGCCCTCCCATTACGGGGGCATGCCGTGACGGCCAGGACAGAGACTCCTGGATGGCGTGCACAAGTGGAGCAGTTGTTTGGCATTCCACTGAACATTGAGCAGGGGCAAGGGGGGAAGAAGAAGCAGAATGGAATACCCCTGTCTTGGCTGAGTCAGAACTTCTCACATCTTGACGACGACGCTGAGCCATGGCGTGTTGAGGGTTATGCCCGTGCATACATCTTGCACTTGTTGAGAGGGGTTCTGTTTCCTGATGCTGGGGGTGACATTGCTTCGGCGATATGGATTCCTTTGGTCGCCAACCTTGGTGGTCTAGGCCGTTTCAGTTGGGGCTCAACAGTGTTGGCGTGGACATATAGACAGCTCTGTGAGGCCTATTGTCGTCAGGCACCATCATCCAACATGAGTGGTTGTGTGCTATTGATTCAGCTGTGGATGTGGTTAAGACTACCGGTTGGAAGGCCTAAGTGGAGGCAAAGCTTCACTCCTTGGCCCTACAATGAGCCAGACATGGAGAAGACAGTGGCCTACCTTTTTGAGAGTACTGCCACTGCACATGCTCATCGGGATGTGGCATACAAGCATTATGTTAATGAGATGGACTGCTTACAACCTCAACATGTAAGTACTTCCAATATCACTTCTAGTTAGACATTTACTTCTTTAATTGAGATACTAACCAACGACATCTCTTCAACTT